>NC_138768.1:144105794-144793513 GCF_965119305.1 Pelophylax lessonae
CTCTGTATCCCCCCAGCCATGCACCAGTGATGGCCATGAGCTGGCCTGGGTGCCACCCTGCTGTGAACATGGTTCCATCTCCTCCTCCATCTCCTCCTCCTCATCCTCCTCATCCTCCAGAACTGTGCTCCTGCTGGACAATTGTGTCCCTGGCGTTTGTGGGTGCAGGAACCCACCCTCGGAGCCACTTGCGAATGACTGCCCTGAAAGCCTTGGAAATGTTACCTCTTCATCCTCCTCCTCCTCATCCTGTGCCACTTCCTCTTCCATCGCCCGAATCGTTTTTTGAAGGAGGCATAGAAGTGGGACAGTTAAGCTGACAACGGCGTCATCGGCACTGGCCATGTTGGTGGAGTACTCAAAACAGCGCAACAAGGCACACAGGTCTCGCATGGAGGCCCAGTTATTGGTGGTGAAGTGGTGCTGTTCCGCAGAGCGACTCACGCGTGCGTGCTGCAGCTGAAACTCCACTATGGCCTGCTGCTGCTCGCACAGTCTTTCCAGCATGTGCAAGGTGGAGTTCCACCTTGTGGGCACGTCACATATGAGGCGGTAAGCGGGAAGGCCGAAGTTACACTGCAGCGCTGACAGGCGAGCAGCAGCAGGGTGAGAACGCCGAAAGTGCGCACAGACGGCCCGCACTTTCTGCAGCAGCTCTGACATATCGGGGTAATTTGCACCACCAATTTCAGCACATGCGCCAGGCAAGGGATGTGCGTCAACCCGGCTAGGCCCAGAGCTGCTATGAGATTTCGCCCGTTATCGCACACCACCAGGCCGGGCTTGAGGCTCGCTGGCAGCAACCACTCATTTGTCTGCTGTTCCATGCTCCTCCACAACTCCTGCGCGGTGTGTGGTTTTTCCCCAAACAGGCAAGTTTTAAAACTGCCTGCTGTCGTTTACCCCTGGCCGTGCTGAAGTTGGTGGTGAAGGTGTTACGCTGACCGGATGAGGAGGCGGTAGAGGATGAGGATGAGGAAGCGGAGTAGGAGGAGTTAGGAACAGGAGGCAAACTGAAGCGCCCTGCAATCCTCGGTGGTGGAAGGACATGCGCCAAATTGCTATCCGCCTCAGGCCCATCCGCCACTGCATTTACCCAGTGTGCCGTTAGGGAGATATAACGCCCCTGACCGTGCTTACTGGTCCACGTATCGGTAGTTAGGTGGACCTTGGTACAGATGGCGTTGCGCAGTGCACACCTGATTTTTTCCCCCACTTGGTTGTGCAGGGAAGGGATGGCTTGCCTGGAAAAGTAGTGGCGGCTGGGCATGACGTACTGTGGGACAGCCACCGACATAAGGCTTTTAAAACTGTGCGTCTCCACCAGACGGAATGACAGCATTTCAAAGGCCAAGAATTTTGAAATGCTGGCATTCAGGGCCAAGGATCGCGGGTGGGTAGGGGGGTACTTCCTCTTCCTCTGAAGTGTTTGGGAGATGGAAAGCTGAACGCTTCCACGGGACATTGTGGAGATGGTTGGTGACCCAGGTGGTGGTGTTGCTGACAGATAGTCTGTTTGCGGGGTGGCAGGTGCCGGTAACACTACAGATGTGGATGGAGAGGCCGAGACTGCAGCAGAAGAGGAAGCAGGAGGAGCCAGAGACCTTTCTTGGTTTTGAAGGTGTCTACTCCACTGCAGCTCGTGCTTTGCACTTAGATGCCTGATCATGCAGGTTGTGCTCAGGTTGAGAAGGTTTATGCCTCGCTTCAGGCTCTGTTTGCACAGGGTGCAAACCACTCGTGTCCTGTCATCAGCACATTTTCTGAAGAACTTCCACACTAGAGAACTCCTTTGAGCTCACTTTGGTGCGCTCGTTCCCTTGCTGCGTTGGGCAGTAGCAGGCGTAGTGTCTAGGGCACGGCCGCTCCGCTTCTGCACCCTGCTCCCTCTTCTGCTGTGCTGGTGGCTCTGTGCGACCACCGCCTCTTCCTCCAAACTACTCAGGTCACCTGCATGACCTTCATTCCATGTGGGGTCGAGGACCTCATCGTCCTCCACATCATCTTCCACCCAGTCTTCACCCCTGCCCTCCTTGTCGGTCTCCACAATTCTGAATGCCGCAGCAGTTGGCACCTGCGTTTCGTCATCATCGGAGACGTGCTGCGATGGTCCTTCCATGTACTCATCTTGAGAAATAAGTGATTGGGCATCGCTGCACTCAATCTCTTCTACTTCTGGGGCAGGGCTAGGTGGATGGCCCTGGGAAACCCTGCTGACAGAGTCCTCAAAAAGAAGAAGAGACTGCTGCATGACTTGGGGCTCAGACTGCTTGCCTGATTTGCAAGGGGGTGTGGTGAAAGACGGTTGGACATTGGCTGCAGGTGCCAACTCTGACCTTTCTGCAGTAGACTGGGTGGGAGACAATGTGAAGGAACTGGAGGCACTGTCAGCAACCCAATCTACTATCGCCTGTACTTCTTCTGGCCTCATCACTTCTAGAGGCGCATGATGCCCTACCAAATACTGCTGCCGGTTCTGTCGCCTACTCACACTTGAGGAAGGTGTTTCACTTGTGCGTGTAGCTGGCACAGATCGACCACGTCCTCTCCTTGCAACAGGAGCTCTACCAGCAGCACCACGACCCAGGCCACGGCCCCTATTTGACGGTCTCCTCATATTTCTGTAATTTATGATCTTGCCCTAGAAAGGTGTTTATTGAATAGCGGAACAAAACAACAACAGTATCGTACGGGTGTATCTCACAGTCAAATATGCAAACTATGCCGCAATTTAATTTTTTTTACCCCAAAAGGGTGTATATTGAATAGCGGAATAGAAAAAAGGATAAAAAACGGTGTATCTCACACGTACAAACACAGACTAGGCCCCGATTGAAATTTTTTGTACCCTAAAGGGAGGATGAGGAAGAGGAGTAGGAGGAGTTCAGAACAGGAGGCAAACTGAAGCGCCCTGCAATCCTTGGCGGTGGAAGGAGATGCGCCAAACAAATTTAAAAGGTGTATCTCACACGTACCGATACAGACTATGCCGTAATTTAATTTTTTACACTCAAACAGGGTGTATATTGAATAGCGGAATAGGAAAAATTTTACAAAACGGTGGTGTATCTCACACGTACAAACAGACTAGGCCCCGATTACAATTTTTTGTACCCTAAAGGCAGGATGAGGATGAGGAGTAGGAGGAGGTCCGAACAGGAGGCAAAATGAAGCACCCTGCAATCCTCGGCGGTATGAGATGCGCCCCAAACATTGGAAAGGTGTATCTCACACGTACCGATACAGACTATCCCGCAATTTAATTGTTTTTACCCCAAGGGTGTAGATTGAATAGCGGAATAGAAAATATGATATCAAAAGGTGTATGTATCTCACATGTACAGACCCAGACTAGGCCCAATTACTATTTTTTTTGTACCCCCAAAGGCAGGATGAGGAGTAGGAGGAGTTCGGAACAGGCAGGAGGCAAAATGAAGCACCCTGCAATCCTCGGCGGTATGGGATGCGCCCCAAAAATTGGAAAGGTGTATCTCACACGTACCGATACAGACTATCCCGCAATTTAATTGTTTTTACCCCAAAGGTGTAGATTGAATAGCGGAATAGAAAATATGATATCAAAAGGTGTATGTATCTCACACGTACAGACCCAGACTAGGCCCAAATTACTATTTTTTGTACCCCCAAAGGCAGGATGAGGAGTAGGAGGAGTTCGGAACAGGCAGGAGTCAGACTGAAGCACCCTGCAATCCTCGGCGGTATGAGATGCGCCCCAAAAATTGGAAAGGTGTATCTCACACGTACCGATACAGACTATCCCGCAATTTAATTGTTTTTACCCCAAAGGTGTAGATTGAATAGCGGAATATAAAATATGATATCACAAGGTGTATGTATCTCACACGTACAGACCCAGACTAGGCCCAAATTACTATTTTTTGTACCCCCAAAGGCAGGATGAGGAGTAGGAGGAGTTCGGAACAGGCAGGAGGCAGACTGAAGCACCCTGCAATCCTCGGCAGTATGAGATGCGCCCCACAAATTGGAAAGGTGTATCTCACACGTACCGATACAGACTATCCCGCAATTTAATTGTTTTTACCCCAAAGGTGTAGATTGAATAGCGGAATAGAAAATATGATATCAAAAGGTGTATGTATCTCACACGTACAGACCCAGACTAGGCCCAAATTACTATTTTTTGTACCCCCAAAGGCAGGATGAGGAGTAGGAGGAGTTCGGAACAGGCAGGAGGCACACTGAAGCACCTTGCAATCCTCGGCAGTATGAGATGCGCCCCAAAAATTGGAAAGATGTATCTCACACGTACCGATACAGACTATCTCGCAATTTAATTGTTTTTACCCCAAGGGTGTAGATTGAATAGCGGAATAGAAAATATTATATAAAATTGGTGATTTTTCAATAGCACATGTGAACAGCAGTGTCTTATATCAGTCAGCTCTGCTGCAGGCTATGGAGGGAAAAAAAAAAAGAAAATTCCCCTTTTAAGTTTGTAATTTTTAAATAGATTAGTACAGACTATGCCACAATTACATTTTTTTAACCCAAAAGGGTGTATATTGAATAGCGGAATAGAAAAAAGTGTATAAATTTTGAAATCACTCAATAATAGCACATGTGAACACAGCAGTGTATTATCACAGTCAGCAGCACTGAAGGAAAAACGCTGCACACAACTGACTGATAAAAAATACTTTTTTCTCCCTCCTCCTCAGCGGGCAAAAAGATTGTGTTCACACCACCCCACACACAGCAAAATCGATGTGGACCACTGACCCTGCCTATCTCCAGCCTCGCCCTAAAATGATCGATAAGATCGGTCACTGCCGGCACTGCAAACCCCCCACACAGCAAAATCTATTGTAGAACACTGACCCTGCCTATCTCCAGCCTGGCCCTAAAATGATCGATAAGATCGGTCACTGCCGGCACTGCAAACCCCCCCCCCCACACAGCAAAATCGATTGTAGAACACTGACCCTGCCTATCTCCAGCCTCGCCCTAAAATGCCCTAACAACTAGCCCTGCCTGCAGCACTCCGACCTGTCCCTGATTCTGAATTCTTTTCGGACACAATATCATTTATGACTGTCTGTCCCTAATCAGCAGCCAGCACGTATGATGTGTGCTCTGTCCCTGTACTACAGCAGACCGAGCGGCGCTCGGTCTCGAACTTATAAAGACTTGGTCACATGCTTCAGATGGCCAATCACAGCTACTAATACATTTGTAGGCATGGCTGGGATGGCTTAAGGCACACCAGTTAAACGCTTGTTGATTGGCTGTTGAAAGCCCGCCATTAAAAGTGCGCCAATACATACAAACCCGGAAATAAAATGGCCGAACACGGATTTTAAACCCAAACATACAGTAAAGTTTTCGGGTCCGTGTTCGGGTAACAAAAATCCAATTATTCGGTACGAACACGAATAATACAGTCCGTGTTCGCTCAACACTATCATCTCTGTTCCTTCCTACCCCTATCAGTTTTTTTTCTGACCTATACATTTCTTTCTTTTCCTTCTATTTTTCTATTCATTCATTTTGTTTAAAGTTTTAACAGAAAGAATATTAAGACATTCTGCCCTATTGCAGTGGGACATAATGGTTCGAGTACAATACATAGATGGCAAAACATAGCAGTACATTGGAAAGGTGCTCAGTACCATTAAGTCACTCATTGGTGATGCCAAGAAATTAAATATATAATTGCAGTGGGCAAAAAAACAAAACAGAAAGAAAGAGTTAGAGAAAAGAGGAGTTAGCAGGAAGAAGGGGAAACACAGATATGAGGGGTCTGTGGCTGGGGAAGAAGGCAATACCACCCGTTGACTCTTGCCCATAAGTCAACTAGGAGAATTAGGCTTATTTCACATGGGTGGCAGTAAAAATAGATAGCTGAGCCATGGTTTTACCACTCCCAGATGCCCACCTAAAGGCTAAACAACAGCCAGAGGAGGCTGTGAATATGCACCGGATGTCACACATGGAAATTGGATTGACACCTGTCAAACTTTGTCATTCAAGTCAATGGGGCCATGTTGTAACCGCTAACCAAACAGGCATTCAGGATGCAGCTGACAGCGGCTGCTTATCTGTTTTCTGAAAAGTGATCCACCACAGATTGCTTTTTTAGAACATTGGCTCGTGTGAACCCAGTCTTAGGGATGTAAAAGTAGATGTCAAAGTTTGGGGGAAAAGGATTGGAACCAAGTTAGATCAGAGTTTCTCAAAAAGAGCCAATTTGTCATTTAATGTAGCCATTATGTTTTTATTAGACATCGGTGGGGAAACTCAGGTCTTAACCTCTAATAGATTTTAAGTAGAGGTGTTAAATGCTTTCACAATGGTTTGTTTGACGGCTATCATACATCATAGATTTATTGCAATTCAATAAATTCAGGAAACCAAGTCCTCTCTGTGCCACTTTTTTTTTTTTTTTCTTGTTCTCTACTAATATATACTCTGGAGTAATACCCTCTTCATTGTTAATGATTATTAGATTAGATTAGATTATTAGATTTTATGACTTTGCCCTGTACACAATTACTAACATATCAATTAAAATATTGGTAAACATAAATAACCAGGGTTATTCTTATGCAGGCCTTACATGGGTCGAAAATCCCAACAATTTTTTTTTGAAAATCAGAAATTTTGTGCGTTTTTTGATCCGATGGTGCCACCATTGATTTAGAAATTTGACCAACCCAGCCTTCATTTTTACCTGATGTTGTTACAGAAAATATTTTTCATGGCCGGAAATCTTGTTTTCTTTACGGGAATTTTCTTTTCTTTCTGGGAATTCTCTTTTCTTGTGCTCAGGCACATTTCCTTTTTGATTTATATTTCTCACACAATTCTCCCATCATTGATTAGAAAATCGTTTGTTTTTCAAAAAATTTCCAACATGTCTAATCACCCAAATTCGATGGTCACACGAAAAACGGCTGTTGCTGCAGCCCACTAATGGTGTGAAATTTGAACAAAAATTCCTAGATAAGATAAGACTAGAACCATCCATTGCCCTCTACAGAGCAAACAGAGATGTGTCCGTTGACACCTGCCAACATCCGATCCTGGCCGCTAAAAACAGATGAGGATCTGTTCCACATCCGTCCGATGGATCGGAGGGTAGTTCGTTTACATCCGGCCGCTCAGTGGGATGTGTCTGCATCTGCACTGCTTGTGCAGAGAAGATACGGACCAGCCATCCACCTGGTCAGATGGGATCAGCGGACAGATTCCCCGCTGAGCAGGTGGACTGCAACAGAGCCCACCTCGTGTGGAAGAGGCCTTAAAGCTTTAGCTTAACAGAATAGTATAAACACTTCCCAATAAAGGGGTTGTGTGTGTCTATTCATGCATACAATGTAGGGAGACACAACTCTAGTCACTGCATGGAAGGGTGGTCCCATATCATGTTGCAAGTGAAAGGAGCCATCTTAAGACAGGAAACCTGGGGCCGTGATCGTGCACTGGCTTAAAACGGGAACATAGGCAATGATTAACCACTTGCCGACCAGCCGCCGCAGATAAACGGTGGCAGTTTGGCAGGTTCCCACAAAACCCACGTACCCACACGTCGCTTCGCGGGAGTGATCATGGGGGGATGGGGGGCGCGCGTGCCCATTTACCAATGGGGAAGCTGATCTGCGGGGCCGGCAGCGATCGCTTCCCGTGGAGACAGAACGCCGGTCTGCTGTTGTAAACACAGCAGACCGTTGTTCTGTCAGCAATCAACACAGGGCTCCTGTGTTCCTTCTATTTAGGTGTTGATTCCATAAGCCCATTCACCCCACAGTTAGAAAACACCCCCTGGGCATACATTTACCCTGTTTGATCGCCTCTGGTGTTAACCCCTTCCCTGCCAGTGTCATTAGTACAGTGACGGTGCATATTTTTAGCACTGATTACTGTAGTAATGTCACTGTGCCCCCCAAATGTGGCACAAATGTCAGTTAGGTGTCCAATCTGTTTGCCACAGAGTCGCAGTCTCGCTAAAAATCGCTGATCGCTGCCATTACTAGTAAAAAAAATAATAAAAAATGACATAAATCTTTCCCCAAGTTTATAGACATGATAACCTTTGCGCAAACCGATCAAAATACGCAATCAAAATACACTTATTGGGTTTTTTTTTACCAAAAATATGTAGCAGAATACAAATCGGCCTAAAATGATGAAAACATTTGATTTTTACATTTTTTTATTGGGAATGTTATATAGCAGAACGTAAAAAATATTGTTTTTTTTTCAGAATTATTGCTCTTTTTTTGTTCATAGCGCAAAAAATTAAAATAGCAGAGGTGATTAAATACTATCAACAGAAGCTCTATTTGTGGTGAAAAAAGGACATCAACTTTTTTTAGGGTACAGCGTCACACGACTGCGCAACTGTCAGTTAAATTACCATAGTGCAGAATCGCAAAAAATGATCTGGTCATTAAGGGGGAAAATCTTCCGGTTCAGAAGGGGATTGTGAAGGCAGAACGTTTTTTTTTATTCTAATGCAGTTTATGCATTAAGATAAAAAAAAACTGTTAAACAGCCCCCCTCAGCCCCCCTAATACATACCTGAGCCCATCTTTTTCAGGAGTTTGTGAGCTGTCTGGGATTCCCCTCCTCATTGGCTGATACAGCAGTGCGGCGCGATTGGCCCCTGCTACTGTCAATCAAAGACAGTCAGCCAATCAGGAGAGAGAGGGGGTGGGGCCGGGTCACAGCTTCGTGTCTGAATGGACACAGGGAGCTGGGACTTGGCTTGGGTGCCCCCATAGCAAGCTGCTTGCTGTGGGGGCTCTCAACAGGAGGGAGAGGCCAGGAGCACCAAAGAAGGACCCGAGAAGAGGAGGATACGGGCCACTCTGTGCAAAACCAACTACACAGGGCAGATAAGTATACCATGTTTGTTTTAAAAAAAAAAAAAAGAAAACGAGACTTTACAATCACTTTAAAAGACAAAGAAGCTGCATAGTCAGTAATTAAATCAGCTGAAGAAAGTGCGGGATCATAGCGGGTCTGATTGGTCATGACAGTCCATCTCAGTGTTACTAGGGAAAGAAGAGGAAAAACAGAATGGGAGAGGTGGGGGGGGGGGGGGTGGGTGCAGAGTCAAGGGGAGGATGTAGAGTGTTAGTTCACCTTTTCATTTTTTTCTAGAAAGGTGAACTAACACTTTAAATGTAGTAACCTAAAGCACCATTCGAACTCCATCTTGGGCTGATCTGACTTTAGCATTTTGTTGTTTGCTATGGGGTACTGCACTTCATCGCTTGATTGACCAAACTATCCATGATTTAGTAAGCAAGCACTTTGCTTCTTCTTGTTTTCTATTTCCTACCAATGCCCTGATATGTGAGGCATTTGCTTTTTGTGGTTGTTTTTATCGTGTGACATCAGGGAGAGAGCTGAAGGCTGTCTGACCTGGCTCACAAATAGAAGTCCTGACGCAGAAGATTATTACTTGTGCGGCTTCCATCTTTAGAGCAGAGAATGGAATATCGCTGAGCAAATTGTTTCCTTGGTTACTGCTTTTAGAGCTGGAATGGTGCAAATCCTTCCCCCTCAAGTTTGTTTTATAAACCAGTGCATGGCTGTTTTGTCTAAATCCAATTTGTTATTTATTACATAAAATACAAGTTTGTAATTTCTCTTTGTATTTATTTTCTATAAATCGGTTTATCTTAACAAGTACTCCCATAGACATCCACTGAGCTAAGCTGAACTCCAGACAAGCAGCTATCTTCACACTTCATATTAAAGTATGGGAACTGTTATACCAATGTAAGGATTAAAGGATTTCTATGGTCACAGCACACACTTTAATTTTATAACATCAGCATTGTAATAGTAATACAAATAAGAGTTATATGACAACCCAATATATTTTCTGGAAAAATCTCCTTTCATATTGTGAATTCCGTCTATCTCCTCATCATCTCTTTCCATAGCTTCCTGAATTCCCTACGTACTTTGCAGCTTTTTCTCTGCTGTTTACTTAAAATTTATAAGGACTACATATCCCATGGTACCTTGCTGCCTGCAAGCATTAACTCCTCTATTGACTCTGCCTTTTGAAACTCCTCCCCTCAGCACCTCTGTAGTTCAGAAGGTAGGCTCTCTGAAATGTGACACAGCAGTGCCTACTCACAGAGCATAGTGACTACCTGTCACAGAATTAAAGAAAATAAATGTGTGGGGAGCTTCACTAAGTAAGTTTAAAAAGTTCAAGATTGTTTGGGTTAATAGGAGGGACTAGAAATAATTGAAATACAATGTGGTAATAAATATATGATTTTACATGTTGATCATAGTTATGCCCCTAGCTAATAGGGTTTGATTTACTAAAACTGGAGAGTGCAAAATCTGGGGCAGCTCTACATAGAAACCAATCAGCTTTCAGGTTTTTTTGTCAAAGCTTAATTGAACACGCTGAAGTTAGAAGCTGATTGGCTACCATGCACAGCTTCACCAGATTTTTCACTCTCCAGGTTTTAGTAAATCAACTCCATACTGTTTGCAAAGGGCGACACACTTAGGTTGATTTACTAAAACTTGGGAGTGCAAAATCTGGTGCAGCTATGCATAGAAACCAATACGTTTTAATGTTTTTTGTCAAAGGTTAATTGAAGAAGCTGATGTTAGAAGCTGATTGGCTACCATGCACAGCTGCACCAGATTTTGCACTCTCCAGTTTTAGTAAATCAACCCCAGTATTTATTGTAAATAAAAGTTCAAAAAAGTGTACAAAAAAAAATGTGCCAATACTACATAGAACACAGTTTCAGCACTATGGAGAGCTCCAGCTGGCACATTCGCTGGCCTTCCTATAGCTGCTAAAAACAGTTGCTTTACTTAAAGTATAACTAAACGCTAAACATTGATTTAGATTTGGATTGTGTGGTGAGGGTTTCAAATCACTTTTAGGTTTTTATTGCTGCCTCTGTATTGCTGTTAGGGAGATTGACTCTCTCTAATTGTCCTGATCACCAATGTCACTGGAAATGAAAGTGAGGGTAAAGCCTTGAAAACATATATTTTTGTCCATTGTTTGTTGCATGCTCGTCTCATATGGAAAGTGACGAGGTTACTTTCATACGAAAATTCTCATACGACAGAATCCAACTTGATGTAATTTGCTTAATTTGGTTTGTATGTATTCTTTAGTTTCCGAGAATGCGTAGTCTTGCTCTTACGATTTTTTCCGAATGAAAACTGTACTAATGAAATGAAAATCGAAAAATTGTGCTCGCGTACAATAAAAAATTTATACATCCAGTTTTTGTTGTATGAAAATTGCCAATCGGCTGTCGAAAGCACTACACTAACAATCCGATAATTGGCAGATCGTTTGTCGGACAAAATTTTTACTTCCAATTTTCTTATCGTGTGTACGGGCCTTAACTCTAAGTTTTTGGATTGCCCACAGAACCGTAATGAAGGGGAAATCTTAAAATGGGGACACTTCCTTTGGCAACTGTCTAAATGGGGTACACACTATAAGAAAATCGAGTGAACGATCGTCCGATTTTCCTCGTTCAAGTAGTTCACCCCCAGTAGAAGTCGGAAGTGACGAAACATCAGGGCCTGGCTATACAGCAAACCGCAAGTGCTTGTGAAGGAAGTGGAGGACGGCGTCAGTGGTCTGTCAACCAGCGTGGAGGTGGTAAGGACCACTGGGACGCTCCACTCCCTACTGTGAATCTATCAATGTGTTGTTTTATGCTTTTTATGTAAGTGCAATGGGAGAAGGATTAGTTTAATAAATGTATTATTTTAAAAAGGTATCACAGGAGTAGCGTTTTTTCTTTCTTCCATATTATCTTGTGGGAATTGTGCACAAGAGGTCTCACTCAGCTCATTCTAACCGGGAGAAAATTACTAATACTGTTATTCCCAAAGCTCATAAACCCATATTTTATTTTTTACTTCTTGTGTTATTGTGTCAATTATTTTTGAATATAGTTATTTTTATTGATGAGATTTTTTGCATCAATTTTGTTGGTTATTCTGTGCATGCAATAAGAAAAACTTTCGAAGCCCATGCTAGATCATGTGATACTTAAAGTGTTACTAAATCCACAACAGTAAAATCTGTCTGTATATGCAGAATAGCATGCTTGTTATTCTCACTGTGAAACCTAAATTAATAATCCTCTGCATTGTGTAAAAAGGCTGTGTGATCCTGTATGCACAGATCCACCCCTCCTGCAAGTTCACTCTGGACAAGTCCAGATAAGCACAGTAAGTGTAGTTCAGCTGCACATGCTCAGTTTGGTTCCTATTGCTCAGAGAACACTTCCTGGTTTTAGCTGAGCTATTCAGGTCACATAGTAATAACATCACACATGTGGGCATGTATACAGATCCTAAATGACAGCCCAGTCCCTCCCTCCTCCTCCATGCCCAGTAACTAAAAACAAACACAGTGGGTGGGATGTCTTATCTTGATTGATGGATGATTTTTTTCACATGTACATGTAATCAGCAAAGGTCCAATCAGCACTGTCCAGACATGTTCAGACAGTGAATAAGGGGCTTGAAGCCTGATAGGACAATCGTGGGAGAAATGAAAACTCCTCCTACAAACTATCAGCACTCACCGATACAAGTCACAAGATTGTTCTAATTGCTATATACTGCTGATGAGGAAAGGTATTTATCAGTTTACATTTACTAAAATATTTGCATTTCCAAGTTCTGTGTGCTGTAGGAGACCAGATATAGTGAATGCAGGTTCTGGGTTTAGTAACACTTTAAGTACTTTATGTGGAAATAGAGCTTGTGTATAGATGCTCATAGAAACAAGGAATCAAAGTCCAATATAGACTTGCAATCATAAAGAATAGATAAAAAAACAAATTTTCTGCTTGGCGGTTATAGGCCACTGCCTATATGTACAGGGCAGTTAGTGCCCACTAAGGTCACAGTGGCACTTACTTTGCTATGACCTCTGCTGTATATCTGTAGTGCTGTCTGTAATTAATTACATGCATGAGTAATTATTCGTGCTGACAACAGGCATGATTGGTGACCTGATGTGATTATATGGCTCTGTAATCCACTGACGTGTTCTCTCCACTCTCAGATAATGTTATTAGTAGTATACTGAGATGCAATAGTACTGCTACATAGTCTGGTAATGAAAATAAAATGTTGCATTAACTTTGGATTACGTAAAAGGTGGAGAGTTCATTGGCTATGTGGGATAATATATGTACAGTATAATGTAAAGATGAGCTTTTAAATAATGTCTGATGGGCATACGTTGTTTTAGTCAAACAATACAAAAAAACAGAAAAGGAGTAAGTATCTTTAATTTAATAAAGGCAGACATTGAGATCTAAGACTGTTCTCATTTGCATTTCAGTTTGGTCAAAGAGTGAATGCTGCACACACTCTGTGAAATACTCATTCCAATCTACTCAAGAAAGAACATTTTAACAATCTTAGACATTATTATTTTTTTTTCTTTGAAAAATACGAAAACAGCCTTTTTGGCACAAATTTGACCCATCATTTATAAATGGTAGAAGGAAGAGGATATTTATGGTCCAACTAATATTTTACAACAGCTCTATGGAGGTAGATTACC
This sequence comes from Pelophylax lessonae, assembly GCF_965119305.1. NCBI lineage: Eukaryota > Metazoa > Chordata > Amphibia > Anura > Ranidae > Pelophylax > Pelophylax lessonae. The sequence continues at coordinate 144,119,377 of NC_138768.1, forward strand.
AGTTATTTCTCACTCACAATGGGAACCATTCAGAAGTAGCATAACATTTATATTTTGATTTGTTGTTCACTTTGGGTAGTCCTAGGTTATCTGCTGTTGCTATTCATATATGGTACATAAAATGTTTACCATACCAAAAAGGTAGACAGCATAGTAGGGCTATGTGTATGCGAGCCCTTTTTCCAGTACTTATGTGTAAGGACCTTGCAAATGTTCACAGTAGGTAAAGCAGAAGTCTCCTAACACTTTTTAGTTCTACATTATTTATGAGTTTTGTTTTTTGACTGCTGCAAGACATTATATTTTTGCCTCTCCCTTATTCAGTAACCTTAGGATTCTCTTGAATACTATGCACTAGCCTGGTCTTCTATATTTTGATCTCACAACCTTTGCCTGTATCCTGTGTACCTGTATTCCCTCTATCCAGCAGGCATTGTATGTAGAGTGTATTATCCTGTTTTGTTGGATATCCTTTGTGAAGTTAGGTCTTTCACCTTACCATGTCATCTGTGCTTACTGTGCCATTATCACTTGTACATAGATAATTTCATAATAATCCCATTGACTCTCCGTATTTGAGTTCCCTTAGCACAGTTGCTAGTCTGGTCACATCTCCTGAATGAGAATTCCTGTGAAGGAATGGTGACATTGTGCTGCACTGCAATAGCCTGAGCTCAGCAAGTACAACACAAGCAAGTAAAGCAGACTTGCATAAGGAATTATTGAATTTAGTGTGGAGACCACCTCAAATGTAAGAAATCTACTTGAAAATATTGTAATTTGTCCAGTTTTTGAAATAAAGAGGAGGTACTTTTAAATAATGAACATATGTTGAAGGCTATTTATTTGAATAACCTTTAGCATTGCACAGCGATTGACTAAGGTGAACAAATTTTATCTTAGTATATTAACATATAGCTATCATAGCTTACATTTACAAAAGCTCTTGTAGCGCTACCCACAGAAGAGCCGCTTGGTAGCTTGGGTTCTCTATTTCTCTGGCTCAACACTTAGAACTTCCTCAGCACCTCTGACACACCAGCAAATAGATACAGAACTGTTTTTAGGAGCACAAATATAGATATCCTGCACACAACTAAGGTTCAGTATCAAAAAGCAAACATCAGACTGGTTAATGGTAAATGAACCCTATATATTGCCACGGGTTGAAGTAAACAGAAAAATGCAAATAAATGATTAAGTAAAGAAGTAGATCAATTACCGTTCACTAGAAGAAGACTTATTTAAAGTTGAAACGCGTTGGTTTTTTTTTTTTGGGGGGGTCCTACACTTCGTCATCCCAATTTGTCTCCAATATTGTGTGGTATCCATTCTTTGTACATCCATGAATGTTGATGCATTGAAGGTCTTTTAGAAACCTTTTTATAACTAATTGTCCATGTCAGTCCTCTAAAGACTGTTTACCTGTCATTATTGTTATTATTTTTCTTTTGTAAATTTTGTAATAAATGTTTTTCAGTTTTTATATATACCTTTTTGCTTCACTTTTTCTTTAAAAACACAAAGCATCTTAAACATCCCTTCTCCCCCGTTTTTTCTGGAAAATCCTCCCCCAAGGTTGTTTTTCCAGGTTTTTTTCTATTATAATTGGGATAGATGCCTAAAATAAACTTATCTACATATGAGTGCAACCTAGCAGTTATATATTGTAGTTTTGTTGGGTGAAAAAACCCTGAAGGGGGATTCTCTTTTCCCTGCTCAGTTGACTCACTCTTTGTGAAGCAAAATAAAATCTTTCTTCCCATAGGGAGCCTCCCTTTCCCCTCTTTTCCTATCCCTTCCCTTTTATCTTTTCTTTCTTTTTCTCTCCACCTCCTTTTTTTGTTTTCCCAATCCCTTCATCTTTCCAGTATGTCAGGTTTCAAGGGTAATGAATGGGATACCCTCATGCAGAGTTTCCTCACTACCCATGATGAAACGTCAAAACCACTATCTGATCTTTCTTTTTTATTTTCCAGTTTGGGCATTGTTTTGGAAAATAAGTCAGCCTTGTATTGGCATGGTAGATCTTTTGAAAGATACATCCAGGAGGGCTACGATCCGAAGGGCCTCCAGATACAAATTTTCCCAAATATCCCTAATATATCACCAGACTTTAGACAAAAATGGGAGGACAATTTAAATGTATGTACCAAGAACATGATGGCCCTTCTGTCCTCCAACTATAAAGCCCAGATGGAAACCCTAGATGGGGAAATACAGAGACTCCTATCTCTTTTGATGCCTTTAAAATCGCATTCCAAATATGCTGAGTTTGAGACTAAACTAAAAGCAAATTTGGAACATTTTAACAAACAACTTCTTGTCAAAAAAGATAAAAAATTTGAACGTGATAGGAGAGCCTTTGCCAATGGCAGAGCATACAATTGGTTGTGAAAAAAAAAAAAACAATTGGAATGCACAGGAAACAAGACTGAATGGTAGACCTTACCCAAGACAGAACCACTCCAACACACAGTCTCTATCAATGAACAATAATTCTTCTTTCCCTTCACAGAAACACCATCCCAACACAAACAAATCAACCGCCAGGAAAATAAATCTGTACCCCTTGGAATCTTCAATAGATTCTAGTTCTAAAAGATGCATTGACTCTGAAAACTCACGTTTGTTCAATACACATGAGGTTCCAGGTATTATTAGTGAAAGTTCCACTCTTTCTCAAACACAGGCTGTGCTTCCTTGGAACCCCCAATCCCGGCATCCTGAGATTTGGGGGCAACACCAAAGACACAAGCCCCAATCCCAGCCCCTCTTCAAATGTCCACACTGGCTTTTTCCTATTTTCCCAACCAACACAAACCTCACAAAATGCACAAACAGATAGACACATATATGACACGGGCACAGTCGAACAAGACATACTAAAAATCATAAATCTTTCTTCACCTGCACTAACCAGAGATGAAACACAGGTCTTCTTATCTCTTGGTCTAAATTTTTGTCTATCTCAGGACATTGACAAATTTTCTGCCATTATGCAACTATTTGCTTGGAAAATCATGTTACAACTTCCATATGTCAAACCTGACAACATTCAGGATGATCCCCCCTGAACGGTTGACCACTCAGGAGAAGAGAACCCTACGAGTCTTGACTCTATTACATGAGGAGGGAGACCCACGAGACCTTATAGACTGCATTGATCTCGAGGGTCTCCTGGATCTACCCCTCCACCTTCTCTCCCCAAACCAACACATGTCACGTTAAAGTAAAAATCTCAAAAGTTCCCCTCAGTTTATTACAACTCTAATTTGGCTGCGTTTCTTCGCTGTACTACCAAAGCCATTGAATCCATTCAAACTTCTTATCCATTAGATACCAATCTATCGCCAGAACACCATAGAGCCTTAGATCCCTTGCAAAAGATAAATCAATAGTAATTAAACCTGCCAATAAGGGGGGCAATACAGTGGTGATGAATGCTGACCAATATGAAGCCATATGCCTAAAAATACTCAGTAACCAGGATTGGTACTGTTCCATCAGCACTGACCTCATTGCCCACTTTTATAAAAAAATGTTATAAAATCATTGATACAGGCCTTTCCAATAAAATCATCTAGAAAGATACCTATGACTTCATAAATAACCGATACCCTAGGTTACCAGTATTTTATGCACTTCCTAAGGTTCATAAATCTCTTCAAAACCCCACTGGGAGACCAATAATATCTGGTAATTCTAGTATCTCTGAAAATGCTGGTATCTATGTAGATACCTTTCTTCGTCCTTTTGTTATAGGCCTGTCTTCCTAAGTAAAGGATACAGGCCATTTTTTGTCTAATATAGATGGCTTCCACGTCCCCAAGGGCACTCTTTTGGTGTCCTTCGACCTGGAGGCACTCTATTCTTCTATCCCCCACTCCAAGGGTTTGGGGGTGATCCGAGGTTTGTTCGCCCAAAGCACAGCAAACACTGAGAGAGAATTTAGGTTTGTCCTTGACCTACTGGAATACATTTTGTTTCATAATGTTTTTTCATTTGACCGTTCCCACTTCCTCCAGGTACAAGGCATAGCGATGAGGACATGTTGTGCCCCATCCTATGCCAATTTGTACCTGGGGGAGAACATTATCTTCTCTTTTTTTCTCCCCCCCCCCTCTTTTCCTCTCAATTTTTCCCCTCCCCTCTCTGTCCCCTTCCCTTTCTTTTCCCTTTTCCCTGTCTTTTCCCCTCCCCCCTCTTTTTCTTTTTCTCTTTCCCTTCCCCAACCCCACTCCCTCCTTTCTCATCTCTTTCCTTATTCTTTCACTTTTTCCTTTTCCGTCTTCCCTTCTATATATATTGTTCTCTTTTCCCTGTGGCCTTTTCCCTTTTTCTCTCTTTTTTTTTGCTTCATTTATACTGTTATTTGTACATAGATTTCCTATTCAGGATTTTTTGTATGTTTAAAATGTAGTCCGGGACCTTTAATGAGTGGGGTCGAATCCGGGTCCGACCCAGCACATGTAGCCCCCTTTTCTCCCCCCCCAGGGAGGATGGGGCCAGAGGTTGGAATCTTCTTCCATCGGGAGGAATGTCCTGCCTGGTCTGGCTTTCTGAAGCTAGATACATGTGTCAGCGCGGCTTCTGGGGTTTTTTCCCTCAGTGTTGCCCTCTTCCAAGATGGCCGTCATGGAACTTCCGGCCCGCAGGAGTTGTATGCCGAGTCCATTGGGGTGGAGCCTCCTCCTCACCCAGCGGATGGTCTCTTGACTTCCGCCCATCTCCGCGGACATGGCGGTTCACATCCTGGATCGGGTGCCTCCCCGGGGGGAATCCAGCTGCTGGGGACAGGTTGGGGTTTCTCCCCCATCAGTGGGCTTTGGACCGGGGCAGTTCCTGGTTGATGGGTGAGTACTAGAAAATATTTTTCATAACTGGTGTGATAAACCAGTGGCCCCCCAAAACAACAGATTGAAGCGGGGTGTTATACTTTCATTATAGTGTTGTTGGGTACTGCAGAAATTTTTCCTCTTTTGCTGCGTTAACTCTGCTACACACAGTGACAAAAGTTACTAGAAAATATTTTTCATAACTGGTGTGATAAACCAGTGGCTCCCCAAAACGATAGATTGAAGCGGGTTGTTTTACTTTCATAATAGTGTTGTTGGGTACTGCAGAAATGTTGCCTCTTTCGCTGCGTTAACTCTGCTACACACAGTAACAAAAGTTACTAGAAAATATTTTTCATAACTGGTGTGATAAACCAGTGGCCCCCCAAAACGACAGATTGAAGCGGGGTGTTATACTTTCATAATAGTGTTATTGGGTACTGCTGAATTTTTGCCTCTTTCGCTGCGTTAACTCTCCTACACACAGTGACAAAAGTTACTAGAAAATATTTTTCCTAACTGGTGTGATAAACCAGTGGCCCCAAAAAACGACAGATTGAAGCAGGTGTTATACTTTCATAATAGTGTTTTTTGGTACTGCAGAAATTTTGCCTCTTTCCTTGCATTAACTGCTACACACAGTGACAAAAGTTACTAGAAAATATTTTTCATAACTTGTGTGATAAACCAGAGGCCCCCCTAAAACGACAGACTGAAGCGGGGTGTTATATACCTTCTTTCACATATACTGCGCTTCTCTAGAGACTTTTTTCACAGGGTCATCTAAAAAATGACAGGCAGAGGAAGAGGCAGTGGAAAGTTGCAGAAGGTGCGTTTGATTACGTCAAAGGACGCACCAGACTTGGTCGAGTGGCTCACTCATTCTTCCTCTTCTGCACCCTTCTCCTCCTCTCTATCTGCACCCTCTTCACTCTCTGCTGTGTGCACCCGCAAAGACACCACCACCAACACCACCACCACCATATACCCTCCGCTTGAGTCACTGGAATTATTTTCCGATCCATCACAAGACATTTGCAATGGGCAGCCATTGTTGGCATCGGATCAGGAAGAGGAGGTAGCAACAGCCGCCACTCAGCAGTCTGACGACAGCACCCAGATCAGCCCAAGGAGGTTGGTCCCCGCTGTTGCTGCCTACTCCGAGATCTCAAATGAGAGAAAGAGGAGGGGAGTTTAGAGGGAGAGATGGACGAGCAGATAGGGAGGAGAAGCAGGCTGAACTTACATTGCACAGAAGGGACAAACCAGACTGGTAATGTATCAGGAGTGAGCCATCAACCATGTACGGTCACATCTGGCGCTCCCAGGATGCCGGCACATGGCTCCGCAGTGTGGGCTTTTTTTAACCTGTCTGCTGCTGACAATAGTGTTGCTGCCATCTGCAGCCTTTGCTGTCAACGCATAAGTCGCGGTAAGCCCAACACTCACCTAGGGACGACTGCCTTAAGAAGGCACCTGGACTCCCATCACCGAGCCCAGTGGAAGCAACGCCATCAGAAGCCACAAAGCCACACTCCAGGCTCTCACCGTCCAGCCTCTTCTCCTTCTCCTTGTTCTCTCTCCTCACAATTGTCCTCCACTCCACCTTCCATCATGTCGTCCTCAAGTTTTTCTGGAAAAAGGCAGGCTTCCATGGCCCAAATGTTGGACCGTAAAAAAATGATGACGCCGGATAACCCTCTTGCCCAATGGTTGACCACTGGCTTGTCGGAACTGATAGCCCGCCAACTCATGCCTTATAAACTGGTGGACTCGGAGGCCTTTAGAAAATTTGTGGCCATTGGAACACCACAATGGAAGGTCCCAGGAAGGAAATATTTCTCGCAGAAGGGCATCCCAGAGCTATATGGCCATGTTCAGCGGCAAGTGAATGTATCTCTGGCACACAGTGTCGGTGCCAAGATACATCTGACCACAGACACGTGATCTAGCAAACACGGGCAGGGAAGGTATATGACTTTTACTGCCCACTGGGTGAACCTTCTGACGGCTGCCAAGCATGTAACCCATGGCACCCATGTCGATTTGGTTTTACCGCCACGGATTGCATGCAGGCCTGCCTCTTCTTCTCCTGCTCCATCCTCCCTCTCCTCCTCGGCTGACTCCTCCTTTTCTGCTGCTACCGTCTCTTCCGCTGCGCCGCCCAAGTTCCCCAGAACCTATTCGACATGCCAGGTGAGACGTTGCCATGCTGTGCTACGTCTGTTGTGCCTGGAAGCCAAGAGCCACACTGGTCCTGCTCTCCTTTCAGCTTTGCGTTCACAGGCAGATCAGTGGCTAACACTGCTCAATTTGACAGTTGGTAAAGTGGTGTGCGACAATGGTGCCAATCTGCTGAGCACGCTGAAACAGGGCAAAATTACACACGTGCCACGCAATGGCACACGTCCTGAACTTGGTCGTGCAGCGATTCGTTGTCAAATATCCTGGGGTCCAGGAAAATATCGCCCCATTTCAGAAGATCTTACACAGCCAGGTCTAGCCTTGCTGACATTCAGCGGTGACACAACCTGCCCGTCAGACATCTTTATTGTGACTGCCCAATGCGATGGAACTCAACCTTGTATATGCTTGATAGGCTGCTCCAGCAGAGACGTGCAGTTAACGACTACCTGTACGAACTCTGCGAAAGGACAGGTTCTGGGGAGCTTGGGTTTTTTTTCACCGCACCAGTGGCTGCTCATGTGCGATGCATGCAGACTTCTGCGGCCATTTAATGAAATCACCAAACTGGTCAGTCGCAGCCAGGGCACCATCAGTGACATTGTACCTTACGCCTTCTTTATGGATCGTGCATTGCGTCGTGTCATTGATCAAGCTGAGGAGCAGGAGCAGGAAGATGAGGAAGTCGCAATGCTGGAGGAATTCCCAGGGGGGGCTACTCCATATGAGACAAGTAAACAACAGGAGTCTGAAGAGGAGGATGGTGCCGGAGCGGATGAGGAGGAGCAAGAAGAGCATGCTTTAAACCTTTCTGGGATCCCTGGTGTTGTCCGTGGATGGGGGGGAGGAGAATGAGGACGACATTATCCTGGATGATGAGCAGGAGCAAAGCCACTACACCGCTTTCAATTTAGTGCAAATGGGGGCCTTAATGCTCCAGTGTTTTAAGAGGGACCCCCGTATAAAAAGCATAAAGGGCAAGGACCTGTAGTGGGTGGTAACGTACTTAGACCCCTGGTACAAACAAAAAATGGCGAAAATGTTACCACCATCACAGAGGGCTGTCAGAATGCAGCACTTACAGGCCTTGCTTTGGGAAATGCTGCATTCTGCTTTTGCGTGCGCTGGCAGAGGAATTTCCACTCACAGAGAAACAGCGCCTGCAAGAAGAGGGCAGTTTGAAGATGTGTTGGTCACTTCTGATATGAGATCATTCTTTCATCTGACCCATCCACAGCTGTCCTCCGGATCCAGCATCAGGGAATGCCTAGACTGACAGGTATCCGACTACATCGGGTTAACAGCCGATGTGGACGCTCTGAGAAGTAATGAACCCCTGGACTACTGGGTAGGCAGGCTTGACCTCTCGCCAGAGCTTGCAGAGTTTGCAATGGAACTGTTGGCTTGCCCCTCGTCCAGTGTCCTGTCCAAAAGGATGTTCAGCGCACCAGGGGGGATCGTGACCGATAGGCGCACTCGCCTAGCTCACGACAGTGTTGACTACCTCACATTTATAAAAATGAATGAGGCATGGATCTCGGAGGAATTCAAGAAATGTGACCAGTAGACCATGTTTGATTCAAATTCCTCATGACAGCCCACAAATATCCGCCACCACCCATAACAATTCATGGTCCCTGTCTTAGGTAAATACAGCGGGATAAAAGGCCTTTTATGTCCGTTGAATGCCTAATTTTTGGGGCCTGTAATGGTCGACACTTACTTCTGTATCCTGTGTATGCCTAATGTACCTCCAGCCACAGAAAACCAAGTTCTTTGCTGTCAGGTGAACGCCTGTTGGCTAATTTTTGGGGCCTGTACTGGCCGACACTTACTTCTGTATCCTGTGTATGCCTAATGTACCTCCAGCCACAGAAAACCAAGTTCTTTGCTGTCAGGTGAACGCCTGTTGGCTAATTTTTGGGGCCTGTACTGGCCGACACTTACTTCTGTATCCTGTGTATGCCTAATGTACCTCCAGCCACAGAATACAAAGTTCTTTGCTGTCAGGTGACACCTCTTGGCTAATTTTTGGGGCCAGTACTGGCCGACACTTACTTCTGTATCCTGTGTATGCCTAATATACCTCCAGCCACAGAAAACCAAGTTCTTTGCTGTCAGGTGAACGCCTGTGGGCTAATTTTTGGGGCCTGTACTGGCCGACACTTACTTCTGTATCCTATGTATGTCTAATGTACCTCCAGCCACAGAATACAAAGTTCTTTGCTGTCAGGTGAACGCCTGTTGGCTAATTTTTGGGGCCTGTACTAGCAGACACTTACTTCTTTATCCTGTGAATGCCTAATTTTTCAGACTGGAACTGAAAATCAATGGGTCTGTAAATGTTCCGCTAAATTGTGGAACAGATGCGGACCCCTTTTACAGATGTGTGAATGGACCCTATATGTATTTGACATGTATTTACCGGCTGCTGTCAGTTCTGGCTGATTTAGAAAAAAAATAAAAAATTTGTCTGAAATAAGAAAAAAAAAAAATGGCAACTTTTCCAATAGCAATACTTCTGGTATGTCAGTGTCCATGTTGTGGGACTACAACTGCAAGAAAAATATGTTAACCCTTTGGAATGATATAGATTTCTGCACAAATTGGTCATGAAATGTGATCTGATCATCATCATCTAAGTCACAACAATAGACAATCACGGTCTGCTTAAATTAATAACAGACACAAAGAATGAAATGTTGCCATATTTTTATTGAACACACAGGTGGAAACATTATGTGATCCCTTGGATTTAATAACTGGTTGAACCTCCTTTGGCAGCAATAACTTCAACCAAACGTTTCCTGTAGTTGCAGATCAGACGTGCACAACGTTCATGAGTAAATCTTGACCATTCCTCTTTACAGAACTGTTTCAGTTCAGCCATATTCTTGGGATGTCTGGTGTGAATCACTTTCTTGAGGTCATGCCACAACATCCCAATTGAGTTGAGGTCAGGACTCTGACTGGGCCACTTCAGAAGGCGTATTTTCTTTTGTTTAAGCCATTCTGTTGTTGATTTACTTCTATGCTTTGGGTCATTGTCCTGTTGCAACACCCATCTTCTGTTGAGCTTCAGCTGGTAGACAGATGGCCTTAAGTTCTCCTGCAAAATGTCTTGATAAACTTGGGAATTCATTCTTCCTTTGATGATAGCAAACCGTCCAGACCCTGACCTAGCAAAGCAGCCCCAAACCATGATGCCCCCACCACGATACTTCACAGTTGGGATGAGGTTTTGTTGTTGGTGTGTTGTGCCTCTTTTTCGCCACACATAGTGTTGTGTGTTTCTTCCAAACAACTCAACTTTGGTTTCATCTGTCCACAGCATATTTTGCCAGTACTGCTGTGGAACATCCAGGTACTCTTGTGCAAACTGTAAATGTGCAGCAATGTTTTGTTTGGACAGCAGTGGCTTCCTCTGTGGTATCCTCCCATGAAATCCGTTCTTGTTTAGTGTTTTACTTTTGAAAACAGTTGAAAAAAAATATTATAGGTACTATTATTAAAAAGCTCTGAACTAAAGCAGCCCCTTCTCATCTCATAATCTGCTCCTGGCTAATGTCTCCACACATAACAATTTAACATGGTAGCTGCTACCCTAGACTTGATTTGTCTTCCTAAACCTGATTTCACTACATAGTGCATCCTTTCTGAACCAGATTTCCATGAAATGATGGAGGGTTCCTTGAACAATGAGCAATTATTTTACTCTAAGATAAGTAACCACTAACACCAAAAATAATTTTGTAGTTACTTGTGAGGGGGGACACTTTTTTCAATGACCATCAGTAAAATGGGAGCCCTTCTGGTAACCAGTCTAAAGGGACCCTTCTCCAACTAATCACCAGCCTAAAGGAGACCTTCTTTCACTTACGTCATGTGTAAGAGAGCACTATACTAACCACCAGTGTAAGGGGCACTTTTTGACTGACTATCAATATAAACTTTCTCCACTGACCTCAACTGAGGGAACACAATTTTCACTGCCCCTGTCTCTTATCTGGACATTATTGATATTATTTGTTTTATTCTGTTATAATTACTGGAAATTATTTTGTCAAGTACACTTATTATGACTTATGTATAATTTATTCTTTGATATAGTATTTATAAATAGGGGTTCCCGAGGCATTAAAACTATTTCCAGGGTTTCTCCATGTAGCACTGCCCAAATTGGGGTTGCTTAGTATGATGTTCCCTGGGTAGCCCTCTGATTATCCTGTAGTGAGATGATTGAGTGTTTTTACACAGTCAGGTGCACACTCATCCACTCGTTATCCAATGACCAGTCGAGGGGATTTGTTTTTTTGTATTTATTGGTAGAACTTGGATAGGAGAAGGGATTAGTGGGATACACCAACTTTAAATATGCCTCACTTAATTGAACTGGATAGCAGACCCTCTGCTGAACCATACAGGATTTGTATGGGGAGAAAAGTCCTTTGCCCTCACCGAACTGGCCCCTAGACTTAGATCTTTACTCACAGCGACCAGAAACAGATCCTTCCAAGTATATCCCCTTCACAGTCAGTTTTGCCGGACATCAGGGTTGCAGCTTCTGTATCTCCGGCCTTTAGGTCAACTACCTAACATGGCAGCTTGTACAGAGGAGGGGCAGCAGCCCCCTCCCCCCGGGACCCCTCTCTCCAGCCGAACACCCCCTGCACACATGCTCTCTTTGTTTAAATACAGTCACCCAGCATGCCTTGAGGCGCTTTCCTCTGCCAATGGCCAGGGCTGTATCTACACTCATGCTCCCATTTCCTCTCACTGTCCAATATGCCCCCTCCTACTGGACCAGTGTGAAACAGGCAGACAGCATGAGCAGCATCTGATCACACTGAGCAGACCCTATCAATGGATCACTGCTCCCTGTTAGGGAGAGAGTACTTAAGTTTGCCTGACAGTTCCCCTGATAGGCAGGGAAACCCAAAACTATGCACTCTCTAGCACCTACCTAGAAGGCTACATCCACCCTCTACCAAAAATAAGCCATGTCCTCAGTGGCTTTTGGGCAGCCACCCCTAGAAAAAAGTTTACCCCTTCACTGCCAGTTTCATTTTGACAGTAACAGTGCATATGTATAGCATTGATTACTGTAGTAATGTCACTGGTAACCCCAAAAGTGTCAAAAATGTCAGTCAAGGGTCCGATCTGTCCGCCGCAATGTCGCAGTCCCGCAAAAAAATCGCAGATCGCCGCCATTACTCGTTAAAAAAAAACAACAAAAATGACAAAAATCTTTCCCTTAGTTAGTAAACGCAATAACTTTTGCGCAAACCAATCAAAATACGCTTTTTGCGATTTTTTTTTACCAAACATATGTAGCATAAAACAAATTGGCCTAAAATGTTAAAAAATTTTGATTTTTACATTTTTTTTGGGGAATTTCATATAAAAAATGTGAAAAATATTATTTTTGCAAAATTTACGCTTTCTTTTTGTTTATAGCGCATGATCAAAAAATCGCACAGGTGATCAAATACCACCAAAAGAAAGCTCTGTTTGTGGGAAAAAAAGGACGTCAAAATCGTTTAGGTACAGCGTCGCACGACCCCGCAATTGTCCATTAAATTCACGCAGTGCTGAATTGCAAAATAGGCCCTGGTCAGGAAGGGGGTAAAATCTTCCGGGGCTTAAGTGGTTAAAGAAGACATCTATCAAGTGCACTGTATTAGCGCACTCCTTGCCAAAAATAACTAATTGGAAGTGTAAAATGGCTAAACACCCTAACTAACTATACTACAAATAGTATTATTACATATGTACAATGGATTTCCATGGACTATTTCATCTGAGGCATAAAGACTTCTTGCAAGCCTACAAAAGAAGTACACACATACAATGCAATTGTATGACCTAACATACTTACAGTGAGATTGTCCTCTCCTCAGAGGCAACTTTCTCACCTGAACAGGCACATATCACTGACTTTCATGTAGAGAAATTTTGAGCCCCCTAAGGGCAACTCTTGACATTTTTCCCATTGTGTTCTTGTAAAAGACAAACAGAACAACCTACAATTCTACCTTGTTAACACACATTTTGTATTTTTCCGAGCAGGAAATATTTGGCTAGTAATTGGTAAAGTCCCTCTCAAGTACTGACTCTTTCCTATAGCTAAACCCACAAGTTAAGATAAAGAGGTGTGGAGTCCATTCGACCGATGCCTGCAGCATTTCCCTCCTGCAGCATCAAGGCAAAACATCTTCTCTTAGTGGCCAGCCATCATTGCTGAAGCCTGTAGCAATGGCTTGCCTACTTGTTGACAATTGAAGGAACTAGCCCCAGTAGCAACACAAACAACTATGATAAAGGATTCTTCAGGCTTAACAACCTCTTTTAAGACAATATATTCAGTTCAAATGGACGATAAACTTGACATAGCTCAGTAGTAGTGACCCGGATGTGGTATCCGGATCATATTTCCGTCAGGACCCTGAATAATGATAGCCCATGCTTGACTCTTCCTGTCTGGGCGTTTGACCATTACAAAATCAATGTTTTTTTGATCTCCCCAGAGTCCAATTATCCTTAATAGTCAGAAATGTTTCCCAGAGCTGTGGCTTGGTTGGGTTTTGGTATGGCTTGGAAACATATAGAAAGTCCCAGACAGTTTCTTCACGCCAAGCCTCTCTTTTGCTCTCTATTTCTTCCATTATCTCTTTAGGGGCATAAGGGTAATTATACCCCTATTCCATAGCCACCTTCTGTTGCACATATCTCTGAAAGCGAGAGAACCTGGGAAGTTTCTACCTGTCGCCTCTCCCAGGCGGGACATACAGGGTCTCCACTTTGGTGATCAGACTGGAGTAGACCTCATTCTGAGCTTGGACCTGAGCATAAGTGTGAGGTGGGGACAAATCTGGGACCCTGGTTGCATAGGCCTCACAGACCCTAAGGTTACTTGCATATCTCATACCTATGGTTGCTGCCTCTTTTCCTTTACTGTGCACGCTGGAACATGGGGAGCCTCTCCTTTCCTAAGTTCCCCAATCTCACTCCGTTTCCACTTCTGATCTCTACTCGCCGATTCCCTCTTCCAAGGATTCAAACCGGCATTCAAACCTAGGCGACCGACCCCACATCAATGATCCCTGGCTCCTCTTCACATGAAGAACTTGAAGACCCTAGTCTCTGGATCCATTAAGCCTTCTTCTGCTCTTTGTAGAGCCGGACTTTTAGCTACTGTGACCACAACTGGTGAATCCTGTGGCTGATGCCCGGCCTCCACTATCTGGGTGCACTGTACCTTAGAAATGCAAGTTCTCTGGTTTGGCAAACAGTTGTATGAGTGTGTTCCACCAGTCCTGGCCACAGGAAAGGGGTTGCAACAAAGGATGTCAACATTTCACAGGTAGTCCCCATCTCCCAGTTCACATACGATCTTCTGAGTTGACAGTCACTCAGCTCCAGTCTTATAAGCATTTCTCCACAGTGCCCACACTGACCCCAAGCATGCAGCATCACTGTCACACACGGGCATCTGCCACATACTAGTCCAAGTTGCTCCATGCCTCCTCTGCTGCACAGTGCCAAACGTCTGCGAGGTTACAACCGGACTCCTGTGCCCATTAGCGTCGGGTTCTGCATCTCAGTCCACTCTGCAGGCTCTCTACCAACACATTAAGCAGCCCTTGGCTCCGCCTCTCTCTGGCATCCGCCATCTTGCTACTCCTCACATGTGTCTTCTTCTCAGCTCCACCAGAGGTGGAAGTGACGTCACAGCTCCCTCCCACTCACCGGATTGGTGGCCTGCGAGCGGCGACTCTGCCCTGCATCCCCAGACTATCTTACCCTCAGTGGCTCCTCCTGCTGGCCAGATCTCTCTGGTGCACTCTTTCCTGTGCAGTACCATGAACCTTTCGCTGATGCCATATGAACGTTGCACGGCATAAAGAAATTGCACTGTAAAGCAGACAGTGTCCCCTGCCACAGATATACAAGCATCCACTTCATCTGTCGTCATTTGAGTCTTGGCCACATTCACTGCAACTGCGGAGAACCATTATGTTACTACCGACTGTGTAGCAGACATTTCCCCCATATCATATGCACTGTCACAACCCTTGATGCGCCGATTCCTGCATCCCGAGTTAACTCTTTCTTGTCCATAATTTGGGAGTATACTTGCACTGGTAACTGTAAAGCAGTCATTTTCATCCATAGTGCAACAGAGTCTTTTTTCAACCACACTCCCGCAATCTGCACAGTAAGACACAGCCTTTCTTGAGAACTTTATTCGGCCGTTGCCAATGGCAACCACTGCATTCATTTAGGGGATAGTCCCGGATGATGCCCCCAAATGTAGCACTGCCCCGAAGTTCCCTGGGTATCCCTCTGATTATCCTGCAGCCAGATGATTGAGTGTTTTCACACAGCCAGATGCACACTCATCCACTCGTTATCCAATGACCAGTCCAGGGGATTTGTTTTTTTGTATTTATTGGTAGAACTTGGATAGGAGAAGGGATTAGTGAGAAATGCTGTGAAGAAAGAGAAACAACTGGAGAGCCGTTTGAGGACCCCTGCGGCTATGTTAACACTGCAATTGATAAGAGTCTGCATGTGTGTTGGATCACACATAAGGCCCCTTTCACACTGTCCATCCATCGGACGGACTCCGTTTATCTCAGCGGGTGATCGATCCGCCGATCCCCCGCTGATCAGGAGGATGACAGCTGTGTCTCTGCGCTGTGTGCGCAGACACAGCTGTCAGTTCCCCATGCATCCCTATGGGGGAATCCGCTGGATCCGCTGGACGGATGGAAAATAGGGTTTCCATCCATCCAGATTTGACGGATCGGATGTCAGCGGACATGTCTCCCCTGACATCCGATGCCCCATAGGAATGCATGGGGGGACCGTTCAGATCTGCCAAAAAATGGACAGGCGGATCTGAACGGTCCGCCTGTGTGAAAGGGTTCCAAATTCAGCAAAATACCAGGGCTTAATGAGTTCAATACAACAAAACGTGAATGAAGAAGTACTGAACAGGTAGCTTGTGCTCCCTGTATGCCTCTCAAGGTTTAATTTCCAGACTTGATAGACATAAACCTTTAATGCTGCATTGTATGCATCAAAGCAGCCCCATATTATAAATGAGTAAATTGCACCATATTTAGGAATAAGCGAAAATAATATTGAACAGAAATATGTTAATCAGTTTTATGATAAAAAAAAAAAAAGAAGACGACAAAGCCGTGAGTAATTATTGCAATGCACCAATAATTGAAAGAGCTTTATTTCATTATACAAGCCTAAATGTCAGTGTAACATTTGGAAACACATACCATCCAGAAGTATTAAAAAAAAGTCTAGATTCCAATTAAGTATTTTTCACAGTAAAATTTGAACAGCACTATGTGCTGTATGTTGATAGCTTATTATTTTCTATCTGACAATAAAGTGCGTCCTTGCTGGAAAGTCAGCAAAAATGAAAAGAGACACAGCCAAGAGATTAAAGTGCTTGTACAGGAGTGAACTGCACACAAACTGGCATCATTGTGAGAAAAACATAACTACATGTTAATCTGGTTGAAAAAAAAAAAAAAGACACGTCCCTCAAAGTAAAAGAATAAAAATAAAATAAAAAGTAAATGAATAAACATCCATTGGTGATCCAGAGGAAGACAGTCCACATTTTCTCAGCTCTTTAGTGAAGAACCCTTTTGAAATGCTCCTACACTCATAAAATGTGCCCTTGTGTCTTTCATAACAGCCTTAAAGTTTAACTAAAGGCAAAACTTTATATGGATTAGAGGGAATATGGATTAGAAATCTGTCAGTTTTTATTGCTGTCTGTGCCCCCATTAGATAATGAGAGTGTGTGTTGTTGCTTCTAATGCCCTTAGTAGTGTCAGTAAAAGAATTGTGTTGTAAAGTGCAAACAAAGTCTAAAATCTTCCTCCTTAGTGTCCTTGGTAAATAACAAGTGGGTCATATATAAACATCGATAACATAAAATCAAACACTGGTTTCTAGGTAAACTCGAATACAGTGATTATAAATGTGAAACACAAATATGTACTGGAAAAAAAAATCGCAACTGAATGGCGTAATCGCGAAATCACAATATCACAATATAAGTGCATAAAGAAAAAAAATCCTTAAAAAATGCAACATGTATATGCAACTTATAAGTGAATCCATATTATTACCAAAAACAAGTGAAACCAAAGTCTGAAACTTTCCTCCTTTGTGTCCATTATAAATAATATTGGTGAAAACACAAATATAAATTGATATCATAAATTCAAACCCTGGTTCCCAGGTATGCTCTAAATCAGTGCAAATAAATGTGAAACACAATGTGTAATGTGGAAAAATGCAAAAATCCCAATATCGCAGTAAAATCGCATAAACTGAAAAAGTCCTTAAAAATGCAACATGTATATACAATTCATAAGTGAGTCCATAATAATCCGTAATCAGAAAAGTGCTGATGCTTCGGTGATCCCCACCACCTCTCAATCAATGCGCTTACCTCTATGTTTGACCTCTCTAATTAGGTCGTTTTGCCTTCCCCTATGTACTGGGGTATACACGGTGGGCTCCTAGTTTGTTCCACTGTATATCCAGATACCCTTTCTTTAGTGGAGTGTGTGGCCCTTTAGAACCGCATTTTTTAAATCCATATAAAGATTCATGCAAAAAAAGGGGTCCTCATGGTGTAGTCATTTCAAAGTAGGTATTTTTTTTAAAGTAGTAACTTACATTTAAGTTTAAAACAAACCGCTCCTGTAATGGACATCAGGATACAAAGGTTCTTACATCACTTCCTGTGTGCAGCAGTGTCACCTGACTCACCCTAAGTGTGACTTCATCAGGGAAGTCTTCATTAGGGGGAGGGGGATTCCCCCATTAGGGGGATTCCCCCTCACTATTTGTCCTGCTTATCATTGAAAGTGACAGTAAAAGGAAATCCCAAATTTTGGGTTGTCCCCAGAAAAGTAATAGTGGGGAAATCTTCCAAGGGGGACACTAATTCTGGTGACCTGGGGATCCCCAAGGGATTCCCTTAATTTTCAGGAATTTTCTCTCACTGCCTGTTTGGCTATGAGGCAGGAAGTGAAGGGAAATTTCCTCACTGGGACAAAGATAACAGAAATAAACCTTACAGGTGTTATAACCCTCCCTTACTCTATTCAAAATGAAATGTCTATAGCTCTACTTTAAATTCATCTTTATGCTGGCCCAGGGGAGGAACAAAGGGGAATCCTATAGCGTGTAACTGAGTGTCAGTTCTGGGAGTGCTTGGGCCTCTGACATCATATCCACGATAGTGGCATCCAGCAGTTGAAGCAGGGCTTTTGAATGTATACAAAAAGCAGGCTTTTACAGGTAAGTAGTATGAATAAAATATGTTGAATACACATATGACCTTATGGTAAGGTATTCATTTAAGAGGGAACTCCACTCATGTGGGGGGGTGGGGGGTGGGTGGAGCAAATAAATAAAAAATATTATAGCATAAACAATTGCAACACAAGTCATATTGTACTTGAATGTTATTAAAAATTCCTTTTCAATCTGCAGTCGCTGTAACCGTTAGCTGGAAATCAGCTTCAGTTTGTTAATGTATCTAAATCGGCTAGTGTATCTAAAACTCCTTGCCCTAGACTGGCAATGCTGCTGTCCAAAGGTGCCCTCTGTGCTGCTTCATCCAGAGTGGGGTACTCTAATAGAGGAGGTAGGTTACTGGCCAGATCACCAAATGAAAACAGAGGGAAAGAGAAAACAACTAATGCAGCCACCACATCTAATGACTGTTAAGCTGCAACATATTACATTTTTGGTTTTGGGTTTAATACCTTTTAAAGTATAACTAAAGGCAAAACTTTTTGTTTAAAGTTTTATCTTAAGTGTAGAGGGATTAGAACCCCTGTCAGTTTTAATAGCTGTCTGTGCCCCCGTGAAGGAGATTCATCCTCTCTATTTCTCCTGAATACCATTATCATTGAAAGTGAAAGTAAAGAAAAAACAAATTTTGAGTTGTCGCCAGAAAAGTAATAGAGGGGAAATCTTCCAATGGGGACACTAGTTCTGGTGACCTGGGGGTTCCCAAGGAATTCCCTTAATTTACAGGGATTTCCTCTCACTTCCTGTTTGACTATGGGACAGGAAGTGAAGGCAAATATTTGAAATAGGACACAGATGGCGAAAGAAAATCTGACAGGGGTTATAAAACTCCCTTTCTCTATCCAAAATGAAAAAAAAAAAAGTTTTGCCTTTAATTTTACTTAAAGTACTCCTCATGCTAATGGCACATTAGGCTCCAGGTCTTCTTTCTTCTGCTCTCTGGAGTGGAAGGGTCCAGCGTGCACTGCCCACGTTGCTTCCTTTTTAAATTGGTACTGCTCATTGGCTGCCACAACTGTCAATCACATGGTCCCAACAGGGGTTCCTTGGATCCTTACAGGGTCCTCTACACCAAGGGTGAACACTAAAATGATTGGCCAATCTGGTAAGGAGAACAGAGAGCTGCATCAGACCATCAGTCACTAATACCAGAAGAGGACCTCCAGAGATCAAGTGACACCAGATTCATATTTCTTTAACCGCTTGCCGACTGTATAACTTACATATACGGCGGCAAGGTGGTTCTGCTGGGCAGGATCACATACCTACGGTAGTATGTGATTCTGAACTTGCGGGTCTATGGTACGCACACACGTGCCACCGGCGGTTCGCTACTGCTAAGATTATACACAGGGGGAGCTGATCGGCGGGTACACTGGACTCGAATCTTAGGTGCAGAAGCAGAACGGTGGTCTGCTTATGTAAACAAGGCAGATTGCCGTTTTGTTAGTACAGAAAGCATGGATCCAGTGGCTCTTCAAAGCAGGGGCACCGATCCATGCCTTTCACTAGAACAAGCACCTCCCCCACAGTAATAAAACACCAGCTAGGCCCACAGTTAACCCTTTGATCGCTCCTGATATTAACCACTTCCCAGCCAGTGTCATTAGTACAGTGACAGTGCATTTCTTTTAGCACTGATCACCGTATTAGTGTCACTGGTCCTGAAAAAGTGTCAAAAGTGTCAATTAGTGTCTGTTTAAAATATATATATATATATATATACAAAGTATATTCCTCGCGCCAATGGGAGAGCACTGTAAATTATGAAGTAAAATATTGGTAGGTGTTTTTAATATTAAATTAAAAGAAGAGCCTAAAATCAATAAATAGCAGCTGCTGTATAAAAAATGGTGTATGAAATATCTAAGGACTTATTTTAAGACCAAAGTACAGTGCTTGCTCAAAGCTATGAATACCTGTATAGGTAACCTACTGTATATTCTAATGGTTGGTATGATACCAGTACATATATTACAAAATTAATGTGAACAAATATCTATTTAAATATTGTGCAAATGGTGAGTGGTAAAAATAACCAATTATAATTACATATAAATGAATACTGCTTCAATAAATATATTGCTTCAATAAATATATCCGTGAATGTCCCAAAAAAAGATGTATCTATATAAATAATCCAACAGAAGATTAATATACGAATGACTTATGTGCTCAAAAAATATATAAAAATAGTGAGTGTCCTTAATAAATATACAGTCCAAAAAATATATATATTTATAAAAAGTGACTTCAGTGTTCAAAAAATAGTTAAAATAAATGTCCTTGATGATAAAAATAAATGAATATTCCAATCAAAAAGTGCATGTGCTTAATCAAAAATCGCTGTGACATCAATTTCTTGCTGGGTAAATAAGCTGGATCACTTACCAGATGTAGTGGGTTCTATATACCATATGGCATTAGAACCTATCAAGCTTGAGAAGCCCCCTGGGCTCAATAGGTATCCCCTTTAGGTGGTCTCCAATGGCAGGTAATTCCGCCCGAGGTATCGATGATGGTAGTTAAGACGATATAATAAGCTTGCTGGAACCCTGTAGATCCGTGGCCGCCTGCAGTGCGGACTGCGGATGTAGTTGATGTAGTGACAGCGCGCCTCCTCCCTGACGCGTTTCCTCCGAGTGGACTTCGACTGAGACAGGAGCAATTCAATTAGTGTCTGTGCTGTCCGCCACAATATCGCAGTCCTGCTATAAGTTGCTGATCGCTGCCATTACTACTAAAAATAAAAAATTAAAAAATAAATAAATAAAAATATCCCATAGTTTGTAGACGCTATAACTTTTGCGCAAACCAATCAATACACACTTATTGAGATTTTTATTTCAAAAATATGTAGCAGAATACATATTGGCCTAAATTTATTAAGCAATTTAATTTTTAATTTTTTTTTTATTAGATATGTTTTATAGCAGAAAGTAAAAAACTACCATGTAATTGTCACGTAAAGCAACTCGTATCGCAAAAAATGGCCTGGACATGAGGGGGGGTAAATCTTCCGGAGGTCAGGTGGTTAAAAGAGAACTGTTTAATTAGGTACAAGGTGAAATGGCCCCCTTTATTGCCTGGAGTTTTAAATTAAACCGTAATGGCCAGGTCCGATCTGCCAGCCCATAGGAAGGCCACAACATGATATGAGTTTTCAAGCCTGGTGGCTATGTATTTATTGTGAGTGTACACTTTGTATTTATTGTGAGTGTACACTTTGTATTTATTGTGAGTGTACACTTTGTATTTATTGTGAGTGCACACTTTGTATTTATTGTGAGTGTACACTTTGTATTTATTGTGAGTGCACACTTTGTATTTATTGTGAGTGCACACTTTGTATTTATTGTGAGTGTACACTTTGTATTTATTGTGAGTGTACACTTTGTATATATTGTGAGTGTACACTTTGTATTTATTGTGAGTGTACACTTTGTATTTATTGTGAGTGCACACTTTGTATTTATTGTGAGTGTACACTTTGTATTTATTGTGAGTGCACACTTTGTATTTATTGTGAGTGTACACTTTGTATTTATTGTGTGTGTACACTTTTTATTTATTGTGAGTGCACACTTTGTATTTATTGTGAGTGCACACTTTGTATTTATTGTGAGTGCACACTTTGTATTTATTGTGAGTGTACACTTTGTATTTATTGTGTGTGCACACTTTTTATTTATTGTGAGTGCACACTTTGTATTTATTGTGAGTGCACACTTTGTATTTATTGTGAGTGCACACTTTGTATTTATTGTGAGTGTACACTTTGTATTTATTGTGAGTGCACACTTTGTATTTATTGTGAGTGCACACTTTGTATTTGATGTGTGTGTACACTTTGTATTTATTGTGAGTGCACACTTTGTATTTATTGTGAGTGCACACTTTGTATTTATTGTGAGTGTACACTTTGTTTTTTTTTTGTGAGTGCACACTTTGTATTTATTGTGAGTGTACACTTTGTATTTATTGTGAGTGCACACTTTGTATTTGATGTGTGTGTACACTTTGTATTTATTGTGAGTGCACACTTTGTATTTATTGTGAGTGCACACTTTGTATTTATTGTGAGTGTACACTTTGTATTTATTGTGAGTGTACACTTTGTTTTTTTTTTGTGAGTGCACACTTTGTATTTATTGTGAGTGTACACTTTGTATTTATTGTGAGTGTACACTTTGTATTTATTGTGAGTGCACACTTTGTATTTATTGTGAGTGCACACTTTGTATTTATTGTGAGTGTACACTTTGTATTTATTGTGCATTATTTTAGATCCATTTGGAGCAGGGCTTTTGTTCTCAGAGAATGGGTGCAGATACTCGCCCCTTCCAAGTCACCGCTTGTCTCTGCCCTCTACCCACCTCCAAGCCCTCTCACCTAGTTCCACCCCCTACCCACCTCCCAATATTGCCCTTTTAGAGAATACCTAACCAAGTGACATTTTGTGGTGCTAAGTAATTTGTATGGAATTTGTTGATGATAACAAGAAAGGCAGTAAAATAAATTTCTTGCAGCCAACAGTAATAGATTCTGCCAGCAGCAATAGGCCCCCACCAGCAACAATACACCCCCAGCAACAATAGATCCACCACAGCAACAACAGTTCCCCACTAGCAACAATAGATTTCCCAGCAGCCAGCATCAATAGACCCCTCCTTCAACAGTAGAACCCACCCGGCAACAATAGATCCCCCACCATAACAAACACCAATCACAATAAATCCCTCTCCCCAGTGACAATAGATCCCCCAGCAGCCAGCAACAATATAATATATCCCCAAACTCCCCTTTGTCATAGTTTCTTGGGTTTCCATAGTTTATTTTTTATAATAGAATGCAGTATCTTCTTCTTTTCAACAGATGTTAAAGTTATGTTACTGGGTGAATACCATGATAACGGCATCACACAGTATCCTGTATTGTCTCTTCTTTTGGGTGGGCTCTACCTATTTTGGTTAGGAAATGGTCTATCAAATGTTCTCTTTATAGAGAAAGTAGCAACTTCCTACCAGTGTGGCCAATGCAAATCTTCAAAAATCAAAGCCAACCTCGGTTTTCTGGGTGAACATATTTTTGTATGATATTGATCTTTTACAGTGAAATTGTCCTCAAAATGTTGTTCACCATTATTTATGCATACGTGTGTTTTCAACTTTATTGACGTTTCTATCATGCTGGCCAATTTCTAGGACTAAGCGGTCCTGACTGAAGGGCTTGTTCCAGTTCACACATGGCGGATGCTTGTAACGCGATTTTATCATCTTTATGTCTGTGAGTATGCATTTGGCATTTTATTAAAATTTTGCAAACAGTGACCACGGGTAATGCACTAGGTGTTTGCGCCTCCTTTCTCTCTTTTTCAATTTCTAGGACTGATACATCAGATATTCACTGCACAAAAATGAGTTGACTTGATATTTTAAAGTACTCTTATTTTAGGAATATCTTCTTTTATGTTACTACTAATTCCACTTTTTTTTTTAATTGAAAGAAAAAGTAAACATTTCATACTTATGGCAATAATAAACACTAGAGAAGTATCCAAGCTGATCTCTGGTCATCTCTGGGTTATAAAGATTCATGTCTAAAGGGTAAAGAAAAGGCAGAAATACTTACCCTATTCCTTGCCTCTGCAGACTTCCTCCCTGTTGGAAGACCAATCTCACAAAGCCATGCTTGATTGTGCAGCCGTCCCCTTGCTGATGTCATCACATACAATGCAGGATAAGTGGACCTGCACTGTGCATTTCTAGGAATTCTAGGGCCTGCTGTGAGAGAGATGGCTGTAGGGGGGAGCGACAATCAAGGTAAGCTTTTCCACCTATTTATTAACCCAAGACTAAAAAAGTGTACTAACCTTACAAATTAGTAGGGGGAGACACAAATATGTTTGTGTTACTTGTTGAATGGAAATTACTAAGAAGCACATAAGTTCTATTGCACAGACATTTTCCTACAACCTAGAAAGTCTTTTGCTCTTCCAATTGTTAGACAACAAGCACGTCCAATGGTTGGTATTGATGGAATCATCCTACAGGATAATGCTGCATAGCCCAGTTCTGGTCTGAAAGTAATAAAGAGATGAGATATTTTATGGCATATGAATTGTGATAATTTTCCTGTGTATTATAGGGTCAAAAGGCCAGCATATTATGCGTGAAAAGACAAAAGGAAAAAAAATGATGCTGTGCAGTATGCCAGACAAATTAAAGATCTTCTGATGGTTATTTAGAAAACTAGTAAGTTTGAGCCTAATTTTTTTACAACTTTATGTCTAGAAAAATGCCCCAGTATGCCCATCATACAACAAAATTGTTCTCTGTAATAGATGATAACTTCCTAAGGATATCCAAGACGCATAAAATCTAATAGCTCCCAAGATCATCATAAACCTGCTTCAACATACTAAAATAGACTTCCAAAAAAACAGCATCTATATTTCTAAAATGAATTTTAGGGAACCTGCAGTGCGCAACAGCTGATTTGTAGACTAATTCATAAAACAACATATAAACAACTGCTTAACATGCAATACATACGAAACATAACAATGAATAAATAAATTCTAAGCCCGTAAAGTATATTTAAAGCTAAAACTTTTTTTTTAAATTTTGCATAGAGTAGGGGGTGGTTAAAACTGCTGTAATGTTCATTGCTTTTTGTCCACATTGGGGAGATTCCCTGGCCTTTAGATCCCACAAAAAATAAGAGAAAGGTGCAGAGACACAGTAGCAGCTCAGCACGGCGCAAAGACAGCAATCAATGGTGATAGTTGCCAACACACTTACCAGCCAGCCAGCCAGCCAACTAATTCAAAACTGTGGATAAATGCCCAAGAGTGGGTAGCATGAATATCTTGGGGGGGTGGTGAAAATCACAGCCAAAGTAACAAACATTCAACATCCTGGCCCGCACACACACTTACATAACAGTCAGTTTTGAAGTGTGCAGGGCCAACAGTGGCATTGTATCAATCCAAATCAAAGAAACAACCAGCACTCCTTAGCGAGGCAGTGTGGCTTCCACATAGATATGCAAATATATGAAATGAAAACCAACCACACATGGATCGAAATTCGGCCAATTCAGCAGGGATTGCTGATCCATGTACGGGCAGGCTGATTTTACCCAAGTCAATCCATCCAGCCTGTCTAATTCTCCTACAAGCAAATGCTGATAGCGGCTATAACCGCTAGCAGAAATCATTATGCTCTGCTGGCTGGCAAGTCTACCTGCGAATCTCGGAATACATTAGCGCTGCGGGAGGCCATCCCCCATCAACACAGTGTTGGAAGGAAAGAAAATTAAATAATCTATGGCCTGCTTAACACTGCTTGTCATTAGCATCTTTCCCAGCTATCTCTGTGAACTATGGAACAATTTCCCCTTTGTTTTGGAAATGAGGAGAGAGGGAAGTTTTCTGTAATTCTAAAGCTGGCCATAGAAAGTTACCGTAATTTGTTTTTCTAATCATTAGTGCGTCAATTTAACATTTCTTTTCAACCACGATGACAAGAAAATTCGAAGGAACGCGATGGAAACATTTTTTTGAACGAACTCATTTCTAACAGTGTATGTGGGTTTTGTTCAGTAAAGTCCATTCCTTCCAAAATCAAATGGTAAAAGCAAACAAAACCTTTCAAACAATAAATTGGCATATAAATTTTCCTAAGATTTTTCCTATGAATTTCCGTTTGAAATTCTATCCATCTACCACCAACTTAACACACTTCCTGTCCTGGAGTGACAATGCTGCTCCTTCATAGATACAGTATGGTTAGTGATCATTGTCATCTTAGGAGAGGTAGTGTGTTACTAGCAGAATCACCAAGGGAAAAAAGCCTGAATAAAAAGGGAACAAATGCAGCCACCACATCTAAGAGATATACAATATATAAATAATAAGTGCAGATCCAATCAATATCTTAATCAATATAACATGTAAACACATATGAATCCACTTTAAATATAACATACAGTATAAACACATGTAAACCCACTTTCAGTACATACAGTATCTCACAAAAGTGAGTACACCCCTCACATTTTTGTAAATATTTTATTATATCTTTTCATGTGACAACACTGAAGAAATGACACTTTGCTACAATGTAAAGTGAGTGTACAGCTTGTATAATAGTTTAAATAAACTGTCCCCTTAAAATAACTCAACACACAGCTATTAATGTCTAAACAGCTGGCAACAAAAGTGAGTACACCCCTAAGTTAAAATGTCCAAAAAAAGCCCAATTAGCCATTTTCCCTCCCCGTTGTCATGTGACTCGTTAGTGTTAGATGGTCTCAGGTGTGAGTCGGGAGCAGGTGTGTTAAATTTGGTGTTATCGCTCTCACTCTCTCATACTGGTCACTGGAAGTTCAACATGGCACCTCATGGCAAATAACTCTCTGAGGATCTGAAAAAAAAAAAACTTGTTGCTCTGCATAAAGATGACCTAGGCTATAAGAAGATTGCCAAGACCCTGAAACTGAGCTGCAGCATGGTGGCCAAGACCATACAGCGGTTTAACAGGACAGGTTCTACTCAGAACAGGCCTCACCATAGTTGACCAAAGAAGTTGAGTGTACATGTTCAGTGTCATATCCAAAGGTTTTCTTTGGGAAATAGACGTATGAGTGCTGCCAGCATTGCTGCAGAGGTTAAAGGGGTGGGGGGGTCAGCCTGTCTGTGCTCAGACCATATGCCGCAACCTGCATCAAATTGTTCTGCATGGCTATTGTCCCAAAAGGAAGCCTCTTCTAAAGATGATGCACAAGAAAGCCCGCAAACAGTTTGCTGAAGACAAGCAGACTAAGGACATTGATTACTGGAACCATGTCCTGTGGTCTGATGAGACCAAGATAAACGTATTTGGTTCAGATGGTGTCAAGTGTGTGTGTGGCGGCAACCAGTACAAAGACAAGTGTGTCTTGTCTACAGTCAACCATGTTGGCAGGAGTGTCATGGTCTGGGGCTGCATGAGTGCTGCTGGCACCGGAAGGTTACAGTTCATTGAGGGAATCATGAATGCCAACATGTACTGTGACATACTGAAGCAGAGCATGATTCCCTCCCTTCAGAGACTGGGCCACAGGGCAGTATTCCAACATGATAATGACCCCAAACACACCTCCAAGACAACCACTGCCTTGCTAAAGAAGCTGAGGGTAAAGGTGAAGGACTGGCCAAGCTCCAGACCTAAACCCTATTGAGAATCTGTGGGGCTTCCTCAAACGGAAGGTGGAGGAGTGCAAGGTCTCTAACATCCACCAGCTCCATGATGTCATCATGGAGGAGTGGAAGAGGACTCCAGTGGCAACCTGTGAAGCTGTGGTGAACTCCATACCCAAGAGGGTTAAGGCAGTGCTGGAAAATAATGGTGGTCACACAAAATATTGACACTTTGGGCCCAATTTGGACATTTGATTTAGGAGTGTACTCACTTTTGTTGCCAGCGGTTTAGACATTATTGGCTGTGTGTTGGGTTATTTTGAGGGGACAGCAAACTTACACTGGTATACAAGCTGTACACTCACTGCTTTACATTGTAGCAAAGTGTCATTTCTTCAGTGTTGCCACACGAAAAGATATAACAAAATATTTACAAAAATGTGAGGGGTGTACTCACTTTTGTGAGATACTGTATATTGCGCCTCAACAGATGTGCATATATTTTATCACAAATGATAGTAAAACAATAGAAAAATATTGAACAACTTTGTGTCAATTGTTTTGGAAAGTTCTGTGAGTCCAAAATGTAAAACAAGTGAACCAAGTGATTAAACAAAATCTTCTTATCCCACTGTTTAATTGTGGCTCTTCATTGCCAAAGAACACCACCACATTGTGCCGCAATCTGCTTACCTCTGCATTAAAGTGTTTGTTAACCTCTGCATTACCTCTGCTTACCTCTGCACTAAAGTGTTTGTTAACCTTAAAAAAAAAAAAAAAAATGAATCCTGTTCCCCTAAGCATGTTATGCAGCACAGTTCTTGTGCTGTGTAATTTGGCCCCCTGTATCACTTAAAATACCTGTCTGATCCTGCCTGGCTATACCCTCCCTCCTATATACTGACCACGGTATACCAAGGCTGCTGAACCCTGACAACGTGGTCAGTTTACATGCTTCTGACATCCACAGCCTCTGCGCTCCTGTGTCCCCTCCCTGCCTGTCAGCTCACACCAGTGCCCCCCCCCCCCTCCATCCTGCTGGTATCATAACCCGTCCCCTCTGTTATAATAAATGCTGTGCCCCACTATATGTGTTTTCTAAAAAATCATCCGATAAATATCTTATTTTGCTCGTAGGTCACGTGACTGGCTGTCTCTCTCCTCCTCCTGCCGGGGATTCTCAGCCCCACCTGATTTGCTATCAGACATGGGGAGGAGAGAGACGGCCGGTCACGTGATTTTCGATCAACGCTATAAAATAAGGTATTTATCGGTGGATTTTTTAGAAAACACATACAGTGGGGCACAGAAATTATTAGAACCGAGAGGATTGTAGTAACAACAATACATTGGTTAACAACACTTTAACTCCTTAAGTACAGGAGTTTAAATCAGGATTGATTGTAAACAATAATAAGCCTGGGTTCACAATAATTTGGTGCGGGAAACACAGTAATCCGTGCGTGTTTCTTGCACCGCATTCCAATTGCACTGCCCTTGCGACCTGCTACAGGGGTCAGTACAAAGTTAGGGACACCCCAAATGCAGGTCAACAATGCAGTGTATTTGCCTGTACTAGATTGCACTGGATCACATGCTACAAAAGGAACATGCGATCTGGTTGCTGTGCAGCTCTAAATAAGATGCATGCACGTCGTTAGTGCAGTGCAGTGGGATTTAAGTTGCACCACACCGAATCTCATGTGAATTGCACAGGAATGCGGTGCAGTTCCTGTATGATTCACATGCGGTACATAGTGTGAACCATGGCTAAGATGTTGCCATACATCTCTGCATCATCCTATCAACATCTAGGGCTCCACACTTATCTCTTCTAAGTGAAGGAATATCGCTCAATAATATTGAATGGAATAAAGATACAATCTAGTGCTCTCCATTTAAACAGATGTTATTGTTAAAAACAATCAGAAATACTCACATTTCAATAATGAACATATTGCCATTTAAATAGTTAAGAGCCAATCCACTGCAAAAAAACAGGGAGTTACAGCTCCAATCCCTGACCACTAGTATACTGCGCTCCCTTATGCCGTGTAGCAGCTATTCCAAGAGGGACATCTAAAGACTGATAAGTTGCATTAAATATAATGTAACCTGTAATGTAAAAGTTATTATTGAAATATCTCCTAAACCCCAACTCTAAGCCCAGCCTTTTACACTATACCAACCATAAAGGTTTCACTTGGCAAGGGGCAGTTTTTGATCCAGCACTACTTTGCTCTGTACCCAGCTTAGCATACAGTTTGTGCATACACATGGTAGAATTAGTTCACATCATAAGTGGACCACTCTGTGGTCCAGGACCAGAGTTGTATAAAGTACTCGAAACCCATACTTGAGTAAAAGTACAAGTGCTCGATCAAAAAGGGACTTGAGTAGAAGTACTAAAGTATTCAACATTTTTTGTACTTAAGTATTGCAAGTAGTTTTTTTTAAAAAATTTGCTACTCAAGTACTCAAAGTAAAAGTACCAGTAGTTTTGAAAAAAAAAATTGCTACTCAGGTACTGAAAGTAAAAGTACAAGTACTGTGTTATGTAGTTATTAAAGAAAGAAGTCAAAAGTTTGTACATCATATTGTTTTTTATTATTTCAAATGCAGCTTTCATTTATACATACAGTAGCTTTTATTTTCATATGCACTGATAATACACATGTTTTGAGCTTCATGAAACCTGCCATCTACTGTTCTGGCAGTGGTAATTTTTATAATTGTAACGAGTAACTATGCAGCACAAAAAAAAAATATCAGAGTAGAATTATTGAAATCATCGAAAAAATGTAGTGAAGTAAAAGTGGAAGTAGGAGAAAAAAATTCTAGTCTAGGAAAGTACAGATACCGCCTTTCGGTACTTAAGTACAGTAGTGAAGTAGTTCTACTTAGTTACTATACATCTCTGTCCAGGACACAGATGCCAAGCAAGATGGCACTGGAATTTCAGGAACCACAGAAAGAGTAAGCAGAAGAGTGAAGGCCAGAGTAACCTGCTAGGAAGTTAGTTTTTTAACACCAACAATTATAATAATAAATAGACATATTTTTGTAATATTTTGTCACATTCCATTTCTGTTTTAAAGTACATCGGCCATGAGAGAAGAATAGGGGCAGCCATTGCTGGCCTCCTTTGAAAATGCTTTTTAGCTACCTAGCTTCCATTCAATTGAGTCACATATCCCAACAAGCAAGCTGTGAATGAGGGTCAGAGTTTTTTTTATCTGTGTATTTTTCTGGGTCAGTGATTCAGAAAGCAGTGACATATTAGAATCAGCATGACAGGCAGGGAGCTAACTTAATCAAATAAACATTTTTTAATAGCAGGAAACATACTGTAATTCTCCAATGATAAATGTACTGTAGATTCTACATTAGTTTCTTCTCGTGATTATCAGTCAGGGACACCACTGGAGGACTTTTAGAAGTAAACCTTCTCCCATTTAGTCTCCAATAAGCCGATAGCCTTAGGCAGAAAACATTTATAATATCTTCGTACTAACTTTAGCTTCAACTTTTAACTTAAACCAGTTTTAGTTAAGGAGACACTTTGGGATCGTTTACAGCCTAAGGAAGGCTGACAGGATTAATTGCAGGGTGGCGGAGCTGTGGTAGAAGTCCTGATGGCAATACATTGACCCTGGCTGAACAAAAAAGAAAAAAAATGAACCCTCCTCCCCCACCCATCTACACAAGCAAGGTGGAAGGAAGAACCCAGCCAGGACATTGTACAGTTTGCATCTTTTCTGTCAGAAATCACTGATCAGTGGCTGCCACCACTCATGACTCTCCAAGTGTGTCTTCTAGACTGTAGTCTTTGCAGTTTATTTTCCTTGACAACCTTCCTAATGGGCCCTCCTTCCACTCCTAGCAGCTATGTGGTCTGCTATGCCTGTAGTTACACCCCTATTGATCTTCAGCATGGCATTGTCGGTATACTCTAGTACGGTGCTGATAGCCTCCTCAGACAGATATAAACCTGGAGCATTTCAATTACACATCGCTTAAGCTAGTGTACTGAAACTCTGGTTACAATTCTGTCTTCTAATATCGGCTCCAGAACTATTGCTTCTGGTTGCAACGCAGCTTAGATCTTGTTTTTTCTCACTTGTCTGCCATCTGTGGTCTGCTGTCTGTGGAGACCTTCTGCATAATAGTGTAACTGCACCTGTCTGCCATCTATCCCAACCTCTGGCCTATACTTGGGCAATGCTAAGGACCACAGCCTAGGAGCTTCCTTGCAGCTAAATTTTGTAGGTAGTCACTGTGGAGAATAAAGAAAGTAAACACTTTTAAGACATTGATCATTGGTGAAAAGCCAGGTTCTTGTACTTCTTTTAGGCAAGAGGTATCCCGCAATTTTACAGCGATTCGTCAGTCGACAATCGCGGAAAAATCGCGCTGCATTTATGGTGCCTTTGGAAGAGACGGGAATCACACGGGTGTCCCGCGATTTACCCTGATTGAGGACACCAATATGTGAACAGAGCCTAAAGCTTTCCAAAAGAAAGAAGTTACATGTTTGCAATAAACACATTTGTTTCCCAAAACACATTGTAAGAAACCAAAATGTTAAGCAATGAGGATATGAAAACCCAGACCCAGATGCATCCCACCCCCTGATGAAATCCATAATATAGGGGAGGGCATTCAGGAGATGCAGCAATGTTACCAGAGTGAATCATCTCACCATAATCAGTGGGTGAAGGGCAGACTAAGACTAGCGGTGCACTTTACTACCATAGGCCGGCTTCACACCCCTGGAGTGGGGGTCTAATATGGAAAAAAACAAAGAGAAAAATAGGGGGAGAAACATAGAAACAGAAGAAAAAAAACAGAGTAGTCCATCGAGTCTGCCCGTTTTTTCTTTTTAAGAAGATAGACTATAGGGAGGAGACAGACAAAGAAAGAAGTGCACCCTGTCCAGGCAAGAGATACAAAGTCATACACATCTCAAAAGGCATCCGAGAGGTATTTAATCCAAGGATCCCTGATTTTGTCAAAGAAAGCAAGCTTGTCATTCAAAATTGTCGAAAAGTCTTCATTATCCATGATACCTTGGACTTTAGTAGGTTGAATTGGATCATAGGGGATTTCCATGACCTGCCAATGAAAATTCTGGCTGCTACAAAAATGAATGCTATGAGCCTCCTCGTGTGTCCCTATGTCTCCTCCTCTGGGTGCCCTAGTAGTGGTGATATAATCACTGATATTCTTATAATATTATTTATATTACAATGTTAAAATTATAATAAAAATGAGGCCACAGAAATTCTAAGGAATGGAACATCCGCAACTTTATCCCTTGAAGGCAGGCATCATGATAGGCTTGACAAGTGGGCATAGAGAATATAAAACAAAAAAAGCTATCAGCGCAACCCAAAATGTGACTTTTAAACGTGCATAAAATATAATGTGCAATAAAGTAAATAATCAATGAAGAGACCGGCAGCATACACTCACTGTGCTCACACCTCACAATACAAATTCAATAAACCAATAATAGTGATGCGCCAGTCAAAAAATGGTAACTAGTGATTGAATAAACTTATAAATCAGTGTCCATAAGTGTCCATATAAAATAAATCAATAGGTAAATAAACTCCGGTGTGTTCAAAAAGTGATCCTGTGTAGAACTTTCAGTGAACTGTGCAATCCCACCACCAAGTGAATTGGTCTCTCACCTCCACTTAAGGCCCTATCATGGGTCAGTAACAGCGTGGTAGTATACACAGGGATCTCCAGACCACACAGGCTATAAAGAACCTTTTTACCTCCAGAGCGATTACCATATGCAAAGGAAAAGGAAAAAAGATCTAGTGCTCTCTGTTATCGATAAGCAAAACAGCTTTATTCAGTGTCAGGGACCGTACTCACAAGGACGGCGCTCCACAGCGCATATAAGTCAGCATATACAGGAAGACAAACGGCACCCTAGGGGGCGGAGCCTGCGTGCTGGATGCCGTTTGTCTTCCTGTATATGCTGACTGATATGCGCTGTGGAGCGCCGTCCTTGTGAGTACGGTCCCTGACACTGAATAAAGCTGTTTTGCTTATCGATAACAGAGAGCACTAGATCTTTTTTCCTTTTTCTTTGGATATGGTAATCGCTCTGGAGGTAAAAAGGTTCTTTATAGCCTGTGTGGTCTGGAGATCCCTGTGTATACTACCACGCTATTATTGCCCTTGATAAGGTCTGGAGTGGAGTAATTGTTTTGGAGGTGAAAAGGCTCTCTGAAGTCTATATGGTCTGGAGATCCCTGTGTATACTACCACGCTGTTACTGACCCATGATAGGGTCTTAAGTGGAGGTGAGAGACTAATTCACTTGGTGGTGGGATTGCACAGTTCACTGAAAGTTCTACACAGGATCACTTTTTGAACACACGGGAGTTTATTTACCTATTGATTTATTTTATATGGACACTTATGGACACTGATTTATACGTTTATTCAATCACTAGCTACCATTTTTTGACTGGCGCATCACTATTATTTGTTTATTGAAGTGGGCATAGAGATTACCTCCTGGGATACTCTAATTATTATGACAGAAGACTGATATTCAGAAAGTGGCTCTTAATTTAATGCTATACCTGCGAGGGCGACACATATCAAGGGCTTTCTTTATTTGATATTATTGACCAATATTGGGTAAGTAACATTTTCATAGACTCTTTCATCACCAGGATTATTGAGCCTATGGATAAAACTAACAAATCATCATGAAGGTTACCTGGCAGTTTTGCCCATAATCCCCTTTATTGTAAACTACTATGGGCCACTCAAACTGTCTACATCTCAATTAGGAAGCCTCCCACCAGCAGGTGTCCAACGCAAAATATGTAACAATGCTGTACTCCAATCTGGAAAAATGATAATGGTTAAAGGAGTACTTTTTCCTTCCTCAGCATAGGACAGGAACAGTGCTCATGTGACAGAATGAGTTAATACATTGAAACTTGTTGGGCTCTGTATCTTTGTATACCTCAGACCTCTTTTTCTAATGTTTTGGCTGCTGTTTAGGCTTGCATCAACATTTTTCTTAAAATCTGTCACTCATTTCTCTGTGTCCTTAGCATCTAATTACGCAAGCAGAAGTCAATGTTCTGTATTATCTGTTGTCACATGTTGGGACGCGTTGCTGTGCTGTATCATACATAAAGCATAAAGCCAAGCACCGCACCCTTCTGGAAGAAAGAGAAGAGTGTTTGAGCAAGGGAACCTCACTCATTTAACCCATTCAAACTCAGATCAGTATACAGGAATCCAAGTTTATACAGAAAACATGTTTTGAGATGTTCTGATTATGTTTTTGTGCTTTATGTGATGGATGTGGGAAGGTAGGCAGTAATGACTTTAATAACCAATGACTCAACACCGCTCATTACCTATAGTCTGTCTCTATTCGCTGCAAGATCAAGAGTCTTATTTTCCCCAATTACTTACAATTATGTGTATTTCCTTATTAAAATTAGGATATATTTTTGAGTTTAAGTATATAGATGTTAAATATAGGTAAACGTTATTAGTTATACCTAACATGCCATATGCCTTTATATTAACAAAAGTGGGGGGATTCATTCTATGGCTAGTACTTAATCGTCATCATCAGCTTATAATTTGTTTTCTTAACTTAAAGTGTTTCTAAAGGGCATGTTTTAATTTTAATGTGTTCACTGCATTAAGGTAAAAAAATGCCAGTATTTGTATCGCCCCCCCTCACCCCCCATTATACTCACTCAATCCAGCGCTGTGCCCATCTCTAGTGGCTTTTGCCTCTCTCCCTGCATTCACAGGACAGAGAGTCAGCTGTAGAAGCCACAGCTCCTGCTGCTGTAAATCAAATCCTGTGAGCAGAGAGTGGGGGTGGGGCTGAACTGAGCTGTGTGTGTGTCTATAGACGCACACAGCCCGACTTGGGAGTGAGTGCGCACGTGCGCCCCAATAGGAAGTGGCTTTTTATGGTAGTGCACCAAGAAGAGGAGTAGCCAAGAGTGCCATCAGAAGACCCCAGAAGAGGATGTCGGGCCACATTGTGCATTACCATTAGCAGGTAAGTATAGCATGTTGTTATTTGCAAAAAATATATATCTAAGTCTAAATATCACTTTAAATTGCTGTGTAGTGACATCTTTCTGTTAAAATTCTTCTGTGAAATATTGTAAGGGTTTGTTTAAACAGGTAATGGTTTTCTGCAGGTTAGTAGATTTCTATGTACCTCAATGGTGCAGTGTGGATTTGCTCTTTGCCTCTGGATGCAGCAAGATCTATTGAGATGCATCCATGCTGAATTCAGAGCAGGTCAAAGACAGACTTTTGCTGTGGTTTGCATTTGAAAGTATGTGTTTGAGAGTAACTGCTTTTGAATGCAAAATACAATGTTTGACAGCAACACTAACACAAGCCCCTACAACTATAATTAAACACATTTTTTAGGTATAAAAGGGGCCATTATGCTATTTAAGACAAGCATTTGAGGGTTTAGTAAAAAGAGGTTTGGAAACCACTGTACACATGAGCAGAATTCTCGGCTAAGTGATTAGCACCAAGATCTATTTTACAATGAGGTAAAGTAGGCTTTTGCTCATTGAAGCAGAAGCAAAAAGGCAGCTAGAAATATATTAATCTCATATAAGCTTATTTAGTAAGTCACAATATTCCAAGTATGGTATTGACCAGTAAAACAAGAAACTATTCTGTGAAAAATGAGGCAGAGTAGGATTCCATCGGGCACTGAATGCTGTGTGCTTAGCAAGGTCAACAGATGAAAAATTTGGACATGGTTACCACTGGCCTTGCTTTGCTGGGGTCTTTGACTTACTTCCCACTTTTATGTTATTAATATATACTGCATCTCAGTTTCCTACAGGTGTTCTAGTTTCATCACAGGATACAAAGACTTTCTGGTAGATTATTTTTGTGTATTGGTCTCTGTGGCTGTGATAAATGCATTAGGGAAGGGGCTGATATGAATGGTTCTACTATGCATTTTGTAAATAACTTCAAAATGTGTTGCTATATATCCATAAATTACTTAAAAAAAAAAATATATTGTTCTGTCAGGAAAAACTGCAAAAAATAGGGTACAACAAACAATTAAAAAAATAATAAAGTCTCACAAATGAAAAATCAAAATCCACCAAGAGTGTGCAAAGTCTTCATGTGCATCAACCACCAAGTGATTATAATGCCGCTTACCAAATGCTTAGACCTCACAACTTAAGAGGTCTAAATCAGCATTGAAAAGATGACAAATCCCGCATGCATGGATGGATAGATGGCTCCAGCTCTCTTCCTATCACACCTCAGAAAACCTTAAGCCTCATTCTCTCATAAATGTCATGCCCCAAAAGTGGTCACTGGATTGCCTCCCATATACTGGTCTCAGCAGCAAAAACACATACCAAGGAAAGAACAAGGAAGCTCCATAGTGAAGTATTGTTTAAAAACATTTATTAGTAAACCAAGTGGGTACTCACAAAACAGATAGTATGACAAGGATATCGCACAGCACTGCCAACTTTCCGAGTGGGCGTGATAATGTCACCACAAAATTCTGCCCTAGGCACATTTTGTCTGACAGGATGTCTTCCAAGGGGCAACAGATTGGTTCTCTGTTATTCACAGTATATTGATTTAAAAGTTTTTTCCTGACAGTGCAACACTATTTTTTATTAGTGGTTTCTCAATATTTATGTGTGAATATCAGTGAGTGCTGCAGTCAGGTTTTTTTACTTTCTCACCCTCATTTAATTTGATTGACTAATTTGCCAAGTGTGGCTTAAGCATAACATTGGATCACATATCAATAAATATAGTAGATAATATCTAGCCAGAGTGGGATCATCCACAAGGTAAGATATACAGGAGCCAAGAGCCCAGTGGATATCTAAAGAATGAACAAAGATATTTTGATGCTCCTGCAGTTATTCAGATGAATAGCACTTTTGGTTAAAGCAGTGCAATTGCCTGTCACTCCACAAGGAAGGATACACTCGTAGGTGATTTGCGCATGGGGTGAACCATTGCATTTGCTGTATTGGTGGGGGTCGAGTCATGCCATACAGACAATACAAATGGGACAGCTTTTCTGTGAAAATGTCAACTCCTACCAATGTCAATCAAAAGGATTGGATGGCTGGGGTGGAGGAGACCAAAACTACTTGCCTAGGATCCCATTCTGTGTCTAGCAATTGACAACTGGTGCCTTTTTGATATAACCCATATAACATGAGGTTGATTACAGGAACCTCAGAACACATACCTCCTATAACTCTTCATACAGAACAATAGAAAGTTTTCAGAATTTGGACAAAATATAAACATTCATGAGTCTGCATAAGAGTGTGAGCAGACCATTTACTGACTCTAAGCAGGGAGCAGGGCTGTGCAGAGACCTCTGGAGGGGCAGGTGCTCAAAGTATAAAAGGGGCACATGGAACAGGGTATTAAATAGGGCTGTGCTCAAAATATCAATAGAGCAATGTATCGTGATGCAATCCTTCCTGATACGCGCATCGATACGGATACTTTTGTATTGATATGGCAGAAAAATGTAGGAGTCAGAAGCACTGCACATGCTGGGATATTTACAATAATGTGCTGGGGGCTAGTTGCACCCCTTGCACATGTGGCTTAGGCAGCCAGAAAATGTAATGTCCTTGTTAATTTATGTATGAACAAGGACATGACATTTTATTATTACAGAACACAACTAGGTATTAAAAAACATATTGCAAAAATTTACACACGCTAATGCATAGACTGATCATGTGAAAGGGGCCTAAGGCTGCTTTCACATGGATGCACTGCAGTTTACCTGCAGGTTGGTATTGCTTGTGGGTACTGCTGGCTGGTACTGCTGGTGGGTACTGCTGGCTGGTACTGCTGGCTGGTACTACTGGCAGGAAATGCTGGCTCCTCTGAGACACATTAACGCTGGAGTATGACAAGCAGCGCTGGAGGAATCATGCAGAGCCGATGCTTCCTGTATCTTTCCTCTTACAGGCAGAGTGCATTTGAAACAGCAAACCAAAAAGTTCCGGGCTCTCTCTAGTGTGACCCCTATGTGGGAGGGTGAACATAGATGGACTCCAAAGTGCAAGGTCAGTGTCACTGTGCTGCCAGTCAGAAGCATAGGAATTGATGCTACCAAAATACACGATAGTTGACGGTGCACAGGAACTGACAAACATGAATACCAGCGAAGGATCCAAAGTCAACAATCAATGAACAATAAATAGTTTATTTGAATAAAACCAGGAACATAGAGGCACTTTACCACACCGGGTCTTGGAGAGGGCAAGATCACTAATGGAAGTAAGGGTGCCAGATGGAAGGATCCCAGGAACACCAGATGCCGAGTACTTGACAAAGCTCATACGCGCGAAACGCGTAGTCACGGCAACAGGGACGCTTGCACTCCATACTGGTTCTCTTTAGGATGATTGGCCTTCCTTCCGGATACTGCACGTTTGCCTTGAGTGCTGCAGTGATGGCTTATTCATGCACCGGTGGAGTCCGGCTTGGTTCACCTCCAACCACCACTCCTGTGAGTTTCGGCATCTGGCCTTCCTGGGATCCTTCTATCTGATACCCTTACTTCCATCAGTGCTCTTGTCCTCTCCGAGACCTTGTGTTGTAATGTGCCTGTCAGGGACCCAGACGCCGCTGTGCAGCCTTACGATCCATTTAGGCAAGTGCGCATGCGTGTGCGTCATGACGCACATTGTACCAACCCAGCCTCTTCTTAAGGATCGCTCACCCTCTCCTCCGGCGCTGGATTATCTTCAGCTTCCTGTACCTTTGACCTGTGTCCTGTTTCCTGTTGTGACCCCGGCTTGCTCCACGGACTTGTCTCTGCCTGTTTGCTTCTGTACCGACCCCGGCTTGCTCCACTGACTTGTCTCTGCCTGATAACCTGAGTACCGACCCTGGTTTGCTCCACGGATCTGCTTCTGCCTGATAACTTGTGTACTGACCCCGGCTTGCTGTTACTTGGGCTGACCACACGTGTGTGACCCCCGGCCTGGCATTTACCACTGCACTGCTTGCTTTCACTGGAGCTTCTCAGAAGGGACCCGGATATCCCTCTCAGTCATCCACCTGCACCACCACAAGCATCCACTGCTACTTGGGTCGCGTCACCTCCTGTCTCACTTCCAGGGGTGATTCGCACCGAGCTGCAAGGGAAGCCCTCTCAGCACTTCGGCCTCCAATCAGTGATCTGACAGTGCCTCTGTGTTTCTGGTTTTATTCAAATAAACTATTTATTGTTCATTGATTGTGGACTTTGGATCCTCCTCTGATATTCATGTTTATTAGTTCCTGTGCGCTGTCAACTATCATTGTGGAGTGCATTTGATATCACTCCGCCTGTGACAGGACAGAGCCGGAACTATACAGAAAGCATTAGCTCCGTTCTGCTCAAGCACCCTCTGCCGCGCCCCACCCCCCCCCCCCCCTCTGCATGAGCCTGACAGGGAGTGTGGTAAGAGAACTTTTTTTGTTGTATGTTGCAAATAGCTGCATGCACTCAACCCTCCCTTCAAACAACTGTGGGTGTGACCTGAAGTGGATGTGGTCAGTCCAGTTTGTGTCACTTAATGGATTATGTTTTTTAATGTTGCACCTTTACCCTTTATTATGTTATATTTTAGACAAAAAAAGACCTGGGGGTTCAATGAAGACAAATATGGGTTAAATAATATTCCTCGTTGGTATCAGTGGAAGCAATAAATACCAGGATTGGTGTCAGTGAATGTAGGAGTAACTTCCAGCATTGTTGTCAATGGCCACAATTACAGCCCCCAGTACTGGTCTCAGTGGCACTACTATTTAACTCCTGCCTGCATCGGTGGTCAGTGGCAGTGATATTAAATCCTTGCTGGTAAGTGGAAGTGAAATTGAAATACTCTATTCGTGCTTAGTGACAGTAAAAATGTAACCCCCCCACCGTTCCCACCATAACTGGCAGTGCTTCCTGTCTTGATGTTCATTGTATTCCTAACTGAGCAGCCTCCTTCCAGGATGGCGTTGGGCTGGGACTATAGCTGCATATAGCTGATTATTCCACCTACCAGTGGTAGCATTCCAGTGCCAGGTACTAGAGTGCTGGACAGTCCAAAGGACACAGACACTACAGGAGAGGGTCCAAAATCCTGCCTTTGACCTGCAAATTTCAGAACATTTGGACAATATGCCCAATAGCAGAAATGCCCAATCGTCTCCTCCCATAGAGTGCTGGAGTTACTACGCAACCAAATGCATGTTTAATATTTCCTACTGAATGGGAATTACAAGACAGGAAAAGAACAGGAGGTAGGAGTTTTGGCGGGCATGGTGTTAGACCCCGGCAACCTTCACCACTCTGACTAATGGACAGGGCAGCCATCAGAAATTTTGGGTCCCCTTACGCAGCTTTAGGCCTGGGTACCTCCGGGCCTGACCACCAACATTCCACAGGGCCCGCCCTCTGGCCGTCCCACCGAATCAGCCCACTAGCCATCCCACCGTGTCCTTCAGTGCACCTGCTTCTATTTTAACACTCTTACAACTTAATAAATGAAAATGAATCCAATCCATCAAAGAGATATCCCCATATATTCAGCAAAGAGACATCCCAATCCAACAAAGAGACAGCGCAATCCAGCAAAGAGACATCCATTTAGCATCGGCTTACTCTGCAGCCACCATGCTTTAGCAATTGCTAGTTACTACAGCTGCAACTACTCTGTCTCCTTGGTTGGGGCCTGGGCAGCAGGGCCCCTCGGAACGCCTGGGCCCCTTACATGTGTATGGGCTGTCCCCCCTTGATGGCTGCCCTGCTAATTGATGGCCAAACTTACACCACACTGTTACTAATATGCCACAATGACTCTCTCACCCAAAGATTTTCCAGCTCATGGGAAAATTACTATCTAACTGCCATTCGACTGATAGCAATCGTCACTGGTTTTCGTTGGCTACAGTTTACCTTTTACTCTGCCACCAGATATTTTTTATTGTAGAATATCAAATGTTCTAAATATTAGCGATAACAATTATGACTTAAAATAAATGTCTGTAATACACTCTTTCTTTAAGTTCTGCTTTAGTGCATTAGAAACAATATTAACACTTTTCCAAATATTGTTTAATAATAGAAAAGATAAAACCATACAAATAAAACCATACAAATAAAATATTTTCATACAAAGGGTATTATAAATAAACCAAGAGACAAAAATGTAGCAGAGAAATAAAAGGAATTAAGGGTGAAAATACTTAACAACATCTTGGTTCTGTGCGTTCAGCAGAGTCCAATCAATTAGTTTTAGATGGAGCAGTCCTCTTAAGATCTTGGCTGATGTTCCTTATTTTGTTGGTAAAAGAAGAACTCTTGAAGATGCTGTACCTCTTTACTGGTCCATGAGGAGGGTGTTGACAGAAATGGTTTTACCAATCAAGAGGTCTGAGTGGTGGCCGATATGATGTCACAGGTTTATGTTTATGTAACTGACCTCCCACAGATACAGTTTTTTTTTTTAGGTATCAATATATTTAAATACCTACAGGTAACAGTCTGGTATCTTCTATATTATTGTCCAGCATGAAATTACCTTTCGAATGAGTATAAATATGATGCGTATCGGATGACTAATTCAAATTCAGAGAGATGATGGGCCTAATTCTGTTACCTCCTAAGATAGTGGGGTGATTGGGCTTAAAATGCTGCTAATTAACTGATACAGGTATATATGTCCTTATTCTTGCACTATTATTATCTCAGGAGTTATGAAAAACACTGAAGTTTTAAATCTACAAGAAAAGATAGACGGCAATGTGTATTCACTACCTACTCCAGCTAAACTATTGGCAAAGAGGATATCTGGTTGCTTTCCTAATTACGTAAGGTAATGCCTGCCATAGACAGTTTGAATCTCGGCCGGTTAAGCAGGAGACGGCTGACATTCTAACCATGTATGGGCAGGCTGAATCTACCCAAGTTGATAGAACCAGTCTGTCGGATTTTACATGTGATTCTCTTTCCTGCAACTCTTTGTTGCAGGAAAGCAAATCGCTTAGCCTATGGCTGGCCTTAGACCGAAGATTTATGATGGCTATTAGAAAGAGACTGAGATGTGGATTGTGTTAGATCTTGCTAATCCTGTCAAATTACTGATAATAATGCCTTCCTGGGATTATCTAAAGGGGATCGCTGCTGTTATGTGTCACCTATTGTAACCAAATGTTATGGCTGATTTAGGAACTTCAATCAATGCCATGTGTTGTTGTTGTTGTTGCCGTGTGTTGTCTCACACAGTTTTTGGTGTGCCCAGTACGCATTATCATCACAGGGGTACATATTGCTAGCACAAACGGCACAAAAAAGGCCTAGGTGTAAATAGTAATTTTATAGACAATATTTTTTGTTAAAAAAAATTGACATAGCTGTTCTCTTGATTTTAACTTTTTTTAGGCTGATGACTTTTCCCTTTTCATCTTAGTGGCCTACTTAAAAAGCATGGGAATGGCAATTTAACTATTTTTTCTCTAATTAGTTTAATTTCCTGGAGTTTTTAAGCTATTCATAAAGTTACTTCTAACAATTTTTGTATCTATTTGTACACTTTTTGTTGTTTTCAAATTTTGCCTGTTTTTTGTTTCTTGGATTTTTATAATTCCTATATTATAAACCAGAAAAGAGTTTAATTCTAGAGTTGAAATATACAGTTTTTTCTCTCCAATTGGCATATTGTTAAAGAAAAATGTACTCCTTTGAGGACACCATAGGACTGTGAGATGAAGTTTTTTTTGTCAGTTTTCCCAAGTATTTTACAAACAACGTAAGTTACAGATGTAAATGTTAAAAACTTTTTTGAGAGTTTTCTTACTCCATTTCAGTTTCAAAATCGTATTTCTGGACCTCCTGGTGTGGGTTTAGATGGAATATTTCGCATTACAGTTTCTCCACATGTGATGGTCGCAGTGCATACTCAAGATACTGCTGTTTTTTGTTGGACCTATATGGCTTTATTTTAACATATAAAGTATAAAGTGTGGGTGTATATATATATATATATATATATATATATATATATATATATATATATATATATATATATATAATCTATATATTATAATAAATGCTACAATATGATTATTGTTTTTAAAATATTATTGTTGTAAATATCATTGGTGGTTAAGACATAAAAACATAGATCATCAAGAGAA
Source organism: Pelophylax lessonae (assembly GCF_965119305.1). Taxonomy (NCBI): domain Eukaryota; kingdom Metazoa; phylum Chordata; class Amphibia; order Anura; family Ranidae; genus Pelophylax; species Pelophylax lessonae. The sequence goes on from NC_138768.1 coordinate 144,163,180, forward strand.
TTAGCTTTGCCTACTTTGGAAAGTATGAATTAAAAAAAAAAAAGAAGAAAAAAACCCATAAAGGTTTTCTTAAAAATCCTAAAGAATTTCTATAATATTCAAAGGGAACAACAGGATATATCAAGCCTTTGTTTACATCTATAATCCTGAACTGAAATTTTCACCCAAAGATAACACAATTATATTGAACTAGATGGACTTGTATCTTTTTTCACCTGACCAACTGTAAATCCAGGTACCTGTGCTTTTCTTGACTGTGCTCTGTGCATCATATTTATAAAGCAGTGAATATTGCATTCACCAAACATTCACTACCAGTGAATTTATAATAATGGAATTAAACATTTGGAATAAATCATGGAAGATACACCTGAGGTGAATTTCACATTCACTTCTTTTTAAATTTAGCCCGTCTTACACCGATCATCCCTTTGCTGCTGCCTCTCACCTTGTGGCTTTCTTACATTGTCAATGGCCGAACGCTGGGAGAAAGGAGACTGTAGAAATACTTCCTGCTGCCTGCAGCAGGTTGATGGCATCATCTTTCCAGACTCGTGTTGTCAGCCTAGGCACAGCCAATTGCCTGGACCAGAATAACATTTTAGGGCCCGTTTAGGGCCCATTCAACCAACTGCAGTGCAGTAATGAATGCTATACATGTTGGTGCAAAGCAGTGTTGTTCATTTTTAAAGGGCAGTAAGCATAGCAAGTTGAAAATCATCTTTCAAAGATGTAAGTATAATAAGCAGATTGGTCAGTCCTAATTACTGTGCTATGCACATCATAGCATATAAATATGTGAGCTGCCATTGCAAACTTGTATTTGAATATGCTTTACTGCTTTGTGAGTTGGAACATGTATCTGCCTGTAAAGTACCTGACAATCTAATATACACGTGCTTGTTGGAGATCAATGGTACAATAACTAGTAAAGCAAAAATGACAAGAACCCCTGAAGATATGGACTACAGACCCATAGCCTGCACCTTTAAAAACATGTCAGCAATGGCAGCTCCCATATTTCTTTCCTCACAGATTCCCTCTAAGCTTTTTTACAGGCACCACACCAATGAATGTCAATGTCAAACTGTGTCTGGGAAAAATAAGCAATTACAATTTTACCAGAACATTTCCATGGTGATGCTCAATTCCTGAAAATGTCATTAAATATTTATTGCCAAAGGCTCAACACTGGATAAGCAGCTACCTTTCCTAAGATAGCATCTCAAAGAGCACCCATTAAAGTATAGTGGAGACAGGCAATTTTTGGGTTCAACCAATACTTATGAGAACGTGGAATATCTATTTGAAATGTGCTGCAAATTCAAATTGATAGGCTGAATTTTCACACATATCCCAGAAAATGGCTATTTACAATCTGCGCAGGTAATGGAAGTACTTTATTGAATTATTTATATACAAAAAAGTAATGATATTCCAATATATTACCTACGGAATAATAGATGTCACAACACTTCCATATACGATTTACACTGACAATAACTTTATAGTTGTATGTTATTTCTGCTGTTTACATTAAAGCATTATTAAAGAATCAATTAGGCTAGATAACACCTTTGTATCATTATTTTATTACAAGTACGGTATTTCAGTTCAGGTTCATTATCACTAATTGTACAAGTAGATAACAAGAAACTGATATGTTTGCCCATAAAGTAAAGCACATATTTTTGGCTGATGTAGGTTCAGGATTTGAGCTTCTACATGATCTGTGCATTCTCCACAATCCAAGACAGAAGATTTCCTCATCCTTTAGTATAGGCTTCTTAAAACCTATAAAAGGTAAGTTCTCTTATCATACATCTAGCCACCGTGGCTTAAACTGAAAATGGGCATGTTATGAGAAATCTTTGGGGTTTAATTGCATGGAAGAACTTGGAACGTTTGGCCTAGACGTACACATAACCATCGGGACCTTTCATGGAAGGGACAATTTACTGTGGGGTAAAAGTGTACCACCCTTTGTTAATGAAAGGTGGGTGCTGTTTTAAAGAATGGGGTTTATTGTATTACAAATATTGAATGGGGGTGTATTTGTTAGGAATTTGTGAGTGAAAATTACAAAATATTAAAAAAAGACAGGGTTATAATGCTTTATATTGCTTTCTGCTCTGACATCCAGCAATGTGCTAACCAACAAATGTTCAAGCAATGGAATCAAATTGTTGAGGTTTGTGAGCTTTTCGGTGCATCTGTGCATCAAGAAGCTGATGCCTTCTATTATTAGGATTATATAATATCATTGGTCAAATAAAGATTAGGATTTGTTAACTGTAGGGCAGACAGAATAGTAACCTAAACTCAGATAATAACAAACTGAATCTTCAAGAGCAAATTCAAAAAATGTTACAACCTCACTGCAAAATTTGTATATGAGGATAAAAAACTAGTTGCTGATAAAAATTACTGACTTGGGTTGTGTGGCAGTTCCAAATCTTGTAGACATTTAGCTTTCAGCCAAAATCTTATTAGTTGATCTTCTTGCTCTATTAAAATACATGACTACTTTATGTGCACAAAAAGTAAATCCCCTTCTTTATGTTTCTGAAACCATTCTATAAATTTTTAGCTAATCAAAAAAGTTGGCTTGTAGCAATTGTGAAATAAGGGTCTATAGCAGTAGCTCTGCCCATCTGTGTATCAATGATCAAGGGAGCAATCTGTCTATAAATTGATGCCAGTGATTTGTATCTGAAATATCTCTCTATCTGGAACACCTACTCATTTGATTGTATTTTGTCCTTTACTGCTACAGTGAACGATGCTTTTTTATAATTCCATAACATCATTCTTAATTGTAGAAGTATTTTACTAATGACTGACTAATATAAAGACATGACAAATTAAATAATAATTTTGCACGTTGCTTGCTTTTTTCAAGATTTTTATTAATTTGCCGTTTTCCAACTAATGTGGACTATATGTTTTTTTTTTTTGTTTTTTTTTGTTTTTTTAGTGGAAACCACATATAAAATAATAATTTATAAAGTTTTAGTTTTTTTTTTTGCTTTGGATGTTGCATAACTGCACAATGATTTTCAGCATTTGATAATTGGATAATGACATAACTATAAGAAGATGAAAATGGAAATAACAGAAGTAGGGATTATTATTATTATTTTATATATATTATTTTTATATATTATTATTTTAAATAGGACATTTAATGTATACATTTTCTTTATAATAGTCACAATGAAAAAAACACTTTTAGAAAGCTTAATAAAAATAACAAATACATTTTTTTTTAATTTACTGAGTAAATAATTTATAAAGACTGATCTCTGGAAGCTGTGCCCAAAAAAAAAAGACAGGTAACGAACAAAGGACTAATCACCACCAGTATCGTCTGTGGTCTCCCTATAACTTATCATTTCTCCATTACTGATTTACTATATCTTCCTCATGTCAGAGCGTCCAGCAAGGAGTAGTGAGCAGCACAGTAGGGATATAACCAAATCTCCAAATCTCCTGAGACTAGCAGTCAGAGGCAGCAGTGCCTTAGATCTCACACAGCAGATATACAGCTGCAAGGCTGTAGGAGCAGGAGTGCCTAGGCACCCTCATACACCCTCATACACTCTCATACCACCCTCATACACCCTCATACACCAGTATTACTATTTTTCTGGTGGAATTTCAGATTTTTTTTAATTTCTCTACATTCCCTTCGGACAGCACCAACCATGGAAGGGAGTTCTACATCCTTACAGCTCTAACAGTAAAGAACCCCTTACTCGGTTTAAGATTTAATCGCTTCTCATCCAACTTCATTTTGTGGCCACGTGTCTTTTAGAGACCTAAGATTAAATAGTTTTTTTCCCAATGCTAGTGCAACCATTTAAAGATTTGCTTGTCGCTATCATATCCCCTCTTAAGTGCCTCTTCTCCAAATAAGTTTAATGTTTGTAGTCATTGCTCATAACTGAGGTCCTCCAGCCTCCTCATTAGCCTTGTTGCCCTTCTCTGGACTCTCTCCAGTTCAAGGGCATCCTTCCTGAGGTTGGTGATCAAAACTGGAAGGCGTACTCAAGATGTGGCATAACCGTTGTTTTGTGGTGAAATTATAGTTTTTTCTTCAGTAAATACCCTTTTTAATACTTCTGCAGGCAGCTTTGTACCCAGGTATATAAAATATTAATAATATCAGAGGAGCTTTTGTAAATAAACAAAAAGAAAGCAGCGCCAGCTTAGCGAAGCATAAGGTTTATTAATACAAAAAACACATAGCGACTTACTCTTAGGCAAGTAAAGGCCGGTAGGGTAGGTGAATGGGATCATCCATCTTCTTGTCCTGGATACCGTTGCAGAAAGGAGGGGTGCAGGGTGCCGGTGGTGCGTGGAGGCTGTTGTCTGGCAGCCTGTCTGATGGTGCTGTGGTGGTGGAGGACTCTCAGTGGGGCTCCACTTCCTACTTCCTGTCAGCCTGACATCACTTCCTGTGAGGCGGAGGGAAAGATGGGCGTTGCTAGCTTTCGGAGCATCCGTGCTCCTTCATTAGGTTTTATGCTTTTGTAAATAATGCTTTTATGGGTTACTGTATCAAATGCCTTAGCAAAATCTATTCAATTTACAATTTACCTTCTCAACTTACTTCCTATAAAATATCAAAAGGTTAATCTGGCAAGAATGGGCTTTCAGAACTATGTTGGTTACTACAAATATCACTATTTTAATCTGCAACATTTTTGGATATGGTCCTATGTGGCTATATTAAGTCAATGATGTAACAAGCATCTCCTTCTCAATGTATACATGCCGGAGTGACAACTCTGATTGCCTTTTTGTTACCCTATGCAAGGAAGTGACCTCCAGAAATAATTTTTGGCAGAATTAGCAAGTAAGTTCTCTTTCACTGTGAACTGACACATATTCATCATGAGTACTTTGTGATAGAAGTACTCTATGACATATGGACAATCTTTTGTCCATATACTACATACATCTTAACATAGTAAACCATGTGGGCTAGGAAGTGTAATTACCAGTATATATATATATATATATATATTTTTTTTTTTTTTTTTTATACAAACTTTTTTTCATAATATCAAAGAGTAAAAAACAAAACAATACAATACGTTCCATTTTACACATAGAGTACAGAGAATAGTTACAGAAAATGTGTATGACCAGGCCTAAGTCAGATCCAATAAAAAATTCCAGGTAGGAATGTAAAAAAGAAAAAGAAACCGCAGTACAAACACAAGGCAGGTTAAAACAATCAGCAGCTGTCTTCTGAAATAGGTTTTACAAGATATATCAAAAGACATGTATATTATCAGAGCAGCATAAAAAAAAAAGAACAGATATACCATTGCCCCTTCTAAGGGGGACCGTCAACACTCATATCTGCAGCAGCTTATCCATTACGAATCTTGGTGGGGCCAAGCCAGGAGTTTCTAACCAATTATGCCAAATCAAATTTGCACAAAGCATTGCAGTGGCTGTAGGTAAGCCGTTCTCTTAGTAAAAGAGCATTAACGTAATCCACCCGCTGTTTTTTGGTAGGCACCACAGGGAACATCCAATATCGAGCAACTAACTTTCTGGCTACCGGTAGAATTTAATGAATGTTGTTTACTCCAGACAAGCTCTGTACACTATCCGTGTGTTCTTCTTCCCTGATTTTTCTTTTTCATAGTAGTATAAATTTCTTTTGGTTTTACCTACAGTACAAAACTTTTTTGTGGCAGGAACAAATAAATCCCATGTGACAGCAGTAGCAATCTACTTCTAAACAGACTGCATCAACATTACTATGTACCAAGTACTGTATGTTTTTAAGGCAAGTTATTAGTCTAAACAAGTTATATTGTTTATAATACTTTACTGCATTTTAAAGAGAAATCGAAAACTTCAACTATATTTAACCACTTGACTTCTGGAAGGTTTTACCCCCTTAATGACCAGGACATTTTTTGCTATTTAGCACTGTACTACTTTGACTGGCAATTGCTTGGTCATGCAACATTGTACCCAAATTAAATTGATATAATTTTTTCCCACAAATAGAGCTTTGTTTTGGTGGTAATTAATCACCTCCTGAGTTTTTTATTTTTTTTTGCTATATAAACAAAAAAAGACCAAAAAATTGGAAAAAAAAAACAAATTTTTCTTAATTCGTATTATACAATTTTGCAAACAAACAATCTGTCTTCATAAATTTAGGCCAACATGTAGTCTGCTACATTTCCTTGGTAAAAAAAAAATAACCCAAACCAGTGTATATTATTTAGTCTGTGTGAAAGTTATAGTGTCTACAAACTTTGGTATAAACAGTGGGTATAGAAAAGAATCACCCCCTATAAAATAAACACATTTTGTTGCTTTGCAACCTGAAATGAAGACAGACACAGTTTTTATTTTATCCATGTGTATTTTCTAGTGCAACTTATAACATCTAAGTCAAATTTATAACACCAACACGTCAGAAAAAAATCAAAAACAGAATCACTGAGTTGGAAAAAAGATCACCCTCCTATTTCAGTATTTTGCCCACTCTTCAGTTCAGTTAAATTTGATGGTGATCATTCATGGATTGCAGTCTTCAAATCATTCTACAGGTTTTCAATGGGTTTTAAGTCTGGGCTCTGACTAGGCAATGCAAGGACATTCACCTTTTTCTCCTTCAACCACTGTGTGGTCATTTTTTCTGTGTGCTTTGGGTCATTGTCTTGTTGGAAGGTAAACCTTTTTCTCATTTTCTCATTCTCATCACAACTTTCTGGCAGATGGCAGCAGATTTTCCTCAAGAATTTGACTGTATTTTGTCCCATCCATTTTTCTTCTATCCTGACAAGTGCCCCAGTCCCTGCTGCAGAGAAACACCCTCATAACAGGATATTACCACCTCCATGCTTTACTGTAGGAATGGTGTTATTTGGATAGTGAGCTGTATTGGATTTCCACCAGATATGTTTGGTGTTGAGGCCAAATAATTCAATTTTAGTCTCATCTGACCACCTTAAACCCACCTTGAGGAATCCAAGGCCACATGGAAATAGGTGTTATGGTCAGATGAGACTAAAAGTGAATTATTTGGCCTCAACACCAAACTATATGTCTGGCGAAAATCCTATACAGCTCGCCATCCAACTAACAACATTCCTACAGTAAAACATGGAGGTAGAAATATCCTGTTATGGGGGTGTTTCTCTGCAGCAGAGACTTCAGGATAGAAGAAGAATGGATGGAGAAAAATACCATCAAATTCTTGAGGAAAATTTGCTGCTCTTCGCCAGAAAGTTGTCCATGGGAAGACAAACCTTCTACCTTCTAACATGACAATGATCCAAAGCCCACAACAAGAATGACCACACAGTGGTTGAAGGAGAAAAAGGTGAATGTCCTTTCATGGCTTAGTCAGAGTTGTAGGACAGGTCCACATCCAAACAATATGTCGGTGAAATTAGTCAAGTACTGAATAAATGTGAAATTTGCATATGGCGATAAATCTACAAAGCAAGTAAGTAATAAGTCCTTCAAAGGTTATCAAAGGGTGACAATATTTTGTTTACAAATAGATCTTGGATAGTTTGAATGACTGGGACCATAGAGGCTTAAATGACAAATACAGTGTTCTAAGTAGTCTAGAGGAATTGGCATCGACTGAAAGGGGAAACTAGTGATGTTTAACCACTTGCCCCATGCAGATTTACTGTGGCAGGGAGACTCGGTTGCGCATAATCATGTAAATCTACGTGATTATGTGCATGCGCTCCCACTGTGATTAGAAATAGTGAGAGGCAGACCACAGAAGCAGCAGGCTCGATTACCGCGATCTCCGGCTAGACTGACAGGAGAACCACCTGGAATGTAAACAATGCAATACAGCTCTCCTGTCAGAGAGGCAGGGAAAGATAGTATGATTCAGCTAAGCTGAATCACCGATCTCTCTGTGCTTCTGTTAAATCCATCCCCAAAACTGTTAGAAAACACATCTAGGGAACACATTTAACCCCTTGATCACCCCTAGTGTTAACCCCTTCTCTGCCAGTGTCATTTAAACAGGAACAGTGCATATTATTTAGCACTGATCACTGTATTAATGTTACTGGTCCCCAAAAAGTGTCACTTAGTGTCAGATTTGTCCGTTGCAATGTCGCATTACTAATGGAAAAAAAAAATAATAAAAAGTCCAAAAATCTATTCCGCAGTTTGTAAATGCTATAATTTTGCGCAAACCAATTATTATACGTCTTTTGGGATTTTTTTTAGCAAAAACATGTATCAGAATACAAACTGGCCTAAACTGATAAAACAAATTCTATTTTAAAATTTTTTGTATTGGGAATGTTTTATAGCAGAAAGTAAAAAATATTGTTTTTTTTCCCAAAATTGTTGCTTTTTTTTGTTTATAGCTCAAAAACTAAAAACCGCAGAGGTGATCAGAGGTGATCAAATACCACCAAAAGAAAGCTCTATTTGTAGGGGAAAAAGGACATCAACTTTTTTGGGTACAGCGTTGCATAACCATCAGTTAAAGCAGCACAGTGCTGAATCGCAAAAAATGGCCTGGTCATTAAGGGGGTAAAGCTGAAGTGGTTAATTTAGTTAGTTTACATATCGCTTTAAAAGTGGCTTTTATAGAGAGGTACTGGAATTCATGCAGCAGGTCACCTATCAGGCTTGTGAGAAGGAAAGTTCTCAATTGTCTAGAAGGAAAAAGGAAGGAGTCTATGGTGGACCACAATTTATGTGGGTTGGTGTTCCACCAATATCATGTTTGGTCTAGCAAGGAGGAAAGGTAGTAAAGGGATTGGGGAGGGAAAGGCCATGAGTCGCAAAGGATCAAGCCTCAGGGCTGGTGAAGGAAGCAACTGGTCTTCCGAAATAAGTTCCATGATCCTTTGCAGCTCACAGCTCTTCCACATTGACGTGAACCTGTCAAGAGGCAGTGGTCCACTCCACGCGGGGCTGTGTTCCATTGCCCTGGCGGCTTTCGTTTAGTTTTTCATTTCGGCTGTCATCCTGCTACATCATCTCCCACCTGCTCTAGCCAGCTCTTCCATCTAGCCATGCCCTGGACTTACATCCCCTTAGACAGGCTCTTACCAAGCCTACATTTGTGAGTGCAATGTAATGGTTTTTATTCTTGACATAAAAAAAATTTACTTTCTACACTATCAGGCTTCCTGGCGCCTCTCTCTCCCCTGCCCACCGTTTAATAAAGCCAACTTGATCTGGATGAATAAGAGAGGGAACAATATTCAGAAGCATGAGCACCAGGGCCTCTGCACAGAGTTCAATAATTAAATCTGTCTGTAATTGCTATGCAGAATGGGATCTTTGTCTGGCTTGGATATGGTGGTAATTGCAACCTGTAACATTTCTTTTGGATTCAATCTGTGGCTAAGCCTAGGGTATTAATGGCTACTAAATGAGGAGTTACAGTACCTTAAATATCTGGTAATACTCATTGGGGAATTCCTGTATACCAGGTGCTTTTGAGGAAGGCAAACTGTTTATGACAGTTAGGATTTCAGGCTCACTGAAGGGACGGGTTAGCTCAGTAAGCTGATCATTGTTTAATTTAGGCAGTGACAGTGGTTGGAGAAATTGTTGGATCTGCTCCAGGGTAGGCTAAAGCATACAACCATCAGACTTTAGGTTGTCTAAGGATGACTAAAATCTCTTAAATATTTCCATATGTGTTTTTTTTTTTTATATTTTTCTTATAGTTCACCTTTAAAAGAACAGGTATCATATGCTAAAAATTACTTGGAAGATAGTGAAAATTAAAAAATTGATGTAACTACATCAGGTATGAGCGGGCATATTTTCAAAGTGCTAAAGTACTTGTAGGACCCATACATATTTCACTAAATATCCAAAACGTGCTTATGCACAATTGACACAAAAGATGTATCAACGCTGGTTTGCACCAAGTTACCAGCCCTTACAAGATGTTGCTGATTCGTTAACACTGCTTTAGCTCTATAAGTTCCTTTATTAAATCCTGTTAAATATTTGAATTAACCCTGCCACCTGGCCAGCATGGTTTCTATAACCTTTTTCTTTTTGTCCTGCTAAATTTACTAAGATCAGCACAGCATTATTATCTGTATTTACTTACCATTTAATTCATGTTGTCATAATGCTTAGCACTGAGGTCTCGAATCTGACTTTTATTTCAGTATATAAAAATGTTAAGCTCTGCGTTTTGTTAAAAAGTCTCCTGGTAAAATATGCAAATTGGAGAGCTTAGGCTCATTTCCCTGTGCTGTCATTTAGCATATTCATATGACTGTTTCCCATATTCATGTGTCAGTGTGTGCCAATTAAATCTGCATCTACAGCCCCATCAATATGCATGTGTCTATGCACTCAGACACACACAGATGTGCAAGGGTATTCACATATTCACACACTGACACTGTATCAAATGAGAGCAAGGCAGCAAAAAAAAAAATCTTTTGTACAGGTACAGAACATAATGACATTTACACATGTAGCACCCTGCAATCCTGATTCTACTACTGTTGAACAACCTTGTTTCTTTATGATCAGAAAATGCACATATTAGATTCTTTACTAAGCTGCACTATGCATTTCATCCAGACATTAGGTATCTTTGCTAAACAAACAGTGCAATTCTTCTTTCGCCTATTTTACTCCTTTGGAGTTAGATAAAGCAAATCTCTCATGCTTCTGAGTGGAAATGCAACCTCTGTTTATTGTAAAGCTACGTCTCCTGTTTAAATGATTAAAAGATTAAATGACCACTGTTATAGGGGGCTTCACCTTTAGTAGTCAACTTTTATGTTGGTATCCAAAACTAAAGGCTGGACTATCTGGTAGCTTTTTCCCAGCAGGGCAAGTATAAAACAGAAGTTAGTTAGATAGACCAAGGTCAATACAAAATGGGCAGACAGAGTACAAAAAGAATTAGACAGGATGTGTATCTAGACATCCAAGAGTCAAAGACATCTTAGTGGTGTTGTACCAAAGAATAAAATTCAACCATAAGTTGGTTATGTGGTCATGTTCAGGAACTCCAAACAGTCAATGGTCAGGGACACATGGGAACACAGTATTTAGGGGAATGAAGGGAACAGGACCAGGGCAGACAGAGAGTAACCAAGGACTAGGAGTGTGGAATGTGGTGCCCTTTTAAAGCAGAGTTCCGGCCACAAAATCGACATAATCTATTTTGTGGCCATCCGCTTGCTTTTCTTCACCTGAAAAGGAAATGGATAGTTAGGATTTTTTTTTACTTACCTTGTTATTGTAGAAAGAAATACTCACCTTTCTTCCACTTCCTCCCTCGGCGGCCCGGCCCGCCCCGTCACTTCCGGTTTGCAATGATTCCTGGGAGCTGAACGTCATCGCTCCCAGGAATCAATGCGACGGCACCGGCCCCGCTCGTCACTTCCGGTGCGACTCCGCGTTCCCTGCTAAACAGCTTCTGGGCATGCCCAGAAGCCGTGGAGGAATGCGGCACCGCACCGGAAGTGACGAGAGGGGCCGGGGCAGGCGCATTCTGGGAGAAGAAGACACGGAAGAGGACGCAGAAGAGGATCGCGCTGGCTTCAGCTGCCCACAACAGAGATGGCAACGCTGGAGAAGAAATTTTAAAAGTGAGTATTTCTTCTTGCAGGTAAGTGCGAACCGGGACAGATCAGAGGCTAGCCATTGTGGAATGTACTAGCCCTGACTGTCCCGGGGGTATGTTCATTGAAATTTTGTTTGTGGCCGGAACTCCGCTTTAAGGCAGCATGGACCATGCAAGAGATGCTCACATAGCTATGCCCCCTCAAGTGCACAACTTATCTCAGGAATAGAAAGAGCAGGTGTGCACACAACAGGACCATAAAATGAAGCCAGGAGTGTAGGAAGAACCAGAGTGGATTGTAGAAGGACATGCAGGAGGAGTAGCAGTCACCTGAAAAGAATAGGAACCAGGAGCACAGAAGGAATAGCAAAAGTTAAAAACAAGGAGAGACACTGAGGAGAACCAGCCTTTTGCTGATTGTAAAATTGGACAACCAGGACGTAGGCAACTATCAAACACCTGGCTGGATGATTCCATTGTGTGTTGTGTAAGCTCCTGCTCATTTTCTCAATAAAGTGTGTTCATATAAATCCATCCTAATTACCTTAGATCACGCTTTTGGACATCCAGTAACAGAAATAGATGTCCTGGAATTAGATGTAGTGCATATAAGAAAGACACATTCAACTGGAATCATTCACAGTAAGAATAGTTGCATAACAAGGCAAGGATAGGATATCTATAAAATGGTCAATAGCAAGCTCTTTTCTTTAAAGCAGAACTATAACCATTTTTGGACAGAGAAACGACTGGAATCTCAGGTATTTACTAGTGTCTGTATCCCAAATGGGGAAATTTCTTCTTGTTTCCTGTCCTAATAACAGTAATCACTGGCACAGGTAGTGTGGTGAAATTTCCACAAGGACACCATTCTGCAACTTCGCTGGATCTAGATGGGGCTTAGGTAAGTATTAGTGGCGCTGCGAGGGGCTGCTGCACACAGAAGGTTTTTTTTATCTTAATGCATAGAATGCATTATAGAATGGACACTTTATCCTTTCTAGAAGGTAATAATGTTTTACATTCAATGACTAAAGTGTAATCTCATTCAGTATGTACTGTATGTGTTGGTGTGTGTGGAAGTAGCTGGGATGGGTAGAAATCGTACCTAGTTCGAAGGGTAGCAGCTAAGCCGCCGTGAAATAGTAAAAAGGGTGTTAGTAGTTTTACTCCCCCTGTCCTAAATGCTAGTGGAAAATAGAAACACTATAATAATACTTCTAAAATCTAAAATCTGTAAGTAGTAATATAATAAACAGATGCACTAAGTTTAGCGCTTAAGTCCATCAGAAACACAACTAGAAAGCCTTTGATCATTTCACCTTTTTAGAATGACGTTTTGAGCATGCACCAAAGACCGCACATTGTTTTCTTCATAATTTTCATCTTTCTCTTTGACTAAGCTTGTAATGCGTTAACTGACCAGCATTCCCAGGTGTTTTCTTCATTGCCAGATCCTGAGGGCAATGAAGCCTGTAACTGCAAGAGAGATTTTCTGTTGAAATTCAACATACTTATTGGCTGGATAACCAGATTAAAATAGAGGAAAGTAAGCCTAAACAAGTAACAAGTAAGCAACAAACAATATGGCTTTAAATCAGTTAAGATTCCAATCAATAAGAAGACTTTGGGCAAACAAATGTAATTTGAATATCCACCTAGTCCCCAACCAAGAAAAAACACCCTTTGGGTTTGATAAGACATAAACTAGGTGATGGGGGGGGGGGGGGGGGGTACAGATGTAGAATTAGCCAGTGGAAAGCAAGATTCAAATGGCAGAAATGGGGGCATTAGCGGTAGGGTGTTCGGAGCTCCTAAACCCAGGGTGGGTATGGGGAAAAATCACAAGAGCAGCCTAAAAACATCAAATGAGGATATATGTAACCGGTCAAAATTACGAGGCTTGTAACAGAAGCCTGGCTAACAAGATGGGAGAGCTGGAGCTACTGATGTTTGAGGAGGACTTAGATTTTGTGGGGATAACAGAGACTTGGTTTGACAGCTCTCATGACTGGATGGTGACCATTCAGGGGTATTCCCTTTATCGCAGAGATAGAGAAGGTAAAAAAGGGGGAGGGGTATGTCTGTATATTAAGAACAGTGTACAGGTAAATATGAGGGATGATATTAATAATGGAGCTATTGACGAGGCAGAATCCCTATGGGTAGAACTTCAAAGGGAAGGAACTGTGGGGAAGGTAATATTGGGTGTATGCTATAGGCCCCCCAACCAGAGGGAGGAGGGGGAGGCAGACCTCCTTTTACAGATAGGATTGGCAGAAAGGATGGGAAATGTCATTATAATGGGGGACTTTAATTATCCAGATATAGACTGGGCAGAAGGAACCGCACATTTAGCCAAGGCTCGGCAGTTCCTAAATGTTTTGCAGGACAATTTCATGGGTCAGATGGTGAATGCACCGACAAGAAATAATGCGGTACTTGACCTACTAATTATCAACAATACAGACCTGCTCACGGATATAGAAATATGGGACAACTTAGGAAACAGTGACCATAGGTCAATTAGTTTCAGTATTAATTATAGTAATAGGAAACACAAGGGCAATATAAGAACACTGAATTTCAAAAGAGCCAATTTCCCAAAACTGCGCTCTCTGCTAGAAAATATCAAATGGGATAGAACCCTGGGAACAAAGAACACGGAGGAAAAATGGGAGTGCTTCAAGACCATACTAAACTAAGGGATTGACCAGTGCATTCCAAAGGGAAATAAATTTAAAAGAGCAAAACTAAACCCTGGGTGGCTAAACTCCAACATAAAAATGCATATTAATGCTAAAGGAAAGGCCTTCAAAAATACAAGGCTGAGGGGTCATTGGCAGCATTCAAGCATTACAAAGGGTGTAATAATAAATGTAAAGACGAAATCAGGGCGGCTAAAATAGAACACGAGAGACATATAGCGGAAGAGGGTAAAAAGAACCCCAAAAAATTATTTAAGTATATAAACAGTAAGAAAGCGAGGCCAGAACATATTGGCTCCATAAAAGACAATAAGGGAGTTTTGGCCACAGAGGACAGGGAAAAGGCAGTAGTGTTAAATAATTTCTTCTCTTCAGTCTTCGCAAAAGAATTGGGGGGCTACACTAACCCAGCTTGTAAGGCCAAACTAAACAACACACCTCAGGAAATACCGCCATGGCTAACAGAAGATAGACTTAGAACTAAACTAGAGAAACTTAACATAAATAAATCACCGGGACCGGATGGCTTGCACCCGAGGGTTCTTAAGGAGCTCAGCCAGGTGATTGCCAGACCATTATTTTTTATCTTTAAGGATAGTTTACAGACGGGTATGGTGCCAGCTGATTGGAAAAAAGCCAACGTGCTGCCAATATTTAAAAAGGGGCCAAGATATATGCCGGGTAACTATAGGCCGGTAAGCCTAACATCAGTAGTCTGCAAGATTTTTGAGGGGATTTTAAGGGACCACATACAAGACTTTAGTAATGAAAACGGTATTATTAGTAGTAATCAGCATAGATTCATGAAAAATCGTTCTTGCCAGACCAATCTATTAACCTTCTATGATGAAGTGAGCTGCCACCTAGATAAAGGTAAGCCTGTGGATGTGGTGTATCTGGACTTTGCAAAGGCCTTTGACACCGTTCCCCACAAACGCTTACTGTTCAAACTAAGGAAGGTAGGTATGGACCATAAGGTGAGTACCTGGATAGAGAACTGGCTTCAGGGGAGGTTGCAAAGGGTGGTGTTTAATGGGCAGTACTCAGATTGGGCGGGTGTGGAAAGCGGGGTCCCCCAGGGTTCTGTCCTGGGGCCAATCCTGTTTATTTATTCATAAATGATCTAGAGGAGGGGATATCGAATAAAATCTCGGTATTTGGGGATGATACTAAACTAAGCATGCCAATATCTTCTGGGCAGGATGTGGAAACCTTACAAGCGGACCTGAACAAAATAACAGGGTGGGCAACTACATGGCAGATGAGGTTTAATGTTGAAAAATGTAAAGTAATGCACCTGGGGGCCAGAAACCAGAAAGCAAACTACTCACTAGGGGGGGAACCTCTGGGTGAGTCTAGGATGGAAAAGGACTTGGGGGTACTGGTAGACAACAGGCTTGGCAGTGGCATGCAATGCCAAGCCGCCGCAAGCAAAGCCAACAGAATACTGGGATGTGTAATAAAGGGGATTCACTCCAGAAATAAAGAGATTATTCTCCCACTCTACAAGACTCTGGTCCGGCCACATCTGGAGTATGCTGTCCAGTTCTGGGCACCGGTCCTCAGGAAGGATGTGCTGGAACTGGAGAAAGTCCAGAGAAGGACAACAAAAATAATTAGGGGAATGGAGGACATCAGCTATGAGGAAAGACTACAAGCACTGAACCTATTCTCTCTGGAGAAGAGACAATTGAGGGGGGATATAATATCAATGTACAAATTACTGTACCGGCAACCCTAGCATATGGAAAAACCTATTCCGAGAATTGGAATACAAAAAGACACGTGGCCACTCACTAAAATTAGAGGAAAGGCGGTTTAACATTAAAATACGCAGGGGGTTCTTCACTGTAAGAGCAGTAAGGATGTGGAATTCTCTTCCGCAAGCAGTCGTATCAGCAGGGAGCATTGATAGTTTCAAAAAACTATTAGATGGGCACCTTAAAGACCACAACATACAGGGGTATACAATGTACGGTTAACAGCAAACACACACACACACATCATAGGTTGAACTGGATGGACTGATGTCTTTTTTCAACCTCACTAACTATGTAACTAACTAACTATGTAAAAAAATAAATTAGTGATCGACCGATATTGTTTTTTCGTTGCCGATACCGATACCGATATTTTGCCGATCACATATCGGTATCGGCCGATATTGGCCAATATTTTCACACATGTAAACTTTTGCCAAAAGAACACAAATTTTTACACAAATCTCTTAACAAACATGTTAATCTTTATTTATTAACATTTTTAACATTAAGTGCTCATTCTTCGCACCTTAACTGCATAAAAACTGATAGGAAAACTTCATTTGCAAGGAGTTGGACATTAGCTTTTCACATCATCTGATTGTGCATTATTGTATAATAAAGTGCTGCAGTAGTGGACTCACACACTGCAATTTAAAAATTTTAATTCACTACTGCAGTGCAGTCAGCGCAAAACTGCTAGGAAAATAACCAGGCAACAACAACAGCTACACAATAAAATACACATATACACTGCACAACTGCTATAAAAAGAGCAAGGCAACAGCTACACATGTCACAGTGGATTGGACTGGACTGGACGACTCTAAATCAGTGGAGGACTACCTCTGTGTGCAGTATGGCACTCACTGCAACTACTGCAGTGCAGTCAGTTCAATACTGGTAGAAGAAAAGCAAGGCAAGTAGGCAACAGCTACACATGTCACAGTGGATTGGACTGTAGTCAGTGGAGGACTCACTGCAGCATGGCACTCACTGCAACTACTGCAGTCAGTGCAATACTGCTAGAAGAAAAGCACAGTGGATTGCACTGGAGTCAGTGGAGGACTATCTGCAGTGCAGTATAGCACTCACTGCAACTACTGCAGTCAGTGCAATACTGCTTGAAGAAAAGCAAGGCAACAGTTACACAGTGGATTGGACTGTGTACTACCGCTGCAGGAGGGCATTCACTCACTGGAATAATTTTAAATCACTACTGCACTACTACAGTAGTGATTTAAAATTATTGCAGCAGTGAGTGGCGTTCTACTGCAGCAGTAGTCCATTGGCACTGACTCCAATCCAATCCACTGTCTATGTCTATTTTTTTTTTCTATCACTTTTGCACTGACTGCAGCGCAGCGCAGTCAGTTCAAAACTGTTAGAAAAAAATAGATAGACACAAGCTAGACAGTTGATTGGACAGACTCAGTGGACTGGTGGACAGACACTACTATAGACTAGCTACACTTTCAAATCAATACTCCCAGTTAAGTAGAACAATATTATAGTGCAGAAAGCATAACATATTAGCATGTTCACCAGTTAAACTGCTTCTTTTCTTTTCATAAATTGCTGCCACTTCACTAAAAACATGCTCACTTGGTACTGAGGGAGGAGGAGCAGAAAGGTATCTTCTAGCATGAGAAGAAAGTCTTTTGTAGCGTGCCTCATTTTCTTTCCACCACTGAAGAGGATCACTTCTGTCAACTACTGGTTCCTTCAAATAGAGATGAAGTTCATCATCCAGGCTCATTATTGCCGATTCTGAAGAATCCTCTGCATGAGGCCCCAATAAAACGCTGAACATTGCATCTATTTGACCATGAATAATTTTCGCCTCTGTCCTTTGTCTTTTGGGACATTTTTCTCATGCATCCTGCTCTTCCACATCAGAAACCTTCTCTTCTTGTCCTTGACTTTTCTTTTCGTCAGGAGGAACCTCCTGCACCTTCTGTTGACTATCTTCTGTCAGCCATTGCTTTGCCTTGGCCAATACATCATCAGAAGAGAAAGGATGGTTCTTGTATCGAGGATCCAAAAGACATGCAAGCACAACAGTTTTATTTTCCTCATGCTTCTCAAACCTTTTGGCGAGGCTGTCCCTCATGGCCTGTAATGTGGGGGTGAAGAGTTGGAAGACGGCGCTACCTACCGCATGTGCAACGATGCGAGTGAAGAGGAAAAAGTGCTTAGTGCATACAAAATAGTGCAAGTGTGACACATATAATTAATCTTGTGAGTGAATAAATAATAAAATTTACAATAAATAAATAAATGATTAAAATTTAAATAATAAATATATTTTGTTTGAAGTAGAGTAAAATAATAGGTATGGATACAAAATTAGTGGTTGTAATTTCCAATATAAAATGCTGAGTGAATTAGTTGTGAATCAGTCATAAATACTGTGAGAATTCCATTTGTATACCTTTTGTGTTGTAATGCTCCTGTAATGTGCCGATTTGGACACTAGAGGTCACACTTACCCTGAGACCACAGATATGTGTAAGCCAGAAAACAGGATATAAGTAGTCCTCAAACCTGCTTGCTGACGGTCCCGCAGGACCAGAAAGATCCCATCTGGGTGCAAAGGGAAAAGAAAAAATCCTTAGTGTGACAAGTGAAGAGCAGGTGTACAAGACAATAGTAGCGACTCACGCTTAAAATAGATGCAGCAGATCTTCTCAGATAATGGTAGTCTGCGCCGGGGAAACTTCAGCGTTCCAAGCAAAGGCGAGCTGCGGACCGGAAGTGACGTGGGTTTCCGCCCGACGTACGTTTCGTCATAGGACGTCTACGGGGGCCTCATGGCCTGCCTACATGCTTTGATGCCACGTGTGTTGGGTCCTTCATTCTGTTGAAGAAGCATCTTCAGGACTCTCACACATGGGATCACAGAGGAAACAGATGAGTCGTAATGACTCACCTCCAGTGTCACTTCCTCAATAGGTACGAGCGTCTCTATAATGTTGGCTACTATATCCCACTGATCTGCAGTAGGGCAAGAATGTCCTCCAAGTCCATATTCACCAGAATATATGGTGAGAGCTCGCTTCTGCTCCAGCATCCTCTGTAACATGTGTAGCGTTGAGTTCCATCGTGTTATAACAGCCTGTATCAGGTTGTTTTTGGGTAGGCCAAGGTCTTCCTGAATGCACCTCAGTCGCTGCTTGGCAAGAACAGAATGGTGGAAATTGCCTGCACACTTCTTCAGCATGGTAATAATGTCCAGCAAAGCTTTCTGGTGTGACAGACCATCATTTACCACCAGTTGGAGGATGTGTGCCATGCAACTAAGGTTTGACACTTCAGCAAGTCTCATTCCTTTAACCATGTTCGCTCCACTGTCTCGCAGCACAAGCATCACTCGGTCTTCGCTGATTCCCCATTCTTCTAACATGCCTAGAAACCTTTCATTAATGTACTCCCCATTGTGGGATCCTTGCATCACTTTTGTATTCAACACTGAATGCCTTCTTGTCCATTTTGTCAATGTAGTGGCATGTAAGACTCATTAGTGATTTTGTTTGTCCTAACCAGCAGTCCGTCATGAATTAGAGTGAGTTGCCAGCATTCTCTGGTTGCAGCATAGCCTTTACTTTCTCAATGACCTCTTGGTGAATTTTTTTCAGCATTTCAGTTCGATAAAACTTGTCACTCTTCAGTGTGTAACTTGGCTCAACTATGGACATCAACTGCTTAAATCCAGAGTCAGACCCTGTTGTGGGTGGCTGTCTGGCTGGCTGGCAGGCACCATGTGATGGGTGGCTGGCTGGCACCCTGTGGTGGGTGACTGGCTGGCACCCTATGGTGGCTGGCTGGCTGCCTGGCACCCTGTGGTGGCTGGCTGGCACCCTGTTGTGGGTGTCTTTCTGGCTGGCTGGCAGGCACCATGTAGTGTTTGGGTGGCTGGCTGGCACCCTGTGGTGGGTGGCTGGCTGGCACCCTGTGGTGGCTGGCTGCCTGGCACCCTGTGGTGGCTGGATGTCACCCTGTGGTGGCTAGCACCCTGTTGTGGGTGGCTGTCTGGCTGGCTGGCAGACACCGTATGGTAGGTGGGTGGCTGGCTGGCACCCTGTTGTGGGTGTCTGTCTGGCTGGCACCGTGTGGTGGGTGGGTGGCTGGCTGACACCCTGTGGTGGGTGGGTGGCTGGCTGGCACCCTCTGGTGGCTGGCTGGCACCCTGTTGTGGGTGGCTGTCTGGCTGGCTGGCAGGCAGCGTGTGGTGGGTGGCTGGCTGGCACCCTGTGGTGGCTGGCACCCTGTTGTGGGTGGCTGTCTGGCTGGCTGGCAGGCACCGTTTGGTGGGTGGGTGGCTGGCTGGCACCCTGTGGTGGATGGCTGGCTGGCACCCTGTGGTGGCTGTCTGGCTGCCTGGCACCCTGTGGTGGCTGGCTTGCACCCTGTGGTGGCTGGCACCCTGTTGTGGGTGGCTGTCTGGCTGGCAGGCACCGTGTGGTGGGTGGGTGGCTGGCTGGCACCGGGCAGCTGTGGGTGGCCACGGCGGCTGTGTTACAGAAGAGAACGAATACAGAATGTGTGTCAGAGAGAGTGTTTTTTGTTGGTCACTGTTATCAACTATCTCAGAACAGAGAACGTGTGTCAGACTGTTGGTCACTGTCCTCACTAGATGTAGAAGAAGAACTCCCAACTCTCCCGACCAACCACCTGTTTCGCATGCAGACTCCAGTGTGGCAGCGGCGGGTAAAAGACATTGTAAGGACTAAGGAGGCAGAGGGAGGCGGCCTAAGACCTGTCCAGCGCGCGGAGGCGCGTGGCGCAACATATGCGATTACGTCACGAAAATATCGGCAATATCTCCAAATCAACAGGCCGATTCCGATATATCGGGGAAAGTGCATATCGGCCCACAATATATCGGTGTTGCCATTAATCTGTCGATCTCTAAAATATATTCTTCTATGCCACTCAGACACACCACCACCAATTTACATGCATAGAGGCCTTTCATATATACAAACAGGATGTTCTAAAAGGCTGTTCAATAATATTTGGTGCCAATCATTTTTTCAAATAGGAAACTCTTTTGAAAAAAATTGAAGGATTGTTAGGTAATAAGAACCCCAAAAATTATCCTTTTTTAAGGATTTGCATATTAGTGTGTATAATAGAAGGTAATCATAGATGACTAAAATTTTCCACCTGTATCTATTTGGTTTGTCTTGGAGCAAATAACTCATGTTAATTAGTTGCACAATCTTCATCTCTTTATCCAAATCTTCTTTACTTTTGAAGTGTATTCTGGTATTTACTGCCCTGACACTTACTGTAAAAATGAAAAAAAAAAAAAAAATGATTGCCAAATTATAGCTGTAGTAGCAAGAATTACAAATTCAGGTTGACACAGGTAACTACACAAGGGGTTCACCATTTTAATTTTAGGAGAAACATTTCATTTATGACACTGACAAAGGAAGTTTTACTTCCTTTGCTAACAATGAATGTGCCCTTGAAATGAAGGCTAGAAAAAATGTATGGTTTTGTAATAGAACTTTCAGAATGTTTAGTTCCCATTGGTCAAACAGATCCCCGGTCCCAACAGCAAACATTATTTCTTGTATGGAAGAAATGTCCTAAAATAGCTATTTTTATTCCATGAGTAACTGTGTAACTTGCCCTATTTGTAAGGAAAAGTATTAATATACCCCCTTTATCTTCAAGTTAAGAGAGGCAATTTTACCTTCACGTCCAGGTTAGGGAAATGTATTTAATGGAACAAATAATCATTTTCTCTAAGCAGAGTTTGCAAACTGGTGTCAGATAGTGACTGTTGCACATCTATTTCAGACAATGAGGATCTCAGAAGGGAATATTTAAACAAGGTCAAAGAGTTCCAATAGGCAGTTAGGACCTGGGTTAGAGTGAATGGGATCTATTTTTTTAAATTGAAAGGAAAAGGGGAACAGTAATAAGCCCCCTTTTCCTCATGGGAGAGTGGCTGGGGAAATAGGTGGAATAGTTCATAAGGTAATTTTCCCTCCTTTTCTCCTCAGGTAAAGAGGGAGGGACTCCTAAGGTATCCTGAGGGAATAGAAATAGTGGGCGTGGTGTTGCAGGGGTCAGAGCACCTATAGGAATAGGTATAGGATAGAAGTTTCTAGAGCCCTCTGAGCCCCTATATAAGGTAGAGCTCTCCTCAGAGGGGCTCATTCGCCTCAGAAGATTTAGCAGTGTGAATTCAGGAGCTGCCAATTTTGGAGTATAGGAGACTTCTGAGGCGAGAGGATGAGCCTATTGAGACAAATTATAGAAAGAGCAGGGGAGGACGGTGGTGAAGAATGGTTACGAATGTGCTTAAGCTTACCAAGGAATGCGAGGCAAGCAGCCGGTGGGAATTCTTCTGCGGACGTGCGGGCTGAGGTGATTCCAGCTTTGAATGCCCCGCCGACGGAAGAAGATACGGCTGAGATGGAAGAAGGTCCGGGTCAAGTGAGAGGAAGCACCGTCATTTCGGAGGGACGGACGAAGAGGAAGAGAACGCCTGCCAGGCGGCACTCACAGTCACCAGCGAGACCTCCCGCGAGAAGGCCCGGGACCGGGACACAGCGCAGGCGCGGTGACCGGGAGTCAGCGTCATCAAGCGGCGCCGGGAGCGGAAGAAATGAGGAAGGTTCCGGTCGTGGAAGACAAGCTCCGGTGCCGGAAGAGTCTCCGCGGCAAGAGATGCAGGGCGGGAGCGGAAGGAGAGCTGAAGAGCCGGCGGTGGAAGGTCAAGCAATCCCAGTGGTCGGGGAGGAGCTGGAGGAGAGACTACAAACACTGCAGGATAATGAGAATGGTGAGTGGACAACGCTGCCAATTCTCTCCAATATATCTGAAATGTTATTTAAATTGTCTAGAGATGTTAGGGAGCTGCAGCAAAACAATAGATTGGTTCAGAGTAGACAGGTTGCAGAGCCAGCTTTGTCAGCAGCAGAAGTATGGGCGCCACCTTGTGGGGGCTTAGCAAAAGACAGGAGTATGCAGGAGAGTATGGTGGATTTAGTTGAATTAGATGGTAGACAGGTGGCAAGGTCACAAAATATTCCTGAAATATGTCTTAAGGAAGCTATACCTTGTGAGGTGTCACCGCTGGGCTTCCATCTATCACCGGGAATAAAAGAAAAAATTTGGAGAGGTGAGTTTATGGATATACTATCTCTTCTGCCATCAGCTAGAGAATTTATTAATAAGAGTGACAAAAAAGATGATAAGTCAGAAGAGGATAGGAAAAGGCCTGTTGCTAAGAATTTTAACAATTGGCTGCAATCCTTTTTTATTTTTGCTGCAGTTCTTTGTGAGAAGTCACCTGAAAAGAGTGTTGGACTTTTCCAACACTTGGATATTATTTTGGAAGCGTACAAGAGCTTCAGTGGTTTTGGATGGTATAGTTACGATGAGGCTTTTAGACAGAAACTGTCAGTGCACAGGAATTTAAGATGGGGGATTAAGGACGTAGGATTGTGGCTTAACCTTTTTCTACCCCAGAAATCAGGTTATGTCAAGCAGCCTGGGCCCTCCTCGCAGCAGTCCACCACTACCTATAGAAAAGGGATCTGTTTTAACTATAATGATGGACAGTGTAAATGGCCCCATACATGCCGATATAGGCATGAATGTGCATTTTGCGGGGGAAGTCACCCGGTGTCAAAATGTTTTAAGAAACTGTCCGCCAACAACCAACAGAACCTTCAAAAAGGCAACCTCCCCAGTGAACTTACAAAAAATGTTGCCCTACCTGTTAGTTTTCCCAGACAAGGTGAGGGCTCAACTACTGTTTGAGGGCTTTGATGAGGGCTTCTTGTTGCCCTCCTTTTTAGGTTTAGGTTGTAGGCAGTTTAATAATTTAAAATCAGTTGATCAGTTCCCTAGTGTGGTCCAGGAAAAATTAGATAGAGAAATTTTGGAAGGAAGGATGGAAGGTCCTTTTACTTCACCTCCTTTTAAAAATTTTAGAGTTTCCCCATTAGGTATTGTCCCAAAGAAGGAGAAAGGTTCTTTCAGATTAATTCACCACCTTTCTTTTCCCAAAGGGGAATCCTTAAATGACCAGATAGACCCAAACTTAATATCAGTATCATATGCTTCATTTGAGGATGCTCTTGAAAAGCTTAGGGCTTTAGGTGCAGGGACTTTAATGGCTAAAGCGGACATAAAATCCGCTTTCCGTCTACTTCCCATTAACCCGGTTTGTTTTAACTCTTTGGGAATTTTCTTTAAGGACAAATTCTACTTCGACAAATGTCTCCCAATGGGGTGTTCAGTCTCATGTAAATATTTTGAAGATTTTGCTTGTTTTTTGGAATGGGTAGTGATGAAAGTTGCAGGTTCTAACTTTATGATTCACTACTTAGATGACTTCTTGTTCATGGGTAAAGCAGAATCGTTAGAATGTCTTCAATTATTAAATACGTTTTTCAATATTTGTAGTAATTTTGGAGTCCCATTGGCGGTGGAAAAGACGGTGTATCCCACCACATGTCTGGAGTTCCTAGGAATTACAATAGACACGGCGGCGCTGGAGTTCAGATTGCCGGAAGAAAAAATTCAAAGGATTAAAGGTATGTTAATTAATCTGGTTAGGAGAAAGAAAGTGTGTTTGAAAGAGATTCAATCTCTTTTGGGCCTACTGGCTTTCGCCTCAAGAATCATGCCGGTAGGAAAGGCATTCTCCAGGAGAATGTACTTGGCAATCTCTGGGCTAAAATCCCCTTTTTCTCATATTAGGGTGACCAGCGATATTAGGGAAGACATGTTAGTTTGGCTTCAGTTTTTAGAACATTTCAATGGGAGGAGTTTATGGCAGAAGGAATTCATTATTGATGAAGAATTTTTATTATTTACTGACTCTGCTGGTTCGGTAGGCTTTGCAGCGATCTGGCGAAACCATTGGTGCGCAGATCGCTGGAGCCAAAGCTGGAGAGGAAAAGGTCTATTGAAAAATATAGTTCTTCTGGAGCTTTTTCCCATAATAGTCGCTCTGGAAGTATGGGGAAAAGAATTTAGTAATAGAAGGATATTGCTTAGTACGGATAACAAAGGAGTAATGTACGCTATCAATTGTTTAACATCCAAGTCTCCACCAGTCATTGCTCTTTTGAGATATATGATTTATTTATGTTTGAAATATAATATATGGCTTAAGGCTCGACATGTGCCTGGTAAGAGCAATGACATGGCAGATGCGCTATCTCGCCAACAGATGAGCAGATTTTTCCAACTATTACCAGAGGCAGATCCGGTGGGTACCGAATTCCCAAGGAAGTTATGGGAGTTGATATAAGTCTGGTTACAGAGAATATCAAACACTCCATAGCCCCTTCGACCATGGCAGGTTACCAGTCAGCTTGGCTGATGTGGATTTCTTTTCTGAAGGATCTAAAAGAAGATGAAAATAATTTTTCGGAAGGACTTGTAATGTTGTTTTTAAATAGTTTATTCAAGAAAAATTACTCCTGGGCACACGTGAATAAAATCTTGGCCGGAGTTTCGTTTTTTCAAAAAATGAGAAATTTACCATCTTGTGTGTCGTTTTTTACAGTTAAGCAGGCGCTTAAAGGATATAGGAGGAGGAGTTATAGCAGTGATAAGCGCAGTCCAATTACACCAAAAATTCTTTTGGACCTATGTATGGCCACAGGTGAGGTTTGTTTTTCTGTTTTCGAAGCTGCCCTGTTCAAAGCAGCCTTTTCTCTAGCATTTTTTGGAGCTTTGAGGATTTCAGAGTTATTAAATATTTTTAAAAAGGAGGTAAGTCTGGAGGGTAACTTAGTGAGGATTAAGATAAGAAGGTCAAAAACAGACCAGGTAGGTAAAGGATGTGTTATTTGTTTACATGCTCTCAGTGGTTCTCTCATATGCCCAGTTAAGTCATTGCAACAGTATCTTGAGTTAAGACCAAGTTTTGGTGAAAAGGCTCTTTTTATTCATGCATCAGGTACAATCTTATCTAAATATCAATTTAATAGCGTTTTCAAGAAATGTGTGGTCAAGTTAAATTTACCAGGAATGCATTTGACATCACACTCTTTTCGGATAGGGGCAGCCACTGAGGCATCTAGATTAGGATTGGAAGATTCAATAATAAAAAAGGTTGGAAGGTGGAAGTCAGATTGCTATCAATCATACATCCGACCTAATTCATTTGTTTGATTCTTTTCAGATGGAAAAAGGATCATTTGGATTGTCGGGCACTCGTATATCTTTTGGGCGTTCAAGAGGGCAAGACAGAGGGTTTACTCTGAAAATTTGGGACTGGATCCAGAGAAATTCAAAGTATACTGGTATGGTAGGAGGGGCATGGTTTGGGCTGATCTACTATTTGAGTTAAACAGGTTACAATCATTGTTTCCTTCTCCGGATGCACTTATCGTGCATTTAGGAGGAAACGATATTGGTCAAGAAAAAACTTTGGAATTGATCTTCAGAATCAGGGATGATCTTTTTAGTTTTGGGTTGTCGTCGCCAAATACTGTTATTATCTTTTCTGAAATCGTTCAAAGGCTGAGGTGGTTATTTTCACCTTATTTGAAGAGTTTGGAAAAGATAAGAAGAAGGATTAACAGGTCATTGGCTAAACTTTTGCCTAGGATAGGTGTTATGTCTTTCAGACATAGGGAATTGGAAGGGGGTACGGAAGGATTGTACAGGGATGATGGGGTACATCTTTCCGAGATAGGATTGGATGTTTTTAACGCAGACCTGTCGGATTGTGTTGATATGGCCGCGGTGCGGGGTCGTTGGTGACAGAAGGGGTTAGTTTTCCCCCTTCTGTCTTTTGGAAGTTGATGCTTGAAATGTGATGTTATTTATCCGGCCTGAGCTGTGGTGGCTAGGCTGTTGAGTGTGTTTAAATTTTTAATTATATATTTATTTATTGAAGTTATTTTAAAATAAATAATAAACGGCCGCGGCCTATATATTTTCCAAATAATACAGGTGTCTGCTTCTTATTTTATTTACTAAAGTAAAAATGGTTAGTTGTTATTGAATCCTGCCTACTGTCCCATGAAAGGAAAAGGGGAACAGTAATAAGCCCCCTTTTCCTCATGGGAGAGTGGCTGGGGAAATAGGTGGAATAGTTCATAAGGTAATTTTCCCTCCTTTTCTCCTCAGGTAAAGAGGGAGGGACTCCTAAGGTATCCTGAGGGAATAGAAATAGTGGGCGTGGTGTTGCAGGGGTCAGAGCACCTATAGGAATAGGTATAGGATAGAAGTTTCTAGAGCCCTCTGAGCCCCTATATAAGGTAGAGCTCTCCTCAGAGGGGCTCATTCGCCTCAGAAGATTTAGCAGTGTGAATTCCCCATCCCCCCCCCCCTTTTTTGTCGCGGCTGTTTTTAAAAAAAAAAAAAAAAAATATATATATATATATATATAATAGGCAATTGGTTTCGTTTTGCTATAGCAAAAGGGCAATTTTATATGTTTATGAGTGGAAGTTGATGCTTGAAATGTGATGTTATTTATCCGGCCTGAGCTGTGGTGGCTAGGCTGTTGAGTGTGTTTAAATTTTTAATTATATATTTATTTATTGAAGTTATTTTAAAATAAATAATAAACGGCCGCGGCCTATATATTTTCCAAATAATACAGGTGTCTGCTTCTTATTTTATTTACTAAAGTAAAAATGGTTAGTTGTTATTGAATCCTGCCTACTGTCCCATAAATTTGGTTAAATAAAATGCCAGTTTAATTTCTTACACCAACAATTGCTATTATATTAAGAATAATGTTATGCATTCTTCATCTGGGTTGTTTAACCCCTTAGCTATGGCCCCTCCTGGTCCTTTAAGAGGTTTCTAATGCTGGGAGGCGGGGTTTATGATAATGTGACCGTTGTGATTGGCTGTCATAGCGGTCACTTGATCATAAAGTTCCTAATTGCAAGTAGAGATCGGGAGCTTTCCATTAGCCGCCGGTAACTGTGTGAGGGGCGCGTGGGGCACGTACTCTGGGAACGTCAGATGCCTTCCCCTGGGAAGACGTCACCGATAATGAAACGCATCAGGATTGGCTGTTACTGAAGATGTCACGCTTGCATGGCTGTCACTCATGGCGTTCCTTTCTCAAGAGCTGACAGTCTGCTGGTTTTTTACTCGTTTGTGCCTGTTTACAACTCATCAAAGGTACTTCTTATATGTTTAAAAAAAAAGGACTTAAATGTTAGCAGGCTTCACTATGCTTGTTCATTTTTTTTGTATTCTCAATCCATTTGAAGCTGATGCTGAGCAGCCACTGCCTATCTTGGATGCCGGGTTATTTTTTGCTTTTATGACCATTATAATTTATGGTCTATGCTTTCTGGTAAGAAGGGTATGCTAAGTGTTGGTGCTTGGTGGTGGATTTCATCAATCAACGTTGCACTTTATGGACACTCTTGTTTATTATTGAAAAATACTTTTTCATTGTAAGGACTTTTTATGTTCACCTAACACTGGATTTTGCACCTATTTCATTATATCACTTTATAATTGATTTTTTTTTCAATGATATATTTTGCTCATAATTTATTCACTGCATGTTTAGTTGTTTTCATGCAACAATATTTACCATATGATTATTCATGATTGCACTATTAGGATTTAGTGCCACTTCTTATTTTTATTGATCATTTACAGCTTGTATCATAGTTGGTTAAGTGGCTGCTTACCTTTTCATTCTGTTTGCTTGACCTAGCATGGATTTTTCCCTGTTTTATACACATATATGTGGCTGCTCGGTGTTAGGGCCCACATGCCGAGAGGCTGCATTTATGCGTTTGGCCAGCCTGAAGAGGTTAAACAAATATACCTCTGTTAAATTAGTATCTGAGTACCCTGTAAAAGTGGTATTGGTAAGGGAGTTTATGGTTGGCTGCACCAAAGTAGTAGTTACACTTTAAGAACACAAAATGATGTATTTCTTTATTGTAAGTTTATATTAATAGTAATATGAGAATTATGAATGTTCATTCTGTGATATTTCATCTGTAGCCCACACAATGCCATACAGACAGTCTCTGTGGTTGAGGGCACAGTGTTCCTGAAGTAAAGACGTCATTCAGCTGCATTACCTCATGAAGGCTATATTTGGGTTACCACAGAGAAAATACATAGATGTTCGCTCAAACCGAACAATGATATCATTCAAATGCAGGAGTAAGAACCGCTAAATTAATAAGCTTTGTTATAGAACATTTCTATGTTTCACTTTTGGTTATTTTTGTCAGAAACAGAAATAATAATATTATTCAGCTTTTGCTACAAAAGCCTAAGACCGCTTAGATTTAGAATTCCGAATTGGGGGCTTTATTTTTCCTTCTGTATTTCTGTAATACATTAATAAATGCATATTCATTAAACTGCAGACAGATACTACTAGTATACATTTTTACTAATATATAATAGACACTTGGTGTGTATATATATATATATATATATATATATATATATATATATATATATATAAAGTGCATCTGGAAAGTATTCACAGCACTTCACTTCTTCCACATTTTGTTATGTTACAGCCTTATTCCAAAATGGATCCAATTAATTATTTTCCTCAAAATTTTACAAGCAATGCCCTATAATGACAGTGTGAAAGACATTTTTTTGGAATCTTTGCAAACGTATTAAAAATAAAAAATGAAAAAAATCACATGTATATAAGTATTCACAGCTTTTGCTCAGTACTTTGGTGAAGCACCTTTGGCACCAATTACAGCCTCAAATCTTTTTGCGTATGATGCTACAAGCTTGGCACACCTATTTGTGGGCAGTTTCTCCCATTCTTCTTTGCAGGACCTCTCAAGCTCCATCAGGTTGGATGGGGAGCATCGGTACACAGTCATTTTCAGATCTCTCCAGAAATGTTCAATTGGGTTCAAGTCTGGGCTCTGGCTGGGCCACTCAAGGACATTCACAGAGTTGTCCCATAGCCACTCCTGCGCTATCTTGGCTGTGTGCTTAGGGTCGTTGTCCTGTTGGAGGATGAACATTCGCCCCAGTCTGAGGTCCAGAGCACTCTGGAGAAGGTTTTTATTAGGGATGTCTCTGTACATTGCTGCATTCATCTTTCCCTCAATCCTGACTAGTCTCCCAGTTCCTGCCTCTGAAAAAAATCCCACAGCATGATGCTGCCCCCACCATGCTTCTTTGTATGGATGATATTGGCCAGGTGATGAGCGGTGTCTGGTTTTCTCCAGACATGACGCTTGCCATTCAGGCCAAAGAGTTAAATCTTTGTTTCATCAGACCAGAGAATTTTGTTTCAAGGTCTGAGAGCACTTCAGGTGCCTTTTGGCAAACTCCAGGTGAGCTGTCATGTGCCTTTTACTGAGGAGTGGCTTCTATCTGGCCACTCTACCATACAAGCCTCATTGGTGGAGTGCTGCAGAGATGGTTGTTCTTCTGGAAGGTTCTCCTCTCTCCACAGTGAAATGATGGAGCTCTGTCAGAGTGACCATCGGGTTCTTGGTCACCTCCCTGACTAAGGCCCTTCTCTCCCGATCACTCAGTTTGGATGGGCGGCCTGCACTAGGAAGAGTCCTGGTGATTCCATTTATGGATGATGGAGGCCATTGTGCTCATTGGGACCTTCAATGCTGCAGACATTTTCATGTACCCTTCCACAGATCTGTGCCTCCTGTACAATCCTGTCTCAGAGGTCTACAGATAATTCCTTGGACTTCATGTCTTGGTTTGTGCTCTGACATACATCGTTAACTGTGGGGCTCTATATAGACAGGTGTGTGCCTTGCCAAATCATGTCTAATCAACTGAATTAAGGGCCGTACACACTTGACGAAAATCGGACGAAATATCCTCCAATTTTTCTCTCTAATGCTCGCGTTCACAACCGTTTTTAGTTGACAGTGCATAAATGTTCACAAAATTTCTCGTCCGATTTTTTTTTTTTACGTTTGTTCGTAGAGTGTGATGTAAGTACGTATACGTGTGACCCCCGAGGCCACGCCTACCTTTTTCTGGATGTGACGTGGCTTTTGTTCTCGGATCATTCGTGGAACTGCGCCTCAGATTTTTCAGAATCTTCGAGATTTATCCCCTTTTTCGTTATACAACGATCTTGGAAGATGGAGATCGAAACATCCGAGACCCTTGCTATACTTGGTCTTGGAGTCCTGGCTATCCAAAGGCAGCAGAAAAGGAAGATGAGGAGGAGGAGAGCATGTTGCAAGAGGTGGCTGCTGAACCGTGACCAGTTCTCTCATATGTCACTACTGAGGGAATTGAAAGAGAACAATCCTGATGACTTCAGGAACTATTTGCGGATGACTGACGAGTGCTTCCAAGTACTCCTGAGTGCAGTGCGGCCATACATCCAAAAGCAGAACACCATTCTGCGGAAGGCTATCACTGCAGCACAACGATTAATTGCACTATTTTAATTATTTGTGTTCTGTTTAGTTATTATATGAATTTATTTATTTCCATTTCCTGTTGAGATGGGTAGTGTTCAATGTTTTGTTGATTCTGTTTAAATTAAAAAAACTTATTTCATATATTAATAGTTGTGTTTTTATTTATCCAACACACATACATGGTAATATAATATCATGTAACAACATTGGTGTATAGAATATACACACCCCCCTGTAGACTGAATACACATGTATTGAAACTAATGAATTGGCAATACACATGCAAAGACAATGGATATGTAAATTCTTCACAACACTGTAGATTTCTCTCTGCTGTCATATATACATTGCTGTATAGAATACACATCCCCTGTAGACTGAATAAACATGTAATATAACTAATGAATTGCTATACACATACAAAGTCAAGTACAACGAAGATAGATACGAATTATCCATTTAAGATGTTTTTTTCTAATAAACTTCCGGGTCGTCAGTAACTTCCGATCATGCGCGGTCTTTTGTAGCCAATTTTTCCCAAATGTACTGTGTACACATTAAACGAAAATTGGTCGTGCTAAGGACGGCCGAAGAAAATTTTGGTGTTTGTCCCTCCGTTTTTTTTCGTTGAAAATGTCGGGATCGGCTGCTGAAAGTTGTGTACACACTAGGCGAAAATCGGACGATTTCACATCGGGCGGGAATTTTCGGCAGATTTTCTACTACTGTGTACCCCACTTTAACTACAGGTGGACTCCATACAAGTTGTAGAAACAGCTCAAGGGTGATCAATGGAAACAGTATGCACCTGAGCTCAATTTTGAGTGTCATGGGAAAGGCTATGAAAACTTATGTGCATGTGAGTTTTTGTTTTTTTATTTCTAATAAATTTGCAAAGATTTTAAACAAACTACTCTAACTTTGTCATTATGGGGTATTGTTTGTAGAGTTTTGAGGAAAATAATGAATTTAATCCATTTTGGAATAAGGCTGTAAAATAAGAAATTTGTAAAAAGTGAAGTACTGTGAATACTTTCCAGATGCACTATATACTGTATTTACTGCATAAATACTCTATACAGTGGGGATCGAAAGTTTGGGCACCCCAGGTAAAAATTTGTATTGATGTGCCAAAAGAAGCCAAGGAAAGATGGAAAAATCTCCAAAAGGCATCACATTACAGATTAGACATTCTTATAATATGTCAACAAAAGTTAGATTTTATTTCCATCATTTACACTTTCAAAATAACAGAAAACAAAAAAATGGCGTCTGCAAAAGTTTGGACACCCTGCAGAGTTAATATCTTGTACTGGCCCCTTGGGCAAGTATCAGAGCTTGTAAACGCTTTTTGTAGCCAGCCAAGAGTCTTTCAATTGTTGTTTGAGGTATCTTTGCCCATCCTTCCTTACAAAAGTCTTCCAGTTCTTTGAGATTTCCGGGCTGCTGTCACGCACTGCTCTTTTAGGCTCTAGATTTTCAATTATGTTGAGGTCAGGAGATTGTGCAGGCCATGGCAAAACCTTCAGTTTACGCCTCTTGATGTAATCCCCTGTGGATTTCGAGGTGTGTTTAGGATCATTATCCATTTGTAGAAGCCATCCTCTCTTTAACTTTAGCTTTTTCACAAATGGCATCAAGTTACAATCCAAAATTTGCTGAAATTTTATTGAATCCATTTTTCCTTCTACTCGTGACGTGAGATGTTCCCTGTGCCACTGGCTGCAATACAACCCCAAAGCATGATTGATCCACCCCCATGCTTAACAGTTGGACAGAGGTTATTTTCATTAAATTCTGTGCCCCTTCTTCTCCAACCATACCTTTGCTCATTCCTGGCCAAATAATTCAATTTTAACCTCATCAGTCCACAGAACTTGTTTCCAAAATGCATCAGGCTTGTCTATATGTTCATTTGCATAGTTCAAACGCTGATCTTTGTGGTGAGGACGTAGAAGAATTTTTCCTCTGATGACTCTTCCATGAAGATTATATTTGTACAAGTATCTCTTTATAGTGGAATAGTGTACCACAACTCCAGTGTCTGCCAGATCTTTCTGGACGGATCGTGCAGTCAAACGTGGGTTTTGAATTGTTTTTCTCACAATCCTGCGAGCTGTTCTGTCTGATATTATTCTTGGTCTTCTAGATCTTGCTTTAACTTCCACTGTTCCTGATGACTGCCATTTCTTAATTACATTCCGAACAGAGGATATTGACATCTGAAAACGCTTTGCTATCTTCTTATAGCCTTCTCCAGCTTTGTGAGCGTCAACTATTTTCAGTTTCAGTTTTCTAGACAACTGCTTAGAAGATCCCATGGTGCTGATTGTTGGGGCAAGGTCAGATGAGTCTGGGCATCACCTGGTCTTCCCAGATGATGATTGAGAACAATCCATGACACTGGCAGGTCTCAGCCTTGCAAAGGGGGCAGTGCATGCTATAAATTCTGCAAGGTGCCCAAACTTTTGCAGATGCCATTTTTTTGTTTTCTGTAATTTTGAAAGTGTCAATGATGGAAATAAAATCTAACTTTTGTTGTAATTTGATGCCTTTTGGAGATTTTTCCATCTTTCCTTGGCTTCTTTATGCACATTAATACAAATTTTTACCTGGGGTGCCCAAACTTTCGACCCCCACTGTGTGTATATATATATATATATATATATATATATATACACACTCCATCTGTAAAGTATCCAGCCATGTAGTATAAAAAATAGACATTTACTGCAAAAGGATACATTGTATTTACACAATTACGTCTCAGTCCCCTTCAAAAATACTACTTCCATTGGGACGACTTGGCCTTTATTTCCAGATCATAGCCGTAGACCCGTGATTCATCTCTGGTTATGAACTTCTTGAGGAAATCTGGTTCATTGGTAGCGGTATGAAGCAAGCAAGTCATTAGCAACTGCAGCACAATGCTCTGGTAGCAGAATCCAAGGAATTTTTTTGCCATGACAGGTTTCATGTCAAGATCCTTAATCAAAATCTAGGACACAGTGGGTTTGATTTACTAAAACTGGAGAGTACAAAATCTGATGCAGCTCTGTATAGAAACCAATCAGCTTCCAGTTTTTTTTTTTTGTCAAAGCTTAAGTGAACAAGCTGAACTTAGAAGCTGATTGGCTACCATGCACAGCTGCACCAGATTTTGCATGCTCCAGTTTTAGTAAATCAACCACATTGTTTTTGGAATCCATAGATCAGCTTCTAGTTCTAGCACTGTAAGTCGCCGATCTTTGTTGATTGCAGCATGTACACGGTTACAATTCTCAAGTGTTCTGCTGGTTGCATATTTAAAGCTTTTGTGCCACAGTGTTTGTGCCACTCTTTTATTTGTGCTGCACTCATTGGATTGTCCCCGAAAGCCTACTAAAATATCTGTATAATTTTGGCGGAGGAATGTTTAAGCGTAACGCAAAATTTGAAGTAGATCTGTTGCTCTGCTTGAATGTGACAGCTACACAGTACACATGCTCACACAATGGCGTCTAGCACCCCCATTGACTAGTACAGTGAAGTTATCATTGTTCACACATGAGCATTTCAGTCCACTCTTTTTGGCTGCCAGATTACATCAATGTCACACGAATCGTTCTTGTTATTTTACCAATGGCTGGACTTTTACAGACCTCATGCACATTTACAGTATATAATTTTATCCCACTCTTACCCTTTATTTACCCTTTACATCTGTAGAACTCCAAACTATAGGTTGCAGTTCACTTCAAACATCTTCTTAAAGTATTTAGCATTACTACATTGTATGCTATATACTTTTGAATTGTGTTGCAACCTATCGTTTGGACCTATCGTTTAGGCAGATGTGAAAACATTCTCTAAATCAAGAATGCTTTAGGAAATAGAAGTGCTAATAGTTTATTTTTATCATTTAACAATATGAAAAGTAAATGAAAAGTTGAGAAATCAAAATCAAATAAATATTTGATGTGGCTACCCTTTTTGGCTTCAAACCAGCATCAAGTCTTCTACAGAGTGTGTACAGACAGTGCTTGTACACACAGTTTTTGAAGGAACTTGGCAGGTAGGTTGTTCCAAACATCTTGGAGAACTAAGCACAGATCTGTAGGCTGCCTCCTTCTGTCCTTCATGTTATCCCAGACAGACTCAATGATATTAAGATCAGGGCTCTGTGGGGTCGAACCATCACTTCCTTAACTACTTGTTCTTCTTTACGCAGAAGATAGTTTTTAATGACATTGGCTGTATGTTTGGGGTCATTGTCCTGCTGCAGAATATATTTGGCGGCAACCACACACCTCCCTGATGGTATGGCATGATGAATAAGTATCTTCCTATATTTCTCAGCATTGAAGACACCATTCTACGAGTAGGTGAGCTGTGAGCTAGATAGGGGGAGACCAGTGGATGTGGTGTACCTGGATTTCGCTAAGGCATTTGATACAGTTCCCCACAAGCATTTAATTTATAAAATAAGGTCTGCAGGCTTCGACCGCAGGGTTTGTTCTTGGATACGGAACTGGCTAAAAGGGCGTGTCCAAAGGGTGGTAATAAACAGCGCATACTCAGACTGGTCTGAGGTGGTTAGTGGGGTCCCCCAAGGCTCAGTCCTGGGACCAACCTTGTTCAATTTATTCATAAACAGCATTGAGGGCGGGATCAGTAGTTCTATATCAGTTTTTGCAGATGACACAAAATTGGGCAGGGCAATAACTGCACAGCATGAAGCAGATATCCTACAGAATAACCTGGACAAAATAACAGAGTTGGCAACGACATGGTAAATGAGGTTTAATGTGG
Source organism: Pelophylax lessonae (assembly GCF_965119305.1). Taxonomy (NCBI): domain Eukaryota; kingdom Metazoa; phylum Chordata; class Amphibia; order Anura; family Ranidae; genus Pelophylax; species Pelophylax lessonae. Next base: position 144,199,382 of record NC_138768.1, read on the forward strand.
AGAAGTGTAAGGTTTTGCACTTGGGGACTAAAAACATAAAAGCACAATACACTTTAGGGGGGGAACCCTTGGGGGAATCAAAAATGGAGAAAGATCTGGGAGTCTTGGTAGAGGATAGACTAGGCAATAGCATGCAATGTCAAGCGGCAGCTGCCAAAACCAGCAGAATATTAGCATGCATAAAGAAAGGGATGTATTCCAGAGATAAGACTATAATCCTTCCACTTTATAAAACTCTGGTCCAACCACATCTGGAGTACTCTGCCAAGTTCTGGTCACCAGTCCTTAGGAGGGATGTGTTGGAGCTGGAGAGAGTCCAGAGAAGGGCAACTAAACTAATTAGGGGATTGGAGGACCTTAACTATGAAGAGCGGCTGCAATCACTTGATTTATTCTCCCTGGAGAAGAGACGCCTGAGAGGGGACATGATAGCAATTTATAAATATCTCAATCGTGATCTCAGCATAGAAAAAAAGCTATTCAGTCAAAGGGATTGCATGAGGACTCGAGGGCATACAATGCGATTAGAGGAGAAGCGTTTTAACCTCAGGCAACGTGGGGGGTTCTTTACTGTTAGGGCTACAAGATTATGGAATTCTCTACCGCAAGAGGTGGTTTCTGCGGGAAGTATGGTGGCTTTCAAAAGATTCTTAGACGTACATCTCAAGGATCAGAACATTTAGGGGTATGAGAGATGATTACGGCCACACACACCTAGACAGGTTGAACTGGATGGACTATTGTCTTCATTCAACCTCACCTCCTATGTAACTATGTAACTATGTATTGATTCTGGGCAGATTTCTAACTCCATTTGCAGAAATGCAGCCCCAGACATGCAAGGAACCTCCACCATGTTTCACTGTTGCCTGCAGACACTCATTATTGTACTGCTTTCCAGCCTTTGGACAAACAAACTGGCTCCTGCTACAGCCAAATATTTCAAACTTTGACTCATGAGTCCAGTTCTGCCATTTTTCTGCACCCCTGTTCCTATGTTAGTGTGCATAGTTGAGTTGCTTAGCCTTGTTTCAACATTAGAGGTATGGCTTTTTGGCAATTCTTCCATGAAGACCACTTCTGACCAGACTTTCCTGGACTGTAGATGGGTATACCATGAGAATCTTAAGGGAAATGTTCCTTTGGAGATTTTAGTTTTGAAAATACCACAATAGTCACTATAGCCATACAATATAGCAAAATCAAATGAGGTTAAGCTGTTTCACTATCACCTTTTCTTCTCTAGAGGAAACTCTGGAGGTAAAGGTCCCCCTCCCATTTTGAGAAGCTGGTGGGTAACTGAATTATAAATAAGATAAACAGTTCATCACATAGGTCACTTTAAGTAAAACTGTTATTAGGATGGACCTACTAAGGGTGTATAATAGGCTAGAAGCAGGACTCTTAGGACTCCTAGGCCTCCATCGAAACCTTTTCTTAAGAAAACTGTGTGCTCATCTTATTTATTTATTTATTTTATTACAGGTACCTATATAGTGCTGGTAATTTACGAAGCACTTTACGTATATATTGTATATTCTCATCAGTCCCTGCCCTCAAAGAACTTACAATCTAAGGTCCCTAACTCACATTCATACACATACTAGGGCCAATTTTGACAGGAGCCAATTAACGTACCATATATGGAAAGATCATATAGATAAAAAAAATATATATATGTATATATATATATATATACAGTATATATATGTATAAAATTATGTATATTGCACTCAGAGAATATAAAGGGCAAAGAGTTAGAAGGGTGCATTCACAACAGTATCTTTATCATATTTTGGTAATTTGTAGGCATCTTGCCAAGGCACCACTGAAGAAACCTGAAGGCACCCCGGTTGAAAAAGGCTGTAATAGAGCACTGTGCACATGACAAACAAGGAAAATACCTATTTCTATGCTTTATCATTATATTACCAGCACCACACTCTTCAGATGGTGAGAATTGTGGTGAGGAATGCTTCCTAAATTATGTAGTGCACAGTGGGCCCCCTCCCCATTGGGGAAACATGTGCACTGCACACATTAGAGACATGCCAATATAAGATATTTGCATACTTTTTCCAATAAAGTGCTAGAGAAAACTATAGCTGAGATGAGATATGAAATTAAAATGAGCCTTCATGTGGCCCACACTAGGCAAAGTAACAGGTTGGCACTATAGGAATCACCATAGCCAAGGAGTACTTTCCTTTCCAGTGCTTGCCTTGCCATCACAATCTGCAGCAAGAGCAACCTAAAATCTCTGTACAAGTATTGACCAGTCACATGTTCTCTTATACCTGGAAGCATCAGATATTCTTAGGGCTCTGCTGCTAGTGGGGGAGTTTCAGGAAAGCTGAGTACAACCTGCTCATGGTTGCACCTTACTGACCTATAAAGAGGAATGTGGGGAAAGGGGGTTAGCGGTTTTAAGGCCCCCCTTTACCTCACGGTACCACCACAGCTATTAGGTGGTTTCAAGTTCCCCCGGCAGGTGAGGGCGGGGTCTTAGGGGGGGTTGACACCTGATAGGTGCAGGTATAGAGAAGATGCTGGAAGCTGCTAGAACAAGGCAGGAAGCTAATAAATAAGGGGTCCTGACTGGAATTAGTGCCAGTCCTCGCGGGAAGATTCCAGACAGCGGAGCTCACCCAACCCTCCCTCCCTTGTCGCGGCCTTGTTAATGTGTTGGGTCACCTTTTCGTGAGAAAAGGGGGACAGTTTATCTAATATTAAAATGTGGTTATTCAACTCGAGCTGTAATAGCTGAGTTGGAAATGTTATTGAAGTGAAGTTAAAAGTGATTTGTGATACATATAAAGTTGATGGGTGGAAATTATACTTTAACCACTCTGCAACCGCTCACAGTAATACTACTGCGGCAGAGTGGTTCGTTATCGTCCAGTCACGTAGTATTAACGTGACTGGACACTCCCCCTTCTGGGCGCCGCTTGCGCGCCGCCGGAGGCTCGCTCCCGCTGTTTTCATTCACAGCGGGAGTCGGGCCAGGGGAGGAGCAGCGGCGATCGCCGCTGCTCTTACCCGATCGTCGGGGATCGAGTCTGGAGATCCGCCCGCTGTGTGTAAACACAGCGGGCGGATCTCCATAGTGACAGGGAGTGACAGATCGGACTGTTCAGCATAGCTGGACATCCGATCTGTCCATGAATCACTCAGTCACCTCCCCCCCTACACGTCAGTAAGCACCAGGCATACATTAACCCCTCCCTCTCCAATAAAATTAACCCCTTACCTGCCAGTGTCATTTTTACAGTAACAGTGCATATTTATAGCACTGATTACTGCAGTAATGTCACTGGTACCCCCAAAAGTGTCAAAAATGTCAGTCAGGGGTCCGGTCTGTCCGCCGCAATGTCGCAGTCCCGCAAAAAAAATCGCAGATCGCCGCCATTACGCGTTAAAAAAAAAACACCAAAAATGACAGAAATCTTTCCCTTTGTTAGTAAACGCAATAACTTTTGCGCAAACCAATCAAAATACGCTTATTGCGATTTTTTTTACCAAACATATGTAGCATAAAACAAATTGGCCAAAAATTTTTAAAAAAATTGGTTTTTACATCTTTTTTGGGGGGAATTTCATATAAAAAAATGTTAAAAATATTGTTATTTTTTCAAAATAAACGCTCTTTTTTTGTTTATAGCGCAAAAAGTAAAAATCGCACAGGTCATCAAATACCACCAAAAGAAAGCTCTGTTTGTGGGAAAAAAAGGACGTAAATTTCGTTTGGGTACGGCGTCGCACGACCGCGCAATTGTCAGTTGAAGTCGCACAGCGCCGAATCGCAAAAAGTGGCCTGGACGGAAGACAGCAAAATCCTCCGGTTGTAAAGTGGTTAAGACCAATTATTAAAGGCTGCGGCCATAAGTTTTGCCAATAAGAAGTAGTTGCGTTATTCATTGAGCTTGTTTGGAAGTTGTTTGGGTATGAATGCTGCGTGTGGTACCATGCACAGTTCACTGTGGTATGTAGGGTGGGCATTCCAGAGCTTGGAGCTAAGTCACTATCCGCATACTGACCGTGCCACATTCAACATTTGCACAAACACCTTGCAGTGCATACTTGCTGTGTCACCTAATGTATTCCATAAAAAATAACATGTTTAATGCAAAACAAAATCTGCTTTCCTTTTCAATATTTTACATACTAAAATGTAAAATAGTACACGGCAATAAACAGATATTTTTTTCAAGCAGCAAAGTGTGCTACACTGTCTTCTCTAGCTTAAAGAATAAAGCCTCACAAAATCTATTTTCATAGTGAAATGAAGCTCCAGACAGTGAATCTCTGCAGCGCCCTTTCAGCAAGACAGAAAAGCTGGAGCAGCCAGAACAGCCTCCTGTCCTCATTTGCATCTTGGAATGACTCAACTTGTTTGCTTGACCTAGATGTCAGAACTGTATGCTGTACAGAAAACGATTAGTGTTACAAGGTGCCGATATGAAGGGAGGTGTCCGAGACTGGGTGTAATCTGCTCGTAAATAGAACTAATTATTATCACACAAAAGCTGAACAAGCAAAATAAATCCTAAAGATACTTTACTGATTATTTCTGCCATGATGACTGCTTTTGTTTAAAATATGTGATAATTTGGTCGACAGTGATGAAGACAGCTTTCATGAATACGGGTAACCACTGTTTAACCAAAAACTCTTTGTGTGGAAAGGTGATGGAACTTTCCCACAATCCTTTTGTGGTTCTAAATTTATCTTGCAGTGCTTCCTGTTGTTGAAATATGGTATTAGGATGTGACCATATAACACAGTAGTTTTATATGGGTGTCATAAATGGCCCTAGGTCTCATAAATGGTCCTGGGCCTCACAGCTGCATATTTGGAAAGTCATTTTAGCTTTTAGCTATAGGCAAGGCATGCATCAGTGCAAAATGCAAACAAGGTGTATAATTAGCCTCAATGACTCATGTGCTACAATAAGTCACAGGTGAATTCAGGCGACTATGCTTTATTTTTGCATGGCCATATAGTTACAACTTTGTGTGATCATGTTCAGTTCATTGGAAAACTCAAAAGTTACAGATTTGTGTGATGGTGTCCCAATTCATTGAGAAACTTACATTAAAAGAGACACTGCTACCTGCCCAATGGGGGCAAAGTGACAGTGCCTCCTGATAGCTCACCATCCCCAGCAAGCCATAACCATCCCTACATGCTCCCTCACTGCCTCTCCTCTGCAGGAGGCCACCCTGGAAATTTCTGGTGATATAAGATATTGAAGTTGGATAACATCCTTGCCCCCCTTATGTGACAGTGTTCAGGATTGGTGATTAGGCAAGGGTCAGAGCACTGCTACATGGGCGAGGTCACTGGAAACCCAGAAATGAGGACACGGCAAGGGAGTACTGGGAGGGTGGGTATCTCTTGCATGTGTCAAAATACTATAAAGAGGGTCACACAAACTTTTTTATGGATAGCAAACAGTATAATATCCTTTTTTTCAAGAATTTTCAAGAGACAGAAACACAACCCACGCAGGGGAAACAGTATAATATTCAATAATTTATAGAAACAAACTCCTGCAGAACTATTGTCCTGTGACCCCGGTATGCTGAAATTACAGTTTATTATGAAATATACAGCATGATAACCACATATTCTTCTAGGTCAGTGATGGCGAACCTTGGCACCCCAGATGTTTTGGAACTACATTTCCCATGATGCTCATGCACTCTGCAGTGTAGTTGAGCATCATGGGAAATGTAGTTCCAAAACATCTGGGGTGCCAAGGTTCATCACTGTTCTAGGTGGTTAGGTATAGAGATATATTAATATACTGTAGTTACATTACATAGTGGGCAAAATTGTCCATACAGTTCTATCAATGTACGTGGATGTGTGGTATATGTTTGTGTGTTTTTATGTTTAATAAATTGTGTTTGTTGAGAAAAAATTTTCAGAGTTATCTAAACTGTTAGCTGACACCAGTCAAGTTTGCAATTTTTACTGCATTGACAGTATAATAAAAAAAAAAAAAAAAAACCTTGCGCAATTTCAGAATAAACCATTTGTAAAGGGGGCTAGAATTGAGCAGATGTTGGTGCCAAATTATGCTAATACCCACCCAGCTTCTTCTTAAATAGGGCAGCTACCTACTGCTGTTGATGGAACCCCCTGCCATATTGTGTCATACTCAAGAAATTCCTTTTAGAATAAAAGAATGTGCACACATAAAAAGCATTTTCCACACTTTACTGTAACTTTGCAGGACTTTTGTGACATCTGACTTCACATTGACATACTACCAGAATTCTTTGGTGCGGAATGCCATATACAAGAGCAAACATTCTGTAGTTGTAATTTAGGCGCAAAGCGCCAACACATAATTTGTAGTAAGCCATCTTCCCTTTGCACCTCCACTCCTTGCGAGCACCACATAGTTATGACCACTTTCCCCATGGAAGGTACCCTCAATAGTATATCAGTCTCCCCCAATGTCTCTTCCATAGCTCTTCCCAGGTAGGCACGCTCCCAGATGGCACACTTATTTCCAAGCTTCACCACTACTCACATCAGAGGACTCTGGCCTTTGCCTAAAATGCCCTATGCACCCCACTTCAGGACCTGCAGGGGAGACAGGGTAACTACAGCTGTTCCTTCTGTGTTCTGTTGCACTTTGCTCAGGACTTCAGCCTTGCAAACGGCCCTTCGATTTAGTAGACAGTTACATCCTAACGGCTTTGGGTCTTTGATTACCATATCCTGTCAACCACTAGACCCCCTTTTACACTAGCATTTATATGGGCACTAACTACACCCATGACATCACTAGAGGAGGGATTTTTCTAAAAGGTAATTTAACATCCAATTACAACTTTCTCTTACCATACTATAAATTAAACATTGTAACAGAGCCAACATTCTTAACCACAATACAGTAGCAATAAATCTAAGGTATATACATAGTATGTAATTGTATTTGGATAGCAGCATAACATAAAAATTGGTAGAAACATAAGGCAGATAGATCTTTCATAAACAGTAGTTGGAATCAAGGTACTCTCTCTGCTCCTCGGTACCCGGGACCTGCTTGACAACATAATAAAAGATTTCCTCACTGTTGGAGCAAGAGGCCACCACTTTGCCAGTATTTGTGCCACCTAAAAATCCACTTTCAGTAGACACAGAGGTCCCTTCTATGAGTACCCTGTGTTATTTGGGAACCTATAGGTGTTTCCATACAGCTGCCTCATACCAGTGCTGCCACATTTCCAATAAACAGTAAAATGGGTCTGGGATATAAGGGAACTCCAGCCCATAGAGTTCCCGGACTTGTTGGATCATGTAGTGTTGCAGGCCTGACAACTGCGTCAGCCACTTGTTCAGTCCACAAGGAGTAGAGGAAAACAGGGGACTGGCCACTGAAAAACCTCCTGCCTGCTGCCAGACTCATCCTTTTCATTTTCTTTATCCCCTTCCAAAAATGGAGGGTGCCAGCTCTCCTAAGGATTAGGCACTTTCTAGTAGTGCCCTCACTTGGTCAGCTCCAATGGACGCAGGGGCATTTGATGACTCGCTGGATGCAGTTGGGGCAGCAGGTGTCACCACCTCCCCTTCTGACTCCCCAGTCTTTGCAGCACCCCTATGGGCATCCCAGAGCAACCCCAGCCACTCCTTGGGTACCTACTCCTGAGCGGGGACAGGCCCAGCATCCCCAGACCTGACGGGACCAACTAAAATGGGTCGGTCACCTGCTCTGCAGGTGTCATTGTGATACAGGTTTCTGCAACACACTTGTTATCACTCTGTCTGGCTGGCAGATGAACAACAGATGGAGCCGGTGTGCCTCCTGGTGGGTCTTCCTCCATGGGCTGTCAACTGAGCTCAACTCTGCTGGATCTAAGAGAGCACTTATCCCTGCAATTCATGGGGAAGCTCTGGTGTGAGACATCCTCTTCTTGCAACACCAGTTCTGGAGATCCTGGATGCCGTCTTCTGATGGTTTGGTGTGAGGGCTAGCCTTGTCCACCATTAGCCAAGGGACATCGTCCTACCAAGGCTCCTATTACTCACCTGGTGCCTCCCTAACTTTTAGGACCTCAAAGAGGAATGCCCAAAATCTGCTGCAATGGACCCAAGGAGCCATAGCAGCTGTAAGTGCCCCACGCTCCAAACACACAGAGACCAGGGCTTGAGCAGTCCCAATTCAACACATTGCCAGCCCCTGCCTAGGCATCACTGGAAGGCCAGTGTCCAAGGTGATATATTTGACACCGGGAGATGCAAAATGGGATCGAACCACCCTCACTGAAGCATAACGAAAGGACTGCATAGTATTGGTACTGCTGTCTGCTATCCTCTGTGATTCAGAAGCATCTGCTGCAGTTTATCCCCTCTACTTGTGCCCAATCTCTTTCTTTCAAATCTTCAAATCCCGACACATGGCACAGGGGGTGTGTCCTATCCTGCTGACTATGCCAGAATTATAAGGGGACTAGGATTGGGCAGGTGTTGAGGCCTAACTTTTTAGATCTCTGCCCCGCTAAAAACACAAAAGTAGAGCACTAAAGTAAAATTAGGAAGTAAACTTCATATAAAAGACACAGTTTATTGCAGATCTGTATTATTTACTATCATTAAATGTATTTTAACTGCAAGCAGTGTAAGTTCCTAAATTTGACACATTTCACACCTTTGAGCATAATGAGCAGCCTTGTCACCTTAGGAGAGGGAGTGTGTTATGACTACATAACACTGTGTTAGAACTACATAACACCTCCCAGAGGAGCACACAGGGGCCCAGAGACAGCAGAAAACAAGTGAACTGGATAGGAGGAGTGGCGGGGGCAGCATACAGAGGAACCAATCTCCTCCATTTTCTTCCTGCAGCTACAGGAGGAAAAAGGTGGACAGTGATTTCTCTACATGCTGCCCCCGCCACCCCTCCTATCCAGGTGTATAGGGGAGCCGCACAGGCCCCCTGGAGCATGGGGCCCGTTTGCAATTGCAACCCCTGTAGTTACGCCCCTGGGCACAGTCCTGTGTGTCAGGGCAGGAGGCCTGATTTTTGTCTGCTGCAGTTGAATATCATTTAAAAGTCTTGTTCTCCCCAAGTCTGTAACAGTGGAGGAAAAGCAGGGGGCTGATAATCTCTCTGTCACTCTGTCTTCTCCTACTATCAGCAGGGCTCATTTACACTTGTGGTTGGGGAATGGTAAAAACATGTGGTTGAGCCATGCTTTTACTGTCTCCTAACTGTTTCCCCCCCTTAAAGCGGAGTGCCACTCTCCCCTCCAAAATTAAAAGTCAGCAGCTACAAATACGGTAGTTGCTACTTTTACTATTAGGGCACTTACCTGTCCAGGCATCCAGGCGTCCTCATCCGAGCTGATTCTTGCTCTCAGGTGCTGGCGCCGCCATCTCGGCTAATGGAAATCGGCAGTAAAGGTAATCGCACTGCACTCTGTGAATGGGCAGGCTGCGGGGGAAGGAGGGGGGCAAACTTCTGGCTCACTTTGCCAAGGCAAACTGAGCCTTTAATGAGAGTGAGTACCTGTTAAAACCCCTTTTGGGTGGAGCTCCGCTTTAAGTTGCAACGGCATTGGCAGAGGTTGTACACATGTCACAACCGTGATGATTTGCATTGCAACCATGGCAGGCATTAAACCCCCTGTTGTGTTCAAACATGAACTATTAAAGTGAATGGGAGCCTGCTGTAACCACCCCACAACTGGGGGCAATGTATGCCTGTATGCCGGTTGAAAATGTGCACAGTTTAGGTATCCAGCAGCCGACCCAGACCAGGGAAAGAGTTAATTATTTTCAGCTCAGTTCACAGGCTTTTGGTCTCAGCCAGTTTACCTGTGATATGAAAAAGGGGATGTCAAGAAAGGGAGCAGGAACGTGGGTACTAGTGGGTCCAAGAATGACAGCCTGAGCTGTAAGCACAGTTTTGGTGTTACAGAAGAAACCAGGGTTTGCAGAGGACAGCCAAACTCTCACCTCATTACACTACATTATTCTAGTTGGGATTAGGGAGAGGACGTTGTTGCTATTGAACTGTATGCTGAATCATGTTTAATAAAGTTATATTAACCATCATGAGCCTCATTTGAAGTTATTCAAAGGGTGCATGTAGGTACTGGCATATCTAAAGAACGTGGTCTAGTAAATGCACTACAGCAGAGGTTCCCAAACTGCAGCCTGGGGGCTAGATGCGGCCCTTTGCTTGCCTTTATCTCGCCCTTGGGGCACTGTTGCTCCCTCTTATATGAGAAACTATTCTGCCAACTGACATCAACAATGGGGCACCACTTCTCCCATTGAAACCAACAATGGGGCACTATGCCTCCCAATGATACCAACCATGGGGTACTATTCCTCCACCTAATACCAAATGTGATGTTTACTCCCACTGATGCCAGGGAAATCTGCACTCCGGCTGGACACAGTCCAGCCCCCCCAAAGTCTGAGGTACAAAAAACTGGTCCTTTGTTTAGAAAGTTTGGAGACCCCTGAACTACAGGGAATAGAGTAACAACGTTACACAAAGGGTTAACTCGGCAAGGCAAAGAGAGGAGTGTAGTTGCCACGAGTAACCGAGTGAGAAAACAAGCTACAACAACTAGTCGTTAAGCATAGTACCTAGTAAGATGACAGGTCCTCTGGTAGTGAGGGGTCGTTGTCTGGCTCCCTCCCTAGAGGTTGGTATCCAAAAAGCAACTGGATCCAAACCCATGTTACAGGGATCTATGGCCTGGTCACGAGGTATGGAAAAGAAAAAGTTAAGTGAGAGCACGCATGAGGTCCGTGCAAGGTGCTTGGTGGTACCCCATTCTGTTGGGAGTGAGGTAACAGAGGTTTTCTGGATTGGTGGGAAGAATGCAAGCTCAGCGGTCCCCCTCCTAATGCAAACATACAAGTTTCAGTGTGTAGTGACATGAGACAAGTCGTTTTTTAGAGGAACTCTGTAATTTAATTGCTGCACACAGTAAAGGCTCATCTCTAAGTCGGGGAACTGCCTTAATGTTAGATTCTTCACATGGCCAAAGTCTCCGCCTGGCCTGGCCGTTGATGAGCGCACTCTGCACTAGAGGTACCCTCGTGTGCATGGGCGCAGATGACCCCCCAACACCTTTGTAGTGTGGTAGTGCAAAAGCCAGAATGTTAAAACAGGTAGTGAAAAAGTAATATATCGCCTCCTCACTGCCTTTCAAACACCTCCTAAAAAGCATTCCAAGCAGGGTTTGCTTTTCAGAGGAGCGGCAGTTCTTGCTGCATGTGTAAGTGAACCCAAAAAAAAAGCTTATACTTCATACTGCACACTGAGCAGATCAAAATGCTAATGAGAATGTAAACATCTTGCGGCTTACATGAATCATGTTCATAAGCTTATAGAAACCTTAATTGGCCAAAATTACCCAGAAAGTACCAAAGACTTCTGATTGGCTCTTATTAGTTGCATGCTGCTCAGTGTTACAGATTTCATGCATAGAAGAGAAGAAAATAAAATTAAGTAGATGACATTTCTCTGGACATTTCTTAGGACAATGGCAGTTTAAGACTGTGACCTTTTCGTTTGTAAAAAAAAAAAAAAAAGTACGCTTGTATAGATGAACACTGCTGTTTGCCTCACTAACATGCAAAATGAATAAATGTGAGCCTGTACAAAGTAATATGATGATAATAATATTATTATTAATAATAATATTTTTAACAACACAAGTTCAAACTTCTAAAGCCGATAAATTTAGAGCTGCACAGTGTATTGCTCTAAATCCCTTTGATAAAAGGAGAATTATTAATTTAATTTGTACTCAATGACCCCATCTTGGTAATACTTTCTTCAAAATGTCTATGCTCCTCCTTGTCCTTCAGGCATTTTCCTTTGCTGCCCCCACCTCTGGAATTCCCTACCTCTCATCATTTGCCAATTCTATTTTCTTAACTAGCTTTCAGTCCATTTAGACGATCTTTTCCTTTAAGGTACATGTCCTCAGATTTATTTAACTCTTACTTTACCAAAAATGTCAAGTGAATCAAAGTTAAGATACAAGCTAGTTAGATCATCGGTGAGACCACCCTCCCTCATAAAGGGAATGTATATGAATAAAGCACATTTGTATCCCAAACTAAAAGTTACAGTCTTTGCTAATTATTTTCTTTAAACTGGAACAAGTAGCACTGTAATTATTTAGACAATATAACATTTTAAAAATAAGTTTTGAGTGTATGGTTTGTGATTTTTCAGGTGAAGGGGCATTTTTACTGCCTGTGTGACAGGACTAAAAAAACTCCTATTTATATCAAAATTACAGTTCTTCTCATAAGTATAAAAAATGCTCAGCCAAGATGTTAATAGTGGCCCCTTTTTAGAGATGTTATATGCCAGTACATGCACCTGACAGGATTTTTCCAGATTCCATCTTAGCCACTTAAGGCCCGGAAGATTTTACTCCCTTCCTGACCAGGGCCTATTTTGCGATTCGGCACTGCGTGACTTTAACGGACAATTGCGCGGTCATGCGACGTTGTACCCAAATGAATTTGACGTCCTTTTTTCCCCACAAACAGAGCTTTCTTTTGGTGGTATTTGATCACCTGTGCGATTTTTTGATCATGCGCTATAAACAAAAAAAGAGCGTCAATTTTGCAAAACTAACAATATTTTTCACATTTTTTTATATGAAATTCTCCCAAAAAAATTTTTGGCCAATTTGTTTTCTGCTACCTATGTTTGGTAAAAAAAAAAATCACAATAAGCGTATTTTGATTTGTTTGCGCAAAAGTTATTGCGTTTACTAACTAAGGGAAAGATTTTTGTAATTTTTGTTGTTTTTTTTTTTTAACGAGTAATGGCGACGATCTGCGATTTTTTTTTGCGGTACTGCAACATTGCGGCGGACAGATTGGACCCTTGACTGACATTTTTGACACTTTTGGGGGTACCAGTGACATTACTACAGTAATCAGTGCTATACATATGCACTGTTACTGTAAAAATGACACTGGGAGGGAAGGGGTTAACTTTATTGGAGAGGGAGGGGTTAAGTGTGTCCCTAGGGGCATGTTTCTTACTGTCATTGGATGTGGCTGTATGTGTAACAGCACAGATCAACGGTCCTACATAGCAGGACCGAGTGATCTGTGCTTTTACACAGGGGAGAGTGACAGGCAGCTTTGTTTACATTAGCCGCCTGCCTTTCTCCCTCTCTACCCGATCGGGTACAAGCGGGGGCGGTAGTGCGCCTCCGGCGGTGCACGCTCGCCCCTTATTTGCTCCCAGGCTAGTGACGTACCGGTACGTCACTTTGCCTGGGAGGGGCTGACCGCCGCCGTATATAGTCGGGCGGCGGTCGGCAAGTGGTTAAAAGAAGAAACATTTGCACACTGCATAAAAATGTATGTAGCACTACCCCTGTAGAAGGCGCTAAGTAAATGCCAGGATCCTCTTCCCAGTAGTTTCCCCGCTTCCCATAACAAAATTCACTATTCAGACTCATTATCCAGTCTAGGGGTATGCGTTTTGATTTTTTAATGAGAGCTTGGAAAGGTAGTGGGTAATGGTAGGGTACTCCAGTATCCCCTAGGAACTATTCGAGGACACTAAACTTTTTCTTGTAGAACTCTGCACCAAGTCCTTGCACTAGCAGATAGTTACATAGTTAGTCTGGCTGAAAAAGGACACATGTCTATCTAGTTCAACCAATAAATGGAAAAAAAAAATCATACAATCCTATATCCACAGGTGATCCAGAGGAAGGCAAAAAACCCCAGCAAAGCATGATCCAATTTGCTCCAGCAGGAGAAAAATTCCTTCTTGATCCCCTGTGAGGCAATCGGATATTTTCTGGATCAACTTTACTTATAAATGTTAGATGATGGCCTGGACTTTGTAGTGGCAACTTGAGGAGGTTAATCTTACTTTGTGGACATCTGAGCAAGGTCCTTTGACTAAAAATTAAATAGACTGAGCTCTTCAGGACATCAGACACAATGTACTCTTTAAACCCGCTGACTCGAACTTAAGAGGGATGGCATCAGCACACAGTCTCTAGTACCTCTCTCTCACCAGTCTGTATTCACTAATGTCCTTGGAAAATTAGTTGCCTCCTTTCAATACCCTTCATACAATTTTACACCATGGTACCAAATTAGTTCCTCAGACGAGGGCCCCTCCAGCTTCAGCAACTCTCAGCAAGTAGTCCTCCAGTTAGATCCACTGACCCTCTAACAGCCCTCCTAGGCTGTGATCTCCTTCCCATGGAAAAAGACCCCTCTGCTCCAGATCTCAGAGTATTTAGATAGACTCACAGTCATCATTGGGGCACCTGATTAGACTCTTCCTGCCCACTAACTTCCAGAACATTTCTGATAAGCCAGGGGGGAGCAGTCAATCCTGCAGCTATTGAAACAGAACAGACCAGAACAATCAAACACAGCTACACTGATTACAGGGAGTCAAGACTAAACTTGCCTAACTATGAAAGCAGTTTCACTGGATGCAGTGAGTCAGAACTAAATTCATCTAATATTAGCACCTATCTAGAAGAGTACTACACTTATCACTTGAGAGAAGAGTACCATTAGCATGTCTCAATCACTATCTCAGACTGTTGCAATCATCTGGGAATGGCCATGTAGTACTGTCCAAGGGTTCCCAACAGACCCTTAACTTATCACCAATCTGGTCACAAACATCTGAACTGGGAGACTGCCACCATATATTTATGGCCACCATGAACACTAAAGAGTTTACAGATTTAGTCTTAAATGTTAAAGAATGCTTAAAGTAGTGTTATGTTAATACTGTCTTGAAGTTATACACATACAGAGCAGGGCTATGCCTTCTCACAGCCCATTCTGTGGTTGAGTCTATGTAGGGCCATACTATTTGAAGCAGGGTGAAGGAACCCTCTAAGGACGAAAAAAAATAAAAGGAAAAAAAAATCATACAATCCTATATACACAGTCTAATACCCACAGTTGATCCAGAGGAAGGCAAAACACCCCAGAAAAGCATTGTCCAATTTCTTTCAGGAAGAGCAAAACTTCCTTCCTGATCCCCCCGAGAGGCAATTGGATATTCCCTGGATCAACTTTACCATCATATATTTATGGCTACCATGATGTCTAAAGAGTATTACAGATTTAATCTAGAATACCCTCTAGCTAGTGTGCCAGATTAGTGTACATAGTAGTCAGTGCAGGTAAATTGGCCTGGCTAAGAGCCAGGCCTGGGCTGAATCTGGGTCAGTGATGATTGACTCAGGGGGGCTTGATGACTCAGCAAGCAGCACCTCTGGTAATGCCCCCTGCTCTCTGGAACATTGGAGAAACTTCTACAAGTGGAGGAGGGAGTATAGGATGAGCTGTTTGGAGTAATAATGAGGGCCCCAGCCAATCCGCAGCAGGTGAGCTGGCAGGGTGCAGACACCTCCTAAATACTTATGAGTCATGCCATCAAGGGCAGTCGGGTGGAAGATGGAGAAGGAGTTTTGAGGAGGCTGTTGGTGGCCTTTGAGGGTGCCCACTAGTATGGGGGGGGGATGACCTTGGGCCTGGGGCTCAGGTGCTGGAGGGATCCTCTACAACACATGGAGGAATCCTTGCCTCCATGCAAGGGAGCAAGTGTGATGAAGTCAGCTGGGTGGGCTGGTAAGTGTACAGTCTGGGATGACTGTGGGAATTAGCCAGGAGGGATAGTGAAAGGAGCAGCTGCAACCAGGTGGGCTGGCAGTGACTGAAGAGGTGGTGCTGGAATCAGTAGCCACAAGGATGTAGCTGGGCAATTTACTTTTTTCTACACACCAAAGGGGTCCTGGGTCCCTGGCTGTGAAGGGCTTTTGCTTTGATCTGACTGAGGGCTTAGCCAGATCCACTGAAAGTGTCTCAGCTGAGTCTGTGTTTTCTGTCAAGTGGGCATCCCATAATCTCCATAATTCCTATCCAAGTTTATCCCCTCAATAAAACACAAAAACAAAGTGCTGGACTGCTCACTGACTCTAAGTGTGCCTGTGAAAATTTGGTATGCCTGGCTGTGCAAAGCAGGGGATCCCAATTACCTGCGGCTTCTGAGGGGGTGCGCTACATACACATTTTTGGCTGTTTGTTTGCCCAGGCTGGGAGATTGTTTAATCAGTTTGAAAAATGTCTAGCCAGGCTTAGTGCTGATCAGGCTTTTAAACGCTAACTAAAGGGCAGGGCTATACCTTCCCACAGCCCATTCTGTGGTTGAGTCTATGCAGGGCTATACTTTTTGGAGCAGGGTGAAGGAACCCTCTGAGGGATTTTTTTTAAGGTGAAATGTAAAGGGTTAGTTGACCCAAAAGCAATGTTTTAGTAACATGTAGAGCCTAGTGGCCTGAGTCAGCCTTACACTTATTAAATGTCTTGGAAACTCCAGCAGCAAGGTCTCATTGCAATAATTTCCAGCTCTGTTCCTGTTCCTGTCCAACTGGGAGTTTAATTGGGATGTTCTCGCCCACCTTTGTGAATTCCAGCTGCAGCGCCCTAATGCAAATTCCCAACCAACCTGAATTTTAGCACACCCCAGTTCATAGATGTGTACCATCTATGCATTGTGGAGCACTGCATTAACCTCCCTGGCGGTCTGATTATGTCCAGATTTCTGTGCTAAAATTGGTACATTGTTTTGCATGAAAATCTGTTGTTTTACATTTTAAAACTCACCACCATCTCCTGCTATCCCCGTCCTTCCACCGTCCTCCCGATGTGTGCTCGGCCGATGCCAGCACCTGTCTTCCGGTTCCCTTCCCTGCGAGCAATGCGACGCAGGGGGGTGGAACCAGCGGCAATTTCAAAAATGTAAGTACACTAAATGACATGATACAAAGTTGTGATCCTAACAGATTGCACTGTATCATGCCATTTCACCACAGGATTGCGCCTGGTGAATTTTCCAGTGCCCTGCCTGTGCTTTTCCAGTTCTTTGTGCCTGGAAAATTGAGCACGACCATCGCGTCCAAAAAGCATTCTTTTTGCGCAAAAGAGCTTTTAGACGAACTGGAAAACAGCGACAGCGAATCGGAGTTACTTGAAGAACTTGTCTCTTTCTGGCACATAGCTCTGTTGGAAATTCTGAAGAATCATTTGATATACTTCCCAAATTCCACAAGCTATGTGCCAGAAAGAGACCTCAGAATCGTCGCTGTCGTCACTTTCTGCACCTGATGATGAATTTTCCCACGAATTGCTATCGCTCAGTTCTTCAAGTAACTGCCTTTCACTGTAGCTGTTTTCCAGTTCATCTAAAAGCGTTTTTGCGCAAAAAAAAAAAACGCTTTTTGGACGCTGTGGTCGTTCAAAATGTTCCAGGCACAAAGCACTGGAAAAGCACAGGCAGGGCACTGGAAAAGTCACCAGGTGCAATCCTGTGCTGAAATGGCATGATAGTGTAATCCATTAGGATCACAGCTTTGTATCACGTCATTTGTGTTTTTACACTTTTGAATTTGCCACCGGTTCCACCCCCCTGCATCGCAACGCTCGCAGGAGGGAACCGGAAGGCAAGTGCCCGCAATTGGCCGTGCACAGAGCAGGGCGAGAGTGTAAGGACGCCGGGGAGGACGGCGGGGGAGCGCAGGGAAGGTGAGTAACATTGCGGGGTAATCCCGAGTGTGGCTCTGGGTTACTGCTTTTGGTACTAAAAGTTAACCCCTCCACACTCAGGAAGGGAGGTTAAAAGAAAAAGGGCAGATCTGTTAAAACCTGTGTTTTTGTGCATTCAAAATAAATGGTTACCTTACTACAATGCCCAATAATAAGCCAAACAACTAACATGGACTAGTATATAGTAGACTGTGACTCTGACCTAAGTGAAGCAGACTGCAGCCTCCAAAGTGAAGTAAAATACATCCTGTATATATTAGATATTAAACTATTTTAACTAACAATACCCAAAAAAAAGCAAAATTAAAAAAATAATTGTTTTATTTCTGTCTTTTTGGCAGAATTTGCATGCCTGTGTAGCTGGTTCCTTGTACGTTTCAACCAGAGCATTTGAAAGGTCACAGCCCTGCTGTTTTATACGTGTGGATCCTTCCTGTTTCTTGTGCTGGCAGCAGTGCGTCACAGTTTAGAAAAAATGCTTTTCTGAATAAATATATCTTTTGCATAAATCCTGTGTGGGGGAGAAGAATTTCCTCTCAGCAGTGGCTGCAGTGAACTAGAAAAAATAAATAAATAGGATAAATACTACCAGAAATGATAGCTGTGTTCAAAGTGGGGTTTATTGTTCAGTAGTATTCTTTCAGATCCCGACCAGAAAAGACCACCATACCTTCCAACTTCCTGACATAGGATAAGATAGGTAATGCTGCTTCATCTGGGCAAGGCGTGGGTTGACAAGGAGTAGCACAAGTTTGGCCTCTGCCAAGGTATCTTATTCAGTGTCTTGTGGGGTGGGGTGAGGACAATCTGAGGATGCAGTGACAGTCAGACAAAGGACAGCAGGGGTATGGGAAAGAAGTAACACAACAGAGGAAAGCTAAAGTAATAACTAATTCTATGAGCCAAAACCAATTTTACTTTTTTAGCCCAATATAGTCCCTTTCTGAGGCATACCATTGCCATATTCATATTGGTTGTGATCGCCAGCTTCACCAATGACTAATGCCATACCTACATCATACACCATATACCTACACCATTACATATATATATATATATATATATATATATATATATATATATATATATCCTCCTAGGTAGGTGCTAGTACGACTGTATAAAAGTTTTTGGTTTCTCTGCTTAACAAGGAGACAGCTAGGTAAATTTAATTGGTGTCAACTTAACAGAGAGCAGTGATTGGCTAGTGTAGTTTGCTCAGTGTTCTCTGGTGCTACTCATGCTGTCTTGAAGTTTCACTGTGTCCTAACAACTATGGAAAGTGCTGGATAGTAGGTAGAAACCATGCAGATGGGGGCATGAATATTTATGCAGCCCTGGCCAATTACAAAGGGCATACTGGGTGCCTGTATTAAAAACAAATGTAACACATTTTCAATAGAGCTGTGTATTGCTTCTGCCTGTGAGCAAGGTGGAGCTTTGTGTGTCGGGCAGCAGGCACAAAGAGTCCACGTTAGTTAATAGCAATATATTGTAGAAACATCCAACAAAATATAGCTAGGCCTGGTGGGTAGGCACAACCGTCTGGAGCCACCTATGAACTGTAACAGCGGTCTGAAGTCTTGAAAGATACCCACAGCATCTGCAACAAGGAGCGGAATGCAGCCTGGCTGGTCCACACCCAAAGGGGATGCTTCCTAAAGCAAGGTAGACATAGTCCCTGCACTGTCCGTACTCCTCTGAAACCTTTACCTACCGCTAAGCACTGTCCCTGCCAGATGGGGATCCTGTCCCTTCACTAGCAAACCCATCTTCAATAGACTCTGCCTGACCCAAGATGGCCACTTAAATCACATGGAGTGCCAGCATTCAATTGGACATGTTCCTCAATACTTCCTTCCCCTTCTGCATTGCCGCTTCAGTTGAGCGCCACCTGCAGTCGGGAGTACAAACTGCACCTGCCTATATGCCATTGTCACATCTACCCAGCTCTTTGAGGAACAATATCCTTATTACCTTTATGCAGCTTTGCAATGTCAATTCAAAGTAGAGTAAATGCCTGAAAGGAGGAGTAATTAAAATACACCTGTTGCTTTGGCTTTCATGGGTAAAAAAAAGTCTATTTACAGATGATCCAAACACATTTGCTAAGATCTCGTTTTAACATGTTAATGTCTTTAAAAAAGCTGTTTTCCATCTTTTTAAATCTCCAGCCTTTTTTAAATGAATAACTGCTGTGGAGATCCTTGTCCACACACCTTGTCCACACACTGTCCACACACTTCCTGTTAAAGGGTGGAAACTGTCCCTGATGGGGACTACAAGTGCCAACACAAACTGCAAAAGACATGATCCACTGTTCTTGCTATTAAGAAGTCAGGTTGGGTTTTTTTTTTTTTTTTTTTAAACAACATGCTTATTGGTGCCCCTATCTTTTCCATGTAGGCCCATATAGAGCTATAGATCTAAGTTGTTTTTTGAAATACTCGTAATTTCTTTCTTTTTTTTTTGCATGTCATTCTTTTTCTTTGGCTGCAAGCCTTTAGTTGCCATCTGTAACACCTAGTTTATCACTGTCTTATATCCACTATTGGTGCTCTTAAGACAGAGATGTTGGCAGAGCATTTAGTAAAGCAATATAGTAAAGGTAATGCAGGTTCTATTTATTTGCTTTTAGCTGGATTCTAGCAGACTAACAAGTGTTTATTATAGATGTAATTATCACAACTTTAAAAGAGTCTCTCAGGTGAAGTAAACAGTGCGGAGAAATCAGAAAGTACATGCATGCCGAAACCCACCGTATTAAGTTGGCAAAAAGCAGTGCTCAGAATTTCTCAAGGCTTATTATGTTGATGGGAGTTAAAACACTTCACCATCGGAAAGAAAGTTTGATTACAGAGCTCATTTAAAGCTCAAAGATACTGCGTTAAAAAAAAAAAAAAAAACATCTAAAATACACAGCCAAAATACAGTCAAAATACATATATGTTTACTCCTTTCCCTGCCAAGGTATGGAGGGGGGTTGCCGGTGGAAAACACACAGTGATTATTGTTAGCGGCTATAGCCACTTTTGATTATCACATGAAAAATTAGACAGGCTGGTTGTACCCAAGTTGATCTGCCAGAAGTAAGCACAGGGATAACTAGATAGATGTAGCTAAAAAAGGAAACTGGGACCAGACCATGTATCTTTAAGGTGAGATTTATTTATGGTGACCACACACCAACAGCAATAAACATAAGAACCCATGAAAATCAAAACTAAATTACAAAATGCCTAACCAGCAACCTAACAAACTAGCTATATACATACAAATGTACACACAAGGCAGGGGAGAACATGGAGAACTGAAAAACTGGAACTACAGTTATCAGCCACCAGCTGATGAACCAGGTCCTGATATGATAGGTCAACTTGGGTACAATCAGCCTGCCCATACATGGTTCAAATCAAATAGTTCAGCCTATGGCCGGCTTTACAGTCCATTCAGAAAAATTATCTTTAAGCCAGACTGGCACTCTGTACTATTCATACTTTAGAGCAGCTTCTGTTCAAATGTAGGCTTCCCCATTCACACTAAACAGCGTGGGTGAAGGAATCTTCCCTGACGGCTATTGTTTTCTGACAGCCAGGACCTACAGTTGTCAGTGACCATATCTGATTACATGCAGTCGCTAATCAGCCAACAATTTTTTTCTCTTTGTTCTTTGATTTTCAGATCACGGGTTGCCAACAGGGCCCCCTGTGGCTTGAATCTCACTCTATGTGTGGCCAGTTTTACTCCTTGAATGAGCCACCAGAACTTCCTGCAATGTCCACAGCTTCTACCCAGCCCATGCTAAGATGAAATTTTATACCCGGTGCTCAATTTCAGCTAACCCCTTTGAGTCAACTGCCTCCCAGTCCTTCGGGAGTTCTAAAAGCCAGGAGGTGGAGACATGCATTTGGGTCATGTGGCCATTGTGATTGACTGCCACAGTGGTGACATGACTGGAAATCTATACATCAAGAGCTTAGTGATCCTTGCCAGCTACCATGCTGGGAGCATGCAGGGAGCACGCTCTTAGCATGGTAAGTTGTTTCAACAGGGCTGCATATATGCGGCTGCTCGGCATTAAGGCCTACCTGCCGAGTGGCTGCAAATATGAGTACGGGCGGTGACAAGAGATTATTCACTGTTCTGTTCCATTTTCCTTGCATAAACACTTCAGCAGGAAACTTCAAGAGACATCTTGGACCTCTCTCTAGCACAGTACACCTTCCCCAGGCTTCAGGCCTGGGAAGAAAAAACCTCAGCAATACATACCTATTCACCAAGCAGAGCCTGGGAGGCAGAAGAAGTTCCCAAGGTTACTTCCAAATATTTATACAATCCCACAGCATGCACTACTGGCAATAACCTTTCCTAGAGGTTGGCTAAGGAGACCTTAATTTTCATTAAAATCAGTGTCACTTTTTCCAGAGACACTATCCAGCAGCAGGCAGAACCCTTAAGTTTTGGGAAAGCCCGAAGAAAGCAGCATTATAAATTACAGCCTAGGACAGGAGTGCTCAACCTGTGGCCCTCAGAGCCCACTTATGTGGCCCCCAACCTGAAACCAGGGAAGCGCATGCCCATGCTCTGGAATGGCAGGTCGGCAAACCCAGATCTTGATCAACGGGTTGCTGACCCACCATCCCAGAGCATCAGAGTGCATGGAGCTAGTGCCAGCAGTGGAGGAAGCAGGCAGCTGTGGAGGGAGCAAGAGCCCCGTAAGCCGATACTTCTTCTGTAGCGCCAGCTCCAGTTTTAGGCACAATAATACTAAATGCACATTGCCTGGGAACTTTCTAACAGCCTGAGAGCGATGCCAGCAGAAGCTGGAAGAGGAAAATGTCAGCGTATTAAATATCACATACACTGCAATGGGCATATTAACACTAATAAAGAAGGGTTATTAGGCTGCTTTCACACTGATTCGCAGGTGCAACAAAATGCACCTGTGGCTTTTCTGCGGGTTAGCTCCACTGAGCCATAGACTTCAATTTTATCCTGCGGGTGAATGCAGGAGTTTGGTTCACTTTCAGAATGTGCACCATGCCCACAAGATAAAATAGAGGTCTATGTCAAAGTATACAGTAGCTAACCCACACAAAAAGTGTCCACTACGCTGCACCTGCTGTGCAGGTAAACTGCAGATCATCAGTGTGAAAGTAGCCTTATAGGGGGCTCAGAACAGTAAGGGCTCATTTACATTTGTAGTTTGGGGGGCGTAAAACCCCATAGTTCTTTGTGGCCTGCAACCGGTTACCAAATCAGTTTAAGGGATTGTAAAGGCGGAAGGTTTTTTTATCCTAGGGATTAAAAAGCCTTTTGTGTACAGCAACCGTCCTCAGCCCCCTAATACTAACCTGAGCCCATATTTATCCATTGCTGTTGCAGGAGTATCTCAGCTGCCGGGGACTCTCCTCCTCATTGGCTGAGACAGCAGTATGGCGCGATTGGCTCCTGCTGCTTTCAACCAGGGCATTTTTTCAGCTGGAACTTGGTGGAACTCAGTTCCGCCACCTTTGGGTCAGGCCCTTGCTCCCTGCTCACCACAATCACTTGTAAACACAGGGGTCTGGCTTCTGTATTTACAAGTGACAGCTTGTCTCACAATGGCTTCCATAGATCTGACAAGGGAGATGCAGGTGCCCGGGGTGCAGTGAGGATGCGGACACTCCTAGTGGATGATCTCCCTGCAAGTGAGAAAGGCAGAGTGACCCACAGTGTGCGGAGAGGTACTAGAGAAGAAGAGGGGTGAAATTTAAATGTGGATGGGGATGCAGAGGTAAGCAGCTGTGGAAGAAGGCTGAGCTCTGCACTCTATGTTTAGCGAACCCCTGAACTCTACACTCTGTGTGTAGCGCACTCCCGAACTCTGCACATGGAGCACCCCTAAACTCTACACCCTGTACATAATACATTCCTGGTATTTAATGCCACTTTAAGACCCTCCCACTGTTATTGAAATTTGACCATACCCACTATTTGATGCAGCTTGGAAGGTGTGTGTGTCGGAGTGAGGGGGTTTTGGGGGGGTCGTGGTTGAGTTCCTGTACCTATTTTCTGAAAGAAAAAAAGCCCTGCTTTCAACCAAAGCCAGTCAGCCAATTAGGAGAGAGAGAGGGTGGGGCAGGGCTGGGCTGGGTTGCGGCTTTGTGTCTGAGTGGACACACAGAGCTGTGACTCAGCTGCTCCCATAGCAAGCTGCTTTCTGTGGGGGCTCTCAACAGGAGGGAGGGGCCAGGAGCACAGAAGAGGGACCCAAGAAGAGGAGGATCCGGGCTACTCTTTGCAAAACCAACTGCACAGAGCAGGTAAGTATAACATGTTAGTATAAAAAAAAAAAAAAATTGAGACTTTACAATCACATTAAGTGGCCCTCGCTCTTCAAAAGGTTGAGCACCCCTGGCTTAGGCTGACTCTGCACAAAAGCATTCAATTAGGGCTAGAGACTCCACTGCATAGGGCCGGGCCCCTTCATTCAGGTTACCCCAAGACATTTCCAGGATAAACGTACAAGTCACCACTGCATAGGGCAGGGCCCTTTCATTCAGGTTACCCCAAGACATTTCCAGGATAAACGTACCAGTCACCACTGCATAGGGCCGGGCCCCTTCATTCAGGTTACCCCAAGACATTTCCAGGATAAACGTACCAGTCACCACTGCATAGGGCCGGGCCCCTTCATTCAGGTTACCCCAAGACATTTCCAGGATAAACGTACCAGTCACCACTGCATAGGGCAGGGCCCTTTCATTCAGGTTACCCCAAGACATTTCCAGGATAAACGTACCAGTCACCACTGCATAGGGCCGGGCCCCTTCATTCAGGTTACCCCAAGACATTTCCAGGATAAACGTACCAGTCACCACTGCATAGGGCCGGGCCCCTTCATTCAGGTTACCCCAAGACATTTCCAGGATAAACGTACCAGTCACCACTGCATAGGGCAGGGCCTTTTCATTCAGGTTACCCCAAGACATTTCCAGGATAAACGTACCAGACACCACTGCATAGGGCAGGGCCCCTTCATTCAGGTTACCACAAGACATTTCCAGGATAAACATACAAGACACCACTACATAGGGCAGGGCCCTTTCATTCAGGTTACCCCAAGACATTTCCAGGGTAAATGTACCAGGCACCACTGCATAGGGCAGGGCCTTTTCATTCAGGTTACCCCAAGACATTTCCAGGATAAACGTACCAGGCACCACTGCATAGGGCAGGGCCCTTTCATACAGGTTACCCCAAGACATTTCCAGGATAAACATACAAGACACCACTACATAGGGCAGGGCCCTTTCATTCAGGTTACCCCAAGACATTTCCAGGATACCTCCTCAGTGTTAATCCAGCCTAGAGGTAACCTTATTAAACCTTCCGACTTAGCTTTAAAAGTTTGTTTCTATACCTTTCTTATTTCCTGGAACTGTTTTATAACACTAACTGAAAAAATAACCAAAAATTCGCTAGAACAGAAAATTAGCAGAAGAACAATGTGGATGATTGTAATGTTCTCCTGGTGTATTTCCTAGGTTTTAAGCAGGTATGTTACTTCCTTTCATTGTAGCTTTCAGCTTTTAACTTGTCCGGAAAACTAGAATTCTGTGGTAGATTGAGCCGAGAAGAAATGTTAACAGTGAAATATTTTAAGACACTTACTCATTCTAAATAGGACGTTAGTTTTACATCTGTCAAACAAAGACTTCTTAATGTTGATATTCAGAGCTCCAGGTTTGATATGGCTTATTTAAAAAGATGACAAATTGCTACAATTTTCCAGTTTTCTTGCAGAATATTCTATTGAGATCACAGAAGTTTTCATTAGTCGCTGACATCGCAAAATATATACTATAACATTCTCAGCACCTGAATTACTAAAGGTGAATAAAAACTGCAACGGCAGTATTCATGCTCCTTCTCAAGAAAATCCAGCTTGCGTGATCATGTACACCTACACACTAACAATCAACATGCACACCTATTCTGTGGGTTATAGTTTTTTTTTCTAGATAGTAGGAATGCTCAATAAACAAAAAATGAAGATAAGCTGAATGTGTAACTCTGCCTTACAAACAGAAGTTGCATACAGTCACATTTTTCTGTTTTTTCACAGAAGAGACATACTATGGGAAGTATTTTATGGAGTTCTTCGTTCTGCAAATCTGCATGTACATTTTGTTTTGTGTGAATGCTGGCAAAATCAAATGTCACAAGTCTATGTGTTCCCCAGGTCAGATGTTCTTCATTAAAAACAATAAATAATGGTGCCCCAAAAACTGAAATATGTGACACCGTGCCAGTGTTAATAATTGTAATATAGAGAATAAATAAATAAAAAATCAGAAATGAATCACGTAACAATCCTATATAAGAGAATATAATAAATTCAAATATTAATTCATATAGCAGTGTCTTCCTTCAAGTGTAAACCATCAGATGTGAATGATAAATCAATAATAACTACTAAATAAAAAAGTCCCAAATGATTCATAAAGTAGTGTCCCCCTTTAAGTGTAAACAACCAGATGTGGATAAAAAGAAATATATCAAATAAATTCTCTATATTACAATTATTAACACTGGTACGGTGTCACATATTTCCCTTTTTGGCGCAGCATTATTTATTGTTTTTGGTTTATTCGTGAGAGGTGTGAGCACTGAATGCATGCAGCCATCAAGAATTGATTAGTGTTGATTATTTAATTGCGCTGATTTTATTTCATTTTTTGTTTTAGATGTTCTTCATTGATAAGAATAATGTGAATCAGGAAAACACTGCATTATGGACTTAAAGTGTCACTAAAACCACATCATTAAAAAGTAAAACTAAAAATAAATGCTGTATTACATGTTATTCATATTCACTCACTATGGGGTTCATTTTCAGTATTCTGCAAAAAACGTGGTTGATGCTGCTGTCTCCAACTTCTGTCCTTGTCCCCACTGCAGTTGGGGATTTTGTAGAGCAGTGTTGGCAGCTAGTGCACACACTCAGTTTTCAGTGTATTTTCTACCCTGAGCATTTCCTCCCTACCATATCTAAGCAGCCCATGTGACTACAGAGTCACACATGTGTACGTATACACAGTGGTAAATAACAGCCCACTCCCTCCCTCCTCCTTGCTTCACTGTTGGGACTGTATTGGACAAGTGATGAGCAGTGCCTGGTTTTCTCCAC
Source organism: Pelophylax lessonae (assembly GCF_965119305.1). Lineage (NCBI taxonomy): Eukaryota > Metazoa > Chordata > Amphibia > Anura > Ranidae > Pelophylax > Pelophylax lessonae. The sequence continues at coordinate 144,226,158 of NC_138768.1, forward strand.
ACATACCGCTTAGAATTAAGGCCAAAAAGTTCTATTTTGGTCTCATCAGACCAGAGAATCTTATTTCTCACCATCTTGGAGTCCTTCAGGTGTTTTTTAGCAAACTCCATGCGGGCTTTCATGTGTCATGAGGCTTCCGTCGGGCCACTCTGCCATAAAGCCCCGACTGGTGGAGGGCTGCAGTGATGGTTGACTTTCTACAACTTTCTCCCATCTCCTGACTGCATCTCTGGAGCTCAGCCACAGTGATCTTTGGGTTCTTCTTTACCTCTCTCACCAAGGCTCTTCTCCCCCGATAGCTCAGTTTGGCCTGACAGCCAGCTCTAGGAAGGGTTCTGGTCGTCCCAAACGTCTTCCATTTGAGGATTATGGAGGCCACTGTGCTCTTAGGAACCTTAAGTGCAGCAGAAATCTTTTTGCAACCTTGGCCAGATCTGTGCCTTGCCACAATTCTGTCTCTGAGCTCTTCAGGCAGTTCCTTTGACCTTTGTTCCTTTGACCTCATGATTCTCATTTGCTCTGACATGCATTGTGATCTGGAAGGTCTTATATAGACAGGTGTGTGGCTTTCCTAATCAAGTCCAATCAGTATAATCAAACACAGCTGGACTCAAATGAAGGTGTAGAACCATCTCAAGGATGATCAGAAGAAATGGAAAGCACCTGAGTTAAATATATGAGTGTCACAGCAAAGGGTCTGAATACTTAGGACCATGTGATATTTCAGTTTTTCTTTTTTAATAAATCTGCAACAATGTCAACAATTCTGTGTTTTTCTGTCAGTATGGGGGAGCATCTCTGGAGAGACCTAAAAATGGCTGTCTACCAACGTTTACCATCCAACCTGACAGAACTGGAGAGGATCTGCAAGGAGGAATGGCAGAGGATCCCCAAATCCAGGTGTGAAAGACTTGTTGCATCTTTCCCAAAAAGACTCCTTGCTGTATTAGATCAAAAGGGGGCTTCTACTAAATACTGAGCAAAGGGTCTGAATACTTAGGACCATGCGATATTTCAGTTTTTCTTTTTTAATAAATCTGCAACAATGTCAACAATTCTGTGTTTTTCTGTCAGTATGGGGTGCTATGTGTACATTCATGAGGAAGAAGAATGAACCTAAATGATTTTAGCAAATGGCTGCAATATAACAAAGAGTGAAAAATTTAAGGGGGTCTGAATACTTTCCGTACCCACTGTATGTCTCACGTTAACATGGAGCTGACTATCATATTAAATATGTATTTATTTCCCATGATCATTATCTCCAGTTAGTTAATAAAAGAGGTGGGCCAGGGACAGTTAAAGAGGAGCTCCAGCCAGCTATAAAAAAAATAAAAGTCAGCAGTTACAAAAAGTGTAGTTGCTGACTTTAAAAAAAAAAGCCACTCACCTGTTCCATGGTCCAGCGGTGAGCTCACCCCAACTGTCTTTATCCTCCGTCCTCCCTCAGCAGTGCCGGCATCTTCACTATGGGCTCCTGGCTGTGACAGCTTGCGGCTTCACAGCCAGGTGCCCACTGTGCATCCTTGAGTCGCACGGTGCATCCTGAATAGGTGGATGCAGTCTTCTGGGTCAGTGTCCCTGCAGGGGGAGGGAGGGAGGAGAACTTGTCAAAATCGGGTACCTGCTCCCCCCCCCCCTCATTCCTCAAAAGTGCCAATTATGCAAGAGGAGCGGGGGACGATTCCTTAAAGCAGAACTTCCCCTTGTGGGTGGAGTTCCGCTTTCAGCTGGCTACAATTTTCTTGTACAATTTTTCTTTAGATTTACCAAAACCATAGAATATGAGGTCAAATCTAAACACTTTTAATTTGTATGCAATCAGGCAGTCCCTTGCACTACATAGCCGAAAGAAAATCTAAGGCTGGGTTCACATATGTGTGAATTGGATGCAGTTTTCACCGCATTCAATTCGATATGACGGCTGATTGTGACCGGCTCTCAATGGAGCCGGTTCACACAGGTCCTTGGTGGCCGCAGAGCAGATTGCAAAAGGGTCTTGTGCATTTTTGGGTCCAGTTCAGGTGCAAATTCAGGCAAAAATTTAGACCTGAATCGCAGCTGAACCGGTGAACAGAAACCCACCGGACCCCAGGCACGGAAACCGCGGGTGCACATATGGGAACCTGGTCTAAATGAAACTGGACAAGAAAATTGTAAAGTGTAGCCACCATAAAGGATTTGTTCACTTTTTAGAAAAAAATAATAAATGCACATTTTTTTGCAGGTAAAAAAAAAAGTGCATTTATTTATTTGGAGCCTATAAAGCATGGCACCTGCAGATCTGTCAGAGTATCTGTGTGCCGTACATCCCATACGGGCAAACAGATACAATCAGCAAAGGATGCCAGGGCTTGTAACTCAGTCACACCCTGTGGGTGGAGTCCTGCATGGTCGCAAAAATTTCAAATAATAGGAATTTTAAAAAGTGACAGCTAGTATAGGGAACTTCTCCCCTTACTGCTGTTGCGGGGAGAGGGGGGGGGGGGGAATCGAGCAGTGACTGAAGCATTAGGAACATGTTACATGTTCCTCCCTAAAAACGGGTGGAACATGTCACATGGTCCCAAAAGTGAACTTATCCTTTAAGACTAGGGAGACAAGAACTAGATGATGCTGGATGTCCTTCAGCTAGGAAATAAGGCGGGCACAACTGACTTGACTTGCTGCGGCTTCTAATGCACATTTTGAAAAGCTCACATCATGCAGTGAAATCAGTTACTAATTTCAGTACAGATGAACATGTATAACTCTGCTAGACTAAGCGGATGACTTTACACTTTTTCAACATATAACACATTAACATGATTTTTGAGTCTTTTTGTCATTTAACAGGGTTGCTCTATGATGCTTTTAGTTAGAATTTATGCATTCATAAAGATAATATTTATATAGTACATTCAGCTATTTTAATAAAGAAGGTTGTTTGAATTGGATGTGTTAGTTCAATTCAAAGAAACTTTTCAGAATTTTTTTTTGCCATGTTTAATTGTGTTGGCATTTTACAGAGAAAAAGCGTTTGCAGGTCATCCCATCCAAAATGTCCCCTTGACCTCCCGCTGTTATCTGTGCCATCCATATTGTATCATAAGGTCATTGCCTGGAAGTCCCTTTTGAACCTTGTCTTATTTAGCATTATTATTAGCATTGCTAGCTTTTTTCACATGGGCTTTATTTATTTATTCATTTATTATTTATTTACTTATTTCTTATTTTGTTATTTATATTACTTATATAGTGCCATCAATTTACGTAGCGCTTTACATATATATTGTACTTTCACATCAGTCCCTGCCTTCAAGGAGCCCTAAGGTCCCTAACTCCCATTCACACACATACACTATATTACCAAAAGTATTGGGACACCTGCCTTTACACGCACATGAACTTTAATGGCATCCTAATCTTTGTCCATAGGGTTTAATATTGAGTTGGCCCACCCTTTGCAGCTTTACCAGCTTCTCCTCTTCGCTCTAAATAATCACAAAGGTGTTCTGTCTGGTTGTGGTCAGGACTCTGTGCAGGACAGTTAAGTTCCTCCACCCCAACCTTGCTCATTCATGTCTTTATGGACCTTGCTTTGTGCACTGGTGCGTAGTCATGTTGGAACAGGAAGGGGCCATCCCTAAACTGTTCCCACAAAGTTGGGAGCATGAAATTGTCCAAAATGTCTTGTTATGCTGATGCCTTATGAGTTCCCTTCACTGGAACTAAGGGGCCTAACCCCCAACCCCTGTAAATCAACCCCACACCATAATCCCCCTCCACCAAATGATTTGGACCAGTACACAAAGAAAGGTCCATAAAAACATAGATGAGCGAGTTTGGGGTGGATGAACTTGGCTGGCCTTCACAGAGCCCTGACCTCAACCCGATAGAACATCTTTGGGATGAATTAAAGTGGAGACTGCGAGCCTGGCCTTCTTGCCCAACATCCATCCCTGACCAAATGTGCTTCTGGAAGAATGGTCAAACATTCCCATAAACACACTCCTAAACCTTGTGGAGAGCCTTCCCAGAACAGTTGAAACTGGTATAGCTGCAAAGGGTGGGCCAACTCAATGTTGAACCCTACGGACTAAGACTGGGATGTCATTAAAGTTCATGTGCGTGTAAAGGCAGGCGTCCCAATACTTTGGGTAATATAGTGTATATGTGCACAGCCTATTGTATTAGGGTGTGCACCCCACAGCTCAAACACATATGCGTGTGTATGCATATGAATATATACTGACAGTGTCAGTAGAGCAATGGACAGTGTCAGTAGGGCAGAGATTGGAGGCAGTAGGGCAGTAGACAGTGTCAGTAGTTTTTATTTTTTATATTCTTTTTTTAAATATAAGGGGGCTTTGGTGAAATATCAGGGGCCTAAACATGGGGAATCTGCACCACACAGAATAATTAGGGTGTGCCTAGGTTCATACATACACATAATAGGAACAATTTAGACAGTAGCCACTTAACCTACTAGCATGTCTTTGGAGTGTGGGAAGAAACGGAAGTACCCGGAGGAAACCTACGCAGGCACAGGGACATGTAAACTCCAGGCAGGTAGTGTCGTGGTTGGAATTGGAACCTTCAACATGATCCATCAGCACAGTCATGCTGGTGGATCATACCCTAAAAAAAAAAAGATCCAACGGGTCCTAGCACAGATCTTCTATATTGTGCTATAGAAATGCTAACCGGAGCTCATCACCCGAAGTGGAAGGAGCATCACTTCTTTCATGGGTTACAGAACCAAACAGCTTCCGCTAATAAGCTGCAGATAACACCTTTTGGTGCTTTTAGTTGAAATTTTCAGGTGTGTTCACATTGTGCCCATCTGATATCTCCATACTACCTTTGCATCCTGTGCTATGGACGAGTTGCCAAAGGCAGAGCAGGAAACACCTGGAGCTAATCAGAGTGTAGGCAGCTAACAGCTAGATATAAATGCTACAAAGTCAGAATAATAAAGACGGGTAGCAGCCGGTGAAGGGCACATTTACGCCATAAAGAGTCTCCTATAGATTAGAACTCTCACACATACATATAGACAACAGGCAAAAAAACCCCACAAAAAACAAAACAAATGAAGAACAAGTGCCCCCCTTCAATATATAAAAAGGGAGAAAAAAATTAAAGCTGAACCCCAGGCAGAGACTTAATGCACTTATGTAATAGTTATAAACAAAAAAGAATCTTTCACACAGGTAGTTGGAGGGGGGGGGGCAGTAAAAATAGGTGGCTGAGCTTCTTTTTTACTGCCCTCTCACCAACCAACACAAATCTTTACATCCTGACAGCTTGGACAGGGCTGTTCACATGTCACGGCCAGGGTTTTCTGATTCATGACCAGGGCCTTTTTAACAAGGTGGCACTGCTTGTCAAACTCTCGAGTTGAGATCAATGGGACCACACCACAACAATGCACGTGTTTACGACACGGTAGTATGCCATTAACAGGGTTAATGACGCCTCATCATCAATCTATTGCTCTTTGAAAAGCGATCCAAATACAGACTTCTCTTTGAAGGGTGCCACAAATATGAAATGACCACATCATTGTGCTGCTTCTCCATCATTTTTATATTAGGCTAGAGGTGTGTTACTGGCCAAGCTGGTCTGCTACAGGGGAGGTGTTGGATCTGACTGCTCTGTTAAACAATGAATTTTTAGGTGCGTATATAAAAGACACATATAATGCAGCTTAATATTATTTAAAGGGTAAGTCCACTTTCGTGGGGAAAGAAATAGCAAATAAAGAAGAAACAATATAGCGTATACAATTGTGACACAAATCATATTGTAATTGAATGTTATTAAAAACGACCTTTCCTTTTCAATCTGCAGCTGTTGTAATTTTCTGAAAATGCAATGCAATATGGCTACCTGGAGCTGTTCTGTACACAGAATGTGTACTGACCACACCCCAGAAACATAATTTCCTGCTTGTGTGATTGGCTCACCAATTTTCCCAGAAGTCTGCCTAAGATACAAGTCAGATTTCTGGCATCCCCTGCAACAAAAATATCATTTTTGGGGAGATGCTTCCAATAGGAACACGTCTAAAAGGATGCAGGTCCAGCAGATTTCCTCATTAGAGCTCTGCACCTGCACAGCTGATTGGTAAATATGAAACCACTAGCATTAGACCCACTCAGCACAGAGGCACAGAGGAACAAAAAGTGATTTCTTCAGGTAGGAATGTACAACAAAGGTTGTTATAATGATTGCAATGTACAGAGATCACCCAGAGGGGAATGTTTTTTCCTCAACAAAAGTGGAGCTACACAAAAGTGTAGTTACCTTGTAAAGGAGAAGTATGGCCAAAGCTCTTTTGGCCCTAAGTCTCCTATGGATCACAGGAGTGCACTTCATTCTGCACTCCTGCACCACACATATTTTCCTTTATATTGCTAAAGTGCATTTAGCATCTAGTCCTGTTTTGATTTGTGTAGTAGAACCAAAGATAATGTTGTCAACAGTGTGCTCCCTTTCCCCCACTGCTGTACGAATACACTGCTCTGTACGACATGAATATTTAACTACTTCAATACAGTGCCCTTTCACCCCCTTCCTGCCCAGGCCAATTTTCAGTTTTCAGCGCTGTCACACTTTGAATGACAGTTGCGCGGTCATGCTACACTGTACCCATATGAAATTTTTATTATTTTTTTTTCACACAAATAGAGCTTTCTTTTGATGGTATTTAATCAGCTCTGGGTTTTTTATTTCTTACAAAAAAAAGAAAAAGACAGAAAAAAAAAAATAAAAAAAAAAGTTTTTCTTATTTTCTGTGAGTAAATTTTGAAACTAACTGGATTTATGACTTACCGTAAAATCCTTTTCTCAAGTTCATTGATGGATGCAGTTCTCTCTGATCCATATCAGTAGGGTAATACTGCCCCCTACAGGAGTAGGACACTAGGCAGAAAAAAGTTCTGGCTACGCCTATGGGCAGTCCCTGAGGGTTCACCCTCTCTTTTCCTGCATAGTATGTCAGTTTTGTATCAAAGCAGTGTCAGAAAAGTAACACCAACGCAACTCAAAATAGAGGGGCGGGTACTGCATCCATCAATAAACTTAAGAGAAAAGGATTTTATGATTTGATTTAAGTCAAAAATCCAGTTTTCTCTATCTTTCATTGACGGACGCAGTTCTCTGTGATCGATATCAGTAGGGACGTCCCAAAGCAGTGCCATAAATTGAGGGGTGGGAACAACAGAAAATAAAGTGTCCCCAAGGCCAAACATAGCCGACCAGGCAACATAGGACTCAACAGAACAAAAGATGAGGCCCACTTGAAACAAAGAGTAAACACCCTCAAGGAAGGTCAAAGGCCCTCCAAACAGCGGCCAGCAAAAAACCTTGCGCCCGAAAAGAGGTATCTGCAGATGCCAGCACATCCACCTTATAAAACGTGGGAAAGGTGTGAACAGACTACCAGGTAGCCATCTTGCAACCTGGAGCACAGATGCCTACATGGCGAAAAGCCCAGGAAGAACTAGGCGCCTGAGTAGAACGCGCCGAAACAGGGAAAGGAAGGACCCGACCCATAATTGAATAAACCTGTATCACCTTCTGTCAGATCTATCCGGGTATAGACGCAGCAGAAGCAGGCAGTCCCGTAAGTACAGAGAGCAAGCCTGACTTACGAAAAGACACAGTAGTCGCCAAGTTCACCTTGAGTGCCCGCAATCTAAACAGAGTAAGCAATGCACATTCCGTAGGATTTGAGGGCTCAGGACATTAGATGGGAATACAATGACCCCGTGCAAGTAAACACCGGAAACCATCTTCGGAGGCAAATATGGATCCGGACGAAGTACCACTTGGCCCCATGATCAACATCTAGGGAGAAAGACAGGACAATGTCGCCAGTGCCGACACCTGCGCGCAGAGTGACAGCAACCAAGAGGGCCACCTTCTGTAAAAAGGTAGACAGGGGATACCCTCGAATACTCACAAACAGAGGGTCTAAAATAACCGACTGCACCAAATTAAGGTCCCCAGTGGGTGACAGAGGTTGCACCGAAAGTACCAAGTGTCGCACCCCCTGGAAGAAGTCACGCACCAGGGCACAGGCGGCCAACGGCCTTTGGAAGAAATTTGCCAAAGCCGAAACCCGACCCTTGACAGTACTCAAGGCCAACTTGTGATCAACTTCCCATTGAAGGAAGCCAACCAAGTTAGAGCGAGGGGAGCCCACGCAATATACGACTGTCTCGTATGATGAACAAAAATCACCCTAGAATTCGCTTCCCATGCTTCAAGCAGGGTGGGAATCACTGAAGCAGCCAAACCCCCGACCTTCACCACCTGGCATCCAACAGCCAAGTCGGCAAAGTCAGTGACCGTAAAGTTGAACGGGAGATGGGCCCTGGAGACAATAACTCCAAGGAGCATCTGCGGCTAGCCTGACCAGGCCGGCGTACCAAGCTCGGCGAGGCCCGTCCTGAGCCACGAGAAAGACCGGAATCCCTTCCGCCTCGATCCTGCGAAAAATTCTCGGCAGCAACTTGGGAGGAGGAAAGGCAGACCGCAGCTGATACTGACCTTGGCCCATCCATGAGCACGCACACACAATCATGCCGGCAGCAGCCGTGCGCAGGTGACCATGCTAAACTCCACAGCATCGTTCAAGTTGAACTTAGCGAATGTTCTTGCCCATGACAGAACCCATTGCAGCCACCAGAGGGTCCCAGGAGTGGGCCACAAACCGCAGCACTATCTTGTAGATGCGACACCAACAGGTCCAGGTCTGGAGTGCCCCCAATGAAGGCACAACTGCTGAAACACCTCCGGATGAAGGGACCATTCCCCTGCATCCAAGGCCTGTCGACTGAGGCAACCCGCCCGCCAAGGTTTCCACACCTAGAAAGGGAACAGCCGAATAGCTGGAATAAGGTGCACTGCGCAACGAAGAATTGACACTTCCCAGGCCACAAGGACACCCTTGGTGCCCCCTTGGCGAATGACATAAGCCATGGTCATGGCGTAGTCGATTGAATGTGCACGGGGCAGCTGCAGGTGCCTGATCCAGTGAACCAGGCAAAGCCGAATCGCTCTCAGCCCCAGGATATTGATCGGTAACCTGGACTCTCCGGGGACCATACTCCCGAAGCAGAGAACCTGCCGAGGACTCCTCCCAACCCTGACAGGCTTCCAACCGCGGAGATAATTGTTCAGGAAAAAGGGGAGGAAGGATTCCAGCTCAAGACTCCCTGGTCAGCCAGCTCAGCCAGATCCGAAAGTCCAGAGAGTTTGGATTCTAGTCCCATTCGAGAAGGATCGCCTTCTGGGGGATCCCCGAGAGGAATTGAGCGAAAGGGAACATCTCGAAAGACGGCACCATCAGTCCCAAAACTCGCATACAGGTCCGAAGGGACGACCATGTGCGGGACAGTAACAGTTGAACCGCAGTCTGAAGCTCCAAGAGTTTTTTCCCCTGAGGGAGAAAACACCCTGACTAAGGGGAAGTCCAAAGTCAGGCCCAGATAGTCCAGTCTCATGGAAGGGACTAGGGATGACTTCTGAAGGTTCAGAACCCACCTGAACTCCTCCAGAGTTCTCGTGGTGACTTCCAAATTAGTTTTTCAGAACCGTAGGGGACTCCACACGGAGAAGCAGATTGGCCAGGAACCCTGGACCGATACACCCTGCTGCCGCAACAGCGCCAGGACTGGAGCCAACACCTTTGTGAAGACCCTAGTAGCATAAGCGAGACCAAAGGGTAACGCCACAAACTGATAGAGATCCTTCCCCATGGCAAAAAATGGAGAACCCGTAGGTGTCCCGAACATAACAGAATGTGAAGGTAGGCAGCTTGATGTCTATGGAGGCCAGGAATCCCCCTGATGCAGGGAAGCCACCACCGTGCGAACTGATACCAACTTTTTTGATTTGCACGGAACCATCACAGGACCAGTTGGTCCAGCTTGTTGAACCAGAGCCTGAACTGCCCCACAGAGTGCCTGAAAGCGATCCGGGGACAGCCGTACATTGGAAGGGAGAAAAACTTACTGGAAATAAATGGATCAAAACTCGATCTTGCAACTGGATCGTATGACCTCCTGAATGCAGTCAGCCTGGGATCCGGGCCAGCCGCAGGTCCTCGACCGGTAAGGACCTCCCCCCACCCCCTAGACGGGTGAGGAAGCACCTTCAGGCCGAGTAGGCCTTGTCCGCAGGTCTGGAAAAAAACGATCTCATGTTCTCCAGACCAGGGTCGTTTGGAACCACCTGCGGAAGAGAAAACCCCACCAAGGCTCCCCCCGAATGATCGGTAGAGCGCCGCGGGCGGCACACTCCCCCGGCCCCCCATGCGGCCTGCACACTAGGCCCCAGCCTCAGGTAGGCCCAAACCATCCCTCACGTGGGAGGGGGGTGGGGGGTAGGGAGGGGGTTAGGGGTGGTGGTGGAGAGAAGGGGGGGTCACAATAGGACAGAGGGAAACCCATGAGTGTGAAGGTCCGACCATCCCAGGGAGAGGGCCCGCATCCACCCCAAAATCCGCCAGGGAAGGGGGGGGAACGTTTACTCACCATACTGGGAACACAGGCGGGTGCCATCTCCTCACAGGACCCCACGCCACTGGAGTAGTGGGGCTGTCAGCCAAATAGGAATGCTGTGACATAAGCCTAGACCCTGTAGTGTACGTCCTTGCAAGACGTTTAACTCATGGGGCCAGTCCCCGTCCAGTGGGACTATGTCGCGGCCGACCCAGCGCGGAGCTAAGGCCTGCACACTCTCGATGGCAAAACTGGGGTGACCACTGTATATGGGGGTCCAGTCTGTCACCCAGTCTGGCATATTTGCTTGAAGATCTCACAGGAAAAAAAGTTCCAGAGAAAAAAAGGCTAGCTAAAAAAAAAATCTACATACTACACTATATACTTTATATTCCCAGCAAGGAACTAGGTCCTTACTCCTGACTAGGCAGATTAAAACTGACATCCTATGCAGGAAGAGAGAGGGTGTACCCTCCAGGACTGCCCAGAGGCATAGCCAGAACTTTTTTCTGCCTAGTGTCCTACTCCTGTAGGGGACAGTATTACCCTACTGATATGGATCAGAGAGAACTGCGTCCGTCAATGAATGATAGAGAAAAAAAAAATGTCTCCTTCACTGATGTGCGCTGATGAGGCAGCACTGATGGGCACTGATGAGGTGGAACTTATGGGCACTGATGAGGTGGCACTTATGGGCACTGATAAGGTGGCACTGATGAGCAGGTACTAATATGCCACACTGATGGGCACTGATAGGTGGCACTGATAGGCGGCACTGATGAGCACTGATAGGCAGCACTGATGGGCACTGAGAGGTGGCACTGATGGGCAGCACTGATGGGCACTGACAGATGGCACTGATGGGCACTGATGGGTGGCACTGATGAGCACTGATGGGTGGCACTGAGCAGGCACTGACTGGCAACACTATGGGCACTTATTGTGGGCACTGTGGGCACTGATGGTAGGCACTGTGGGCACTGATGGTGGACACTGATAGACATTGCTTGGGGGGACTTATGGGCACTGTTTTTTACTTTACAGTAATCAGGGTACTGATGATCAGTGCCCTGATTACCTTTCTTAGGCTTCCCTTTGAGGAGGAGCCGCTGATCGGCTCTCCTCGCCACACACACTGACAGTGTGAGGCGAGGAGAGTTGATAAACGGCTCTTCCTCATTTACATGTGACCAGCTGTGATTGGGCACAGCCGATCACATGGGTAAAGAGCTATATCATTGGCTCTTTACCAAGTTCGGGGTCGCGGCGTGTCCTAGCAACACGGCGCGGCCACGATTGTCGCCCTGCTTGCCCCCCCGGACGCGCAAGAAAAGCTGTTCTGGTGCGCAGTCAAATGACGGTGTCCCAGAATGAGAGCTGCACTGCTCTGCCGTCATTTGACGGTGGGCGGGCGGCAAGTAGTTAATGAGAAGGGATTTACTGCACAATCATTCAGAGTTTCTTTGGAGAAGCAAGAATTTCTTTTTTTTTCTCAAAACTCACTGGATCAACATTTCATTTTTTATTGCCCAGGATATTTATTTAAAACTGATCTCCAGGATAAGGAAATGTTGTCTAAATACCGGAGCCATGTGTATTTTTTATTTTAATCTTTGTGTGCTTACAGATCTCTGCACTTATTCAGCTTTGTATCTGTATAGGAGCTTCCTGTAATAAAGACCAGTCACTGCTGCTCTCTCTCCTTGTGCAGGGTAACTGGTCTTGTATCCACCCCCTCCTGTACTTTTCTGCAGGTAGCATGTTGGGTTTCTCCCACAGCTCTGCTCTCTGCACAGGCTATGAGCAGCACAATGATGATGCCACTGCTAATGTTCAAGATAATATCTGGGGTTAAAAGGGCAGTTGGTGAACGCAAAGTGGGATTATATCCTTTGTGGGTATTGAGAATTATATATTTAAATTAAAGTGTTGGTGCACAGAGTTTAGCTTTAAATCGGCGTTAAACCCAGAAGCAAACATGAATTATATTGCAACTTACCAATTCTTAGATGTGATGGCTGCATTTGTTTTCTTTTTTTACCCTCCTTTCCTTTATTTTCAATTGGTGATTCAGCCAGTAAGTCCTGTGTTTTTCAACGGAACACAATGTCCTGCAGATGTAACAGAAAGAGGGTCAAGACAAACAATTTTCTACTGAACGGGGTGCTTACAATGATTACCTTTTATTTGTCGGGCTTACCTCCACCGGAGCTACTTGATATGATGGGTTGTCCCCAGAAAAGTAATATAGGGGAAATCTTCCAATAGGGACACTAGTTTTGGTGACTTGAGGGTCCCCAAGAGATTCTCTTAATTTGCAGAGATTTCCTCTCACTTCCTATTTTGGCTTTGAGACAGGGAGAGAAAGTAACTTTCCCCACTGGGACAAAGAGGGCAAAAATAAACCTTACAGGTTTATCCAAAATGAAAAAAAAAAAGTTATGCCTATAGTTCTACTTTAATATGCTACCACTCTATAATAGTGCACAGAAGGTGGACCACAAACAACTGGATGGTAGATAAAATAAGTATATTGTAACAAGGCAAGTCAGCACAAACCAGTAGGCAGACAACTGAACACGTTTAAAGACGCTAAACTAAGTGGGATTAACACTGGCCTATAATATGACAATTAACTATACTGCAACAAGGCTAACCAAATTTGAACTGGTATAAATAGTGAAAAATATAACGGCAGCAACCATACCAAAAATAAATGTCCTTTTGTGCACTCTACACATACAGCCAGAATAGTGAGAGGGTGTATGTGTACCCCAGATGATGTCTCCTTAGACGAAACGCGCGTCGTGTCCACTGTGAATACCGTCTCTATCTATTTGTACATGCGTTTACCATCTCAAGCTTCGGTAAGTGTGTTTCTTTTCTTTACTATTAAAAAGTTTTTAAAGGAACACACTATGTGAGTTTTTTATTTTTTGAGTGTCCGGTGGAGGAAGTATTGTTGTCCTTATCACCAGCGGTTATAATACTCTATTTATGTGGATGATGATGATGTTAAGGGATTGAGTTATTGACTTTCAAAGGCTGTGGATGAAGATATACTGCCATACAGGTTAACTACTCTTTACAAGCCTGAATGACCTAAAAATGTAAACTTTATTGGGTCTACTACATCTGGTAAGCCTTCACTTTGGTTGTCTTGGTGGTGATGGTTATGCACCTGAGATCACAGTAGAAGATATATCAGCACATATATACACTCATGGTGGATTTTATGGACTGTCGCTTTGATCAACAGTGTCCTTAACAGCATCAGCTTTAATTGTTTATGCACTTTATATATAAGTACTATGTTGGTTTATACTGCACAGAATATGTGGTTTTTATGAAGATTTGTGTTTTATTGTTGAACTACAGGGGATTGCTTTGGTGCCTCAAGCCAAGGGGGTGGGACTTTATGGACAAGTGATCATGTACAAGGTTTATACATAATATAAAAACAAAATGTATTGAAGAAATAAGTTTTAAACATAGATTCAAAAAACACATATAAGTATTGTGTTGGTAGGTGTTGGGTTATAGACCCAAAAGTGAGTAGGTGAAGAGAAAGGTTTCGGAAAATTCAGTGACAGGTGTAAATATGGTGACTTTATAGGGATGTTATCTCTGTTTTTCCATGCTTGGAGGCTTGGAAAGGTATTCACAGAGATTCCCAATGCGTATCCGACGCATTTCGGCTATCTTCTAGCCTTTTTCAAGGATTTGTAGGAGTAGGAGTAGCAAATAATAAAATAATTATTAGCTGTGGTTACCACGGTCATTTAAACAATATGCAGATGGTATTAAATAGTCATATGTATATACATACATTTGTTTGCCTGTTCGTGTGTGATTCCTTTTGTCCCTTAATCGCAACAGGAACTAATGGATGTGGCCTGTAATAGTATATATGCATTATATTATTGATTCATTAGTTGTAAGTATACATACGGTAAATGATTTTTGGGGAACTCACAGGTTTGTGCTGCAATGTAGTAGTCACAATGATGCTCCAAAAGGAGAGGAGCTTCTGGGGTCCCCTTCTTTTATCAGGGTGCTAGAATAAGAATATATTAATAAGTGTAAATAAGCGGGTTAATTGTTCCACAAATTGTGCAGAGTTTGCTTAAGTTTAATAAATTCTGGAGGGTGTACTTATATATTAGGTGGATGGTGGTTCCACTCTTGTAAACTTACATTTTTGGTTTGCTATTAGGTTTCCAGGGTGGTTCCAGGCAGCGCATTCCTTCTGTCTCTCCTGTTCCCTCTCTGCGAGGGAAGTGAGGAGAGACGCCGGTTCCCCCGGCCTTTTAAAGCCCTTCGCCGCACGTACTGGGCTGAACGCCAGTGACGTGGCTTCCCTTACTGCGCACGCGCCGGAACATTGCGAGCGCATCTGGGAGCCGATCTGACGTTACTTAGCGGCCGCCGACAAGGATGGGAGGAACCAGGATCCCCTTGCGGGGAATCTTAAAGGGATGAGATGGTGTTCTCCCTATTTGTCCCTAGTAATCCCTGATGTAACAGAGGCTTACCGTGCTGGGTGCAATTGGGGCAAATTGATCACTACTTGACATGGCAATTAACATCATAGAAATATAATATCTATGTATATAATAAGGGATGGTGGCAACCCATATTGCTTTATCTACCTAGAGATCAACCCCCCCCCCCCATTATTGTTGAACTACAACAATATACACGTTTTCATATGTTATACATTCTAGCACTTTAATTTGTGAGAGTTTGCACATTTTTCTCCGGTTATAGAGATATGGGTACGCATATTTCTAGGTGTGGCATACATTAGCACTTTAACTACATGAGTTTACACATTACTTTGCTAAACATACATTTATATGTATGAGCACTGCTGCACTTTATATTAATTATTTTAATTTATCAGCACTGCACATTTTATATACTGATTTCACAAATTGTTGTTTGTTATTGCTGGCTGCTGTGCACTTTGGATTGGCGCAGTATATACTATTATCTTCCTGTATGTGTACCTGACAAAGTGGTACTCCTGTAATCTTCAATATTATCCAGCTATCATTGGGACCCTTCTGTAAGATTGTGCATGTGAAGCTGTCCCTTTAAAAGCATGTAATGTATTGCTGATAGGCTGTTAAATTAGGAGCGGTATCTATTGGCATTAACTGCTGTCAGTATTTAAGATAACCACTGTCAACTTTACTCACAAATCCTAGAATACAGTGTGCCTTGTCCAGTGCGTTTGGTGGTCTGCTATCTTCGATAGTCTGATCCCCGGCAGCTTGGTTCTCACAAGGCTCAGTCTCTGCATTCAGACTCTCACCAGTACTCTCTGACTGTGGGCACACACGGTAGCGAGTCCCTCCAGGCTCTGGTTCCAACACCGCTTAAGCCCTTTCAGTGGCTCAATCCCCAGGCTCTTGGTTGTAGACAGATAACCCAGCAACAGGCTCTGTCCTTTCTGGTATAAGCACAGACACTCCAGTGATGGGTCTGCATTAAATCGTCCCCACACTGCAAAAGCCCTGGCACCGGTCTGTACAGCTTGGCTTCCTCCCACAAAAGACCCAGACCTCCATTGAATTACCCGGAAAAAGCTGTGTCTCTCCTCCCCTATGTGCAAAGATTTGCGACCCTTGTAGTCCACAGCCCATTATTTATATTTTAGTGTGCTCCTTGAGGACTAGGGTCCCATGATCCTCTTTCTTTGTCCCTGATTGGTCCACTGCCTTACTGCCTGGAGGCGGGTTAAGGAGTAGGGGTGCAGCGTCAGGGGGTTGAAGGAAGAGAGTGGGAACAGAGCACTCAGCTTGGTCCTCCAGCAGGTGGGTAGCACCCATCTACATATTTATTTATGTAAAACCTTTACTCCAAAAGGAACAAAACTGGTTGCTGTAACTGCTTATAAAGAGTTAAGTGGGGTACACACTATAAGAAAATCGGGCGAACGATTGTCCATTTTTCCTTGTTGTTTCACAGCAAATCAGAACTGATGAAAGAATTTTCTTGTACAAAAATCGTAACGAAAACGGTAAACATTAAACGCAAATCGTTCGTTTTTCCCCGTACGAGAAAAATGTAGGAGTTTGTCCCTTCGAGAATTTTCATATTAAAATTCTGAATCGTCTGTAGAAAGTTCTGTACACACTATACGAAAATCGTACAAAAATTCTTTGGACGAAAATGTTCGCCCGATTTTCTTATAGTGTGTGTACGTGCCCTTAGCTGGAGTTTGGCTTCAATTTGTTTAGTGTTTCTAAATCTGCTAGTGCATCTAGCACTCCCCTTCCCCCAGATTAATAATGCTGCTGTCCAAAGATGACTCGGTGCTCCTTCATCCAGACTGGAGGCACTCTAATACAGGAGGTGGATTACTGGCCAGATCACCAGGTGAAAACAGAGGAAAGAAGCCTAAAACAAAGAAAACTAATGCAGCAATATATTACATTTTTAAGTTCTGGATTTCATACCACTTTAAATATCACATTCCTCTGCATCTGTTATTCATTTCCAACTATTCTTAAAAGTGGAAAAAATGTAAACCCAGTTTAAACATATATTTTTACTAACCGATGGGTCTGCATTTTTGGATTTCCGAATAGAATAACACAAAAAAATGGGCGCACAGGTAGAAATCTGTTGAATAAAATAACACCACGGTAGAGGCTGCTCCAATAGCCCACAGAACTTTATGAGAAAAAACTAGAAAAGTCACCAGGGTAGGAGCGCTGTCAATGCTGGGTGAAATATAACACAACTCGGAGCCCAGGAGTGAGGAAATAAAACCATAACACAGTTTATTAAAACACTCTAAAACTTGCATTGATGAAAAGCAGCTTACATGTGATGTGGCTCTGGACAGTGCAGATACATTAGCAGGCACATGTAGATGACACAGATCACTAGACCCCGCAGGTTGTGATGAAAACAGATAACCCCAGGCACTTATGAATGACACAGAATCTCGGACCCAGTGAAATTTGATCCATGTATGGGCACTGTAGTTGTACAGAAGTCAGTCTGCCTATCGACTTCTATACAACTGACCTTTTGGATTTACCCTGCAAGATCAGCGCTGCAGGCTATAGCCTGAAGTGCTGATCAGAGTATTCTGCTGACAGGGAAGTCATCTCACTGTCAGGATACAATAGCTCAGTGAGGAGTACTCCTCTATCCACATACAGTGTGTGGATGGGGGAATCGGGTCAGTTATTTTCATTCAACCAATTGATTGAATGACAAAAACTGACTACTGTATGGGCTGCCTTACACACATTTGCTTCACCGTAGAGCCCTCAAGTTAACACACTTTTCCGGTTTCTGCAGTGCAGCCTCTTGAGTCATCTCCCACCTCTTGCCTGATCACTGAACAACAGAGCAGCATCCAATTAGCAAGGATGTGATCCAAGAAATAGTAAAAGTAATCTAGGAAGTAGAGTCATTTTCCTGACTGTAGCTTGTGGCAGAGGTGTGAAAATCACAAAATCGGCTAACCATAATTACAAATCCTTTGGCAGGTAGCAAAGTAAACACATGTATTCCAACTATGTCGTTAGCCATTTGCATGGAGTTACACTTTTTCAGGAATAATTGCCCATAAATAGTTTTTTCCCCTTATGAAACATGTACTCCTAAAGAACAAACAATGAATATACAATTTTCTCCTCATCTCACAAACACCTCACAGAGCTTAGGGGAAAAAAATAGCAAATAAAGAAAAAATTAATATAGCGTATACAAGTGCGACAAAAATCATATTGTAATTTAATGTTATTAAAAATTACCTTTCATTTTCAATCTACAGCTGTTGTAATTTTCTGAAAATGCAATGCAATATGGCTACCTGGAGGTGTTCTGTACACAGAATGTATACTGACCACACCCCAGAAACATCATTTCCTGCTTGTGTGATTGGCTCATCAATTTTCCCAGAAGTCTGCCTAAGATACAAGTCAGATTTCTGGCATCCCCTGCAACAAAAATGTCATTAGTGTCATAAGTGAGATACTTCCATCAGGAACACGTCTAAAGGGATGCAGGCCCAGCAGCTTTCCTCATTAGAGCCCTACAGCTGCCACAGGAGATAGATAAATATGAAACCACTCCCATTAGACCCGCTCAGCACAGATGAACAAACAATGATTGCTTCAGAATAACATAAGGTAGGAATATACAACAAAGTTTGTTAAAATCCTTGTAATGTACAGCAGTGGTCCTCATCTCCGGTCCTCGGGGCCCACTAGCAGGCCAGGTTTGCAAGATAACTAAATTACATCACAGGTGATCTCATTTGCTGCTCAGTGATTGCAGTATTCTAGTCTGCATCTCCCCAAGGTAATACTTAAAATGTGTCCAGTTAGTGGGCCCCGAGGACCGGAGTTGAGGACCACTGATTGTACAGAGATCACCCAGAGGGGAATGTTTTTTTCTCAACAAAAGTGGAGTTATGTTTTAAAGTGTGTATAAAGCCAGTTTTGTTTTTTGATTTGGATAGAGCTTAGATGAGGGTAAAACCCCGTAAAGTTATTTTTTTTTTCTGTCTGTGTACTATTGATAACATTTCCCATTACTTCCTTTACCATAGATAGCATTTTTGATGTGTTCTTTGTGTTTTCCCCTTTTTTCCCCTTCATCTCAATTGAGGACATATGCGTTCTGGTGCATTTTTTATGCATTTTGCTGCATTTCAGATGGGTTCCATACAAAAAAAATGCATCATGTTCTACTTTTGTTGACTGAAGTAGAATCCACTGCACTGGTGTGCACTATGGCCTTTGGGATACATAGAAAACACTGTGCATGAGTTTTTGATGCAAATTCAAAAAGCACTGGACTGCATCCGGTGTAAACCAGGCCTTCTGTAAGCGAAACAGTTGTCCCCATTGGACCATGTACAGATAGAGGGTTAAATCCCCCCACTAGGGACACTGACAAGAATGAAAACTTCACAGATGATCCACTTTACCTTAAACTAAATATAAAAAAAAATGCCTTTACATTCACTTTAATTGGAGGCAGGACCTAATAATATATACATGGGAAAGAAAGCACTAAAAGTCAGGCAATGTATGTGTAAATTGACTATACATGAATACCACAAATGTCAATAAAAGAAAGTAAATGAATAATGTATGACAGGCTCAGCCTATCCAAAAGTGATATTTTAGTTTTTTTTTTGTAGAGATGCTGGAGAGGTAAACCACTTGAAAGATTCTTATATCTTTCATGGACTCCAGTGGTGAATGCTCTTTGCTGGAGTTCCTTGGTTGGTGCCCCCGTTGTCGCCTTTATGATTTGTTCCCACTCTCCTTGCTGGAGGTAGATATAGGAAGCCCATTACATAACTTTTGCCAGGACTGATCCTTTAACCTTCTTAGCGGTATTCCCGAGTGTGGCTCGGGGTTACATTTCAGAGCCAAAAGCGGTAACCCCGAGCCACACTCGGGGTACCGCCAGAAGCATCGCTGGATCCTGTAAAAGAGGTTACTTACCTTGTCACCGGGATCCAGCGATGTGTCTCTGCGGTGTCTCGCGGCGGATCATCCTCCCGATCCTCTCCGTGCCCCGGCTTCCGTCTCCTGCGACGTGACGTTCGCAGGGGGGTGGAACCAGCAGCAAATTCAAAATTCAAATGTAAAAACGCACCAAACACACTGATACCATTCAAAATAAAAAAATCATATTAGTTTGCCCCCCTTTCCTGCAGTTTTACTGTACTTTTCATGTAAATATATATATATATATATATATATATATATACAGTATATATATATATACATATATATATATATATATATATATATATATATATACGTAGTTCTTGTGAATGAGCAGCCCAAACCAACTGTATACATTATATATATATATATATATATATATATATATACATACATATATACATATATATATATAATAAATCTATACAGTTGGTTTGGGCTGCTCATTCACAAGAATTACATGCAAAATAATGGTACCGCTTTCAGCACCTAAAATCCAAAAGAATCATACCGCCAGGGAGGTTAAATAAACTTGACCCATTGGAACTTGAAAATATATTTTTGATTACAAAGAGGTCACATATTACACACAGTGGTGACCTTAGCACTTGTGTTATAGTTTAGTGAACTGACATCATAGAAAACTGGCACCCAACTGACTGGGAGCATTAACATCCAAAAGTTATCACTATTTCCTCTCACCTTCAATATATTTTACTCAGCTGCAGAGATCCCAGCTGCAGGAAAATTATAGAGAAACAAGTTGAAACACAAGGCTACATCATTTGGCACATTTCCATCCTTTGAATGAGTTTCTTTTTCCTGACGTTGATGTTGGAGGAGAAATTAGCACAACTGAATAAAGTGAAAATTCTTATTTTTATGCGGTATTCCAAAATTGTCTCTTATACAAGTATGAAATTGTGTTCGTCTATTTTATCTATTCAAGTGATCATTTCAGTATTTATATAAACTCACAGTGGAAAACTGACCTGCAGATTGTTTATGTCGCTGCATAGATTTTCTGAGTCTCAGTATTATGAACTCGCTGCCTTTTTTGACATTCCGGGATTTTAAAATAATTTGCATGAACAACTTGTAGCTAAACGTGTGTCTGGCATATAAAGTACTCTCTCAGGTGATCCCAGTTCTTTCATTCATAATTAGGGAATTATCACTAAATTGGAACATACTTTTTCATTTTTTTTTAAATTAGACAATAGAAATAACATCAAAAGCTCAAATGATGTTGATCATACAAGAAATTAAATGCAATTAAAGCTGGATTCCATAATCAAATCTCTTTCCCTCCTGCTTCCTGCACAAAGTATTGTTCATTTTTTTTTTACATTTTCCCCTCTATACCTGTAAATCTTTTTCTAAAATGTGCCCCAGTGACTTCCACAGTGCTCCTGGTCTTTCATCCAGTGGGGGCCTGTGGGTGGAGTAAAGCAGCGCACCAATGTCACCCAGCAGTACCACATGCCACCACCAGCACTGCCAGAAGCTAAAGGCTTGATGATGACTGCACTATCTCTAGCTCAAAGGACTGCAGGGCTGAAGCAATGATTGCCTGAGCACTGACAGTTATAAATTGCTCTCGTCATAACAGCAAGCACTATTATTATTATTTTTATTATAATACAGGATTTATATAGCATTGATAGTATACATGTCAATTATAAAATTTAAGGGAGACAGAAAAGTTACAATACTATCCGATACATGAGGATTAGGAGTGCCCTGTTCAAGGATGCTTACAATCTAAAAGGGTTCAAATTATATTAATTGTAAGGGATGAGCTGATGGAGAAGGTAAAAGTACAGTTTTTAGGTGAAGGTGGGATGGACCACAATATTAATAAAAAAATCTCTTGTAAAGATAATAATTACCTTCAAGTAAATTGTAGGAAACCTTAATCAGGGGTGTGCAACCACAGGCCACATGTGGTTAATGCAGCCCAAAACAAAATTGTAAATGTAAAAATGTTGATTTTGTTTTTGGAATTGTTTGTAAAAATGCATTTACACTTAGTGAACACAAGAAAAACTTGACAGTGTCTCTTTAATGGACTTTAATACGTTTTATCTTCCCAAAGAAGAATATCCCACCCTTTACAATCACGCTTTATTCATGTCATCAGTTTTCAGCAGCACCTACTGTATATTTGTGAGCAACTATTTTCAAGGATGAAGCACACGTAGGGTAAAATTAGAACCAAACTATCTGATGAGAACCTTGAGAATTCATTGAGATTTGCTACTTCATACATCAAAACAGATATTGATGCATTCGTTTATCAAAAACAGTGTCAAATATTGCTTTAGTTCTATGTTGCCCTCTGATAAAAAATATTACAAAAAAAACAAAGTTTTATTCCTCGGATAGGTACATAATCTATATCAGTGATTGTTAACTTGTGATCTGTCTGTCTTTTTCTGCTAATCAGCTATCCTTAATGCTAGTGTATTTTATGTATGGCCCAAGACAATTTCTCTTCTTCCAATGTGGTCCAGGAAGGTCAAAAGGTTGGACACCTCTGCGTAAATGCTCATATTCTAATTTATGCCAGTTTAGTGCATGTTAAATGCTAACCTGACATCCAAGTAACAGATTTCTTTAGCAGTCCTGATGGTCCTGACTACATTCTCAAGTGCAGCAGTACCTAGGGTGTGTACTTTGGAGCAAGTCCACATCTCTTCCTTCTCCAGTCCCAGATTACATGCTGCAAAGTCCATTGATGTTGGTGCTCCCCATAGGCTGACAACACCTGACAACGCCTGTACACTGACTTTTCCATGCGGCAGGGAGAGGGTTACAACATTGCTGAAAATTGAGCAGTGATATTGTAGCAATGTCAACCCCCACCAAGTAATCTTAAAAATGGTAGGATCAACAGGTAAGGAATGTGTTAATTAAACAGAACTCAAATTTACCATTTGAATTACTGCAGGGTTAGAGTAAAGGGCATACATCTTAAAGCTGAAAGCCAAGCAAACAGCTAAGTGAACAGATAAAATGTATATACCCTGCCAAACTCTTACCTGCCAAAGGATTTAAATTCCTGACCATACAAATGTTAGGGCTCTTTCACACGGGCTTTCCGTGTGAGAGCTCTGCTGCGGTCCTTTTTTTTTTTTTTTTTTTCACGGAGCGGATGACATTTCTGTCATCCGCTCCGTAGGTCCGCATATCATCCCATCCGTTTGCGGATGATATGCGGACCTAATGTAAGTCTATGGGGATTGCGGATGTCAGCGGATGACACCGCTGACATCCGATTTTCCTTCCTTTCCGTTTTTTGAACGGAGGAAAAATAGGGTTCTGTTCCGTTCGAAAAAACGGAACAGAACTGAAAGGAAGGAAATCGGATGTCAGCGGTTGGTATTCCGCTGACATCCGCAATGCCATAGACTTACATTATGTCCGCAAATCATCCGCAAAAAAATAGGATGATTTGCGGACATACGGAAAGCCCGTGTGAAAGAGCCCTTAGATGGAACCAGTCTGTATCTCCCAACAGGTACAGTTGAACTGTTTGTAGGGACAGCACATTGTCCACACCAGACATTGCATTGTACCAAAGGGACATGCCCAACCATTTTGCTGGCAGAATAATCCATCACAGACTGGTTCCATCTAACAGATGTGTTTGCACTGTGGACAATTTGCTTGATTTCCTTCCATCTAGTCTCCTTTGGATTTTACTCCAGCAGCACCTCCTTATAGAGGGACTCTTGCTCATTATATATACTTTCCTTTAGAAATCTTTATAATTTTACATGGTTTATGGTTTGATTTGGTTTTTGGTCGAAGTTTGCGATCTTAGTCTTGGCGCCATCTCCACTACTTTAAATATTTCTGACCATACAGTCTTGAGATTTAAGCCCCGTACACACGTACCGATTGTCGGATGTAAATATTTGGTTGACGACCGATCGGCCGATTGTAGGCTTGTTAGTATGATGCTTCCGACAACCGACTCCGACTTTTCGG
The DNA here is from genome assembly GCF_965119305.1 of Pelophylax lessonae. Classification (NCBI taxonomy): domain Eukaryota; kingdom Metazoa; phylum Chordata; class Amphibia; order Anura; family Ranidae; genus Pelophylax; species Pelophylax lessonae. The sequence continues at coordinate 144,250,144 of NC_138768.1, forward strand.
CCGAACAAAATCTGGTGTGCATGCAAGAAAATTTTTGTAGGCCGACAACAGAACGGCCGATTGTTCGTCAGTCAGTACAGATTTCGGCCGACAAACAGCTACAAATCGGAACACGCATGATCGCAACCAAATAACGTCCCGGAAGAATATTATCAAGTAAAGTAGCCATTTTATCCAGAAAGAACTTTCGGCTCGTGGCAGTCGAAAAAATGTGTGAAATGCGGAGCACATGCTCATCTTGGTAAATGTGAGAAGAAGGAAGATGCTGCTCATAATTCTATACTTTACAAATAAAAAGGCATGTGTTCTGTTATGTTGAAGATTATGATTTGTCTATTCTATATGGTGCATCAAACCTTATAATTAAATATTTAAAACTCTTCACCATTCTCTTTGTATTTTGACTGCAAAGATCTAACTATTGATGTGTCCCTTTATTCCTTTATGATTTAATGTATAAAACATATATTGCTGCTTATGCACAATATTCTACATTTTAAAAAATAAAGATAGGCAAGTACTTTTTTTAACATCATATTTATTTTTGAAAAGAAGAAAATACTAAATAAATATATAAATACTCTCCGTATTCAAACTATTAAAATAAAAAAAGACATTTCCGCCTCATATAAATTATAAATAAATAAAAAGGGGTAATACAAATAACAGGGTCAAAATTACGGGCAATTATAATTGGGAATAACTATAATCATGGTGCCATGAGGGGATGTTGGGATCATGAGGGCCATATTGCCACTGACTGCCATGTGGCAGTTGTGGCTGTGGAGGAGGTGGTGGCTGGGGTTTCTGCGGTGGAGGTGGAGTGGATGGGTGGGAATTGGAGAGGTGGGTGTGCTCCTCTAGTTCCCCCATTTCTGCTTTAAGCAGAACTTGGAGTATGAGGAGCTGAGCCCTTACCACTGTGGTGCCTCTAATTTCCTGATCTTTTTAGCCGTCAGAAGGCCAAAGGATTCCTCCTCGTCCGGCTTCCTCCTCAGGGCTATGGAGGCCTCGGTGAGGAACTCTGTTGTAACCTGGTCAATATGTTTGACCTTCTGGCGGCGTTTTGCCGGAGGTTGGGCGGATCCTGATGGCTCCACAGCCTCCTGGCTGACACCTGCCTCCTGGCTGACTCCAGCCTCATCCTCAGTGACACTTTCTTGTTGATGAAATGAACAATTTATTAGAATGTTATAGTGTATATAAAAAGTCATGTTTGTTATATTATTTTGAACAAATAGCAGACTTTACATACAGTGCCGTATCTAGGGTCTCCAGTGCCCTTGGTGAGGAGCTGTATTTGCCCCCCCCCCCCCATGATCAATTTAAAAATGTAACCACCAAAAAAAATCTAAAAGGGAATTAAAAGTTTCTGATTTGTCCCTTGTTTGCCCAGTGTAGAGCTCTCTAGTGGGCAGTCATTGTCTCAGGTGTGAACAACAAGAAAGAGAGGGGTGAGAGATAGAGAGAGGGAGAGAAAGAGGGCGTGAGAGAGAGAGGAGGGGGGTTGCAGAGAGAGAGGGGGGTGACAGAGAGAGAGGGGCCTGAACTTGCAGAGGGCTTGATGTAGGGCACTGAGGGGGAATCGGTGCAGGGAAAGAGGAATAAGGGAGCCACCTGCCTTGCTAACCCGGAGTGAGAGACCAGAGACATGGAAGCAAGGATGGATGTGTCATTTGCAGGAGCTGTTCGTTTGTTAGAGTTTTAAAACAAAGGTCAAGCCGGAGGAATGCTGAGGCTACAGCAGTGTGTGTAAGACCGGAGATGTGCTGGGGATGCAGTGAGAGGCAGTCTCAGTCTCCTGGTCTGTTGGCTCAGCTGCTCTCAATGTTTTACACCCGGATGAATCCGCATGCTGCCTGGGGGTTCTGGGGAGTGCAGGCTGAATGGAGTTTTAAAAAATCACTAAAACACTGCCAATGTTTTTGCGCCCCCCCCCCTGGCCTGCGCCCCTGGCCGGCGCCGGTCTCGCCAACCCCTTGCTACGCCCCTGTTTACATAAAGGGTCAATTATGGTCTTGCTAATTATTTTATCCCATCATTACATTTATAGCAGACAATATATTGTGAAATGCCATACCTGAGTCAAATTGCCCTCCAGGATATCTTCCTCCTGGCTGGGCTCAAATGAGGCCTCTGCCAATGTAGATGGCAGTGTGGAGAGGGATGGCCTGGATTCCTCCACGTCCGTGAGGAACCTCAGGCTGTCAAAGTACCACAGCCGTGGTACATGGACCTCTGCTGCAGCAGCTCCAGACCTCGTTGTTTTGGCAATTTTATTTAGCTCCTGTCTGTACGCAGTACGAATGCTGCTGATTTTTCTCTTTATATATGTGACGGTAGCCTTCGGATTAGCCGTCTTGTAGAAGGCCACTAATTTCAAATAGGCCTCTTGCTTCATTTGCCTATTCGTGTAGGCTGTACTTTTAATTTGCCACAAACATGGCAGTTTTCTGTACTCCTCGATGAACAACTGTAAAAACTCAGGGGTGGTGTAATTGTCCACCATCATAAAGTACAGTATATGCCTGCAAGACACAACACAACACAAAACATAGTAAAAGAGCATGTATTTTGGCACATAATAAACATATTCCCAATAAAAGCTGTATAGGGCAAAAAACACACACTTTTGAATCAATAGTCGTACCTTTGTTTGTGGTGAAGAGTCGTGATTCGCCGAACGTTTGTGCTCCAACAAACAATATGTCCGATAGCGAATCGTAGCCCGAAAGATCTGGCGTCCTTTAAATACAGCGCATGCGTCAACTCCCCCTCCAGTGGCGGGCTTGTGCAGGGGTGTGTACGTGCCGAAGATCAGGCTGCATGCGACACACATACACCTGAGACGGTGGAAGAATCTTTGCCAAGAAACTTGTCTCAAAGATCTGAGAGTTCAACAAGTGTGGGCCGAAGTGGTTGGGCCACCAAAAAACCCAAAGCTACACCCATGACCAAGGGGGAAATGGTGGAGATGGTTGGAATACTTGAAAGGCAGGACTATGATGGCAGGTTGGATAATTATGAGAGGCCCAATGCCAGAAAAGACCGGATTCTGGACAAGGTGGTGGCCTGTTTAAGCAGAAAGTACGGTGTGGAGCGATCCAAAGACCAAATCCGGAAAAGATGGTCTGATCTAAAACATCGTGAGCAAGAACAGCTTGGTCACATACATCGTATTCTTAAAAAAAGTTATTTTTTTTTTGTTAACATGCAATATGTTTTGGGTCAATTTGGTGTATGTTGTATTAACATGTCTAGATTATAATGTCTATATAAAAAGTACTATTACTAATTTTATTGGTCATGTCGTGATTAGATCGATCTATTGTTGATTTTTTGGTATATTACATTAAAAGACAGGAAGCCATAGTTAAAAATATATGCTTTGTATTGCAACGAATGTTCTTTCTTGTCACAAATTTTCTCTGCAAACATTCCTATTATTCCCATATTATTATTCTAACCTTGAAATAGGAGAAAAAAGAAAATTAAAAGCTAAAGAATGGGAAAGGAGGAGGAGAGGTGCAGCGACTTTGGCAGCTCCATCTACAGTGGAGGAAGAAGCAGAGGACATGGGCCCAGATGCTGGCACAGATTCTCCAAAAGGTAATTGGTTCCTATGCACAGTCAAACATTAATTTACCATATTTTTCTGAGATAACCATGTACATGTCTTAATATTTGTTAATGAAATAGCTATCAAGCAGGGCACCATGTCCTATCAAATTTACCTCTTGTGACTTTTATTATATGCCACATTTTTTGTATTATGTAGATCAAGACATTCTTCCCGAGTGCATAATGGTGGAGCCAACAAGTGTGCAGCCACCACAACAACATGAAGGTTGGTAGGCACAGATTTTTGGGTAGTGGGATAATAGAAATATGTGGATTTGCAATGATTGTTTAACCTTATATTGTTGTATTTCCTTAAAAATGTACATTGCAGATGTTCCCTCATGCGAGGATGTGTCATCTCCAGCCGGATCGGATGTTCAAACATCAGAAGAGAAATCTCATGCCAGCTTGACAACCAGCCTTGCCAGCACATCTGCAACTGTTCAGGATCATGGAGCAAGTGTCGGGGAGCCAGTTGTGTGCCCACGTATGTTTTTTAATAATGTTTTTTAAAGTGTATTTGTCATTTGCTGTATTTGATGTAATGCTTCAAAGGAACGACCTGTTTGTTCAATAATGTGAATCAGGTGTGCCAAGCTTTTAAAATATTTGTCCATTATATAATCATATAGTGGAAATTCGTCATAATTTAGCTTCATTTGTGTAGATTTGTGACTATATGATTATATATTACACACATGATTAAATAGTTTAGCTCACCTGATTCACATTTTACATAAAACATATGTTTTTGACGTTTGCAGGTTTCTAGGCCCCTTGCACACCGGGCATGAGCTAAAACATGTGTCAAACATTGTTTGGACGCAAGAAAAAGCAGCTGTAAATACGTGCTTTCAGTAGTTTGTAGAATTAGTGTAATCGCACGTTTTGCCATGTTGCTTTTATGAGCGTTATTTTCAGCCTCCATTTCTAAACAATAGTTCCCTATGGGAGCCTCTTTATTTGAATGGAAGTCGCACCGTAAGTCGGATCAGGATGATCTGACTTGCGGGGCCACTTGCGCTGTGAGATTATTGAGGGGGAACTACACTCAAAAATTGGATAAACTGCCGTGGGTGTCCCCCCCCAAGTTTCCAATCAGGCCCTTTGTGTGTGGTATGGAGTTTGAGGGTAGGCCCACACCAAAAAGACGGCGTGGGTTACCCCCAAAATCCATACAAGACCCTTATCCAAGCATGCAGCTTGGAAGGCCAGGAAAGGGGAGGGGATGAACAAGCGGACCAAACCCCCCCTGGACCACACCAGGACACATGCCCTCAACATGGGGGGTCTTGTTGCTTTGGGCCAGGGGGGGCTCTGCACCCCACACCCAAAAGCACCTTGCTCCCATGTTGATGAGGACAAGGGCCTCATCCTCACAACCCTGTCTGGTGGTTCTGGGGGGTCATGCGGCCAGGGGGTTCATAGGAATTTGGAAGCACCCTTTAACAAGGGGTGGCCCCCAGATCCCGGACCCCACTCCCTATGTGAATGGGTATGGGGTACATAGTACCCCTACACATTCACCCCATAAAAGGAAGTGTATGTGAATAAGGACAGGAGACGTTTCAGAAATGTTCTTAAATATCTTCATCCGGTCTTCTCCACTCTGCTCTTTGGATCTTCTCCTCTCCACTCTTCTGCTGTTATGTTGTCTGCTCTTTTGCCCTAGGCTCTTCTTCTTCCTCCTGTCCTCCTCCGATGCTGTTGCCGTTGATTCTGCCCGTCTCTGGTCTCTGCAGCTTAATATATATATATTAGGGCCATGACCTCTCAATGACATCATCATGCGTTCGCACCCCTAATGGATATATAGTAAGCTCCGGAGACCGGCAGAATCATTGGCAACAGCATCGGAGGAGGACAGGAGGAAGAAGAAGAGCCTAGGGCAAAACAGCATAAGAACAGGGTAGGTATTAACTGTAGAGTAATTTAAGAAAAACTGGACACCAAATGTTTCTATATTATGACCTCATCTAGGTGCTTCACATTTACTATGTTTTTTTTATTTTTTTATACAGATCATGTTTTACATAGTTGCACTCTTGCAAAATTGACAACAGAGGCTCTACAATGCTGCTCAGAGCTTGAAAAAATTAAGGAGACTGCAACAGCATTACAGAATAAAAAGCGAGACTTCATGGACATGATTGGCAAATTTTAAAAACAAAGTTTTAAACGTTTTATGTGTTTTTATTGGGATGTTCCTGTTTTTACCCATTTCGTATTGTATTTTATGGCATATTTATTGTACAAGACATGCATCGTCAGCTGTTAAGGGTGTACCCAAGTTTTGTAAAGTTTGACACAGGGCTGTTATGCATATCAAGCACTTTACAACACCCTAACCCTAACCCTGTGAATGTTTTGTACTAAAAAATTTTTACATTCAACAATGTGTGTTAGATTCTTTATTTGACTTACGTTGGGGGGCCCAGGTCTAAAGCTGTGTAAAGAAGCACAAAATGTATGATGGCTGTCCTATTCACATATTTGCATGTTAATGAAAGAAGTTTTGATTGTGTGTGGAATTATTATGGGGAAAAAATGTTTGTACCTTCAGGACCAGTGGACATCTAACAAGTTATATTCACTAGTACACTGAATGCACTATAATATCTATGACCTGAGTGGCAATGAGTCTTCTAAAATACAGGTTATATTTAGTGTTGGCTCACACTTTTGCTTCTGCGGCAATCGCATGTAATATTGGAGCTTCAGTGCCGGGTCACACTTGTGCAATGCGGGAAGGCTGAAAATTCACAGCCTGTTCCCGCATGGCAAACGGACATCTGGCAGTTCACACTGCCATATGCGAGATGCTGGGGGTGTCAATGAAATGTTAAAGACCCCCCCAGTTTTATCGCATATCGCAGTGTGATCTGACATTTCGCACAGAATCGGATCACACAAGTGTGAACGACTGTGCGATCCAATCCTGATGCGGCTGAATAAATGCATCATGTACGACTTTTGTGCGGGTGCAGTGTGAATTTAGCCATACAAACTGTATGGCTGATTTAGCCCTGAACATCTGATCGCATGTAATAAAGGAGCAGTGCGATCCGATATTACATGCGATCAGATGTGCAGTGTGAATTGAGCCATACACTTTGTATGGCTACATTCGCACTGAACCCGCACACAAGTCGCACATGACCCTTTATTTATGCTGTATCTGGATTGGATCGCACAGTGCTTAACACTTGTGGAATACAATCCTGTGAAAACTGTAAGTGGCGTGTCACCCTTATGCGATGCAGGAAGGCGACAAAGTCGCAGCCTTCCCGCATCGCATAAGTGTGACTCAACACTCAAGGTACTAGCACTCCTAGGATTCAATATGGCATTGATTATGCCAGTAGCAATCAGTGTAGGGAGATCAGTGTAATCTATAGTGAATTGCTGGTTCTTTGGTCTAGTTCACTTTACATTACCTATATATAACACTTTGAGCTCAACAATGAGCAAGTTTAACATAACACTGACATATCCTAACATTGGTGGGCAGTGAGAAGGATGTCATAAATGAACACAACATAACAGGTGTAGGTACGTTGTTAATACCCTAATGTATTATTATAAATATATAGTATGGGCACCTTCTGGCCAATGACCACCAATGTAAGGTGACATTAGATGAACCTTGGGTGTGACCTAGTTCTCAATGTGAGAGGGTTTGTGGAAATTTAATGGGGTGCAGAAGGCCCTTGTATTTACACAACTGGGTAAAAAATAACACATGGCCATCATCACTTTGGATCAGCTGGGGAGAGACTACAGTAAAGAAACACACTGATGAATATATTAACCCTTCTAAAGTCACACATATATAACACATGATTAACCCAAAAAATGATGTTTGGGATATGTGCCCAAATGATTATAATACACAATACAGAATCATTGCAATTTTGGTTTAATTTTTAGAAAAATATTATATCTCTGACATTTATCTTGTGTCTGGCAGATATTAGAACATTAATGCGTGTCTGGCAGTGATTCCTGCCAGGACACAGCTCCTCTCCCCAAAAAATAATCCAGATATTCCTGGCGGATCTGACGGGCTCTTCTGTGATGCCAATCCGGAACGTCCAACTTCCATTGAGGTCATGGACTCCACTTGCTCACGGGGTTGTGCCTCTCCACTTGTCCCTGGCATAGCAGGGTCAGTATCCAGTTGCTGCATTACATAGTTGTCAGCATTCCTGCGTAGAAAGTTGTGTAAAATGCAGCAACAGAGGACCACGTGATCCACTTTGTAGAGTGCCAGGTGTATGGACGTCAGGAATATCTGGAACCGGTTGGCCATTATCCCGAAGGCATTCTCCACAACTCTGCGAGCTCTGGACAACCGGTAGTTGTAGATCCTTTGCCCGGGGGTGAGGTTCCTCTGAGGGTAGGGCTTCATAAGATGCTCCCCAAGCGCAAAAGCATCATCTGCAATAAAAACGAAGCTCGTGCCCTCAATGGTTTGCTCCCTGGATGGCAAGTTCAGAGTGCCATTATGAAGACGACGAGCGAACTCCGTCTGCTCAATAACTCCCCCATCCGAATTGCGGCCATTTTTGCCAATATCCAAAAAGATAAACTCATAGCTAGCATTAACTAAGGCTAGCATGACAATACTAAAAAAACCTTTATAATTATAAAAAAATGCGCCGGAATTCAGAGGGGGGACAATGCGGACATGCTTCCCATCTATAGCACCCCCACAATTGGGAAAATTCCACTTTTCCAGAAATTGAGCAGAAATCTCCAGCCATTGCTCTGCGTTTGAAGGAAACTGTGGGGGAAACAAAAAAACAAGATTTAGTGCTTGAGCACATCACATTATTACACACACAGTTGTCTGTTAAATGCTTATGCAACTTTAATAAGATATAAACAACAGGAAGCCAATCGTTTGGATTTGGGGATGTAACATCTACATACATTTATTTTACACCTCCTAATGTTATTATATTGTAACTCACCAGCTAGAGCAGGGATTCTCAAACTACGGCCCTCCAGCTGTTGCAGAACTACACATCCCATGAGGCATTGTAAATCTCTGACATTCACAGACATGACTAGGCATGATGGGAATTGTAGTTCCTGAACAACTGGAGGGCCATAGTTTGAAGACCTCTGAGCTAGAGCTTTGGTATATGCTGACTTTTAGATTTAGCATGGGTGGGTGGGGGGATGGGTAAGTAAAACTATGCATTTATACATAAATAAGGGCTTGTGGTCAGTGAAGGTTTTAACATCAATACATAAACATACAAAATCATAGGTGGTATTGGATCGCACAGTGCTTAACACTTGTGGAATACAATCCTGTGAAAACTGTAAGTGGCGGGTCACCCTTATGCGATGCAGGAAGGCGACAAAGTCGCAGCTTTCCCGCATCGCATAAGTGTGACTCAACACTCAAGGTACTAGCACTCCTAGGCAGTGGTGTATTTAGGTTTTGTGCTGCCCTAGGCCTGACTAATCTCGTGCACCCCCTAATTTAACTATGATCCACCCCTTCCTGTCAAGGCCACACCCCTTCCTGTTTAAGACTCGCCCTGTCATCTGCAAACCACGCCCATTCCTGTTTAGGCCCAACCTCTTCCTCTCTGTACATTACGTCAAATCTGGACGGATGGAAATCCTATTTTCCATCCGTCCAGCGGATCGGATGGGATCGGATGAGAACGGACAGACTGTCCATTCCCATCTGATTTCCCCCATATAGATGCATGGGGAACTGACAGCTGTGTCTCCGCACACAGCGCGGAGACACAGCTGTCCTCCTGCTGCTCAGCGGGGGATCAGCGGCTCGATCCCCCGCTGAGAAAAACGGAATCCGTCCGACGGACGGATAGTGTGAAAGGGGCCTAATAATTTCACAGCATGTAAAATAAAATTCACCAAAAAAGAACTGGCTCTTTAACTGGAATTTCAGTAGCGCAGGGATGGTGATGACCTCCCAGTATAACACACTGCCAAGTGCCAATACAATGTGATTACTCAAAATAACTGGATCTGATAAGATGCATAAATATGAGATAAATAAATAAAATCACATCCATTAGAATCCATAAAGTCCATTAATAAAGTGCATAGAGCATTTCAAGGTGCATTCATGAGGAGTCCAAAGTGCAATCATGCAGGATCAATGGTGTGAATTATAGGACCACCCTTGCTTGCCACCACCTTCAGTGCCGCAACAGGTGGTGGCAAGCAAGGGTGGTCCTATAATTCACACCATTGATCCTGCATGATTGCACTTTGGACTCCTCATGAATGCACCTTGAAATGCTCTATGCACTTTATTAATGGACTTTATGGATTCTTATGGATGTGATTTTATGTGATTTTAATTATCTCATATTTATGCATCTTATCAGATGCAGTTATTTTGAGTAATGTGGAGCCTGTGGCGGTGGGAGGCAGCATGGGACAGGTCAGGGAGGGCGGGGGCTTTTTTGTGTGGGGGGGGCTGCAAAAAATCCCTAGAATATCCATAGGCCTGGGCCTTGTCGGCCTAGGCCAAGATACAGGCAGCGTAGTAATTAGAGCATATTTTGCAGTACATTTTTTTTTTTTTTTTTAGATTTAATATTTTTTTACATTTTTTTAACACTACATGAACCTTAACAGAATGTAAACTGTTTAATGATTTTTCATTGATTTCAGCATGCATGAAACACTTGATTAAATCACAAAGCAACGTCATTAAACAGTTTACATTCTGTTAAAATGTACTGCAGTCAGTGCACAGCTGCAGCACAGTTACATTTTAATTTTATTGTACCTGCTCGCTGCTCCTGCTGTCCTGGCCTGGGGGTTCCCGGGTTCTCCTCTGAAGCTGCTCCGTGCTCTGAGACTGCTCTCAGACTCTATCCCCTGCAGTGCTGTCTCTCTCTCTCCTCGTCCTCTCGTCTCGGGATGTGCAGGGATGGCGGCCGCGCGGAGGAGGGTGGGCGGAGAATTAGGCTCCGCCCCACCACCTAAATTAGGAGAAGCATCTATGGGGACCGTGACACTGTCCCTCCCCTCCCTCCCCCCTGGCAAAGTACGTCGCCGCGACGCCGCCCCTTCAGCAGCTGCAGACTGCAGTGAAACAAGCCGCAAATGTGTTTACTTCCTCAAGCCGCCGGCCGCCTGGTGCGTGTCACTGCTTGTGTGTGGCGGAGGGCGGCCGCGGGAAGGAAGGATGCAAAACATTGCCGGTACCCGGGTCCCGGGAGGACGGGTTGGGGGGGGTTCATGCAGGGGGGGGGGCGGCTTTTTTGCCGCCCCCCGCAAAGTGCCGCCCTAGGCCTGGGCCTTGTCGGCCTAGGCCTAGATACAGCGCTGCTCCTAGGATTCAATATGGCATTGATTTTGCCAGTAGCAATCAGTGTAGGGAGATCAGTGTAATCTATAGTGAATTGCTGGTTCTTTGGTCTAGTTCACTTTACATTACCTATATATAACACTTTGAGCTCAACAATGAGCAAGTTTAACATAACACTGAAATATCCTAACATTGGTGGGCAGTGAGAAGGATATCATAAATGAACACAACATAACAGGTGTAGGTACGTTGTTAATACCCTAATGTATTATTATAAATATATAGTATGGGCACCTTCTGGACAATGACCACCAATGTAAGGTGACATTAGATGAACCTTGGGTGTGACCTAGTTCTCAATGTGAGAGGGTTTGTGGAAATTTAATGGGGTGCAGAAGGCCCTTGTATTTACACAACTGGGTAAAAAATAACACATGGCCATCATCACTTTGGATCAGCTGGGGAGAGACTACAGTAAAGAAACACACTGATGAATGTATTAACCCTTCTAAAGTCACACATATATAACACATGATTAACCCAAAAAATTATGTTTGGGATATGTGCCCAAATGATTATAATACACAATACAGAATCATTGCAATTTTGGTTTAATTTTTAGAAAAATATTATATCTCTGACATTTATCTTGTGTCTGGCAGATATTAGAACATTAATGCGTGTCTGGCAGTGATTCCTGCCAGGACACAGCTCCTCTCCCCAAAAAATAATCCAGATATTCCTGGCGGATCTGACGGGCTCTTTGTGATGCCAATCCGGAACGTCCAACTTCCATTGAGGTCATGGACTCCACTTGCTCACGGGGTTGTGCCTCTCCACTTGTCCCTGGCATAGCAGGGTCAGTATCCAGTTGCTGCATTACATAGTTGTCAGCATTCCTGCGTAGAAAATTTTGTAAAATGCAGCAACAGAGGACCACGTGATCTATTTTGTAGAGTGCCAGGTGTATGGACGTCAGGAATATCTGGAACCGGTTGGCCATTATCCCGAATGCATTCTCCACAACTCTGCGAACTCTGGACAACCGGTAGTTGTAGATCCTTTGCCCGGGGGTGAGGTTCCTCTGAGGGTAGGGCTTCATAAGATGCTCCCCAAGCGCAAAAGCATCATCTGCAATAAAAACGAAGCTCGTGCCCTCAATGGTTTGCTCCCTGGATGGCAAGTTCAGAGTGCCGTTATGAAGACGGCGAGCGAACTCCGTCTGCTCAATAACTCCCCCATCCGAATTGCGGCCATTTTTGCCAATATCCAAAAAGATAAACTCATAGCTAGCATTAACTATGGCTAGCATGACAATACTAAAAAAACCTTTATAATTATAAAAAAATGCGCCGGAATTCAGAGGGGGGACAATGCGGACATGCTTCCCATCTATAGCACCCCCACAATTGGGAAAATTCCACTTTTCCAGAAATTGAGCAGAAATCTCCAGCCATTGCTCTGCGTTTGAAGGAAACTGTGGGGGAAACAAAAAAACAAGATTTAGTGCTTGAGCACATCACATTATTACACACACAGTTGTCTGTTAAATGCTTATGCAACTTTAATAAGATATAAACAACAGGAAGCCAATCGTTTGGATTTGGGGATGTAACATCTACATACATTTATTTTACACCTCCTAATGTTATTATATTGTAACTCACCAGCTAGAGCAGGGATTCTCAAACTACGGCCCTCCAGCTGTTGCAGAACTACACATCCCATGAGGCATTGTAAATCTCTGACATTCACAGACATGACTAGGCATGATGGGAATTGTAGTTCCTGAACAACTGGAGGGCCATAGTTTGAAGACCTCTGAGCTAGAGCTTTGGTATATGCTGACTTTTAGATTTAGCATGGGTGGGTGGGGGGATGGGTAAGTAAAACTATGCATTTATACATAAATAAGGGCTTGTGGTCAGTGAAGGTTTTAACATCATTACATAAACATACACAATCATAGGTGGGAATGGATGGACTGATGTGTTTAAGATAAATCGTAAACTAGGTACTAAAACATTGGCCAAGGAATAATTGGTTCAGGGAAAGTCATAAAATGACACAGATTCAATATACTGTTAACAGGCAATGCGTTTACGGACACATAGGAGAGAATGCTAGGGTGGTTAGTGGGTAATTTTACAAATGGTTAAGATAATATAAATCTTTACTACTATGTGCATGCGGACAGAGGGTAGTTACAAAATAATGGCCTCTGTAAATTATGGTACATCCAAAAACATCATAATTCGGGTGAGATGACTAATACATGTAATGTAATGTAAAAAATTAAACGTACCTTGATATAGTCCTTCTGCAAGACCTTGAAGATAGCAGAGTAGGTCTCAGGGATGATGATACCAAGAGCTTGGGGGGAGATGCCTGTGGTGAACTTGAGATCCTGCAGGCTTCTCCCTGTTGCAAGATATCTCAAAGTCGCAATTAACCTTTGCTCAGGAGTAATTGCAACCCGCATACACGTATCCTGCTTGATAATATAGGGGGACACCAGGGCAAGAAGACGGTGAAAGATGGGATCCGTCATCCTCAAATAATTCCTGAAGTCATCAGGATTATTTTCCTGGAGCTCCCTTAGCAAGGACATGTGGGAAAATTGATCACGGTTAAGCAACCAATTTTTCGTCCAGGAGGTCCGCTTCTTCTTCCTCTTGCTCATAACTCGCCTCAGAGCCACAACTCCAACACCAACTACAGCAAGGGTCGAATTCTCGGTCTCCATAATAAATTCTCGAACGATTTCTCGGAAAATAGCGAAATGTCGTCAACCAAACAAATGCTACCGAAATCAGCGCGAGATGCCCAGAAGGGTCACGGCCAAACACTCACTTCCTCTTTTGTAGCGGCGGACGTGCGCCGAACGTGCGTTGAAAGTAGTGACGTCGTTTTCTGTCGGCCGACAAAAGTCCAGGGCAAGTCTAGAGCACATTTCAACAGACAACCAACAGACACGACAGCCCTGGACAAAAGACGGCCGATCGTTCGGCCGACGATCAGCACGTGTGTACGGGGCTTTACACAGGTCACACAGGTCCTGTCCCTCCCCCACTGGACAGTGAAATGAGAAGCAGTACACACTGTTTAGCATATCTCTCTGTTTCTCTTTTCTGTCCTCCTATCATAATGTCTTTTGTTAGATGTACAGGGAATGCAAGAGACTGATATAAAAGTCAAAACCAGGTACTTTTACTGCTTACATTTATGAACATATATTCAAGGTTAAAGGGTTAGTTCACCTTTACAAAAAAAATGCAAAGGTGAACTAACAACAGATGGTCCCCCCCTCCCCCCGGTCTCCGTTGTACTTACCTCCGGGGGTGCTGATCTGTCAGCACCCCAGCAGCCAGTCCACCGGTCCAGGGATTTGAAATACCCGCTCTTCTCCCACTTCTCTGTGCAGTGCCTTTGGGATGGACCAGATCAAATCACTGTGACAGCGCTGACCAATCAGATTAGATCTGGTCTATCCTGAAAGCGCTGTACAGAGAAGAGAGAGAAGAGCGGGACTTTCGAATTCCAGGACTACTGGACCGGATGCTCGGACAGCTTAGCAAACCTGGAGGAAAGTACAGACTCGGGAGGGTGGGGAGGGTGTCTGGATTCTTCCCAAAGTGAAACTGACTGAAAATCCCTGATAATGTATAATAGTTTGTAAACTACATTAAACCATAGCAACCAAACAGCAATTTGATTTCATTGTTCATATTTGCAATACTGTTTAAACCGCTATACCCAAAACAAATGATGTTAATATACTGTATGTGGTTGGTTTATGTAAAAAACCTACTAATTATATTTGCAACTATGTTGGAAAAAATATACACAGCCACACCTATAAAGATCACATGCAAGAAAAAACAAACTGTATTTTTGCACTTGCACTTGATTGGATGACAGAGTCAGTAGCGCTTCAACTCATTCACAAAGGGAAAATTCCCTTGCAAAATGAACAGCCCATTTTCCATTAGTAAATCAATCTAAATACATTGATCACATCACATTTGGCTTTCCAACCTTTTGCCTGATATTAGATACATTGTTAGGCAAATACACTTCATAATTATTCAATGGAATTGCTAGATCTACACATTTATGGGACATTTTACATCTGTTTCAAGGACTTCATATATGAATGGCTTTTTTGAAGTTAATTTGTGATTTAGATATAATGACTTTTTAAAAAGAAAATAGCTTAAGATAAATTTAATTTCTGCTCTTTCCTTATGTGCAAAAGCTATAAATCTTTCTTGATGGGGTGGTAACATTTATCAAAACACTCTTGATGAAAGATAAGATATTCTTCGGCTTTTATCAATGCAAACATGTCATAGGGATCCTGGCACAAAAATATGCAGTGCTATGGGTTAATTGTCACAATACAGCCTGCACTTCATAATGCCTCTGACACCACTACAAAATGATTCCAAGAGCTAGACTGGCATCCAGTAGATCGTCACCTGCCAACATGATAAAATCAATTTCAATTCCTTCAGGCAGCCAGTGCTAAATGAAGGGGATCTACCAAAATAATAATTAAAGCAAATCTAAGGAAATGAGAGCTTGTCTGCCTATCAGTTGCCGATAAGCATATGCACACACTATGAGGAGGGAGAACACTATTTGGCACTTAACAGTATTACCTAAAAGTTACAGTTAGTAAGGTTAAAAAAATACATAAGTTCATCTATTTCAACCATTAGAAAAAAATGTAAACCTTCATACATAAAAAAATAAATACACCTCCATACACAATCCTATAGCCACAGTTGATCCAAGGGTAAGCAAAAAAAAAAAAATCCCCAGTAAAATTTGGTCCAGTTTCCCCAGCAGGGGGGTGGAATTCTGTCCTGATCCCAGAGAAGAGAATCATATATTCTCTGGATCAACAATCTCTGGTGTTATCACCTATAAATGGTAATATCTGTTTATATTTTGTGGATTTAGAAATGCACCCAACTCTTTTCTGAAACAATCTACTTTGCTGGTCAGAACTAGCTCTTGAGGGATGTGAAGATACTCGAGAACAATGAAATCATAATACTACGTATTGCAAGCTGAACACTAAGCTAGGTACATCACTAAGCCTAGAAAAGGTACATGTATACAAAAAAACAGTGCAGCGCAATAAAATATGTGTTTGCTACACATCAAATGCATATAACATATGACACATACATATAGCAATGAGGCCCAAAAGTCCCTATATAAACAGGTGAAAGTCCAATGACAGGTGAAAAAGAGAGGCTGCCAGAGAAACGGATCCATTTCAGGTGACAAACCCTTCACCAATATGCAATCCAATGTGCTCACCTGACTGTAAGACCCCTGTATTACCAGCTGGTCAAACACACTCAAATCCACCAACGAGAAAGGATTGGAGGGAGGAAGTCCCGTAGGACGTAACGCGTATGGGAGGAGGAGCCTTATTGACATCTCCCGCTGCTATCTCGTGGAGTGGACCGAGCATTGAGCTGTCTGCACATTACCCACTGTCTGTTTTTACCAATCGTCCTGTAAGTGCAATTTATTTAATAAACACCTTAGCCATACTACAGTATGCACTTAGGTGTTTTTATTCTTAACATACTTACATATGCTGGCTGGCTGATACAATACCCCACTGTTAAACCGGAAGCACGATTGGTTCTCATACAAGGGATTGCCATGAACGGGCCGAATACTGAAGAATACTTTCCACTCATCCCTCCAATCTTTTCTCTTTGGTGGATATAAGTGTGTTTTACCTGCTGGTAATACAGGGGTCTTACAGTCAGGGGAGCGCATTGGATTGCAAATTGGTGAAGGGTTTGTCACCTGAAATGGATCCGTTTCTCTGGCACCCTTTCTTTTTGACCTGTCATTGGACTTTCACCTGTTTATAAATGGACTTTTGGGCCTCATTGCTATATGTATGTGTCATATGTTTTATGCATTTGATGTGTGACAGACACATATTTTATTGCGCAGCACTGTTTTTTTGTATGTATATATATAAATCTATTATTGCTGCCCAAACCAACTCTTAAGCCGCTACACAGTTCTGTATTTGTTTTGTTTTTGCGTTCAACCCAGCAGATAGAATGCAAAAAAACACCTCACAGCCCAGATTGGATCCAGTTTACTAACAATCTAATGTTAGTACAGTGATCTTCCCTGCTGTGCTATTGTGTTCTGACAGAGGGGCGTCCCCCCCCCCCCGGCGGAACACTCCGGTCAGTGCTTTCAGCCATTGGCTGAGAGCGCTGATCAGGGCCGGTCGGCAGATTGTTTTCGGTCATGACCCTTTGACAAAAGGCTTCTGTCGGACCACCTGCCATACACATGGGCCGAATGTCGACTAGTTTCTATTAAACCAGCCGATGTCGTCCGACATTTGGCCCGTGTTTACTAGGCTTTAGAGGGACTGTCTACTTTCACATCAATGTGTTATTTAAATGCTTTGCTATTACATTGCTTTTTACTGCCCGGTATTTTTAAAAACGGCAGGCGATCGGCTTTCAGGTAAGGCTGGTCCCAGCGGCGGATTTGCGGCAGGATCACCCTTACGGTGGGACGGAATAGGTGCCCCCTTCTCCCGCCGCATCCCGGTCCTTTTCCCCGCTTACCGTCCCCGGCGGATGGCCCTCACTCGACTATATGGTCTTGGAGGACCGGAGCGACGTCAAACGTCGTTGCCTAGCAACCGGCTTAAAGAGCCGATTTTTTTTTAACCATACTTGTGAGATCTGAGGACTTTTTGACCCCAGATCTCACAATAAAGAGGTCCTGTCATGGCTATTTTTATTACAAGGAATGTTTACATTCCTTGTAATATGAATAAAAATGATCACATTTTATTTTTACAAAAAACTGTGTAAAAATCAAAAATTATAAATAAAATAAATAGGAAAAAATTTAAAGTGCCCTATCCCCGTTAGCTCGCACACATAAGCGAACGCATACGGAAGCCCCGCCCACATATGTAAACGGTGTTCAAATCACACATGTGAGGTATTGCTGCAATCATTGGAGCAAGAGCAATAATTTGAGCCCTAGACCTGCACTGTAACTCTAAGCTGGTAACCTGTAGAAATTTTTAAAGTGTCGCCTATGGGATTTTTAAGCACCAAAGTTTGTCGCCATTCCATGCGATGCATACTAGCTCATTATGGCTTTGTCTTGCAGGTTTTTTTTTTTTTTTTCATTTTCGGGTTTACAACCGCTTTAAAGTGGTTAAGCTGTGATAATTGACCCTTCTGAACAATGCCTGTTTGGATGCATAGGGCCTTACTTACACGAACAAGTAAGAACAGTGTCTCACTAGATTAGTGTCCTCAAAGCAACAAAAGAAACCTGAGATAAATCTACGAAGATGTCACTGACATCATCCCCAGACTCCCCACGTGTGAGTCCGTGGTGGCTGCTATAAATGATGGCCACTATGGCATCAATAACAAAATACTTCAAAGCAGAAACCATCTACATAGAGTAGGGGAGGATTAAAACCACCATCAGGTTTTTATTGTTGTCTGTGTACCCGCTGAAGAGATTTACCCCTCTCTATTTGCCCGAGTGACCACTGTAACCAGGACTGAAAGTGATGGAAAATCCAAAATGTTATGGTTAGCATGGAATTTTTGGCATTGGAATTGGAAATTTTCCAATATGTATAACTGCTCTGGTGACAACTGTCTAAGAGAAGGAATTTCCAGCTATCTGTGGTTGAATAGACAGGAGCGCTGGCCAAGGTAGAGGCTGAAGAGAGCTGGTCTGGCTTAGCTTTGAAGTCCTAAGACTCATCATAATGAACAAACTGACACCTGAAAATCCCCCACATTTGAAGCCGATCCCAGCAAAAAACATATTTACAAGCACCATGAGTTAAAAAGAAAAAAGAACTCAATTCTAAAAAGAAAAAATAGGGATTTTTTCACACTTTCTGCAGTTATATTAGTTATTCCCAAATAATTTTTTATCCTCTTTTTTGTGTAGTTTGTTAACACTTTTGAATAAACTTTCGGGCATATTAACGGCACCCACGTTGGTGTGGAGTGTGGAGAGAGGAAGCGGTGCATATTTGAAGAACAGCATTGCTTCCTCAGGAGACAACAACCTCCTCATCCGGCTGTATTGTAGGAACTACCCCAGACAAACCCCAATTTACACCATGGAGGAATAACTCTCTCTAAGGGGCATACCACTTGGGGAAACTCAATACGTAAGGGGTCCTTGTGTACAACGGGACTGTGGAGGCAAGTGTCCTGATACTGTAGGGCTGCCGTTAATATGCCCGAATGTTTATTCAAAAGTACTAAGAAATCTCCTTGAAGAAGACAATTTTGAATTTTGGAATCCCAGCATATTTGTAGCATTCGATACAACTGAAAGTGTCATATGAATGAAGGGTTTCTACAATTAGCTGGATTTACCACTATGGGCTAAGTCATGTTAAGTTTTTTTATGCAATATGGTGGACTATATGGGCTCTGTGAAAAATTGATCGAGCTCACATACAGTAAGCCCTGATATATTGTTATAATGTATTGAACAACAATGGTTCTGATTTTTAAGATTACAAGACCCCCAGTGCTTGGCTGTGAAGGGGGCGGGAGCGGGCAGCGAGCTGCTGAGAGGCTGAGCTGGGTGTCGGTCCTGGCATGTGGGCGGGTCCCAACCAAATGGTTGTGATCTTTCCCGAGCCTGTACTGGCTCTGTGATGTCAGCCCACAGAGGACTTTAGCCTGCTGTCTGCTGAAAACGGGTCACAGGAGTGCAGAACAATCTGCACTCCTGTGATTCACAGGAGAAGTACAGCCAAACGAGCTTTGGCTGCACGTCTCCTTTTCGGCTAATTAGGAATAAAAGTGGTCCACACTATGTCTTCCATGACATTGCAGTTTAGATTTATGAAGGGTGGGAACAAAAGCCCCTACTAGTTCAAAAACCTGCTCACCAATGATATGAGTAGGAAGAGTGTTTTTTTTTTTATTTTGCAAATGCATACAGTATGTCTTTTTAAAGGCATGATGAATCCATAAAAAATAAAATTTGATTCTGTTTTGATTATACTTGTATTACACTATGATCATTTTAGATAAAAATGTGTGTAGTGGAGTTCTACTTTATGCTGCTCTATTAATAATTAAATGATCTTATATCAGGAACTGTTCAGAAATTCTACATAAGGCTATAAAAGAAAGAAGAAAAAGGAGCTAGATGCAGTCTTCAAATTTAGAATCAAAAATGGTTGTTAAAGTACAATGCAAGTAATGTGAATATCACATAAAAAATTACTTTCAGATAATCTTTAAAATAATACAAAATGTGTGCTTGCTGATAATGCAAAATATTGTCCTAGTAAAGCCACAGAGCTTTCTTAATCACTAAGTAGTATGCTACACAGGTCTAAGAATTTAGGTTTGAGGAGGTAGTATATTAATAAAAGTATGTATAAAACTGTAAACCTATAAAGCAAAATATTAAAAAAATGAATTCCTCCAACAATTAGCCAGACTTCCGGCTTAACCTTGGTAATAGATGCTAATTTGCAACTAGGAGTGCAAAATATCTAGCAGGCAAATGGTTGGATGACTAGAATAAAAATATACAGTTGTCTATTGATCGGCTTAAAGGATTTTGTACGTCATCATTATTGATTTAGCACCATGCCAGAAATGTATCTTGTTGTTTTGTATAACGTCAGATCATAATTCAGCTATCTTTTAAGCCTAAACACTCTATAAAATACGGATGAGGCATATAAAGATATATTCTTTCAACCTTCTTGAAATGAGGAATGTTAATTAGCAACTCATCACATTGCCTATGTTGCTTTAAAACTTAAAGGCATCCACACTTCTTTAAACCAGATTGTTTGGCAACCCAATTATTTTGATATTCCAGCTGCACGTAGGAAACATGTTTTGATCACTTTCAGTTGATGATATAGGTCTAATCAAAGAAAAAATGACTGCAAGGATTGGAAAAAATATGTTTATACTGTATATGGTTATACCATGAGTGAGATAATCAAAAGATTTTTTAAAATTCTTTTTTTTAGTGCATACAATAATTGACTAGGATTTAAAGGAGAAGTACAGCCAAAGCTCCTTTGAGCTGTACTTTTCCTGTGGATCACAGAAGTGCAGTTTGTTTTGCACTACTGTGACCTGTTTTTAGCTGACAGCGGGCTGAAGCTCGCTGCCCCCTGACATCACAGAGCCAGTCAAGGCTCAGGAAAGATTGCAACCATATGTTTAGGATCCGCCCACATGCCTGGACCAGCACCCAGCTCAGCCTTTCAGCGAGCCACTGAGAGCCTGAGCTGGCCGCTCCCACCCCCAAAGCCCAGTACTCCAGTGAGCACAGGGGGAAGCAAAGCAGAGAGCCGGAGACTCACAGTCACCAACTTGTATCTTCACACTGTGTTAACACTTATACTGCTGTCTTTATTCCCCAATGTGCTTAACTGACCCAAACTGTAGGCTATGTGTGTCTGTTACTTGCATTACACCTCTTGAGTAACTTCAGTTCAGGCAAAATTTAAAAGTTTTATTTAAGTAACTTGGCAGGACAGTCAAACAATGGCAACAGTCTTCCCCTAAACTAGTCCATAATAGTAGTATCCAGGATTGGCTTCTCTAGGGCGGACTGTAGGACAGATGTTAATTACCGTGGGCTCTGGTCTTGGCAAATTACAGCAGACTATCAGGTTGGACTCCAGCAACTAAAAGAGCAGCAACCACTCTCTCGCAATCTCAACCCCCACTGTTTCTTTTATAATACACAGAACCAGTGGGTTAAACCCACAAAATATATAATCCTTATATGTGCCGCGCTTAAAATTTATAAAGTCAGGTTCCTCCCACTTATATAACAATTAAAGTGTAACCACTTGAAAAAGTACTGAGTGCAAACAGTGGGGATCCAAAGTTTGGGCACCCCAGGTAAAAATGTGTATTAATGTGCATAAAGAAGCCAATGAAAAATGGAAAAATCTCCAAAAGGCATCAAATTACAGATTAGACATTCTTATAATATGTCAAAAGTTAGATTTTATTTCCATCATTGGCACTTTCAAAATTACAGAAAACAAAAAAATGGCGTCTGCAAAAGTTTGGGCACCCTGCAGAATTTATAGCATCCACTGCCCCCTTTGCAAGGCTGAGACCTGCCAGTGTTATGGATTGTTCTCAATCATCATCTGGGAAGACCAGGTGATGTCAATCTCAAAGGTTTTAAATTCCCAGACTCATCTGACCTTGCCCCAACAATCAGCACCATAGGATCTTCTAAGCAGTTGTCTAGAAAACTGAAACTGAAAATAGTTGACGCTCACAAAGCTGGAGAAGGCTATAAGAAGATAGCAAAGCATTTTCAGATGTCAATATCCTCTGTTCGGAATGTAATTAAGAAATGGCAGTCATCAGGAACAGTGGAAGTTAAAGCAAGATCTGGAAGACCAAGAAAAATATCAGACAGAACAGCTCACAGGATTGTGAGAAAAACAATTCAAAACTCACGTTTGACTGCACAATCCCTCCAGAAAGATCTGGCAGACACTGGAGTTGTGGTACACTATTCCACTATAAAGAGATAATTGTACAAATATGGTCTTCATGGAAGAGTCATCAGAAGAAAACCTCTTCTACGTCCTCACCACAAAAATCAGCGTTTGAACTTTGCAAATGAACATATAGACAAGCCTGATGCATTTTGGAAACATGTTCTGTGGACCGATGAGGTTAAAATTGAACTTTTTGCCCGGAATGAGCAAAGGTACGTCAGGAGAAGAAGGGGCACAGAATTTAATGAAAAGAACCTTTGTCCAACTGTTAAGCATGTGGGTGGATCAATCATGCTTTGGGGTTGTATTGCAGCCAGTGGCACAGGGAACATCTCACGAGTAGAAGGAAAAATGGATTCAATAAAATTTCAGCAAATTTTGAATGGTAACTTGATGCCATCTGTGAAAAAGCTGAAGTTAAAGAGAGGATGGCTTCTACAAATGGATAATGATCCTAAACACTCCACGAAATCCACGGGGGATTACATCAAGAGACGTAAACTGAAGGTTTTGCCATGGCCTTCACAATCTCCTGACCTCAACATAATTGAAAATCTATGGATAGACCTTAAAAGAGCAGTGCATAACAGACAGCCCAGAAATCTCAAAGAACTGGAAGACTTTTGTAAAGAAAAATGGGCAAAGATACCTCAAACAAGAATTGAAAGGCTCTTGGCTGGCTACAAAAAGCGTTTACAAGCTGTGATACTTGCCAAAAGGGGCAGTACAAGATATTAACTCTGCAGGGTGCCCAAACTGTTGCAGACGCCATTTTTTTGTTTTCTGTTATTTTTAAAGTGTAAATGATGGAAATAAATTCGAACTTTTGTTGACATATTATAAGAATGTCTAATCTGTAATAGGATGCCTTTTGGAGATTTTTCCATCTTTCCTTGGCTTCTTTATGCACATTAATACAAATTTTTACTTAGGGTGCCCAAAATTCCGATCCCCACTGTATAGTGTAAATATCAAATGAATGTGATATGTATCATCACATAATAGGAAACATAGATCTCCCAATTCATAAAAACATATACTACCTCACTGTGGGACCTCCACTCCATGGGGCAACATATTTATCAATAATTTGGAACAACATGCCTGAAGGGTCTTTACTGTGGCAACAAAGGTACTGTTTGGGGATGCTATGATTCATTGCTCCCTTCTTTATATTAGCTAGCTATATGCTCGATTTTGTTCATTTACCCTTACTGAGAATGTCCCACAGTGAGGGGTGTATCCCAATTAGAAACCTATTGGATTTATGAAAGGAAATCTTATTGGCCTCATGGGATGAATATAGAATGGGATATCAATTCCTTTATAAATAAGTCTTAACCTCCCTGGCGGTATGATTCTGTCAGGAATTCTGTTCCAAAAGCGGTACAATTCTTTTCATGGAAATTTGGCGTTATGTATTATAGGCCTACAATTCTTAGTAATTACTGACTTAAACCTGACCAAAACAAGTCTCTAGTAGACATCCCAGATGTGATAAATTTGAAACACAAACAAGTGAATTATAATCGAATCAATAATATTATTTTATTATTTAATATATAATATATATAATAAAATTATATTATTGATTAGATTATAATTCACGCGTTATATATTATATATATAAGTGTGTATATATATATACTCCTACCGAAAGACGAGCGGCGGAGATTTCGGCTGGCGGTCACAGCAATGAGAGCTCATCGCTGGATCGCCAGGATAAGGTAAGAGACGCTCCGCTGCGCTGTCTGCATAGCTCTGCCATTCACCCCGAGCGTGACTTGGGGATACCGCTAATAGCAGAAAATTCCTACCCCGAGTCAAGCTCGGGGATACCGCTAGCGAGGTTAAAGAAGTTTTTTTTGTAATTTTACCTTTTTACTCAATCAGGTTTACATTTATATTTTTGTTTTATGGATGTTAGGATATTTTAATTTATGATTTTTCATTGTATGTGAACCTTGAGGGAACATCAAATCACATATAATAAAATTGGGGGTAACATTTTATAAAGTTTTCCATAGATCTATCTTTTTCATTTTAATTTTAGTTTATTTTTTATGTTTATTTTGGACAGGGGTGGACATATGTCTTATGTGCATGTGTTGTATCCCCATGAGTTCCTGTTTGCCTGTCAGGTCTCTGTTTGAAAACGAGGCTTCAATCCGTCAGGGAGTATTTGACTGAGAATGCGGAAATGACTATATGCCCGTTTATGATCAGCCTCGTTTTCATCTATCATGCTGTTCAATACATTTGTGCTTTTCTGATTTTTGCAATAGACGTCCCCAGCCTCGTTTTGATAACGAGGCTTGGTTTGATCGGCTAGATGATCCCAGCTGGTTATGCTTTTACGATGGACGTCCAGGCTTGGTTAGCTATATGTAAGAATTGATTTTCTATATATACATATATGAGAATAATTATTTATTTTTAGATTTCCCTTCTCAGGTATCTACTTGTTTGCTAATTAGGTATAATAGGTATTCTCGCGTTCTATACATAGATCTGGAGTAATTTTTAATATTAGATTAGACAAGCCTCACTCTGAATATGAGGTTTGACTATCCATTCAAACACACACTGATACACATTGTGTTCCGAAGCGAGGTGTGGAACACAAGCCGAGATTGCCATGTGGATTGATGTTCCCTCAAGGTAATAATCAATTAAGTGTGATTAGATATTGTTGAAGACAATATATATAAGCGCAAAGTTAGAGAGTTACTCATACACCAGAAGAAGTCTTTGGAGACTAAACGTACGTCGGGTTAAGGGTTACAGTGAACCTACCACCCTATTGCGCTTGTACCAACTGATTGTGATCACTATGCATTGTCATTATTCATCTTCTACACTGTAAGTTTTCTACTTTTAATAAATATACTTATCCATGCATTATTACACCATGTGGAGGCTTTCTTTTGTCTTCTGAGTACCTGGGTCCTGGAGAAAGGACGCATATTTGAGTGAATTGGTCTACCAGAGGAGAAGATTATCAGCGATGCTCGTTTTTTACAAGACCTTTAACCTATTGCTTGCATGACTCTGTGCCAAAGGCATAAAGAGTCCAGATTTTCCAGTAAGCGCTCCTGAGTCTATTGTGGTGGCAGCTACACTGGTGGAGATTTACCTGCTCTTTCACTTGGAATTACACTTGGTGCATTTGGTGGAATTGGTGGACATACACTAGGAGATCAACATTCCCACTCTTTGGACACTTTTTCTTCACTAAGTGGACTTTACAATTGCACCTTAATATAAGTTTTTAATTTGTTTTGGTGGAATATCACATTTATACTGTTTTTGTGTGAGCTGTCTCCAAATTGTGGAGGTGGTCAGTACTCATTGAGAGGTACAGTGAGCCCCATATTGGATAGGACATTGATACTCAGCTCCTTGATGACTTTGCACATTAATATTTTTTTGCACAGTATGCACTAAGCACTTTTCAATTCTGTTTACTAACCTATCATCTTTAAATGTAAAAGGGTGACTTCCGATTCAGGAATAGTATACGTTTTTATGCATTGCGGGATCTATGTTTCCTATTATGTGATGATACATATTACATTCGTTTGATGTTTACACTATATGCACTCAGCACTTTTTCAAGTGGTTACACTTTGTTATTGAGCACGGCACATATAAGGATTATATACGTTAGTAACAATATTGTTATAGTGGAGTGCCTGCAGCCTCTTTTCTTCTTCCTTAGTAAGCACGGTAATCCATTCTGAATCTATTATTTATAAACCCAAAAAAATGCCCACCAAGAAAGAACCGGGAGCATAATTAACTCTAGCCCTCCTGACTGGGGTAGCATAAACCTTTACCTGCCTACATGCATCTCAGTGACTGAGATTTCACATGCCAAAGAGGGCCGAGCCATTGGAGATATCTTACATTCACAAGGTTCACCAAGCTTTTTGTGGGGGAGCTAGGTCAATTTTAGTGGTTCTTAAGTATAAGCCATCCCTCTCCAGTGCCACCTCTGAAAGGAATCCATCTATTACCAACTTTATGCTACCCTTAATAAATTAAACCGTCCTGATAACTTTTTGCAAATTATATTACAATAATTACTTAGTTAAGAATATAATCTTGTTCATTAAGGTCAGCCATTGAGAAATGTAAACAGTTTATTCCAGAAAAAGGAAAAACAACATTCCTTAGGTAATTACATGAGTTTAAGGTGTGTCTTAAAGTAGGTTTATTATAGATACACTTAAGATATCTGGTACCAACATCCCTGTACTTAGATATAAGTAAAACTCTGAAGTCACAGAGCTCTCGTATAGACGAGGGGAAAGGAGGGCTTGGCTACACCAATTTTGGATAGGACTTTTAACGGTAGCAATTAGAAGAATTTAGTAAAGACAAAAATATAAAATATTATAAATTTTATTCAAAACATTAAAAAATTCATCTTGTTGAGGATTTTAGGATGAATGTTGGTTTACATAGAAACATACAAGAACATACAGAGACCACATATGTACATGGACAATGAAATATATCACATGAGTAAATACATATAAATATATAGGACCATATCAAGTGGCTGATGGTTGCTCAAAGTGAATAAGCCGTGGGTTCATCCACTATGGCAATATTCAGCGCCCGCCCGACATGTTTCACCACAGAGGCTTCTTCAGGGGCATAGCATACAGTATAGTGATGGTCGTATTGCTATATGAGGCATAGAACAAAAAAGAGTAATATTAGAAACAACACAACATCAAAATTCACATTAGTTATGGTGGTGCATGCCAGAAGCCGTGCGAGTCCCCAGGGAAACAGAGTTCCCTCTACTGCTGAGAGAGCCCCAACCACCGGAGGAAACACCAGAACATCGTGCACATGCATGGGCAGACCAGGGGTGTAATGACATACTGGGGGGGACGGGTGCGGGAGCAGATTTTAATAGACAGAACACGAAGATGTGTAATAGAACTTAGTATATAATATCTTAACTGCATGCAACATGCAAGTCATCCAACCAAGGCATATTATACCTTAATGGGAATTTAGTAAAGTGACATCTTCATGTATGATATATTTAGAAAGTACTTAGCATGTTTGGTAAAAACGGAAGTGGGGAGAGCAATTGCGCATCGCCTGCTGAACAGATAGCATCTCCATAAGGCAACTTATAGCAATACCATCTAAAATAATAATCCATAAGAAGAGCCATTAGATCAGGTTTATGGATTGGTAAACAGGAAAAACAACAAACAAAAGCCGTAACATATGGAGAATTAAGGGACAGTAATATATATGTATACCTGCGGACAGCTATATATGGCTAAAGCTTGTCTGGCAGTGTACCAAGCCGTATGTACAGATAGGTTTAGATCAACCTGCACCAAGCTTTCAGACAGTCCGAGTCTTCAGACCGGGCGGCAATGGGCTATAAAGAGATAGAGACAAGAGCAATAATGCTCCGGATTACCTCCGAATTGTCATGTGCATGTCCAAAAGTTAAAAAGGTATACAGCAGTACTCACCAATGCAGGCTATGTGTCTGACATCCCCACGGACTGGCGCCATACTAGATGGCGTCGGTTTATATATCTGCTCCAACCAGACCACGTACTTCCGAGGAAGTGACGTCGGTCGGGCCCGGTCTCAAACTGCGCATGCGCCGATGATGCGGCGCATGCGCAGTGCTCAAAGAGTGGAAGCAAGGGATGCCCGAGTTCCTACAGCCGCAGGGCAGCTGGTGACGCCATAAACTGTCTGAAAGCTTGGTGCAGGTTGATCTAAACCTATCTGTACATACGGCTTGGTACACTGCCAGACAAGCATTAGCCATATATAGCTGTCCGCAGGTATACATATATATTACTGTCCCTTAATTCTCCATATGTTACGGCTTTTGTTTGTTGTTTTTCCTGTTTACCAATCCATAAACCTGATCTAATGGCTCTTCTTATGGATTATTATTTTAGATGGTATTGCTATAAGTTGCCTTATGGAGATGCTATCTGTTCAGCAGGCGATGCGCAATTGCTCTCCCCACTTCCGTTTTTACCAAACATGCTAAGTACTTTCTAAATATATCATACATGAAGATGTCACTTTACTAAATTCCCATTAAGGTATAATATGCCTTGGTTGGATGACTTGCATGTTGCATGTAGTTAAGATATTATAAATCTTCGTGTTCTGTTTATTAAAATCTGCTCCCGCACCCGTCCCCCCCAGTATTTCATTACACCCCTGGTCTGCCCATGCATGTGCACGATGTTCTGGTGTTTCCTCCGGTGGTTGGGGCTCTCTCAGCAGTAGAGGGAACTCTGTTTCCCTGGGGACCCGCACAGCTTCTGGCATGCACCACCATAACTAATGCGAATTTTGATGTTGTGTTGTTTCTAATATCACTCTTTTTTATTCTATGCCTCATATAGCAATACGACCATCACTATACTGTATGCTATGCCCCTGAAGAAGCCTCTGTGGTGAAACATGTCGGGCGGGCGCTGAATATTGCCATAGTGGATGAACCCACGGCTTATTCACTTTGAGCAACCATCAGCCACTTGATATGGTCCTATATATTTATATGTATTTACTCATGTGATATATTTCATTGTCCATGTACATATGTGGTCTCTGTATGTTCTTGTATGTTTCTATGTAAACCAACATTCATCCTAAAATCCTCAACAAGATGAATTTTTTAATGTTTTGAATAAAATTTATAATATTTTATATTTTTGTCTTTACTAAATTCTTCTAATTGGTACCGTTAAAAGTCCCATCCAAAATTGGTGTAGCCAAGCCCTCCTTTCCCCTCGTCTATACGAGAGCTCTGTGACTTCAGAGTTTTACTTATATTCCTTAGGTAATGTTAGCCATAATTGCTCACAGGGAAATACAGTTCTTTCTTGTGTTAAAGTATTCCCATGCTATTGTTTGGTAATAATTATACTATCAGGTGTTACACAGCCATTTTATTTTATTTATTATGGTCAGGGCAAAGATATATATTTTGAAAAATATTTAAACATATTTATTTTTTCTTATGTTTTAGTGAAGTAAATATTGTCTAGGAACATTTTGTTGTTAAAAATCCAGCCAATATGTGGAGCTCTGGGCTCCATTTTACATGTTTTCCAAGCAATCATTAACTGCTTTACTGAAAAAAAGCCCTTTATTTACAGCTACAGATTACACTTCTACACAGAGGATGCTTGAAATATCTTGATAACACTTCTACACAGAATGCATGAAGTATCTTGATTACTGTTCTATGAAAGGACTATTATTTACAGATAGTGTTTTAATGTGATCATTCTGCAAATTTGTATGTAAAATGTTTTACAAAAACTGTAAAATATGTAGTTCACTTGTGTTTCCTGAATTTAGTGACAGCAAAGATACAAAAAAGTCAAACAGATGAATGTAATTCTAGAACTGGGTCTAACAGTGATAAATATAAATAAAATAAAATCCTGTGCAGGCATTAATTAATGCAATACCGATATTAAATTGCATGGCATTTACGCATACGGGTGTTGGATGTATTTAAAAAATCATCTAAGGGTATCACTAAGCACAAGAGATTGTAAAGCAACGCTCTAAGCAATAACCTTTTCCATAATTGCTGCGCTTCGTTCAGAATTATCCTCAGCGACATGGTAGGGAAGAAAAAGTCAATGCAGAACAATTATGTCTTGTTATTTTTTTTTTTATACAGCTCAGCTGCAATGTGCCTCACAGAAGGTAATGAATCCTTGTCTGAAGGAGGTTATATTCTGAAACTGTGAGACTTGAGGCTAGTTACATAACCACAAGATTACTCTAGGAAAATGGGAACTTTATCATTATGTCTAGCACGTTGCCAAGATAGAAATCCAGCATATACCTCAAACTTTGGCAGGATTTGTTCATGACTGAATAATAATAGTAATAATAATATTAATAACACAAAAAGCAGTGCTTTACTATAGCAAGGCAACCGCTCACCAATATTTCATTAGTGGCAGCTATGAATTATTTTTTATTTAATCTATATTTATTATATTTTATATCTTCTCATCTGTAGCTGTGAAACTCTTTATATTGTCAAAATTAAATCTTATTTTTTACACCCACATATTCATGATTATTTTACCTTAAAAAATGAAGGGACATTTAGAGTTCTTTCTTTTTTTTAACTGGATTAAACACATTGGGCTTGAGTTACGAAAGGCAAATAGATTGTGCACTTGCAGTTGCACTCTGCAAGAGTAGTTGCTCCAGAGCTTGGTAAATGAGCAGAAGCTCTGCTGACTTCCATCATCCAATCATGTGCAAGCAAAAATGCCTTTATTTGTTAAATTTTCCTTGCACATGATTGGGTATTCTTTGCAAAGTGAATCATTACCTCATTTACTAAGCTCTGGAGCACATGCCTTTAGTAAATCAACCCCACTGTGACCTATACAAAGGTAAATGAGGTAACAAAAAAAAATAATAAAAACAAAACAGCCTGAAAAATACATCTGGATTTTCAAGTATACCAATCATGTAAAATTAATCAAAGTATTGTATAGCGGTTATAAATATGTCATAAGGCAGGTCATTGTATGAGTATACGCATAAGGGGGTTTATTTACTAAAGTTAGAAAGAGCAAAACCAGTCATACTTCTGCCAAAGTCTAATTACACAAGATAAGGTTAGAAGCTGATTCTTCTCTGCAGAAGTGTGACTGATTTTGCCCTCTCTAGCTTTAGTAAATAAACCCCAAGGTGTCTGAATACAGTAGTAGAGCAGCAGTTTTAGAAGAGGCTTCTAAAGACAGGGTTGCAGCATAAAGAAGTGCTCCAAATGTCAGCTGAATATATTATGACTAATATAGCTGGGGTTTATACTTTTCTTTTTTCAAAATTGTCGCTATTTTTTTGTTTATAGCGCAAACAATAAAAATCACACAGGTGATCAAATACCACCAAAAGATAGCTCTATTCGTGGGAAAAAAAGGACATACATTTTATTTGGGTACAGCGTCGCACGACCACGCAATTGTCCGTTAAATTAACGCAGTGCCGAATTGCAAAATAGGGCCTGATCAGGAAGGGGGCAAATCCTTCCGCGGCTGAAGTGGTTAAATCAATGACCAGTTGCTGGTTGTGTAGACCTGCATGCATCTCAAAGTGCATTCCATGGGGTACATTTGTGCAAGTCTGATACATGGATCAGAATGCAGTCTGCCTGGGGGGGAAGGGGGGGTCTTATGTTTCCTACTGCCTCATGACATACCACATCTAAGTGGAGAGAAAGGATGGCTTTCTGTGCAATATTATGGTGCTGACTCTGTACTTTCTGATTTAAATAAGAAAGCACTAGGAGCTTAAAGAGCTCAGCCAGGTGATTGCTCGACCATTATTCTTGATCTTTAAGGATAGTCTACAGACAGGTATGGTGCCAGCTGATAGGAAAAAAGCCAACGTGGTACCAATATTTAAAAAAGGGCCGAAATATATCCCGGGTAACTATAGGCTGGTCAGCCTAACATCAGTAGTCTGCAAGATTTTGGAGGGGATGTTAAGGGACCACATACAAGACTTTAGTAATGAAAACTGTATTATTAGTAGTAATCAGCATGGATTCATGAAAAATTGTTCTTGCCAAACCAATCTATTAACCTTCTACGATGAAGTGAGCTGCCACCTACATAAAGGAAAGTCTGTGGATGTGGTGTATCTGGACTTTGCAAATGCCTTTGACGCCGTTCCCCACAAACGCTTACTGTACAAACTAAGGAAGGTAGGTATGAACCATAGGGTGAGTACCTGGATAGAGAACTGGCTCCAGGGGAGAGTACAGAGGGTGGTGATTAATGGGGAGTACTCGGATTGGGCGGTGTGGAAAGTGGGGTCCCCCAAGGTTCTGTCCTGGGGCCAATCCTGTTTAATTTATTCATAAATGATCTAGAGGAGGGGATATCGAGTACAATCTCAGTATTTGCAGATGATACTAAACTAAGCATGCTAATATCTTCTATGCAGGATGTGGAAACCTTACAAGCGGACCTGAACAAAATAATGGGGTGGGCAACTACATGGCAGATGAGGTTTAATGTTGAAAAATGTAAAGTAATTCACTTGGGTGTCAGAAACACGAAAGCAAGCTACGCACTAGGGGGAAACCTCTGGGTGAGTCTAGGATGGAAAAGGACCTGGGGGTACTGGTAGACAACAGGCTTGGCAGTGGCATACAATGCCAAGTCGCTGCAAGCAAAGCCAACAGAATACTGGCATATATAAAGAAAGGGGATTCACTCCAGGAATAAAGAGATTATTCTCCCACTCTACAAGACTCTGGTCCGGCCACATCTGGAGTATGCTGTCCACTTCTGGGCCCCGGTCCTCAGGAAGGATGTGCTGGAACTGGAGAGAGTCCAGAGAAGGGCTACAAAAATAATAAGGGGAATGGAGGTCATCAGCTATGAGGAAAGACTACAAGCACTGAACTTATTCTCTCTGGAGAGGAGACGATTGAGGGGGGATATGATATCAATGTACAAATAGTGTACTGGGGACCCTAGCATAAGGAACAAACTTTTCAGAGAAAGGAGATGCAATAAGACACGTGGTCACTCACTAAAACTTGAGGAAAAACGTTTTAACCTTAAAATACGTAAGGGGTTCTTCACTGTCAGAGCAGTAAGGATGTTGAATTCTCTTCCACAAGCAGTCGTATCAGCAGGGAGCTTCGATAGTTTCAAAAAACTATTAGATGGGCACCTTAAAGACCAAAACATACAGGGGTATACAATGTACAGTTAACAGCAAACACACACACACACATCATAGGTTGAACTGGATGGACTAGTGTCTTTTTTCGACCTCACAAACTATGTAAAACATATATA
The DNA here is from genome assembly GCF_965119305.1 of Pelophylax lessonae. Lineage (NCBI taxonomy): Eukaryota > Metazoa > Chordata > Amphibia > Anura > Ranidae > Pelophylax > Pelophylax lessonae. The sequence goes on from NC_138768.1 coordinate 144,283,514, forward strand.
ATGGCTCATATGCACGTCCTTGGGGAAGAGGTAATAAATGGCACATCAGCAGGCCAAAAAAGTTGGCTGTTATGCACCCTATAAGAGGAGGGGTAGAAAAGGCTACGTATGGGGGTTGATTTACTAAAACAGGAGAGTGCAAAATCTGGTGCAGCTACGCATGGTAGCCAATTAGCCAATTAGCATTTAACTTTAGCTTGTTCAATTTAGCTTAGACAAGAAAACATGGCTGCTAATTGGTTTCTCTTCAGAGCTGCACCAGACTTTGCCCTCTCCAGTTTTAGTAAATCGTAAATCAATCTCAAGGAGTCCATAGAAAGGGGGAGGGAAAAAGAGGAAAAGGACATAATTAGCATATAAACAGCCAAGTGACTGCTCTGATCCTGCGAGTATTAACCAATTGCCGACCGCCCCACGCAGATTTACTGTTGCACAGCGGCTCAGCTGCGCATAATCACGTAGATCTATGTGATTATGTGCACATGTGCGCAGTCTCGGTCTCCGTGGCTTGGACAATGCGGGAGTCAGACAGCGGAAGGAGCAGCAACAATTGCCGCCGGCCTCCCGCAATCATCACAGAAACTGACAGAAGACCCCCCTGCTTATGTAAACAAAGCAGGCGGGTCTTCTGTCACACAGGCAGAGAGAGATCAGGAGTTTCAGCCAAGCTGAAACCCCAATCTCTCTGTGCCTGTCACAGAACCCCCCCCCCCCCCACAGTCACTAACCATTATTAGGCATCCATTAACCCCTTTGATCACCCCCAGTGTTAACCCCTTCCCTGCCAGTGTCATTTATACAGTAACAGTGCATAATATTTAGCACTGATTACTGTATTAATGTCACTGGTCCCCAAAAATGTTAGGGGTCCGATCTGTCCGCCGCAATGTCGCAGTCCCGCTAAAAATCCCTGATCGCCGTCATTACTAATAAAAACAAAAAAATTCAATAAAAGTTTGAAAATCTATCCTGTAGTTTGTAAATACTATAACTTTTGCGCAAACCAATTAAAATACACTTTTTGGGGTTTTTTTTTTTTACCAAAAATATGTAGCAGAATACAAATTGGCCTAAACTGATAAAAAAAATCGAATTTTAAAATGTTGGTATTGGGAATGCAGAAAGTAAAAAATGTTGTGTTTTTTTTTTTTTCAAAATTGTCGCTCTTTTTTTGTTTATAGTGCAAAATAAAAAAAACGCAGAGGTGATCAAATACCACCAAAAGAAAGCTCTATTTGTGGGAAAAAAAGGACATCAATTGTATTTTTTTACAGCGTCGCATGACCGTGCAATTTTTCGTTAAAGTAACGCAGTGCCAAATTGCAAAAAATGGCCTGGTTGTTAAGGGGGTAAAACCTTCCAGAGCTGAAGTGGTTAAATAGAGAAATGGTTTGTCTGCCACGTCATTATCTCCTGCACCATTCACTAATGGTGGGGTGAAAAAAACAATTCCTTAGAGCCTTACTACACTGCCATTCTGATATATTTGTAACCATTGTGGAAAGGTAGGCGGCCTTTTTTTTTTTTTAGTAGTGGAGTACCCAGGTTGCATCCTTCTCCCTGCCCATGTTTGCTTTAGGGCTTAACAATGCTTAACTCGGATGGGGTCTGGTGTGGATTTTTTGGGGGGGCCCACACCGTTTTTTCTTCTTGGTTTTGGCGTGGGGGGGGGGGCTACACAGTTTTTTTCATTTTATTTATCTGTGTGGCCGGGAGCCGACAATACATTACAGCCGCAAGCAAGTTCAAATGTCAATATTGCTGCAGCAGGCTCCATACATCGTACGGATGCAACACTTTACAGGCACATTAAGGGGACCCCCCAGGCACAATATTTAAAGGAATTTTTTACTTTTATTGTTTCACTTTAGGCATCATTAAAATCAGTGCTCCTTTAAAAACAATTGTTTTAAAACATTTTTTTTTGCATTGATACATGTCCCCCAGTGCAGTACCCGGGTCCCCATACCCTTTTTATGGCAATAACTTGCATATAAGCTTTTAAAATGAGGACTTTTGTTTTTTTATGTTCGTGTCCCATAGACTTTAATAGAGTTGGCATGTTTGCTAGAACTTTTTCCGTTGGAGATGTTCTGGTGCGAACCGAACAGGGGGGTTCCGCCCATCCTTAGTTGGTATGTGAGCTTGTATGGGTATGGGGGCTTAACAAATGCCCCAATAACGTTATTATAGGCGTTAGACATACTAATGAGCTTTAGTATGGGCATTAGACTGGTATTTAACAAGAGTTAATGACAAGTTACAAAATTCCACCCCAAACGCCCTATGGGCAGTTTTGAAGTGTTTGATGAGCGTTAAGGCATGTTAAAACTGCTCCAAAAATGCCTGTTCCATTATAGGAAATAAACTAATCTTAACATCACGCAACCACACCGCAACTGCCTGCCAGAGGGTTTGCGAAGCGTTACTATAGATTTGAATGGGAGGCGATAAAAGGCTTCAAACGCCTCCTGACTCGACAATTTTGAAGCGATGTGCTTCATGTTTTGATAGTGTGAACAGCACTATCAGTGCTGTCCATTGTATCATTTGTGTAGCGCCTGCTTTTAATGCCAGTGTGAACTTAGCCTAACACAGGCAGGGACAGGCTTACTAGTAAAAAATGCGGATGCATTTAAATAAAAAGTTAAACAAATGTAAATATGTAAATAATGTGTAAAATAAATGTATATAACAGCCACAAACACTAAAATCGGGCCATTTGCCCTTCACAGGAAGATTTGGGAATAGTGAACAGCCTACAGCCATAGGATTATACAGCTCCCTGCACTGCCTCCTAGCTGTATAATCCCCCCCATCTGTTCATGCTGCCTGCCCTTGTTTATTCCTCCTATTCAATGCAAGCTCCACAACCCTCTTCCTCATTACCAGCACCCCAACCATTCTCCTCCTATGGCAGGACTAACAGAAGAGGAGGAGGAAAAACAGATGAATTAGCAGTCCTCAAAACAAAATGGCAGCTTCGCGCCATGTGGAGACGGGAGGGGCATATTAGCAGCACTCTAACAAAATGACTGCTATTTTCTGTTTAGGAACAAGGAAAATGTGCATTTTGCTGACAGTTTGTCTCACTGAGGTACCGCTTCCACCAAGCTCTATGGTGCAGTCATGTATTTCCTCAGGTGTTACCCAACTGGGTGGTAATGTCACTATAGCTGGTATGCTACAGGCAGAGTTTGCAGACAACCATGATTCTGTTTGCAGGATATTTGTTACTAAAGGCCGACACGTAGGAGCTTTTTTTATTTTCTGCCTATTCGAGCGCCTGTGCACTGTCCTGAGGCTAGACATATACCTGGTTATTTTGGGAATAATTGGGGATACGGGGATGGGAGGGGGTTTCAGGAAAATTGGGGTTGTGATTTTTAAGTGTTTTTGCACACTCTTATTTGAAAGTTCATTTAACCTTTTAGACAACGCGGAATAGTCAGAAAAAAACACTTTTTTTTTGTAGAGTAGGGGAAGGCTTAAACATTTGTTGTTGTCCCTGTTGAATATATTCTCTCTTTTCTTCTGGTAAAACAATGTCAGTAGTAAAGGAAGCAAGGGTAAATCTCCTGAATCTCCAGAATCCTTGATACCGAAGCAGGAAAAAAAAAAAAAACAGACAGGTGTCATAATCCTTTACCCACTCTAACCAAAACCAGGAAAGTGTTTTGCTTGACTTTAACTGTACTGTTTTTTGAGATCAGTAGCCATTTTCCCAAGTTCATTTCATGGAAACCATTTAATATTATTCTGTATTAGAGACAGTACAGTAGACTTATGCCCAACTCAAATAAGAAAACTAGGTTAGATATCCAGACTGTAAATGTAGGTTTTCTGGCCTAGAAAAATGCTGCTGTTAAAAATAGTGCACTTGAGGAATCATAACATAGTATAGCAATAATCACTCTCAGTCATATTTTTAGGTCTAGGGGTATAGAGATTCCCATAATATTGCAGAATTGTTGTCACCTGAAGGCAGAAGTGCTGAACTCACACAAACTTACACATACAGGCTTATATCATGAAAAAAATGATTGTTTTATTACATTTGCACATCCTGTAGATGCAAAAACATGTTTAACTAAATGTGCTATGCTAGAAAAGCTCATATACAAATGGTGTGAAACGTATAATCGTATAAGCCAACCAGGTCAACAAAGAGAAACACCCTTTAAAATGTTAACACCTTTTCTGACTTAAATAACAAACCAGGAATATCATCAATTCCTTTTTTCTCTTTGAAGTTCTGTTAGGAAAGATTAGAAAATCAATGTTTTTTCCATTTCTGCCGCTTAGAAAAATGGACTCTTTATGAAGAACTGGCCAAACAGAACATTGAGAAAGAAACCTTTGTTGATTATACTATGATCATTTTGCCACAACTGGAACAATAATACAGTGTTATCTGGGTAGGTCTGATAAATGAATACTGTATTTTAACCAAAAACATTTAAGATCAAGATCTTAAAAAGCATGAAAGACAAGGAAGACCTGCCATGGAATAACACTGTTGCTTGATGAAAGAGTTCTCCAGTGGCTTCAAAATGTTGCTATTTATTTGAGAAATAAATGTGCTGACTAAGAACAGTATGATGTGCTGGTGATATACTGTCCTACTACTGTACATTATTCCTTCCTATATCTAGTACTCTATCTAGTACTCCAGGAGAATAAGACATCCTTTACAAGTCCATATTCAAACAGCTTTCTATTTTTTTGAAGGCTTGTGCAAACTTTTAAGTTCCGGCTTATAATAACTTCTTAGGTGTCATTTACAGTCACTATACAAGATTGCATTACTCTTACCATCTCTCCTCCAGCTGCACGGGATGGTATAACAACCAGGTGACAGTGGCATTAGCAGTAGTGATCGACTGATATCAGTTTTTCGTTTCCGATACCGATATTTTGGCCAATGCATATCGGTATCGGCCGACATGCGCCGATATTTTTGTATATTTAAAACACATTTTTTTATTTTATTTTTTATTTGACAGGTACTCTTGTGGAGGGATCTGAGGGTCTAAAAGACCCCAAACCCCTCCTCTGCACTTAAAAGCTTTCAAAACGCAAAGTCTGGCTGTTTTGAATGCTGTCATTTCTTTTAATCTGGCACCAGAACCCGGAAGTGATGTCATGACATTACTGACACTACTTCCGGGTTTTAACATGGAGACCCGATCAGAGCCGAATGCGGCTTTGATCGGGTCTTCAGCAGTTGTGCAGGCTGGTTGCCCCGGGTCTCCCAGTGGGGTGTCCCCTCCCGCTCCTTGTAATGACAGCCAAGCGGTTTCTCAGCCACTTCGGTTGTCATTATAAGACAGCCGACCGTCGGCTATGGACGCCGGTACTGGGATGATTCCTCTAGCTGCAGGCATCACTTCAGTACAAGCACTTTCCGAAATATCAATAATATCGGCCACCGATTCTGATATATCAGGGAAAGTGCAGATAGGCCCTCGATATATTGGCTTTGCCGATAATCGGTCGATCTCTAATTAGCAGGTTTCATGTTAACTGAATTAGGAAGCGTTATGTTTGAAACAAGTTATCGGTTATTATTGCCTATATGTTAAAGTTGTAAATTACTAATTATTTTGGACAGTGAACATGCTGGTACCTTCTTTTGCCATTGTCTAGGGAAAGCCTATTTTATTTGAACCTGTAAGAAAACAACCTCTAGACTGAGAAAGTTCCAAATTAAAAAGATTTATTAAATACAGAAACGTAGCTACATGAGAGCACACCCCTATAAAGCCGTCCAGCATGCTCTGGTCTGATACATTTCATATTCCCCTTTTTATAGGGTTTCTTATCATAAAACACACACTTACAGAGTGATACATTGGTACGATGCATTGGTATTGGCATTGGTATTGGCACTAGTATGATAACATCAACAGCCTCATAAGCCCCATTTTAGCTTCCTAATGAATTTATCTATCTATCTATCTATCTATCTATCTATCTATCTATCTATCTATCTATCTATCTATCTATCTATCTATCTATCTATCTATCTATCTATCTATCTATCTATCTATCTATCTATCTATCTATCTATCTATCCATCCATCTATCTATCTATCTATCTATCTATCTATCTATCTATCTATCTATCTATCTATCTATCTATCTATCTATCTATCTATCTATCTATCTATCTATCTATCTATCTATCTATCTATCTATCGATCTATCTATCTATCTATCTATCGATCTATCTATCTATCTATCTATCTATCTTTATATATGTATATATATATATATATATATATATATATATTACCTAAATGTATCATATGTTGTAATATCAATGCTAAAATAATACTTATATAGGCTTAAATATAATTGCATTTATAAATGTGTTATTTTCATGCACTATGGTGTAGGTATCAGTAACGATCACCTTATCCTTATACACCATTTCACATCTCCCTGTCAAACTATATATCTGTACTATAAATATAAATCTGGGAATGCTAACCTCCCTGACCCACCCTTGTTCTTGTATACTCAGACTTAATTACTCTAAGCCAGTCTTTCTCAACCCTTTTAACATGGAGGAACCTTTGAAATAATTGTAAGGTCCCAGGAAACCCCTTCCAATAATACTATAGTTACAGCTCACAGTACATTAGTGTGCTGATCAGTGGGAAGATTACTTGTAATATAGGTGCCTGATGGGAAGACTGCTACCTTACAGATAGCTAAAGAGATTATTGGTTGCAGTGGTTACATATCTGAGAGGTAGAAATTGCTCAAGGAACCCCTAGCAACCTCTGGAGGCACACTGGTGAAGAAACGCTGCTATGAGTCCCGATGGCCTGGCTATGAAGAGGGGTAAATCTTCTGGAGGTCAAGTGGTTAAAGGGGTTGTAAAGTTTTTTCCACAAAAATAAAAAACATGTTATACTTACCTGCTCTGTGCATTGCACAGAGCAGCCCAGTACCTCCTTTTCTGAGGTCTCCTGTTAGAACCCTAGGTTCCTCCTCTCCTGTCTATGCCGCTGTAGGAAGCCGCTTCCTATGGTGGCATGCGTATGGGCTCGATCCTGTGCCAAGCTCTGTGCATCTATTGACACACACTGTTGGCTTTGCCCCACCCCTGCTCCCTGCTCAATGAATTTGACAGTGACAGGAGCCAATGGCTGGCATTGCTGTTAGCCAAGCCTGTAAGAGAACAGAAAGAGGACAGAAGACCTGCAGATGAGAAAAGGGCTGGATTGATACAAGATTCTAAACTGATTGTAAACCTCAGATATGAAATATGAACTAAGCATATTCCTTTCAAATGTGTACTTGTCTCAATTAGGAGCACTAAGTGTCATTTGTGTCTGCTGCTTCGTTCCTCTACTATCTGCAGGAGTCACTTCTGACAAGTTTCCTGACACCAAGAGAAAAAAAGGTAATAGGGAAGGGATCTCCAGCACACAAGTGAATTGGAAAAAATCTCCGGCACACAGCTTGTGATTGACAACCTCAGTTCCTGTGTGCTGTGTGAAGGGGGTGTGTCCCTTCTCTCCAATCAGCTTTCAGAGCTCTCCACGTTGATCTCTGCAGTGTGTAATTTCAGCCATCTGTCCCCTTTTTTTCTGACAAGCTTTATAAATTCTGGACTATGAACAACTGTAGAGATACTGTAGATAAACAGATACAACTTATGTAGGAGGATTTTTTTTCTGGTCTATTCACAGCACAGCTCTGCATGTTTCTTCCTTCCTCTGCTTCTGTGGAGGGTGTGTGTGTGCCTTTCCTCCAATCAGCTGTCACACAGTGTATGTCAGACTCCACACCCAGTGCTGGAACAGGAAGAAAAAAATTATAACACAATGTTCACTTTCTAAACAGTGTAGAAAGCTGAGGACAGCAAATATACAAATAAAACCTATGTAGGGAGATTTGTTTCATCTCTGTGTATCATCTGAGGCTGTTCACTTCATTAGATATATGTGAGGATTTACATCCGCTTTAAGGTGATCCCACAGGACAAGAGGGGCACTCTTTACGTCTAAGGAAAAGAGATTTAGGCTCTATGCACACTAATGTTTTTTAAGTTCCTAGAAGGTGTTATTAGCATTTATTAGTATTTTTTTTCTGCTCCTAAATGCTAAATAGTGTTATCCTATGTGTCCATGCACGTTACTTTTTTGAGCTTCAGCTCCTAGGAGCAGAAAAAAATAGTTTTTTTAGAGTTTCTTGGAGTGTTTTTCCATCAGAAAAAAATTATGAATGCTCCTAGCTGCTTCTAAATGCTACTAAAGTGCTACTAACAGTTTTATACTTCTTCGTGTTCTGCAAAAACGCTAACGCTCCTAAATGCTCCTAAAAGCTTCTAAATGCTACTAAATTGCTACTAGAAGCTGGCACAAAAAATGCTATTATCAGCAATTCTTATCCAGCATTTTTTCTAGCTTTTTTTGAGCTTATGAAAAACTCTAGTGTGCATACAGCCTTCATCTCCAAACACGGAAGGCTTTTACAGTAAGAGCTGTGAAAATGTGGAATGGAATCCCTCAAGAGGTGGTTCTGGCCAGCTCAGTAGATTGTTTAACCACTTGCCTACAGTGCACTTTCACCCCCTTCCTGCCCAGACTGATTTTCAGCTTTCAGCGCTCTCACACTTTGAATGACAATTACTCAGTCATGCAACACTGTACCCATAAAAAATTTGCGTCCTTTTTTTCACACAAATAAAGCTTTCTTTTGATGGTATTTAATCACTACTGGGTTTTTTATTTTTTGTGCTTTAAATAAAAAAAGACTGAAAATATTGTGAAAAAACGCATTTTTCTTTGTTTCTGTCATAAAATTTAGCAAATGAGTAATTTTTCTTCACAAATTTTGGCCAAAATTTATACTGCTACTTATCTTTGGTAAAAATAACCCAAATAAGTGTATATTATTTGGTCTTTGTGAAAGTTATAGAGTCCACAAGTTATGGTGCTATTCATTGAAAATTGATCACACTTGACCACACCTGATGTACTGAAGGCCTATCTCATTTCTTGAGACACTAAAAAGTCAGGAAAGTACAAATACCCCCCAAATGACCCCTTTTTGGAAAGTAGACATTCCAAGGTATTTAATAAGGGGCATGGTGAGTTTTTTGAAGTTGTCATTTTTTCCCACAACTCTTTGCAAAATGAAGATTTTTTTTTTTTTTTTTACAAATTGACGTATTAACAGGTTATTTCTCTCACACAGCATATGTATACTTGCAACTACACCCCAAAACACATTCTACTACTCCTCCTGAGTATGGCGATACCACATGTGTGAGACTTTTTCACAGCCTGGCCACATACAGAGGCCTAACATCCAAGTAGTACCTTCCGGCATTCTAGGAGCACAAATTACACATATAATTTCCTGACAACCTATCGTACTTTTGAAGGCCCTGGAGCACCAGGACAATGGAAACCCCCATAAAATGACCCCATTTTGGAAAGCAAACAGCCCAACGTATAATTTTTGAGGCATAATGAGTCTTTTGAATATGTCATTTTTTTCCACAAGTTTTTGGAAAATGTGGAAAGAAAATGAAAACACATTTTTTTTACACAAAGCTGTCCATTTATGCAATATTTCTAACACATAGCATGTACATAGCAAAAATTGCACCCCAAAATACATTCTGCTATTCCTCCTGAGTATGGCGATACCACATGTGTAACACTTTTTCACAGCCTGGCCACATACATAGGCCTAACATCCAAGTAGCGCTTTACACAAAGTTGTCCATTTATCCACTTTAAGACTGGGCCTATTTTTGACACTTGGTGTTTACAAGCTAAAATAATTTTTTTTGCTAGAAAACTACTTGGAACCCCCAAACATTATATATATTTTTTTTAGCAGAGACCCTAGAGAATAAAATGGAGATCGTTGCAATATTTTTTATCACACCATATTTGCGCAGCAGTCTTCCAAATGCGATTTTCTTGAAAAAAATTCACTTTTTTGAACAAAAAAATAAGAAAACAGTAAATTTAGCCCATTTTTTTTCCATAATGTGAAAGATAATGTTACGCCGAGTAATTAGATACCCAACATGTCATGCTTCAAAATTGCGCATGCTCACAGAATGGCGCCAAACATTGGTACTTAAAAATCCCCATAGGTACATTTTAAAAATTTCTGCAGGTTACTAGCTTAGAGTTACAGAGGAGGTCTAGGGCTCAAATTATTGCTCTCGCTCTAACGATCGCGGCGATACCTCACATGTATGGTTTGAACACCGTTTATATACGTGGGCGGGACTTGCGTATGCATTTGCTTCTGCGCGCGAGCTAACGGGGACAGGGCGCTTTCATTTTTTTTTTTTTTTTTATTTATTATTACACAGTTTAAAAAAAAAATGTTTTGATCATTTTTATTCCTATAACAAGGAATGTAAACATCCCTTGTAATAGAAATAGGCATGACAGGTCCTCTTTATTGTGAGATCTGGGGTCAAAAAGACCTCACACCTCACAACTACACTAAAAAAGAAAAAAAAAAAAAAAAAAATTGTTGAAAGAGGAAAAAAAGAAAAAAGAAAAAAAAAAGCGGCCCTTTAAACCGGTTGCTAGGCAACGTCTTTTGACGTAGCTCAGGTCCTCCAAGACCATAGAGTCGAGTGAGGGCCATCTTGCCCTCACTCGACTTCCTTTCTCTGAGGATCCGGGACCGGATAGTTTTCCCCGCTGCCGGCGGGTCCGGTAAGCTGTGAAAACGTCTGGGACGCGGCAGGAGGGGGGGGAGGCACTTCTTCCCCTGCACCGTAAGGGTAATTTTGCGGTGAATCCGCCACTGGGACCACCCTTATCTGAAAGCCGACCGCCCGCCGTTTCAAAAAATACCGGGGTTATGGGGGCTATCTGCTGCCATAACCCCAGTATTTAGCTTTTAATGGCCGACGCATATAGTCGTTAGGCGGTCAGTAAGTGATTGCATGTATATGGCAAACAGGTGACGATGACTGATGGGGTGACAGGTGACAATGACTGATGGGGTGACAGGTGACGATGACTGATGGGGTGACAGGTGACGATGACTGATGGGGTGACGATGATTGATGAGGTGACAGGTGATGTTGATTGATGAGGTGACAGGTGATGATGATTGATGAGGTGACAAGTGACGATGATTGATGAGATGACAAGTGACGATGATTGATGGGGTGACAGATGACAATCACTGACGGGGTGACATGTGACGATGATTGATGGGGTGACAAGTGACGATCACTGATGGGGTGACAAGTGACGATGATTGATGGGGTGACAGATGACGATGACTGATGGGGTGACAGGTGACGGTGATTGATGGGGTGACAGGTGACGGGCAATGGTCACTGATGGGTGACAGGTGACGGGCGATGGTGCACGGCGGTACTGATGGCAGTCTCTGGTGACCGGTGAACTTTAGGCTACGTTCACATGTGAGCGTAGTAATCGTGGGCAGATTCACTGCGATTCTGCCCGCGATCCAGAAATCATTGCAAATTGCGGGACGCCTGTGCGTTGCCTGTGATTTGCAATAGCACCCCAAACGCTGTGCGATGTTGCTGCGATTTCCGCCTGCCGAATCGAGGTAACATCACGCAAACAACGCATGGCGCCCCAAAGAAGCTCTTGTACCTTTTTTGGGCGTCATGCGATGTTTGCGTGATGTTACCGCGATTCGGCAGGCGGAAATGGCGGCAACATCGCACAGCGTTTGGGGTGCTATTGCAAAAAACGGGCAACGCACAGGCGTCCCGCAATTTGCAATGATTTCCGGATCGCGGGCAGAATCGCGGTGATTCTGCCTGCGATCGCTGCGCTCACATGTGAACGTAGCCTTATGGGTGTCAATTTCTGGGCACTGATGAGGTGACTGTTGGGTGACAGGTGACATTGGGGGGGGCTGAGGACTGTGGGGGGACCTTTATTTGTGTGATTTTACTTTTTTACATGTGTACAGAGCAGTAACTCACTATTTCTAGCTCTGCTCCCCTCATACTGGAAACTGTATGAGGGGAGAAGAGCTAGTAGCAGTCAGTTACTGCTCTGTGTTTACATTTTGTGATTGGCTGTAAATGGATTCACAGCCGATCACTTAGTAAACAGTCACTGTCAGTGACTGTTTACTACCGCCGGTGACAGCTGTGTTCCTACGGAACACAGTGCCACCGACATGACCGCGCTGCGCGCTCCCGATCGCGCATGCGCGGTCATCTTCCGGGCTCCGCTATTGTGATCAGCTGTGTCATTGGAACACAGCCGATCACGTGGGAAACAGCCATGCCTATTGGCTGTTTCCCCCCTGCCGGTGACCGGCTGTGTCCCGGGGACACGCCGACACCGGCAGTGCACGGCGGCGCGCCCGCGATCCCGCGCTTGCCCTGCATTTCCTGCGGACGTCATATGACGTCCGCCCAGGATAATAGCCGCACCGTCCTGCTGTCATATGACGGCGGGCGGGCGGTAAGTGGTTAAAGAAAGGCCTGGACTCTCTTCTAGATACACATAATATAACTGGATACTAATAGTTATAGGCAGGGGTCAAGTCCTGGGAAAAAAAGTGTGGGAACTCACCCAAGACCCCCCCCCCTCGCCTCAAAAATAAAAAAAGTGTGTGTGTGTGTATATATATATATATATATATACATATACATATACATATGTATATATATATATATATATATATATACACCTTTTGAGGAGCGGGGACCACTTTAGCGACTTGGTAACCAGTCATGGGCCACAATGAGTGGAGAGGGCAGATGACAGGTCCGTGTCCACTTAGCATGTGCAGAGCAGACATGGACTTAACCCGCTCTACTTGGAACCCCTTCTGTTTTTCTAAGTGGATCGGGTTTGGGATAGGAGGGTGTAAACAGACACAGGTCCGTTTACATCTGCCACTCTATACAGACGAATGGAGGGTCCTATTGGGTCCACCTGAAAAACAGACAGGTGGAGCTGATCGGACCGATCATGTGAAAGCACCTCAACTGACCTCAATCTCTACTTCTTCCTCAGGATTCCTGCAGGTATCGCTGACTACTGCTAACCCCCAGGCAGGTATGGCTGGTGGCTGCTGCTGGCTGTCCTCCAGGGCTGGAACTGTTGGTGGGTACTGCTGGCTAGTACTGCTGGCAGGTACTGCTGATGGGTACTTCTGGCTGGTAATGCTGGCTGGTACTGCTGGCGGGTACTGCTTGTAGGTACTGCTGGCTGGTACTGCCGGCTGGTACTGCTGGTGGGAGAACTGCTGGCTGGTACTGCTGGTGGGTACTGCCGGCTGGTAAAGCTGGCGGGTACTGCTGGTGGGTACTGCTGGCTGCTACTGCTGGTGGGTACTGCTGGCTTGTACTGTTGGCAGGGGCTGCTGGTGGGTACTGCTGGCAGGTACTGTTGGCTTGTACTGCTGGTGGGTACTGTTGGTGGGTACTGCTGGCTGGTACTGCTGGTGGGTACTGTGGTGGGTACTTGTCAGGGTGCCAGACCACATGAAGATGCAAGTAAAATAAAACAGTTTATTAGGGCTACAACAATAAACGCACAGCAAGAGTGAGAAGCAAAATCAGGAACAGCCGGGGTCATGTCCAGAAGCGGGTAGTCATCCAACCCGGGATCGAGTCTAGAAGCAGGTAGTCATCCAAGCCAGGGTCGAGTCCATTAGCAGGTAGTCTGCCAATGCCGGATCGTCTGCCGATGTGGGGTCATCTGCCGATGCGGAATCGAGAGCCAGTAAAGTCGTCAGCCAAGCCAGGTCATGCGCGGATGAACACGGAGAACAGAAGACTGCTAGCAGTGATGCACCTTGGAGCACATACACAAGGGCAAGGACTGCAAGCCCTCAGGTTATATATATAGTCAGGTGTGCAACATCTTCACTGAGGGACGCACAGGCAACAGGTAAGTGATGATGCAAACAGAGTTTATAAGAGACAGCAGTCTGCACATGTCCAAGGTGGCCGCCAACAGGAAGGCAAGGTAAGACCTTGACAGTCCTGCTGGTTGGTATTGCTGGTGGGTACTGCTGGCGGCTACTGTTGGTGGGCACTGCTGACTGGTACTGCTGTTGGATACTGCTGACTGGTACTGCTGTTGGGTACTGCTGGCTAGTACTGCTGGTGGGTAGTGCTGGCGGGTACTGCTGGCTGGTACTGCTGACTGCTACTGTTGGTGGGTAATGCTGCCTGGTACTGTTGGCTGGTACTACTGGCTGGTAGTGCTGGCTGGCACTACTGACTGGTACTACTGGCTGGTACTGCTGGCGGGTTCTGCTGGTGGGTACTGTTAGTGGGTACTACTGGCTGGTTCCCGACCCACCATTCCTGAGCATCAGTGTGACAGGAGTGGCGCTGGAGGAAGCATGCAGCTGCAGTAGAGAGCAAAACCGATGCTTCCTGAATCGCTCCTGTGACCCCGAGTACATTTTTTATCACACTGCCTGTGACAGGAGGCAGCGCAATAGAGGAAGAATTGGCTCTGCTTCCTCTAGTGCTGGTGGGTACTTTTGGCTTGTACTGTTGGCTTGTACTGCTGGCGAGTACTGTTGGTGGGTACTGCTGGCTGGTACTGCTGGTGGGTATTGCTGGCAGCTACTGTTGGTGTGTACTGCTGGTGGGTACTGCTGACAGGTACTGCTGGCTGGTACTGCCAGGTACTGCTGTCTGGTACTGTTGGTGGGTACTGCTGAATAGTACTGTTGGTGGGTAATGCTGGCTGGTACTGCTGACTGACACTACTGGCTGGTACTGCATGCTGGTACTACTGGCTGGTACACTGGCGAGCACAACTGGTGGGTCCTGCTGGCTGGAACTACTGCCAGGTACTACTGGTGGGTACTGCTGGCTGGTACTTCTGGCTGGTACTACTGGCTGGTTTTAGTGGCTGGTGCTGCTGGCATGTGCTGCTGGTGGGTCCTGCTGGCGGGTACTGATGGTGGGTACTGCTGGCTGGCACTGTCGGTGGGTACTGCTGGCTGATACTACTAGTGGGTACTGTTGATGGGTACTGCCGGCTGGTACTGCTGGTGGGTACTGCTGGCTGGTACTGCTGGTGGGTACTGCTAGCTGGTACTGTTGGTGGGTAATTATGGCTGGTACTGCTGGTGGTTACTGCTAGCTAGTACTACTGGCTGGTACTGCTGGCAGGTACTGGTGGCTGGTACTACTGGCAGGTACTGCTGGTGGGTACTGCTGGCTGGTGCTGTTGCTGGGTATTGCTGGTGGGTACTGCTGACGGGTACTGCTAACTGGTACTGCTGGTGGGTACTGCTGGCTGGTAATGTTGGTGGGTACTGCTGGTGGGTACTACTGACTAGTACTGTTGGTGGGTAATGCTGGCTGGCACTACTGGCTGGTACTGCTTGCTGGTACTACTGGCTGGTACTGCTGGTGGGTACTACTGGCTGGTACTGTTGGTGGGTACTTCTGTCTGGTACTACTGGCAGATACTGCTGGCTGGTTCTACTGGCCAGTACTACTGGCTGGTACTGCTGGCAGGTACTGCTGGCTGGTACTACAGGCTGGTACTGCTGGCGGGTACTACTGGCTGGTTTTACTGGCTGGTACTGCTGGTAGGTACTGCTGACTGGTACTGCTGGCAGGTGCTGCTGGTGGGTACTGCTGGTGGGTAATGCTGGCTGGTACTACTGGTGGGTACTGTTGGTGGGAAATTCTGGCTGGTACTGCTGACGGGTACTGCTGGTGGGTACTACTGGCTTGTACTGCTGGTGGGTACTGCTAGCTGGTACTGTTGGTGGGTAATTATGGCTGTTACTGCTGGGGGGTGCTGCTAGCTTGTACTACTGGCTGTTACTGCTGGATGGTACTATTGGTTGGTACTATTGGTTGGTACTATTGGTTGGTACTACTGGCAGGTACTGCTGGTGGCTACTACTAGCTGGTACTACTGGCGGGTACTGCTGGCTGGTACTACTCGCGGGTACTGCTGGCTGGTACTACTTGCTGGTACTGCTGGCCCGAGCATCAGTGTAAATCTTTGACAGGAGCGGCGCTGGAGGAAGCATGAGGCTGCAGTATAGAGCAGAGCCGATGCTTCTTTATCCCTCCTGTCACAGGCAGAGTACATTTGGTGACAGGAGTCGGTGCTATACAGGAAGCATCGGCTTTGCTTTCTCTAGTGCTGGCGGCTCTGTTCTCCACACACACAGATGCCACAGACAACTCGCATACAAAGGCCAGTGACAGTCAGTGCTCGAGTCCTGGTTATAGTTATAGTTAAAGTTGAACCAGGGAATATCCGACTGCCTCTTGGAGGTTCAGGAAGGAATTTGTTCCCCTGATGGAGCAGATTGGATCATGCTTTATTGCTTTCTTTTGCCTTCGTCTGGATCAACTGTGGGCATAGGATTGTATCTATAGGATTGTATGTATTTATGTGTATGTGAATATATATATATATTAATATATATATATATATATATATATATATATATATATATATATATATATATATTCCTTCTATTGGTTGAACTAGATGGACTTGTGTGTTTTTTCAGCCAGACTAACTATGTAACTTTAGAGTCACTTTAATGCTGCCATGAGTATTGTTTTGCCATAGAAATGAATGGGGCTGTGTCATGCATACACAGTAAGAAGTGGCCATATTCTAGAGAAGGGCTGTGTGGCTTGAAGTGGGGTTGCACATTGAAGAATGTTGCATTGGGGCTAAAGGTAAGTTTAACAGTAGGTGGGTGGCACTGATGGGGTGGGGGGTGCTAATTAGGAAAATGTATAAAAACAAAAATAAAAATAGATAACATCTATTGTCTGCAGTTGTTCCTCAATCCTTTCTTAAACCTAATTTTAACCTATAAACCCAGCTGTTAGGCTTCATGTACACGGGACGCTGGAAATGGCCGTTTAGGAGCAGTTGGGCATTTTTTTTAGAAGCCCCTGAACCCATCTACATTTTATCTTATCTGTCCATGTACACCAGGTCGTTTGCGGTCGTTTGCGGGCAGTTGCGTTCAGGGACTTTTTTTAGAACGCAATTATTCTAAACGCGATGACCCGCGTTTGGCGTTCGCGTTTTTCCATTTTAAAGGGGAATAATTTTTTTGACCTCTAGGAACGGTTCTAAACGCAAACGCCCGCAAACGCCCGCTAAACGCGGGTACAAACGCGACCGAACGGACGTTTCAAACGTCCTAAAAATTCCAGCATTCAAAGGGACTTTTAACAACGTCCCGTGTACATGGACCCTAAGTTAACCTGTACATTTAACCTAAACCTAACCCTTTAACTTCATCTCATATACCTTATGTGCACCAAACACATGCTTTGCCCAGGCAAGGCAAAACAACAGGTTTACTTCAACACCATTCCTCCAGCAGTCCATATATATAGCTTTCATTTGCTTCCCTGTACAGGAATATAATGTAATGTTTAAAAAAACTTTAGTTAGGTAACAGCATTTAGAGCCTTTGCATTGTCCTGGAAACTTTACATAAGAGATTTTATACACTCAGTAGCATGACATTAACTTCTTGGCAGTCATATCATCTGCCTCACACTTAATTCAAGCTACTTTTTACTCCCACAATTTACTCTTAATAGGCAGAAACATAACTACTCTCCTGTGTGAAATAATTATCTTTTGATTTTCTACTTCTTGATTTTAACCTAAGAACCTGAACAAAAAATTAAAACATGTCCGTATGGACCGATAAATTTATGAAAAATGTTAACTGAAGCTTCATTTAAATTGTATGCTTTAATTATTACATTAACTACAACTTTAATAATTTAAATTGGTCACTTACATATTTCCCATTTGGGGGAGCAGAACATTTTTGTGTTGCTATTACAATGTTGTACATTACAGCTGACTATCTATAGAGAAAAAGATTTCATTATTCAAAATAAAATAAAGCTAAAATTACAGTAAAATTATATATGTAGTCCCTTTAAAAATTATTTGAAATAATCTAGGAAATCTTTATAAAAATAATAATATTTTAGAAGTACAATTAGAACAATATAATAACAAGTGTCTTACGCCTTCAGAGAAACACTGAGAGATTTGTAACATTTTCTGAGTCCCAGGTAATTGATATGTTGCTACAATTCAACAGACTGTTAGTGGCAGTTTGTTCCTAATTCTGGGCTTTGTTGCCTTCAACGCAGAATCCCTAGCTTACAGCATATGAGCTGCACAATCTCTGCGCATTTGTAGAACCTTATGGTTTCGGAGGCTTTCTATGGAATACAATTTGCAGAAGTCATAGTGATCATTTAAACATCTAAAATACATTATACCCAAAGGATGCAGGAAACCAGTCAATCAAAATCCTCCACCTATTGTTTACCCTAAGTTACATATATCCGGTAAATTTAAACTACAAATCGTTATTTTTATTAAATGCCTGTATTATGTTTACTGAGTTTCCAAACCTGAGCTGCCTTAAGTTCATAGTTGCAAACATTCTCAAAAAATTTATAGGGGCACTTTTTTTGATGTAGGTGGAGTATAATTGTAATTAGAGGCAGGGAATTCATTTGTAGGCAGGGCCTAGAGTAAAGCCCAAAAAAACGGGTGTGGCTTCGATTGTGCTAAATATTAGGCGTGGCTTAAAAGGGTGTGGTTAAATAGAGTCTGGAATGCCTAACATAGTGGAGAATTTGGCAATATATAGGGAAAGAGGGATGGAGAGAGGGAGAGAGAGAGAAAGAGGTTCCACTCAGAAGAGGCCTCGCCATGGTCGACCAAAGAAGTTGAGTGCATGTGCTCAGCATCATATCCAGGGGTTGTCTTTGAGAAATAGGCAAATGAGTGCTGCCTGCATTGCTGCAGAGGTTGTGGGGTGGGGGATCAGCCTGTCAGTGCTCAGACCATATGCCACACACCGCATCAAATTGATCTGCATGGCTGTCGTCCCAGAAGGAAGCCTCTTCTAAAGATGATGTACAAGAAAGCCCGCAAACAGTTTGCTGAAGACGGGCAGACTAAGGACATGGATTACTGGAACCCTGTCCTGTGGTCTGATGAGACCAAGATAAACTTATTTGGTTCAGATGGAGTCAAGTGTGGGTGGTGGTACCAAGGTGAGGAGTACAAAGACAAGTATGTGTTGCCTACAGTCAAGCATGGTGGTGGGAGAGTCATAGTCTGGGGCGGCATTAGTGCTGCCATCACTGGGGAGTTACAGTTCATTGAGGGAACCATGAATGCCAACATGTGCATGTACAGTACTGTGACATACTGAAGCAGAGCATGATCCCCTCTCTTCGAAGACTGGGCCACAGGGCAGTATGCCAACATGATAATGAGCCTAAACACACATCAAAAGAGAACATTGCTTTGCTAAAGAAGCTGAGGGTAAAGGTGATGGACTGGCCAAGCATGTCTCCAGACCTAAACCCTACTTAGCATCTGTGGGGCATCCTCAAACAGAAGGTGGAGGAGCGCAAGGTCTCTAACATACACCAGCTCCATGATGTCATCATGGAGGAGTGGAAGAGGACTCCAGTGGCATCCTGTGAAGCTCTGGTGAACTCCATGCCCAAGAGGGTTAAATCAGTGGTGGAAAATCATGGTGGCTACACAAAATATTGACACTTTGGGCACAATTTGAACATTTTCACTTAGGGGTGTACTCACTTTTGTTGCCAGCGGTTTAGACATTAATGGCTGTGTGTTGAGTTATTTTGAGGGGACAGCAAATTTACACTGTTATACAAGCTGTACACTCACTACTTTACATTGTAGCAAAGTGTAATTTCTTCAGTGTTGTCACATGAAAGGGTATAATAAAATATTTACAAAAATGTGAGGGGTGTACTCACTTTTGTGAGATACTGTATGTGCAGGATGATGGTGATGCGAACATGAGCACTGTGCAGCTTCTACTGCTTTCATCCTCACAGATCTTACATCAGAAGGTGCCCCCTCCTGGTTCCCTCCCCCCCTGCTGGCACCAGACCTGTACAGGTGGTGGGGCTGGGGACACTGAGCAGAGGAAAGGTGGGTGGGCGTTGGTAGACAGGTAATTGTACTCACCATGCTGGCAGCTCTCCTCTTGTCAGACTTAGAATTTAGGCTCTACTTCTTCCGGTGAGTGCAGCACTGATTCATCTCCGACAGAAACAGTGACATGAGAGTATGGTTCTACCCATTACCACAGCACACAGCCAGACGCATCATCCTCTGGTGGCCACGCCCGCTCACTCAGGACTGACCAATCTGTATATAGTCAGGCAGCACCTGACTTCCTGAAGGTAGAGGAGGTAGAGTGAGAGATCTCCGTGATTGTCCGTGACAGAGAGAATTTTTCGGGATTCTGGTGGGGAAAAGCTCTTCCCAGGACATCAGTCAGATTTTCAGGATTGTCCCGGGAAATCCGTGACTGTTTGCAACTATGTAAGTGTGCCTGGTTTATCTATAAAAATTTGAGGGGAACAGTGTTGCAATCTATTCTATACACTATTTTCAGGCCTTGTACACAAATGACTTAAAGTGTATCTAAACTCAAAAACAAACAATTCATATATTGTGGCTTATTAGACTGTGGTGGCTACATTTTTTTTCCTCTGGCTTTTTTTCCCCCTTTATTTTCATCTGGTAATATTTCAGATAACAGATTTCCTGTCCCTTCATGTCTACACTGATTTCTTCACTGTATCTATGAAGGAAGCTATGTTGTCACAAAAGTTGGATTTCAGACTTGCCTTTGTTGATCTCAATTACATGGTGGATTAATGGGACCAGGAATTTGCACAAAATTATAAAGCTCCTTGTGCTTTCTTTTAAACGTTACAGGAAGTGACAGTTTTCTGCACCTATTGAAATTATTTCTAGCCTGAAAAATAAAAACGAATGCAGCAACTTCATTTAATGACTGGTAAGCTATAATAAATTATTTTTTTGTTTTTAGGACAGAATACGCCTTAGTATAAGATCTGTACTAAATACGAAGATGTTTTTTTATTTCCCATAGTAACTAAAACAGATAAAATCCAAAGAAACAAAAACATGTGGTCGTTTAATTTCTCTTACTGTTAACAAGAAACCTGAAAAGCCCTACTATCAATGCATTATGTGAAAAAAATTATTTAGAATAAAAAATATACTGAACCACTGTATATCCTCATTGTGTACCAGTCTGGGCTCTCATGATTTCTGTGAAAAGAATAGTTCATATTGACAATATGGTAAGAATTTTTGTATTCTGATATACAACTATTGTACACTATTTGCAGTCAATGTACCTGTGGAGTTTTACATCTTTGCCGAAAAATTTCAATAAAAAGAAATGTAATGTAAAAGAAAATATATACCGTACCAATACTGCCAAAGCTGATAAGACATCTGTGTTTAGAATTGCGGATATAAGGCAACAAAGTACCAACACTCAGTATTTGAAAAGTATAAATGTAATTTATATAATTTTATTTATTGTATAAATTGTATACAATGTTGTAATTTCTATTCTTAAAATTAAGAAAAATATTTATCAAAAAAAAAAAAAAAAAAAGAAAAGAAAAGTATATATGTATAATATCTTATTCATTTATTAAAGTGTTATTTTACTTCCCACCTTTTCATTTACAAAAGAATCCTTAAAAAAAGAGTATACATAATTTAAAAGATATTATACTCTGAAAAGCACATTATTGTTTTTTGGTTGAACAGTTTTTATTGAGTTTTCAACATTTTAGAGGTAAGTAAACATCAGAACAAGAAAAATATGCAATCTTTTTGTGGCGCTCAAAATAACATTATATTTAGGGAGTCACATAGGATTGTCATTTAATACAACAAGGAAAGTTATTAATCTGTTGCAACATTCAGAATGCACACTAGAAATAACAATCCTTGGGATACTTTGTTCTTGGAGTGAAGTTAGGGATTTAATTACCTCCTTTAAAAATGACCTCCATGGTAGGTGCTCAGGAAACAGGAAAAAAATGAGGGAAGGCTAAGAAGGATAATGAGCAGATGAGATGGGGAGGGGGTGAGAAAAAAATAGGAAGGTGCAGGTTATTGTTTTTTAAGATGAGAAGCTAATGAAGTTCTTATGTTCCTTGGAAGAGCTTTTGATATATAATAAGGAACCTAACTGCCTCAGTTATTTTATCGTCATGTCCACTTTCTCAAGTATATCATGCTACTTACACAGAATGAGGAATCCCTAGCTGCTAGTTTTTCTTTGTTTAGGTCTAGTTAGCTATGACAAGCTTAAGAGGAAGAACTGACATACACAAGAGATAAGAAATAATTATGTAGATAGCCATTGAAACCACAAATAGAGTTAAACATGGTCCTTTCTTTCTGTGAAAGCAGTAATTCTAATGGAATGTATGGAATGGACCAAGGCTCCAATTGCCTTTCTCGTACCACTGATGGTTCAAATGACAAGGAAATAATTTGTTAATGTAAATCAATAAATATTTATCAGTTTTAGATAAAATGGGTTCAAGAAGAAATTATGGGGAAGGTGAGCCACAGAAGGAAGTCAAGCTGTTTATGCTTTCTTTGATGTTATCCATTTTGCCAACACTATATACAGTGTTCATTTTGGCATCAAATTTCAATTTAGTTTTAGTTATTGTCATTTGACTAAAATGCCATTTTAGTTTTAGTCCCAATTTAGTCATCTGCAATTGTTTTAGTTTTAGTTGTATTTAGTCGACTAAAATCTGCAGTGCATTTAAGTCTACAAAAATGTCCTACGTTTTAGTCGACTAAAATCTCCAGTACATTTTTATGGGTTCAGTTAAATTGTTATACATTATTTAAGCATTTCTCTAGAATTTCCAAACTCATATGCTGCTGGAGTAAAAGAAAATCTAATACCATATTATTTATGGTATTAAGGTTTGAACAAACTCACAGACACAGATTTAGCCGCTTTGGATAGTGGGAGGAGGCCTGTAATGCACAGTGCTGTGGATGGCCTGAGGAGGCCTGTAATGCTGCACACTGCTGTGTACGGTTGACTGAGGAGGCATGTAATGCTGCAGTGCTCTGGATGGTCTGAAGAGACCTGCAGTGCTGCACAGTGCTCTGGACAGTGGTCTGAGGAGGCCTGTAATGCTCAGTGCTCTGGGATGGTAATCTGAGAGGGCCTGTAATGCTGCATAGTGCTCTGGATGGTGGTCTGAGGGGAGGCCTGTACTACACAGTGCTCTGGATGCCAGTGGTCAGAAGAGGTCTGTAATGCTGCATTGCGCTGGATGGTGGTATGAATGGAGGTCTGCAATGCATAGTGCTCTGGGACAGTGGTCTGAGAGGCCTGTAATGCTGCACAGTGCTAGATGGTGGTCTCAGGTCCGAGGGGAGGCCTGTAATGCACAGTGCTCTGGATGCCGGTGGTCACTGGTCTGAGGAGGCCTGTAATTCACATAGTGCTCTGGATGGATGGTGGTATGAGGAGAAGCCTGTAATTGTAATGAACACACTCACAGTGCACTCTGCTCTGGACAGTCGTCGTGAGTCAGGAGTGGGACTCTTGTCGGGAGGCCTGCAATGCACAGTGCTGCTCTGGACAGTCATCTGAGGACTCAGGGGCCTGTAATGCTGGCTTAACAAGGCTGCTAACTGCTGCTAAGCATGCTACAGACTCCAGTTGCTTCCTTGCTGGGAGCAGAAGCACTCACGGCTCTACATAGGATCTTTGTGAAAACCGGAAGTTTTACAAAGGCAAACACTCTCCCTCACATTTTCATTTTGTTTTTGTTCGTTAACAAAAACAGAATGTTTGTCATAGTTTTCATCAGTGGGTGAAAATGTGGTGTGCTGTTCATTTAGTTTTCACCATTGTTAAAAGGTAGCTGACAAAAATTTTTACGAAAATGTTTTCGTTGACTAAATTAACACTGACTATATGGCCATATTATTAGAAACATATTAAACAATTCAAGTGTTTTCTTTACTTCGTCTTCTTTTCTTCTGTTTTCATAGTTGGAGAAAATTTATTTTGCTATTACAAAAATTTCTCTGATGCAGTTAGGTACTTAGGTTAAAAAAAAAGTCCTTTCAGGTCACCCAAAATATCTTGCATTCTTAGATCCTGAAACCTATAGCTGATCCAGACAAAGGCAAAAACTCTTATAAAACGGTCCAAGTTGCTTATAGGGAACACAATTTTCCCTAATTCGCAAAGTCAATTGGATGACTACCTTGATCAACATTCCACTTATTGTATGTATACAGTATCTCACAAAAGTGGGTACACCCCTCACATTTTTGTAAATATTTTATTATATCTTTTCATGTGACAACACTGAAGAAATTACACTTTGCTACAATGCAAAGTAGTGAGTGTACAGCTTGTATAACAGTGTAAATTTGCTGTCCCCTCAAAATAACTCAACACACAGCCATTAATGTCTAAGCCCCTAAGTGAAAATGTAAAAATTGGGCCCAAAGTGTCAATATTTTGTTTTGCCAATATTATTTTCCATCGCTGCCTTAACCCTCTTGGGCATTGAGTTCACCAGAGCTTCACAGGTTGCAACTGGAAATTGACACTGTTATACAAGCTTTACATTCACTACTTTACATTGTAGCAAAGTGTCATTTCTTCAGTGTTGGGAGTGTCATGGTCTGGGGCTGCATGAGTGCTGCCACCACTGGGGAGCTACAGTTCATTGAGGGAACCATGAATGCCAACATGTACTGTGACATAATGAAGCAGAGCATGATCCCGTCCCTTCGGAGACTGGGCCGCACGGCAGTAATCCAACATGATAACGACCCAAAACACACCACCAAGATGACCACTGCCTTGCTAAAGAAGCTGAGGGTAAAGGTGATGGACTGGCCAAGCATGTCTTCAGACCTAAACCCTATTGAGTATCTGTGGGGCCTCCTCAAACGGAAGGTGGAGGAGCGCAAAGACTCTCTAACATCCACCCGCTCTGTGATGTCGTCATGGAGGAGGGGAAGAGGACTCCAGTTGCAACCTGTGAAGCTCTGGTGAGCTCCATGCCCAAGAGGGTTAAGGCAGTGCTGGAAAATAATGGTGGCCACACAAAATATTGACACTTTGGGCCCAGTTTGTACATTTTCACTTAGGTGTGTACTCACTTTTGTTGCCAGTGGTTTAGACAAATAATGTGTTGAGTTACTTTAAGGGGACAGCAAATTTACACTGTTATACAAGCTGTACACTCATTACTTTACATTGTAACAAAGTGTAATTTCTTCAGTGTTGTCACATGAAAAGATATAATAAAATTTACACAAAAATGTGAGGGGTGTATTCACTTTTGTGAGATACTGTATATATTAATAGCCCTTTTAGTTTTTACATTTAGTATCTGTGGAAGGCTATTTAACACTTTAATGGCTATTGCAGTAAATAACCCTTTCTATATGCATAGATTAATTCTATTTTCTCCAGTTACCTTGTGTCCTTTGCAGAAACTCCAAAGCATAAGTCCAGAAATGCATAACCAACCCATTTGCGTCACATGACATCATTACAACCATCTTGTAGGCCTACAAAACTTCCTTGCTGTCCACAGTGGTTCTTATCCCTGTGATATACACAGGCAACCAGCTGCCTCTGTTGGCTCTTCCTGGTGTTTTCCTGGTTTACTCCCTGGTTCCAAGCACCTTACATCACATTCACCTGGAGGGGCTTGCTCACCATTGACCACCTGGAGGGTTGCCACCAGCTGGAAACTTATCAATATGCCTTTTAACATCTTGTACATGGGAGTGCATATTTATTGTTTTTCAATTCATAAATATGTTTTAATAAATGCTACACTTAGGTAGTAGCGCTTTTCTCTCCTCATTTTTGTTTTAACATGGTTTGCACTTGCAAAATGCAGTCTATTTGCCTTTAGTAAATCAACCCCATTGTCTCCAAAACAGTAGGAGAAGATAAATCTTTCTAATAAAGCCCAGAGTGGTATTAAAAACCAGTAATAATAATATTATTATTCTCAAAGCACTGTACAAGGAAAACACAAGAAAATGGGATTTGTGTACTTACCGTAAAATCCATTTCTCTGAGTTTATCGACGCACACATCACTCCATAAATCATAATTACTGGGTTATATTGCCTCCTCCAGGAGTAGGACTAGGCAGAATAAAAAACATCTGGCGACGCCCATGGGCCGTCCTCAGCTTGGTATATAACCCCCCTCTCTGCTCTAGGTAATCAGTTTAGTAGTAAGCAGTATTAGAAGTATCAGAACTCCATAGACGGGTGGATGCTGTATCGGTCAATGTAAATCCTATTTTCTCTTTCGTTCATCGACGAACACAGCGCTCCATAAATCATGACTACTAGGACGCAGTGTTAATTTCGTCGACTAAAACCGACTAAAACGTTTTCGTCGACTAAATTAACACAATTTTAGTCGACTAAAATACGACTAAAACTAAAACAATTCAGATGACTAAAATGCGACTAAAACTAAAATGGCATTTTAGTCAAAAGACTACAACTAAAACTAAATCGAAATTTGCTGCCAAAATTGGTGCATGCTTAAAGCTTAATACCATAAATAATAACATATTAGATTTTTCACTCTAGGACCATCAGTAGTATATAATGAGTTTGGAAATTGTAGAGAAATGCTTAAATAATGCATTACAAATTACAATTGAACTACACCCATTCGATTATAGATGACTAAAATGAGTTTTAGTCGACTAAAATGTAGGACATTTTAGTCGACTAAAATGTACTGGAGTTTTAGTCGACTAAATACGACTAAAACTAAAACACTTGCAGAAGACTAAAATGGGACTAAAACTAAAATGCCATTTTAGTCCTAAGACAAAGACTAAAACAAAATTGAAATTTGCTGCCAAAATTAACACTGCTAGGACGTCCAAAAGCAGTGCCAAAAGGAAACTGAGGGTGGGGAAAATAACCCAAGGCTAAACATAAGTGCCCTTACCAAGACACAGGAGCCTTAACCAGGTCACAGGAGGCCCGTCTGGAAAAAATAAAAGTTTGAAGAAAAACACCCCTTAAGATGGAACAGCCTCTCTTAAACAGCAGCCTGCTAAACTTTGCAGCCAAAAGTAGCATCCACAGATGCCAAAGTATCCACATTATAGAATTTTGTGAAGGTATACACCGGCGACCAAGTGGCCGCCTTGCAAACTTGCGATATTGGTGCCTGATGACAGAAAGCCCAAGAGGCACTCAGA
Organism: Pelophylax lessonae; assembly: GCF_965119305.1. Lineage (NCBI taxonomy): Eukaryota > Metazoa > Chordata > Amphibia > Anura > Ranidae > Pelophylax > Pelophylax lessonae. The sequence continues at coordinate 144,310,650 of NC_138768.1, forward strand.
GCCAGAGTAAAATGCGCCGTGACAGGGAAAGGTGGAACCTGACCTTTAATGGAATAGGCCTGAGTCTATTTTTTGGTCCGTCCTTAACCACAAAAAGTGAGTCTGCCCTCCGAAAGGACTCAGTAGCTGCCAGATGCACCCTAATCGCACGAACCACATCAAAGGTATGCAATGCAAATTCCTTGGGATGAGCCAGCTTGGGACACAAGGTATGCAACACAATGTCCTCATTCAAATGGAAGTCAGAGACAACTTTGGGCAGGAATGATGGACAGGGACGAAGATCCGCTTTATCCCTATGGACCACTAATTAGGGACTGCGAAAGGATAATGCCGCCAATTCTGATACCCTGCAGGCTGAGGTAATAGCCGCCACGAATGTCACCTTCTGGGATAACATAGACAAGGGAATTCCCCAAAAATTCTCAAATGGAGGCTTCTGGAGAACTGAAAGCACTAAATTTAAATCCCATGGCAGCAAAAGAGACCGTACAGGTGGAGCCACATGTCAAACCCCCTGAATGAAGGTAAAAAACTAACAAGTGCGTGGCTAGGGGTTGCTGAAAGAAGATTGCCGAGGCAGACACCTGGCCCTTGATGGTACTCAAGGCCAACTCTGATCAATGCCCCATTGAAGAAAGGTTAACATCCGAGCCACAGAATAGAATCAAGGATGATCGCCAACCGACTCACACCAAGAAATGTACGCTTTCCACGTACGATGGCATATCTTGCTGGAAAACTACTTCCTTGCCTTCTCCATAGTAGGGATCACTGATCCCGACAAACCTCTATCCCTCAGTACCCGGCTTTCAATAGCTAAGCCATTAAAACTAGCGACTATAAAGCAGGATGGTAGATTAGCTGTCTGTGTGACAGTAGCCGGTAAATAACGGCCTGTGGTTCCTGAAATTTGTACAGAGGAAGGACCACCCTGGTCAGAATTAAAATCAGACCTAGGTAAATCAATTTCCTTGACAGGGATAGGGGGAACCTTAGGTAGTTTGGACATTCCTTGAACCTTTGCAGGAATTAAATCTGCACAAGGAGACTCAGGGCCTACAAAAAAAAGTGAAAAGAACAAATTTTGTTCCCCTTTCTGGGTACCTGCAAAGAAACATTTTGCAGATCTTCTTTACGCTCACAAAAGAAGTATGCAGGGCCGGAAACCAGCCAAGATTTCCCCTAATAATGGGTGAGGGCAGACCTTCATGCTGAAAGGGTCTTGTCTGCTGGTCCAAAGAAGCTAGCTCTAGACTTACCAGACCAAGGTTGCTTGGAACCTCCCAAAGATTTAAAAGATCTATTTCCCTTATTCTCCGTCCCAGAAGCACAAAATAATTTTCTATGAGAAGGAGGACCCCATCTGCAACGAGGCTCCTTCCCTATCCTTGACTGTGACAGGAAGGTACCCTTCCCCCCGTGATACCCTTAATGATGTCATCCAGGGTAGCCCCAAACAGGCGATTGCCTTAAAAGGGCAGATCAATGAGAGCTTTCTTAGAGGCTTGGTTTGCGGACCAATTCTTAAGGCACAGCACACGCCTAATCACCACCGCTGAAACAAAAAGTTTGGACAGCATAGGAGCTGTATCCAAAGCTGCATCACAAATAAACTGCAGCCCATGGACTAACTGGATCGCTAAATCAACATAAGCAGCAGGGACCTGCTCACTCCCCAGGCCCTGGTGCAAAAGCTTGACCCATTCAGTTAGGGTCTGAGACACCAGGGCTGAGGCAAAGACTAGCGGCAATGCTGAACCAGCCATAGTAAACATGCTGCGTACCAATGCCTCCGCTTTCCTGTCAGCCAGGTCTTTAAAGGACTGGGATTCCTCTAGTGGAAGAATAGTTGCTTTATTCAACCTGAAAAAAAGGAGGGTCCATCACTAGGGAACTAGTCCACTTTTTTAAAAGTGACTCCTCAAAATGGTAATGTACAGCAAAACGTTTGGGGACCACAAAGGTTAATTTTATTATTCCCATTCCTTACAGGAAAACCTGTCAAAATAAGGCACATAAGGAAACACCTTTGGAGTGGGAGGCAGTGGCGGCCCGTGCATAGGGGGCGCCAGGGCGCCGCCCCCCTACCCCTAAAAAAAAGAAAAAAAATGACAAAGCGAACAAATAAAGTTTTACAAAAAAAAAAATTGGGTTCGCCGGCCTCTGTAATGGAAGTGGTGGCTGGGGGGGGTGGGGTTACGTCCCAGAAGAGGCGCCGATCGGCAGCCTTCTGGGGGCGTAACCGGAGCGCAAGTCTTTGCGATTGGTCACCCCCACTTTCTGATATCCTGGCTGTGATTGGTCCAGTCTCCAGCCTGGACCAATCATCATCCAGGACATCCGATCCCTGATGTCACAATGGGGGCGGTGCGTGAGTCAGTCACTCACCGTCACCGCCGCTCGGAGGACGAGGGAGAAGCCGCTCACCTTCCCGCCGCCGCAGCCGCCGCAGCTGCCGCAGAGAGGACGGACTGGATCGAGGAGGGAAGAACCCGCCGCCGCTGCCAGGTAAGTTCATTAAATTGAAGGGAGCACGCACGCTGGTCTCTGCATTGATTGGGGTACTATGCTGTGGGCACTCTGCATTTATTGGGGTACAATGCTGTGGGCACTCTGCATTTATTGGGGTACAATGCTGTGGGCACTCTGCATTTATTGGGGTACAATTCTGTGGCACTTTGCATTTATTGGGGTACAATGCTGTGGGCACTCTGCAATCATTGGGGGACAATGCTGTGGCACTCTGCAATCATTGGGGTACAATGCTGTGGGCACTCTGCAATCATTGGGGTACAATGCTGTGGGCACTCTGCATTTATTGGGGTACAATGCTGTGGGCACTCTGCATTTATTGGGGTACAATGCTGTGGGCACTCTGCAATCATTGGGGTACAATGCTGTGGGCACTCTGCATTTATTGGGGTACAATGCTGTGGGCACTCTGCATTTATTGGGGTACAATGCTGTGGGCACTCTGCATTTATTGGGGTACAATGCTGTGGGCACTCTGCAATCATTGGGGTACAATGCTGTGGGCACTCTGCATTTATTGGGGTACAATGCTGTGGGCACTCTGCATTTATTGGGGAATAATGCTTTGGGAACTCTGCATTTATTGGGGTACAATGCTGTGGCACTCTGCAATCATTGGGGTACAATGCTGTGGGCACTCTGCAATCATTGGGGTACAATGCTGTGGGCACTCTGCATTTATTGGGGTACAATGCTGTGGCACTCTGCAATCATTGGGGTACAATGCTGTGGCACTCTGCAATCATTGGGGTACAATGCTGTGGGCACTCTGCAATCATTGGGGTACAATGCTGTGGGCACTCTGCAATCATTGGGGTACAATGCTGTGGCACTCTGCAATCATCGGGGTACAATGCTGTGGGCACTCTGCAATCATTGGGGTACAATTCTGTGGCACTCTGCAATCATTGGGGTACAATTCTGTGGCACTCTGCAATCATTGGGGTACAATGCTGTGGGCACTCTGCAATCATTGGGGTACAATGCTGTGGCACTCTGCAATCATTGGGGGACAATGCTGTGGGCACTCTGCAATCATTGGGGGACAATGCTGTGGGCACTCTGCAATCATTGGGGACAATGCTGTGGGCACTCTGCAATCATTGGGGGACAATGCTGTGGCGCTCTGCAGTGATTGGGGACAATGCTGTGGCGCTCTGCATTGAAAGGGGCATGCACGCTGAACTCTGCATTGTGGGGGCACAGCACAGTGTTTATTGCATTGAAGGGGGCACAGCACAGTGTTTATTGCATTGCAGGGGGCACAGCACAGTGTTCATTGCATTGAAGGGGGCACAGCACAGTGTTCATTGCATTGAAGGGGGCACAGCACAGTGTTCATTGCATTGAAGGGGGCACAGTGTTTATTGCATTGAAGGGGGCACAGTGTTTATTGCATTGACGGGGGCACAGCACAGTGTTTATTGCATTGAAGGGGGCACAGCACAGTGTTCATTGCATTGAAGGGGGCACAGCACAGTGTTTATTGCATTGAAGGGGGCACAGCACAGTGTTCATTGCATTGAAGGGGGCACAGCACAGTGTTTATTGCATTGAAGGGGGCACAGCACAGTGTTTATTGAATTGAAGGGGGCACAGCACAGTGTTCATTGCATTGAAGGGGGCACAGCTTCAAAGTCACGCAATTTTTTTACTGCGTTTTTTGGCGCGAAGCAATACCTATTACATTTTTCTTTTTGCGCCCCCCCCAAAAATTTTGAGCACCAGCCGCCACTGGTGGGAGGTGACTTATACCAAGCAATACAGCCGCGTCTGTGGCTACATCAGCCGCATCCTCCATTTTGAAAGTCTTATGCACTGCAGTGATAAGTGCGTCTACCGGCGCTTTTTCGTTCGCTGCTGCGACCATGGAGGAATCATCCTCACTATCAGATGGATCTAGGGGTGTGATATTAAGCCCCCCTGGACAGGCCGCGTTCATGGCGGCATCAGGCTCAGAATCAGATGAGACAAACTGAGCAGGGGAAGGTGGGGGCGCTTCCTCCTGGGCCTTTTCCCACACGCCCCATCCACCCGGGACACTAAAGACTGCAGTACCGCCATCAGTGCAACCATGGGACACTGGGGTTCAGAGGCACCTGCCACCTCCATGAGGGGGTCAGTGGGGGAGATGTGACCCTGAGGCTCCATAAGGAAAGGAAGACCTTGCAGTACAAAAACGATCTTTTGGCACCACTAAAGGATCCCCTCAAGGCTCAGGGTACCAATCAGCAGAGAGAGAGATAACAGAGACCCCCGAGGACTCACCCAACCAACCGGAGGAGCACCAAAACAGGAGACCAGCCAGACTAAGGGAAAATGACCCCCCGTGACATCATCCGGCTACACAAACATGGCCATGAACCGGAGGCCAGCCAGACTAAGGGAAAATGGCCACTATCAGCTACAAACGCTGAAGCATGCTGGATCTTCCCTGTGCCCTCTGCAACACTGCACCCTCTACAAGGGGACCCCCCTCCGAAGGTAGGAAACACGTTAGGGAAGACTCTGCTGCTCACTCTGCACCAGTCTCTGCATTGGGACCCCTCTGCACTATACCCACACTGCAAACAGCAGGGCATGCACCTAGGGGTCTCCTACACTGGGACTGGGACTGGGCAGGGCACACACTATCCCAGGACCCTTATAGAGTGACGATAGCAAGGTTTGCCCTGTAAACCCCAGCCTCCTGGTCCAGACAGTGGGGAAAACGGAGTGGGGGAAGACTATCTCACTGAGGGATTTAAGGATGGGAGGACTGAACCTGCAGGCAGGTCCGACCGCCCCTGGAGGTTACCCACGCCCACCCCAAAAAAACACCAAAAGGGGAAAGGGGGGACTGTACTTACCCTTCCATGGTGCGGGTAACGCTCCAGCCAGAATCCTCGCCAGCGAAGTAGGGGAGCTGTCGACTGAGGGGGCCGCTGCGACTCAGACCCGTATGTGACCATGTGAGACGTTTAACAAGCGGGCAAGCCTCTGTCCATGAGGCTGTGTCGCGGCCGACATAGCGCATAGCTGCGGTCTGCACACGCTCGCCCGGCAGTTGATTGTAGATCTCCCGAGAGGAAAAACAAAAAAAAATTGCAAGATCCTTACTTCTGACTAATAATCAGCAGAAGAAAAGTGACCGCACTCAGAAGAAGATGAAATTGGGAGTGCTTTTTTTCCCCATACACTTGAAGATGAACAAACAATGCTTCACATAGATACCAATACATCTATTGGTAATGAATAAGCGATCTGTGGAATCGTGAAACGCGTTTACCTGTCCCGTGTCTATGTGAAGCATTGTTTGTTCATCTTCAAGTGTATGGGGAATAAAGCACTTCCAATTTCATCTTCTTCTGAGTGTGGTCACTTTTCTTCTGCTGATTATTGGACCATTGGACGACGGATCCGACCTGCACCAGAATACCTTATCTCACCTGAGCTGCTTTTTTCTGTTGCTTACTTCTGACTAGACAGAAAACTGATTACCTAGAGCAGAGAGGGGGGGTTATATACAAAGCTGAGGGTGGCCCATGGGTGTAGCCAGGTGTTTTTTGTTCTGCCTAGTCCTACTCCTTGAGGAGGCAATATAACCCAGTAGTTAAGATTTATGGAGCGCTGTGTCCATTGATAAAAGAAAGAGAAATACAGTTTATTGAAGATGACTCTCTGATGTTCTTTGGAAGTAAATTCCAGAGTTTTGGAGCATATTAGGAGAAGGCTCTGTCTCCCATTGAGTAAAAGGGACACAAAGAAGACTAGAATATGAGAAGCGGAGGTTACAAGGGGGGGGGGGTAAGTTGATAACATTTTAGAGAGATACAAGCAACAGAATCTTAAAATCTCTGGGTAGCCAGTGGAATCCAGGATGTAGGTAATATAATCACTTGAACCAGACCTAATCAGGATTCTGGCTGCATAATTTTAAACATATTGAAGTCGATCAATGGTGAATTTAGGTACACCAGTAAATAGATCATTGCAGTAGTCAAGTCGGGAGAACACAAATGTATTGATCAGCTTTTCAGCTACAGTGTATGATAGCATAGGACGCAGCTGAACAATATTTCTCAAGTGGAAAAATATGTTCTGACAACATTTTGTGGATCAAAGGTTAAATTAGCATCAAAAATCACCCCTAGATTTTTCAATTTTGACTGATTTAGACTAAAGCTTAAGTACAGGGCCATCTATAGATACGCTATTAGGCCTGGCCTTACATTGACAGGAGGGGGGGGGGGGTGCCAATAAGCATAAATTCAGTCTTGTCACAGTTTAATTGAAGGAAATCGTGGGTCATCCAAGTTTTTATATCACAAATACAGTTAGATAGGAAACAAGCAGCCATAGTAGAATTCAGTTTAGTGTGGATGTATATCTGAGGGTCACATCAGCATTGAAGTAATAATTGAGCCCATGTGATCTAAGCAGTTAGTGGAAACATGAGAGTGCTAGAGAGTAAGGGACCCAAGATTGAGCCCTGAGGAACACTGAACTTGACGGGACCAAATTCAGACTGGAATCCACCAAGGGAAACAAAGTGACAGTGATCAGTAAGATATGACTTAATCCATTTCAGAGGAAATTCTGAGACTCCAAATATGGTTTCAAGGTGAGAGAGTAAAATATTGTGGTCTACTGTATCAAAGGCAGACCTAAGATCCAGTAGAATAAGAATAGTTAGTGAGCTGGAATCAGAAGCTAACAGTGGTCGTTAATGATTTTGACAAAGGCGGTTTCTGTGCTGTGTAGTTGCCAAAAAACTAGATTGGAGGGGTTATTTAAAGTCAGATGATTATACAACTGATATATCACAGCTTGTTCAAGGATCTTGACAAGGAAGGGTAAGTTAGATATTAGGCGAAAGTTGTTTGAATTGTCCAGAGCCATATTGGGTTTTTTTGGTACCGGGGTGATGGCGGCAGTTTTGAGGATTGTTGGTACAAAACCGGTGCTAAGGGAGTCGTTTATAATATCTCAATATATAATGGGGCATACAGAACTAAAACAGTATTTAAATAAATGGGTGGGAATAGGATCAAATATGCAGGTGGAAGATTTCATATTAGAGACCAATTTAATCAGGGATACAGAGTCAAGTAGAGCGAAGTGGGAGAGACAATCAGTAAAACTGGGTGGGTCATGAAGTGATGTGGATGAAATATGTGGTGTGGTAAGAATTTGATGATTTTTTTTGGGCAATTTTTAAGGAGAAAAAATCTAGGAATGTGTTAGAGAGCTGCGTTGAAGCTGGTAATTTGGAGCGAGTCTCAATTTTACCTTTATAGACACACAAATGGTCCAAAATGCTTCCAAACCTGATAACGGACAGTCAGACATGAAAGGCGCCACGTGTGCTCCAGTCTCCGTGAGACTGTCTTTATTGAATGTAGGTGAAAATTATACTAAGGAGCCAGGTGGGAGAATGAGATGGTTTAAGTTTTTAATGAATCAAAGATGTCAAGGGAAGTTGATGTATCATAAAGGGCATCTATTTTGTCAACAAGGGTGCCAGAGGAGGAGATGCAGGATAGGGAGGAAGTAACAGAATTTGCAAATTTGGGCTGATCAATAGAAGCCTGGTTGTGATAATTAACAAATTGAGACATGAAGGTGTTAGAAATTGATAATTACAAATTGAAAAGAATAGCTAGGTGGTCAGACAGTCCTAAGTCAAGGGAAGAGCAGTTAAAGACAAAAGAGCCATTAGCAATGATAAGGTCCAGAGTGTGTCATGGGAACCAGTAAAGGGCCGTGCACACTTGACGAAAATCGGACAAAATATCCTTCGATTTTTCTCTGTCTTCTCAGTGTTCATTACCGTCTTTAGTCGACAGTGCATAAATGTTCACGAAATTTCTCGTCCGATTTTTCTTTTTTTGGCACATTTGTTCCTAGACTTCCGGGTTGTCAGCAACTTCAGATCATGCACGGTCTTTCGTATCCGATTTTTCACGGACGTACTGCATACACATTAAACGAAAATCGGTCGTCTGGGGACGGACGAAAAAAACTTTAGTTGTTTGTCCCTCCGTTTTTTTTTTCGTTGAAAATGTCGGCATCGGCTGCTGAAAGTTGTGTACACACTAGGCGAAAATCGGACGATTTCACATCGGGCAGGAATTTTCGGCAGATTTTCTACTAGTGTGTACCCCACTTAAGAGATTGCAATTCTTCCCTCCTCCATCCAAAACAACAACAAAAAGTTTCTGGCTGGATATACACTTTACAGTTGACGTTTAGTTAGTGTGTCACATGTCATGCTGGCTACTCCTCACAGCAGTGATCTTTCAGAGCTGCGAAGGTTATGGTCTGCAGCTGTGACTGTGAGGAATTATCACTCCTCATCCTCCCCTTCCTTCTCTCTCTTTCATTCACAGAACCCACACTCTTCTTTCCCAAAATGCAAATTGTTCTGTGAATAGATTAGGAGCAGATGAAAAACAGGATCTACCTCAATCACAGTGCCCTAGGAAAGAATACGAGGTGTGTCTAAAAAGTTTGGTGATCAGTATCTGAAAACAAACAGAACTGAAGATACCAATTACTTTTATTGGCCTTCAAAAAAATCGCCATCCTTCACAACACACATTTTTCTCAACGTTCATAACGTTTCTGGAAAAACTCACAGCAAAGGCCTCCTTGGGAATCAATCGGGGAAACAGAAAGAAGTCCCCAGGCGCCTGTTTAGGGGAGTACGGTGGATTCCGGATTGAACTGGTAGCACCAGGTCTCATCCCCTGTAATGATAGTTCGCAGAAATGATGGAGCAATATACTTGCACCAACATTTCATGAGTCTCAGTCGCCGTTTTCCCCAAGTCTGTGATCAACTAGGTCACTCAGACCTTCTCTATCACAAATTCACACAGTTTTACTCCTTAGATTATATGGTACTTTCATGTTTTTAGAAACTAAGTGCATAAATATAAATTTATCAACTCTGAACCCTTATTTGTCATGCAGTTTTCCAATCAACAAGTGCATCCAGGTCAGCTTGTAAATTAGAGATATTTGGCAAGGACTGTATCCTACTACACAGCACTGTGTCATCTGCAAGCATGGAAACGTTACCGTTACATTGTATAGTTTAGAAACACCATAAAATGGAATGGTCCCAAATGGAACCCTGGGGTGCACAATTTACCGCCTTGGACTAATTTAAATGTGAATCACTGAGGCTACGTTCACATGTAGGTGTTTTGGGGGTGTTTTTCTGCTCTAGAATCAGCTCTCAAAATGCCCAACAAGACAAATCCTATTCATTTCAATGGCCCCTGTTCACATCTGAGCGTTTTGACACCGTGAGCAAAACGCCCAACGCTCAAAAAAGTACTTGAGCTTCTTTTTGGGCAGATTACAGGCGTTTTCCATTGGTCTCCAGTCAATCTAAAAACGCCTGCACAAAAAACGCCTGTAAAACGCCTGCAAAAACGCCCATAAAAACGCCTGAAAAAACGCCCATAAAAACGCCTGTAATAGCAACGCCAAGATGTGAACGGAGCCTAAGACTCTGAGTAAGACCTTTAGGCAAGTTTCTATCAATTCCAGAATAAATTCTCTAAACCTTAATTTTTTTAGCCATCTGTGAGGAATTTTACCAAATGCTTCAGCAAAAATAACCACTACTTTATCTAAGTTTACTCATAAACATAAATAGATTTGATTGAATTAAAACCATGCTAACTTTCTATTATTATATTATTTCAGATAATCTGGCCCCTAAACCTATCCCTTCAAAATCTCCCTTCACATTCTCTCTTTTAATGCATGACAGTATTTTGGCAGCCTGTAAGCTGCAGCTTGGCATTGCTTTTGCTCAGTCTGTGATCTACTAGCACTCCTAGATCCTTTTTCATCACCGATTCTCCCAGGGGAGCCCCTCCTAATGTGTAATCTGCATCCATATTTTTGGTACCCAAGTGCATAACTTTATGTTTCTCAATATTGGACCTCACCCTGCCATGTAGCTGGACAACTCCCTAATTTGTCAAGGTCTTCCTGCAATGATGCTAAATCATTTGTTGGAGTAATTTAAATGCATAATTTGGTATCAAATGCAAAACTGAAATGTAGTTCTTAATTCCAACCTCTGTAACATCAATAAACAAGTTGAACAACTTTGGCCCCAAGGCAGAACTCTGGAGCACACCACTCACAACTTCAGACCATTTAGCGAATGAGCCATTTACCACTCATCTCTGAACTAATTCATGTAACCAGTTTCTTATCCATGTACATACAATTTATTCAACTCCAACACACCTTATTTTAAACATTAATCAAGTACGGTATCAAATGCTTTAGCAATATCTAGATAAACTACATCCACTGGACTTTCACTATCCAATTCCTCACTTACTTCCTCATAGAACAATAAAAATTGGTCTGACAAGAATGGTATTTCATAAATCCATGCTGGTTGTCACTTATGATAACTTTATATCAATTTGTGTAAAGAGTCCATTAATATTCCCTCAAATACTGTATAGAATAGTTGGTACCAGTTCAGTCAATAAAGTGTTTTTACAAATTCGAAATAGTGGCTTGGCTATAAGCCCTTGTTTACAAATGCAGAGCCCTCTAAAGAGTGATCTGTGTTCGGAACTCTCTTCAGAGGGCATGGGACAGGTGGCGAGGGGGAGTTATTCTGCTGCCTCATTGCCTATTTTAACTCCTTAAATACTGCACCATTGCAACCCAGTGGTGGTAAAAAAAACCAGTGGTGCCCCCCCCCCCCCCCAACCAAGTGTAAGTGAGGATTAACTGAGCTAAGTTCCCAAAGGACTTGCAGGTGTAAGCCACCTGGCCCCAGTGATTTGTTCACATTAGGTTTCTCTAGTCCTTTCTGTACCTGGTTTTCTGACTACCACAGAGGTACTATTGGGTAAACGTCATTATTATTACTGTTAAAAATATCAAACCCATCTTTTTCATCTGTAAAAACTGTTAAAAAATATTTTAATACATCAGCCTTTTCACTGTCGTTTGTGACCAGCTTACCGTGTTAGTCTGTTATGGGGCCTACCTTTTCTTTCATAACCTTTTTACTAATTATACACTTTTTAAAAATGGGATTCGTTTTACTTGCTATAGTAATGTGTTTCTCTATTTAGCAGTTCTGATTGCTCGTTTGCATTTCTTGTTGCATTCCCTTTAAATCTGGAATGCAGAGAGTGTTCATTCTACTTTACACTTTTTAAAGCCATGTTTTTACTAATTTATTTGATTTTTTTTACAAGAATTTAGCCAGGTTTTTGTTCCTATTGTTACCCAATGCAATACAATGACTAATGCACTTCTTTTATTCATCTTTAAAAACACTCCCACTTACCTTGTGTGCTCTTTATTGCAAATATCTGGTCCCATTGAGTGTCTATTCTAACTGAAGTTACTTTTCTTTTTAATTTCAGAGTGTCATAGTCGCTTCTCTTTCCTGTAACTGTTGTTTGAAAATTATAGATATAACAAAGCATTCTTCCTTGTTGGAGCTTCCATCATCTGTTACATGAAATTGTTCAACAATACATTTAATAAATGGCAAGCTTTTGTCGACTGTGCAGTTCCATTTGCTCAATCAACATCAGAATCAGAAAATTATTTTATCAATTAAAATAATGATAACATTGCCCTGCTTCCCAGCTATTTCAGTCTGTAAAAGGAGTTGAGACTCCTCATCCTTTATGTTAGGGAGGCCTACAACATACTCCCACAAGTATTTTTCTTGCACTGCTTTGGAGCTCCAGCCATGTCTGCACCATCGCAGTTTTTGTTTGTGATATCATCTCTCCAAATCCTTTTTAGATTGCTCTTCACATACATACCCCTCCACCTCTACTGCCAATTCTTCCCCTGTGAAATGGAGTGTATCCCTTGACATTTGCAGCCCAGTTGTGTGAGCTGTCTAACCAGGTTCCCAATATTCCACGAAGTCAAACTGCTCCTGGAATAACAAACATTCCTATTCATCTATTTTCTCTGACCCCTCCAGGCCAGATCCTAGTTTAAAAACTCCTCCACTCTTCTAGCCATTAGCCCCAAGAGAGATTTACCCTCCCCAGCCCATCCTTACAGTAGAACCAGTAACCCAGCGGAATGCTCAGTTCTTTAGGAGTTTAAAACCCTCCTTTTTACACCAGATCGTCACCTATTTGTTCAATTCCTTTAGCTCCCATTGCCTAGCACACATAGTATTTCTGAAAATACTAACTTAGAGGTCCTTTTCCTTATTTTGGTTCCTAAGTCTCTGAAATCTTTTTTCAGAATCTGTCAAGGCATTTCACAGCATTTTGAACTTGTCAATCTAGCAAACAGTTTAGCAGTTGCTGTTTGTGTGACAGATTACCCTGTCCGCACTTTTAATAATCTAGTCCCCTATGACCTGTATTTGTCTCTCTTTGCCTACATAAATGTTTCCATCCTTACTGGAGCAGTCATTCCACAAGTTGCTAGAGGAAGTAGTCTGCTACAGCAATGCTACTCCTGTTACATTGTGTCAGGGAATGCCTGAACAAATAATTTGTTTGAGTTAATTTCTAGTAAATGCAGAAATCTTTAAGAACACAAACGAGATCAACGTGAATATGGACTGGGCTATTGACAATAAATTAATATTTTTTTAAATAAGTTACATAAACACAATAAATAGTTTGATCAATAGATACTACAATTTTACATAAAAATTCCAAAATTGTCTGTACCAATAGATTACACATATATATCTATCTATAGAATAGATTAAGTCCAATAATAAATTCTCCCCATAGGCAAAATAACCAGTGATACCTAACTATCAGATAATAGCCTGCATTTTACAGTATTCAACTGTTATTCCCCTGCAGAAGAAATAAGCGTCAAACTACATACAATGGTATGGCACTATGGTGCTAGAACAGAACAATAATCAAAAAGCAACAAAAATAAAATGTATTAATTTGAAAAGTTATGTTATCGGGGGGAGAGCGCTTAGGTTACCAAAAGAAATATAGCAGTTGGTCTTTTGATCTAAGCAAGCCAATCAACAGAAGATATACTATAATTACCCTTTTAAAATGGGTGTTTGCCCTAAATGGTTGCCGCTAGACATGTGCAATTTGTTTCACAACCAATCGAAATTCGGACGAATTTTACATCTAATGAATTTCAACTGATATGAAAGAAATTATCACAAAATTAACAAATTCATTCGGCATGATTCAGTAAAGGTGTAATAAAAAAGCAAGTTGACTCAGAGTAAATCTTACAGCCCAATCAGCTGATTTATTCTGTGCTGGAGGTTAGATTATTAATACTGGCAAAGTGCATTCCTGAGAACTGAGTGAGAAGGGTGTTGTATTTGAGCAGAGGAGACGAGTTTTGAGAAGTAGAAGAGAGATATTGTGTGTGTGTGTGTGTCAATGGCGGCCCGTCCATTAGGAGCGCAGGGGTGCCCCCCCTATCCATGCATCTGGCCCCCTAATCTACAACAGGATGCCGGATGCATGTATTTTGATAGAGGATTTTTTTTTTGAAGCACGTGATTAGAGCCAGAGGCTCTAATAGGCTTCAAAAAAGGGTGGGCTTGGGGCGCAGAGCACTGCGCCCTGAGCCCACCCAGTTGTATGGCAATAGCAAATAAATATTCGCTATTGTCACACTGATTCTCCTCCCAGCCAATCAGGAAGAGGGTTGAGAGACCCCTTTCCGGCTTGGCCAAAAGGAGAAGCGACCTTACTGGCCACTGGCTAGGAAGAGGGAGGAGGCACACGGCTGGAGGAGAAGCACAGCGGCTCAGCCATCCAGCACTCCCTGGCTCGGACACGAGGTAAGGAGGCAGGCCGGCCATGGGGGGGGATGGTGGTGTGCTGTTATGCCTGCCTTCCGGCCAGCCGGCCGTTCTTCTGTCCGTCAGGGGAAGAGGGGGAGGGTGCACTGGTTTGCCCCCCCCCTGAGATAGCGAGCACCAGCCACAACTGATGTATGTGTGTGTGTGTGTGTGTGTGCGAATGGATTCAAGCTCTAAATATCAGTTTCCTCCTGCTACCAGCAGCAGTGACAAAGCACAACCACTAGCAAAATGCATTCCTGAGAATGTTGGGTGTTGTATTGCATTTGAGCAGAGGAGACGAGTTTTGAGAAGCAGCAGAAGAGACATTGGCATTGTGTGTGTGTGTGTGTGTTGGTAATGGATTCAATAAACACACGACTTTCAGAATTATGATTTGTTTTTAGAAATACAGTATCTCACAAAAGTGAGTACACCCCTCACATTTTTATAAATATTTTATTATATCTTTTCATGTGACAACATTGAAGAAATTGCACTTTGCTACAATGTTAAGTAGTGAGTGGACAGCTTGTATAACAGTGTACATTTGCTGTCCCCTCAAAATAACTCACCACACAGCCATTAGTGTATAAACAGCTGGCAACAAAAGTGAACACACCCCTGAGTGAAAATGTCCTAATTGGGCCCAAGGTGTCAATATTTTGTGTGGCCGCCATTATTTTCTAGCACTGCCTTAACCCTCTTGAGCATGGAGTTCACCAGATTTTCACAGGTTGCACTGGAGTCCTCTTCCACTCCTCCATGATGACATCACGGTGCTGGTGGATGTTGGAGACCTTGCGCTCCTCCACCTTCCGTTTGAGGATGCCCCACATATGCTCAATAGAGTTTAGGTCTGGAGACATGCTTGGCCAGTCCACCACCTTTACCCTCAGCTTCTTTAGCAAGGCAATGGTCATCATGGAGGTGTGTTTGGGGGTCGTTATCATGTTGGAATACTGCCCTGCGGCCCAGTCTCTGAAGAGCTTCAGTATTTCACAGTACATGTTGACATTCATGGTTCCTTCCATGAACTGTAGCTCCCCAGTGCCGGCAGCACTCATGCAACCCCAGACCAAGACACTCCCACCACGATGCTTGACTGTAGGCAATATACACTTGTCTTTGTACTCCTCACCTGGTTACCGCCACACACGCTTGACATCAGTAGAACCAAATATGTTTATCTTGGTCTCATCAGACCACAGTACATGGTTCCAGTAATCCATGTCCTTAATCTGCTTGTCTTCAGCAAACTGTTAGCAGGCTTTCTTGTGCATCATCTTTAGAAGAGCCTTCCTTCGGGGATGAAAGCCATGCAGACCAATTTGATGCAGTGTGCAGCGTATGGTCTTAGCACTGACAGGCTGACCCCCTAAACCGCTGTATGGTCTTGGCCACCATGTTGCAGCTCAGTTTTAGGGTCTTTGCACTCTTCTTATAGCATAGGCCATTCTTATGTAGAGCAACAATTTATATTTTCAGATCCTCAGAGAGTTCTTTGCCATGAGGTGCCATGTTGAACTTCCAGTGACCAATATGAGAGAGTGAGAGTGATAACACCAAATTTAACACACCTGCTCCCCATTCACACCTGAGACCTAGTAATACTAACAAGTCACATGACACTGGGGAGGGGGGATGGCTAATTGGGCCCAATTTGGCATTTTCACTTAGGGGTGTTTTCACTTTTTTTGCCAGCGATTTAGACATTAATGGCGGTGTGTTGAGCTAATTTGAAGGTTCAGCAAACGTACACTGTTATACAAGCGGTACACTCACTACTTTACATTGTAGCAAAGTGAAATTTTTTTCAGTGTTGTCACATGAAAAAATATAATAAAATATTTACAAAAATGTGAGGGGTGTACTCACTTTTGTGAGATACTGTATATATACATAAATAACAAATGATCAAAAAAACAAAATTATTAAATAATAAAATGAATAAATTTGTTATATTGAATATCTATACTCTACAGTAATAATGAATTATCCAAAAACAAATGAATGTAGCATAACCAATATAACAGAACAATATTATGTTTTTTACGAATGAAAATGAAACAGAACAAAATGTTCCGCCATGCACAAGTCTAGTTGCCACCAGACTCTAAGATGGCTGCCAAGATGGTTGTAGTTTGCCTTCCCAAAATGGCATCTAGCTATGCTGGGGCTGTGTGCTGGTGTCACAGAGGTGTCAGATGATATTATGATGATGTGTGTAGATGGTCCTCCCTCGTGTTCGGATGATGTTCAGAGCTCATTTGTGTCTGTTTTTAGAGTTGTTTTACTAAAGGCAAGTAGGCTTTAGTATTTTCCCCCAGCCTAGTGAATGAGGTGAAGCTCTGCTGACTTTCATCATTCAATTATATGCAAGCAAATATACTTTTTTTTTTTTTTTTTATTTAATTTTCCTTGCATGTGATTGGGTATTCGTTCCATCTGAATTTTCACATTCAGTAAGCTAAGGGAAAATGTAATTGCAAAGTAAATATTCTCTCCCAAAGTCAACAGCCTATTTGTCTTTAGTAAATCAACCCAATTATGTTTCTAACTTCCACTTTTATGTATTGTTGGGTAGGTGGAGTTTTTTAGCACTATATATATTCTGTATCTCACTTCATTATTGTGCTGTGATCAAGGCGGTTTGCCGAAACATGTTAGCCCTCTTGTATACTCTTTTCATGTAATGAATACATTTTCTATACGGACATGAAGTTGCTGCCTCAATTGCTGGATTTGTTTGCTCTGTCTGGAGGACTTTGGAGCCACGGCACCTATCTGTGGACTCTATCCACAAACTTCATTTGGAGGTCCCCCTATTCAGAGTGCTGCATCTGTTGTCTATCTGTTGTGAATTTAATGTGACCCTTTCACAACAGGGTCACTTTTAGCTGATAGGTGACCTATAATAGAAGCATGTACAGTATAGGTATATTTATCTATCCAGTGGCCTGTGTATTGAAAAGCTGCCACATCTCTGCTCCCCAACTGCAGCAAGTAAGTTACTGTCGGAATTGACTACTATCTCCTCCAGCTGGCCACTGTGGTTTCTCCCGCTGGCTTGTATGACCTGTAGAAGAGTTTAATCTAGTTGGAGGAACTACAGAAGCCGGAAGGAAAGTAAATAATCTACACAACAAGAAATGTAGAATACTTGCGGCAGCAAAAGTGCAAAGTAGTAGGAATTTTCAAAACATGGGCCACTAGAAAGGTAAGTATTTAAACGCTTTTTTTACAGATGACCTCTTTGGTAAAAGTGACCCTGTGGTGATAGAGTGACTTTTGATGCACTTTTGCACACTTGCCTCCTGCCCAAACGTACAGACAGAAATAGAAAAATAAGTTCTTTAAAAAGTGTAAAAAATTGTTTCCGTGCTTTAAATTCAACAGGAAAGGTATACTTATCCCAGACAATTATGAAGAAGACACGAACTAGCAAAACTTCTTTAAATCCACGTAGTTCACAAGCCCCACTGCGAGTCAGATTATTAAAGAAAGTCTCGCTTAGATGATATCAGAGTCCTTTATTCTACATAGTGGGAGCTAGGATTCTGTCAACATTTTAAGCAGCTTCAGAGGAAGTAGCACAATGTTGCTATCTGTCAAAATGCACAGCCCTATCAAGGGTCAAGTATTTAAAGTATATATTTTGCTTTTGACATAAGCTGTAACAAAACTGCTACTAGTTTTTTGTTCAAATAAAGTTAAAAAAAAAAAAAATAGGGAGAATTCACTTCTGTGACAACAAAGAAAACCCACAATATAAAATCCCTGATTACTTGTGACTCTACCCACGTGGTATACGTGTTGGAGTGTGTACGTTGGATGCAATACGTGGGTAGGACCACGAGGAAGCTAAAAACTAGAATAAGAGAACCTATTACTAATATAAAAAAGGGTTTTACCAACATAGTGTCTCCAGACATTTCAAGTTAAAACATAATAAGGATCCCAGCTTGTTAACTTTTTATCGGATAGAGAGGATCAAGGGACACTGGAGAGGGATGGATAAATTAAAAGAAGTGTCAAAAAAGGAGACTCAATAGGTTTATGAAATGGGCACCTTACACCCTTATGGGTTAAATATAGACTGACTACTTTTTAAACATGTTTTGAGTGAAATTATACAGAGGCAAAACCACATACCAAAGGGTGGATTGACTATGTTGATATTTGGTTGAGGGCAAGGCTTCACCCAAGTAGGAGAAAAAAGATTTTTCTTTTTATTTGGGAGTGGTCTGGAGTAGTCCTTTATAATATACATGTATGTCCCCTTTAAGAGATTGGTGGAGAGGCATAGGAGCCAGACAATGCTAGACCCATGCGATAAGGGCCTGGGTATATTGGGATATTATGTTAGAGTTTTATAAAATATATGAGCCTGCTTGGATACATTTTATTTATTTATTTCAGGTACTTATATAGCGCTGTCAATTTACGGAGCGCTTTACATATACATTGTACATTCACATCAGTCCCTGCCCTCAAGGAGCTTACAATATAAGGTCCCTAACTCACATACATACACAGAAGGGACAATTTTTTTTTATACAGGATCCAATTAACCTACCAGCATGTCTTTGGAGTGTGGGAGGAAACTGGAGTACCTGGAGGAAACCCACGCAGGCACAGGGAGAACATGCAAACTCCAGGCAGGTAGTGTCGTGGTTGGGATTCAAACCAGTGACCTTCTTGCTGCTAGGTGAAAGTGCTAACCACTACACCACTGTGCCGCCCATTTTATGTGTGTTTTATATGATGTATACATATTGGATGGGAAATATAGGGTGGATACCCTCTATAAAGATGGTGCAATTATAGCAGACATCCTAACGCTTGGAGAAGACATCAAATGACGCAACACGTAGGGCAGGGCAGGGCAGGGCAAGGACACTGACATCACTGTGCACTATGGGCAATATGTATAAGCGCAGTCACCCTAGTATCGAGAAGACACTATGAAGATGTGAGCGTTTTTATAAATTTTAATAAAAGCCTGATTTTAAAAGGTTTTTACTCTATAGGAGCCTTCCCTGCCTCTATGTATGATCGGGACCTGTATTTGAGAGTTCAGTGTGAAGGGACCGAATTTGGAGCCAGTAACATTGAGCCATTAACCTACAAGAGATAAGTAATAAGTGGAGTGACAGATTTCCAACAGCAAGAGGTGAAAACCCGGGTCACTACTAGGCAGTGGCTCAGGATGCATTTTATAACTTTGGAGAGGGACCCAGATATCATTGACAGGAAAACCACATGAACCTGAAATGCAAACAGTATTATGCACAGAGAGGACAATATTCCACAAGTGGGTGAGCAGATGATGTCCCCACCAGAAAGGCAAGTAGGTACTCTGCTCTTCAGAGCATCTCCAGCACATTAGCTCAGAAGAAGTCTGGCATCAGAGGGAGATCATTTTGTAGTTTTTTTTTCTCAAAATAGGGGGACATGAACATCTTGTCACTGAGTAGAGTAGGTCTCACCCAGGTAGTGCTCTCAATATTAAAAACAGGTCTACTCCTGGAGCCCCCCCCCCCCCCTCTCTTTCATCAACTGATACAACTAAGAAAACATTGAAAGGGGTGAACTGTCAGAGAAAAGAGACATATGGAGTGGGATAAAGAGATGGTGGCACTTGTCTCTTGAGTTTGTGGAGGAAGTTAGAAAGTTGTGTATAAATGAACTAGTCTAAGTATTGTGAGAAAAGTGGTAGGGTAATTGGCGCTGCCAGAAAAATAAGAACTATAGAAAATATATACAATTATATTATTATTATTATTATTTTTCTGGCAGCGCCAATTACCCTACCACTTTTCTCACACCCTGATATAGTCATACTATATTTTTGGGGTAGGCTGCAGCCTATCATTCAAATAGATCCATTCGCGCGGAATTTTTTCTTTATCAGTCTAAGTATTGTGTTTTTGTTGTTGTCACTCATGTAGAGAAAGCTGCTAGTTTCATATGACATGATATACAGGCAGTCCCCGGGTTATAAACAAGATTGGTTCTGTAGGTTTGTTCTTAAGTTGAATATGTATGTAGGTTGGAACAGGTAAATTTTTTAAGTGTAACTCCAGCCCAAAAAAAATGTTTTACGTTTTTTGGATAGCATAGGGAAGGGTTAACACCCCTGTAATGTTTGTTTTGTTTTCTGTGCACCTGGTCAGAAGATGTCACCTCACTTTCTGTTCCTATGACAATTCAATTTTGAAAAATTTGGGTTGTTGTGGAAACAAGGATTGGTGATAAAGCTTCAGTGGAGACACCTCTTTGCCATGGTAATTCTTATAGGGGTGAATTTCCCCTTCCTAGGGGTAGATTTCCTCTCACTTCCTGTTGTTTTCCTCTGCAAGTATTTGAGTCGTATGTAAGTTGGATGTTTGTAACTCTTTGTAACTCGGGGACTGCTTGTAATTGAAATCAGGAATCTCTGCAAAGATCTGGTACATCAGTGGTCCCTACTCCTAGGCAAGGTGGTCAGATAAAGGGGTAAGTGGGCAAGGTCAGTGGGAGAGCTTCATAAGTATTATAATTCTGTTTCATATTATTAAGGGGGTCAGATAGGGGAGAGAAGAATGAAAAAAGGGGTCAGTCCACTAAGAGCTCTCAAATCTAGGGAGCTAAGGTCTTGTTCCAGTTGAGTCATTCTCTTATCTGAGTGATGGTGGAACAAGTCGGTGAGTCTGCTTTGTGGTAAAATTAGGGAGCCCCTCTCCCCATTAATGCTTAGATTTTGTGAAGACAGAATATTTAAATCTAGGCTTTTTACTCCCCCACACAAATTCAAAAATTCTAGAATGGAGGTGGGAAAAAATTGCTTGGGTGGATGGATAGAAATGGAATTGAAAATGTAAAGGAGATGGGGTAAGATGTACATTTCCAGAGTGTTGATTTGGCTAAACCATGATAGTTTTCTGGCCTTCCATTTGGATGAAATTTAATTTTCCAGTTTACCATAGTTCAAGTAGTATTAAACCCAAAACGAAAAATGTAAGATATTGCAGCTTACCAATTAATAGACGTGATAACTGAATTAATCTTTTTTTTTTTTTAGGCTTTTTTCCCCTCTGTTTTCAACAGGGGCACCTTTGGACATCAGCATTGTCAGTCTGGGGGAAGGGATTTGTAGATGCAATTGCAGATTTGGATACACTAACATTTTAAAGCTAAACTCCAGATAACACTTTATAAACAGTTACAGCAAATGTGTTTTTTTTTCCTTTTGGTATAAAGGTTTAACATAAATATATAAAGCTCATCATTGTAAGCACCCCTGTCAGTAGCAAGTGATTTGTCTCAACCCTGTAATTGCTACATCTGCAGAACGTCTTAGGTGACAGCGCTGATTCATATTGCCCATTGTGCACAGTGACGTCAGTGTCCTTGCCCTGCCCTACGTGTTGCGTCATTTGATGTCTTCTCCAAGTATTAGGATGTCTGCTATAATTGCACCATCTTTATAGAGGGTATCTGCCCTAAATTTTCCATCCCTTCTTGTTCTGTTCAAAAACAGGAAACTTACGCCAGTTTTAGGTAGTGGTTGTAGGCAGTAAAGGTTGGGCTCAACCAAAGGGAATTACCATTCTTAACCACTTCCTGCCCAAGTTCGTCCTTGGGTTTCAGTGGATATACCGGGATAATGCCTGCACCTACAGGCATCATCCTGGTACTGTTTTTTTTCAGGCAGTGATTCTCTACAAAGCAGAAGTGATCTGAGTGGCTAACTGGCCACCCCCCTCCCGCCACGCCTCTCCCGGGCTCTCCGGTCCCTTTACAGAGGCCAGGAGCAATGCGGCTGGCGGTGATGGCTGCCTGGGACAGAGAGAGAGGAACTGATGTCGTTCCCCTCTCTCTGTAACCCTGGAAACCGGGAGCGACGAGTATTCGTCACTTCTGGTTAAGCCCCTTTGTTTACCTGGCTTCCAGCGGCCAGAGAAGCAGCCGATCAGACTGATCTGGGTCCGATCGACTGCATGGGGGGCCAGAGGAGAGATTTGATTTGGGGTCTAATAGACCCCAAATCTCTCCATAAAGAGGACCTGTCAGGGCTTATGCTGTTACAAGGGATGTTGTTCATCCCTTGCGATAGCAATAAAGTTTTTATATATATAGAGTTATATATAGTTATATATATATATGAGAATGAGAATGCATATGTTACTCCTGCACGCATATGTAAACGGTGATCGAACCACACATGTGAGGTATTGTCGTGAACATCAGAGCGAGAGCAATAATTCTAGCACCAGACCTCCTGTGCTACTCTAAACTGGTAACCTATAAAAGCGTTTAAAGCGTCGCCTATGCAGAATTTTAGGCACTGTAGTTTGCTGCTATTCCATGAGCAGACGCAATTTTAAAGCATGACATGTTAGGTATCTATTTACTCAACGTAACATCATCTTTCAGATAATACCAAAAAATTGGGCTAACTTTACTGTTTTGTTTTATTTTTATTCCTGAATGTCTTTTTTTCCCCCCGAAAAATTGCGTTTGAAAAACCACTGCGCAAATCCCGTGTGACATAAAAAATTGCAACACACCATTTTATTCTATAGGGTCTCTGCTAAAAAAATAATATATAATGTTTGGAGGTTGTAAGTAATTTTCTAGCACAAAAAAGTCGATTTTTGCATGTAGGAGCGAAGTGTCAGAATAGGCGTGGCAAGGAGGCGGTTAAACAGTTAGTGTGAATTAGCCCTTGGTGTCTATTATGCAGGAGTCAGGAGTGCCACACAGGCCACTTTACAGAGAACAACCAAAACCTACCCTCTATTCCCAGTAAAAATCACCCACACATCCAGCCTATAACACCCGTAGTACAGATCTCCTATAACATCTCTATATTCCTTCTTCCAGCCTATCACTTCAGTACAAAACCCCCAACCCCCAGGACAAACTCCTCAGCACGGACACTCTTCCAACCCAGATTGACCCCCCCCCCCCAAAACAGACCCCTAAACACAGACCGACTTCCCAAGCACAGACCTATCAGCCTACGTCCAGACTGACCCCCTCCTCCCAGCACACACCCCTCAGCACAGACCCCTCAGTACAGACTGACTCCCCTAGCACAGATCGCTCAGTACAGATGCACCCCCGCAGCGCAAACCCCTCAGTACAAACTTCTTCCCCAGCAAAAACCCCCAGTACAGCCCCCCAGCACAAACCCCTCAGTACAGACCTCTCATTGCAAACCCCTCAGTACAGCCCCCCAGCACAAACCCCCAGTACAGCCCCCCAGCACAGGCCCTTCAGCCAGATGGACAAAAGTACATGAGGGAGGCAGCGCATGAACCACACGGGGATGCAATGGATAAGGAAGTCAGGTGAACAACCAGTATAGAAAGGGTTAACAGTTTATTGGTATTGATAACCAAATACAAAGTATATAAAATGCTTATATCCCCCTGGGCTGGAGTGGATAAGGGCACCTGGCAGCAAGCAACACGAGTGCGAGGAGGTCTGTCTCCCAGGACTGCTGAGCAGTGTGTGCACAAAGCCGGAATCCAGCCTGCGCGAGGATGAAAGGACTCTGCTGTAGTTCCGTAGCGGTGACATCAGCCGGACAGGCGCCACTTGCGGGGAAATACCAGGAACCAGAGTGGAACACAAGCTATATGGTTGACATGACTACATGTTTTGCGCTATGCGCTTTATCAAGTCACCTTCAGATGGACCCCCCTCCAGCACAAGCCCCCCAGTATAGACTCCCGCCAGCACAAACCCTTCAGTACAGTATCTTCCTCCCCCCCCCAGCACAGATGGACCCCTCCTTCAGAAACCCCTCGGCACAGACTCCCCCCAGTACAGCCCCCCAGCACAAACCCCTAAGTACAGACTGCCCCAGTACAAACGCCTCCACACAGACTGATCCCCCCCCCCCAGCAAAGACCCCTCAGTACAGACTGACCTCCCAGCACAGATGGACCCCCCCCCCCTGCACCATGCACCCTCCTTTCCAGTACAAAGCCCTCAGTACAGAAAAAAAAAAAACCCTAATACACACTGACCTTTCTAACATTCCTAAATCTGCCCCAGTAAAGACCTCTTAGTAAAGAGAACCCCTCTCCCAGTACATAACCCCTCAAACATTCTCCCCACTTCAGGATAGACCCCTCAGGGCATAAACTCCTGTCCCCCTCCCCACTACAGCCCCCCCCCCACAGAAACCTTAGTGTAGATTCCCTTCTTTCTAAACTGACTTATTCACAAATCTTATACAGCGGTTGCTCAGAGTCAGGAGAAGTCCAGAGCAGGGAAGGAGAGTGATGAGCTGGGCAGGGGAGAAGACTTTCTTCCACTATCAATCAAGCAGCAGATATAGACTCAGGGGGTGGGTGCTGCAGTCACCTGCCTTTTTTTCTTTTGTATTGCATGACCCTGCAGGGCAGTGTCGTGCAACACAAAAAAATTATGTCAGGCAGCTGCAGCAATCCCTGTGGATAACACCCCCACGCCCCCATTAGTATGTCACAGCTCCCGAAAGTCTCCTACTCCCCCAAGCACTCATCATCTCTATTCATCTATAAAATTCCATTTCACCTGCAGATATATAGCACCATCAGCCCAAGGCCAGAATAGTTACAGGCCCAGGTTTGATGAACTCTGCAACACATACTTCTTGGCCAAACACTTAATGATGCAGAGGAAGTGGGCATATGGGGTGGCAATGGGAGGTGAGAGGGGAGTAATTGGTAGTACTAAAGTGCAGAAATGATGGAAGCCAAGCAAAGTGACTAGGTCCTTACCAGCATGATCAAGCCAAACAAGCATTCCATAAAAACGGGGTGGGGTAAAAGGAATGCTAGGTGTTCTGTATCAGTGGCTAAAAGTCATACCTCTAATATTAAAGTAGAAGTTCACCCTAAAACTAAAATCTGTAAATCTACTGGCATCCACAGTCTAAGACTAACCTATTTAGTCGTGTAGAGAAGAAATCCCTATAAATATCTTTTTTAAGCCGATCCGGTCCGGTCCCACGCTGAGCTGTCAGTGGCACTGCGGGAGCTTCTCTGTGTAAGTGTCTGCAGGAGAGGCAGCCGACAACGGAAGCCCCATAGTAGGTCTTATGGTGATGTCACTTCCCATTCATTTCACAGTCATTGTCGGCTGTCTCCTCTGCAGAGCTTCCGCTGCTAAGTTGAGACCGGACTGGATCAGCTTCAGAAAAGGTATGTATACTGATTTCTTCTTTACAGGGCTAGATAGGTTAGTCTTAGATCGTGGATGCCTTTAGATTTAGAGATTTTCGTTTTAGGGTGAACTTCTACTTTAACGTTTTTCATAAACAGCACTTATCATTATTATTATCGCCATCATTTCAACAGTCATATAAAATGTGAAGATTTTATTAAAGTAACATTAAGCAATATCCTTATTCCCCAAAAATAATCTTTATACCTGTACATCCACTGTTTAGCAATGCTTCCCATAAACAGCACTTATTATTATCATCACCATCATTACAACAATTATATAAAATGTGAAGTTTTGAATAAAGTAGCAATAAGAAATATCCTTATTCCCCAAAAATAATCTATATACCTGTACATCTAGTATTTAGTGGTTCTGTAATCTATTTTTCAAAAACATTTTTAATATTTCTAATGTGTTTTTCTGCCTCCTTGTAACATCTTCCATGAGCTCCTGATCTTCTAGTTTTACCCCTCATTTCTGTTTGTTTGGAACCAGCAGTGCAGGTAAATTACGGTCATGTGCACTGCTCTATGCACACTACACATCCTGTAATTCATAGTCCATCTCAGGATTGAGCAAGAGAGGGTGGCAACATTCCTACATAAAGTGAGACCAACGAAGCCAACCTCTAAAAGGAAGTCGGATCACAGCAGCTGAAAAAAATACATTTGGAAATTTGGAGGAGGCTGAGAACAGCAGAAGATTTTGAATTAGGATTACATACTTGAATATCATTTGTTTTTTGTTAACCGCTTCCATACAGAGCAGTTAGACCCCCTTCCTGCCCAGACCAATTTTCAGCTTTCAGCACTCTCACAATTTGAATGACAATTGCTCAGTCATGCTACACTGTAACCAAACAAAATTTTTATCATTTTTTTCACACAAATAGAGCTTTCTTTTGGTGGTATTTGATCACAACTGGGGTTTTTTTTTTTCGTGATATAAGCAAAAAAAGAGCAAAAATTTTGCAAAAAAAACACTTTTTTTTAGTTTCTATTATAAAATTTTGCAAAAAATTAATTTTTCTTCATACATTTGGGCCAAAATTTATACTGCTACATGTCTCTGGTAAAATTAACCCAAATTAGTGTATATTATTTAGTCTGTGTGAAAGTTATTGAGTCTAGAAGCTATGGTACCAATTACTGAAAATTGATCACACCAGATGTACTGATGGCCTATCTCCTTTCTTGAGGCCCTGAAATGTCAGGACAGTACAAATACCCCCCAAATGACCCCTTTTTGTAAAGTAGACAGTCCAAGGTATTTAGTAAGAGGCATGGTGAGTTTTTTGAAGTTATAATTTTTTCCCACAATTCTTGGGAAAATGAAGAAAACATTTTTTTTTCTTTTTTTTTCCCAAAACGTTGTCAATTTATAAGCTATTTCTAACACAAAGCATGTACACAGCAAAAATGACACCCCAAAATTCATTCTGCTACTCCTTCTGAGTATGGTGATACCACATGTGTGAGACTTTTACACAGCCTGGCCACAAAAAGAGACTCCACGTCCAAGTAGCACCATAAGGCGTTTTAGGAGCATAAATACACATAAAACTTTCTTACTACCTATCACACTTTTCAAGGCCCTAGAGCAACAATACAATGGAAAAGTCCACAAAATTACCCCATTTTGGAAAGCAAACACTCCAACGTATATTCTATGAGGCATTATGGGTCCTTTGAACATGTCATTTTTTTCCACAAGTTTTTGGAAAATGTGGGAAAAAAATAAAAACTTTTTTTTTTACACAAAGTTGTCAATTTATAGGATATTCCTAACACATAGCATGTACATCGCAAAAATGACACCCCAAAATACATTCTGCCACTCCTCCTGAGTATGGCAATACCACATGTGTGAGACTTTTTCACAGCCTAGCCATATAGAGGGGCCTAAACATCCAAGGAGCATCATCATGCATCCTAGCCACTTGCCTAGGTCTATTTTTGACATTTGGTGTTTACAAGCTAAAATCAGTTGTTTTTGCTAGAAAACTACTTAGAACCCCAAAACATTATATATTTTTTTTTAGCAGAGACCCTAGAGAATAAAATGGAGATTATTGCAATATTTTTTATCACACCGTATTTGCGCAGCGGTCTTCCAAACGCAATTTTTTGGGAAAAAAATCACTTTTTTTAATTAAAAAATAAGAAACCAGTAAAGTTAGCCCAATTGTTTTCCATAATGTGAAAGATAATGTTACGCCGAGTAAATAGATACCCAACATGTCATGCTTCAAAATTGCGCACGCTCACAGAATGGTGACAAATTTTGGTACTTAAAAATCCCCATAGGCGACATTTTAAAAATTTCTACAGGTTGCTATCTTAGAGTTACAGAGGAGGTCTAGGGCTCAAATTATTGCTCTTGCTCTAACGATCGCGACGATACCTCACATGTGTAGTTTGAACACTGTTTACATATGTGGGCGGGGTTTCCGTATGCGTTCGCTTCTGCGCGCGAGCTCGCGGGGACACGGCGCTTTAATTTTTTTTTTTTTTTTTTTTACTATTTATTTTATTTATTATTTTTTATTTTTACACTGTTTTTTTTAAAAAAAAAAAATTGATCATTTTTATTTCTATTGCAAGAAATGTAAACATTACTTGTAATAGAAAAAGGCACGACAGGACCTCTTTTTTGTGAGATCTGGGGTCAAAAAGTCCTCAGATCTCACAAGTACACTAAAAGATAGAAAAAATAAAAAAAAAAAATTAAAAAAAAATTAAATAAAATGAAAAAAAAAAAAGGGACCTTTAAACTGGTTGCTAGGCAACGACGTTTGCCGTAGCTCCGGTCCTCCAAGACCATAGAGTCGAGTGAGGGCAAGCTTGCCCTCACTCGACATCCTGTCTGTGAGGATCTGGGACCGGATCGTTTTCCCCGCTGCCGGCGGGTCCGGTAAGCGGGGAAAAGGACCAGAATGCAGCGGGAGGGGGGGGCACCTCTTCCGCCACCCCGGAAGGGTGATCCCGCGGCGAATCTGCCGCTGGGACCACCCTTATCGGAAAGCCAACCGTCCACCGTTTAAAAAAATACCAGGGTTATGGCAGCTATCTGCTGCCATAACACCGGTATTTAGGTTTAAACGGACGACGTATGTTAACCTTTTTGGACTTAGACATGGTGGCTGTATGAAGGGTGACAGGTACTCGGGTACTTTGCTGGGCAGGTGACAGGTACTCTGGTACTGATGAGCAAGTGGCAGGTACTCGAGTACTCCGATAGGCAGGTGACAGGTACTCGGGTACTCTTATGGGCAGGTGACAGGCAGGTGATAGGTACTGATGAGTAGTACTGATACTGATAGGTGATACTGATACTGTACTGATGGGTACGGATGATCAGTACTGATACTAATAGGTGATAGGTACTGAGGGGTACTGATGAGTACTGATGAGTAGTGATGGGTAATAATGAGCAGGTGGCAAGTACTCGGGTACTTCAGGTGTCAGGTACTCTAATGAGCAGGTGGAAGGTACTCGGGTACTCTGTTGGGTAGGTGACAGGTACTCGGGTACTCCGATGACGGGTACTCAAAGTACCAGAGTACCTGTCAGCAGAGTACCTGAGTACCTGTCATCAGAGTACCCGAGTACCTGTCATCAGAGTACCCGAGTACCTGTCACCAGCCCATCAGAGTACCTGTCACCAGAGTACCCGAGTACCTGTCATCAGAGTACCCGAGTACCCATCATCAGAGTACCCGAGTACCTGTCACCAGCCCATCAGAGTACCTGTCATCAGAGTACCCGAGTACCTGTCATCAGAGTACCCGAGTACCTGTCATCAGAGTACCCGAGTACCCATCATCAGAGTACCCGAGTACCTGTCACCAGCCCATCAGAGTACCTGTCATCAGCCCATCAGAGTACCCGAGTACCTGTCATCTGAGTACCTGATGGGCTGGTGACAGGTACTCGGGTACTTTGATGGGCTAGTGACAGGTGCTCTTTATTGGGGGGGGGCAATCAGTGTGGTTGGGGTGCACTATGATTGGTAACTAGCTGTTACCACAATCTCCTCCTCACACAGGATCAGTGTGTGAGGAGGAGAACACGGTGACAGCTAGTTACCGTGTTCTCTGATGACATTTGTGACCGGCTGTGATTGGACACAGCCGGTCACGTGGTAAAGAGCCAATTTCATTGGCTCTTTACCTAGATCGGGGATGGGCTCTGTCCGAGGGACGAGCCTCGTCCCCGATCGCCGCGCTGCGCGCCCCCGGGGGCGCGCATTAAGGAAGGAACGAGCGGCTCGCGCTGGAGCCGCTCATGTGATCGGCTGTGATTGACACAGCTGATCACGTGGTAAACAGCCAATTTCATTGGCTATTTACCTTGATCGGGGTTGGGCTCAGTCCGAGGGACGAGCCTCACCCCCGATCGCCGCGCTGCGCGCCCCCGGGGGCGCGCGGTAGCGGGGAGATCCGGGCGCCGTCATATGACGTCGGCCCGGATCGAGAAAGGATTTGTGCCGACGTCATTTTACATGACGCGGTACGGAAGGGGTTAAACAAGTGCTTGGCACCACTTTAACTGACGTACTTGTGCAGCTAGAGGCATCAGCCCCGTACTGTTTTTTAGAGCTGGCGGCAGGGCCGGTGCTAGACTATTTTACGCCCTAGGCAAGACCAGCTACTTGTGCCGCCCCCAAAAAAATAAAAAGGAAGGGGTTAAAAACTCCTCTATGTCATACCCAGTGACCCTGATCTGATGGCTCCTCTATGTTATACTGTCATACCCAGTCACCCCCATATTCCTCCATGTCACACCTGGGGACCCTAATGTCCCTCTATGCCACACCAAGGGACCCCGATGATCCTCCATGTCACACCAGGGGCACCTGATGTTCCTCCATGTCATACCCAGAGACCCTGATGTTTTTCCATGTCACACCTGGGGACCCTGATGTTCCTACATGTCACACCTGGGGACCTCAGTCCCCCATGGCACACCCACCCAGGGACCCCAATTCCTCATTGCACACCTGGTGACCCCGAAACCCTGTTACACCCGGTGACCCCTATCCCCCATGGCACACATGGTGACGCTGATTCCCTTTCACACCAGGGAACCTCCATGTCACACCCAGGGACCCTGATCCCCTGTTCTGGGGACACTCACTGGGCGGTATGAAGAGAGTGGCCCGCACTTTGCCCTCCTTCACCGTGATCCTGCTTATTCCTTCTTCTAGAATGCTCCTCTTCTGGACCACAGTGCTCACCACAGCTCCAACCGGCTCCTGGTGAAGGGAGAAGCAGCAGTCCGAGAACTCCGCACGTCCCTAATCCCAAACCTCCTCAGAATATTCCGGTGCCTCGTCGTTTCTGCTCCAGTAAAGGTGCCACCCTCCAGTGCCAAGCTTGGGGTCAGGTTCAGCTCTCCTCCGCTCCCTGCTTAATACCGACCCAGGGAAATGAACGGCGGTCCACCAGCTCAGTGCAGAGAGTCCCTTCCTGCCCAGGGTTTACACCATTCAGCTCCAGCCAAAGAGGATCATGATGCAGGCAGCACTCCTGTGGGCTCCCTTCCTGCCTCTTGGCCCCCCCCAACAGTGGGGGAAAGCCAGGGCCTGGTAGTTCAGCCACTGCCCCAGACACCTGGCATCTTCCTCTGTCCATTCTTCCTCCCCCACGGCCGCCCCCTCCCCTCAGCTCACAAGGATCATTCATGATGGACAGAGAGTGCCAACTCATGGCTGCACCCCTAGGTTGCAATGCGCCCTAGGCGGCTGCCTAGTTTGCCTAGTGGAAGCATCGGCCCTGGCTGGCGGTCGCCTTTCTTGTGATAACAACCAATGCGGTTTAGCAGCCGCTAACAAGGAGCGGGAGGGGACGTCCCCCCTCCTCCCGCCGCCTTCCCATGCCACCGGGAGACCCGAGCAACCAGCCGGCACGTCCGCTGACTAGTCAGAGTCCCGAGCGAAGCAGGATTCAGCTTCGATCGGGCCTCCAATGTAGAAACTTAGAAGCGACGTCACTTCCGGTTTACACAGCTGCCAATGGCGCCGATTTAAAAACAATGACAGTATTCAAAAATGCAGATTTTTGTGCTTTGAATACTTTTAGGTTCATAGGAGGGATTTGGGGGTGTTTTAGAACCCCAGATCCCTCCGTAGAAAGTACCTGTCACTACCTATTATTGTCACAAGGCATGTTTACATTCCTTGTGACAGCAATAAAAGTTATCAGATTTTTTTTTTTTTTAAAGGAACATAAAAAAAGAAAATAAAATAAAATAGGAAAAAAAATGTTTAAAGTGCCCCCGTCCCAACATGCTCACGCATCAATGAAAACGCATACGTAAGTCATGTATGTAAACAGTGTTTGAATCACACATTAGAGGTTTCGTCATGATCGTCAAAGCGAGAGCAATAATTCTAGCAAAAGACCTCCTCTGTAACTCTAAACTGGTAACCGTTAACATTTTTTAAAGCGTCGCCTATGAGGATTTTGAGTACAGTAGTTTGTCGCCATTCCACAAGTGTACGCAATTTTAAACCGTAACATGTTAGGGACCGTAACTATTTACTCAGCGTGACATAATCTTTCAAAACATACAAAAAAATTGGGCTTACTGTTTAGTTTTTTTTAAATTCAGTGAAGTGCATTTTATCCCAAAAAATTTAGTTTGAAAAACCGCTGCGCACATACAGCGTGACATACAATATTGCAACAACGGCCACTACAACGAGTGTTAAAAATAGGCTTGGTCCTTAAGTGGTTAATATTTCATATAATTTATCATTGCCTACCACTTTTCTTCTGTATGAAAAAATACTACATCACACATCTCTACATATACACCTTTTTCATCTAATAAAAATCATTATTAGCACAGTTTTCCATTACATCTGTAAACTACATTCAGAGCAACAAGCAGCGACAGTTCATTTAAGGTCAGTGCGTTTGATTTGTTACTCATGGAAACAATGAGATAAAAAATATTCATTTAGCCATGTACATAGTCATACAGGAATAGGTAATTCTTTCTTCAGTTTAACATTAAACTGGCAAATAAAAAAAAAATAAAAAAAAAACATGCAAGACAAAGGCATAATGAGCTAGTATGCATCGCATACTAGCTCATTATGAAATACTTACCTTAAAACAAAGCCCCGACACGGATGCCCGGACACCGCTGTGGGAGCTGTCATGTTCCTTCGGCGTCTCTTCCGGGTTCAGTGGCTCCGGTGCTGTGAGTGGCCGGAGCCACGATGACGTCACTCCCACGCATGCGCGCAGGAGTCATTTTCCAGCAAGTAGCCGGCAAGGAACTCTAAAGGTCCGCCAGACCTTCAGAGCGCATGCGCCGCTAGTGTCAGCGGCTGCATGCAGGGCAAATATCTCCAAAACCGTGCAGGTTTAGGAGATATTAATTGTACCTACAGGTAAGACTTATTATAGGCTTACCTGTAGGTAAAAGTAAAAACATTGAGTATACTACCGCTTTAAGGCTTTTGTTTGGTCAAACGTTGTCCACCTCTGTGAACACTGAGCTATAGATCAGAAATATGTAATGGGTTTGTACAGATGTTCCTGTATTTGCGGTTCAACCTTAAATAGATATCCCTACAAAATATAAAAAATTAAAATATAAACTAATGTTACCTAGTGCATCAGACAGTAACTTTTATTCATTATTTTCTATGAAGGAATTCTGCGAAGTCTGGCTGAATAGTCAGTTTTGTGGAAAAGAAATATAGCAACAAAGTATGATCTATAATTACAATAGTGTCAGAGTAGGTGAGTAAATCAAATCATAAGCTGACAAGGACATGTTCTCTGTGTTCCAGTTATCCTGGAAGGAAAAGTCCCAATGAAAAAAAAAAAAAAAAGAACGATTATCCAGTGCTAAAAAAAAAAAGAAAAGACTACTCAGAATGATGGTGCACAAAAAATAAGTTCAGCCAGCCACAGAAAGTCAAACAAAATAGTAGATCCAAGTTGGTTCATTATATCACATACAGTATCTCACAAAGGTGAGTACACTCCTCACATTTTTGTAAATATTTTATTCTGTCTTTTCGACCCCATTCAGACTGGGGCGACACGACTTGGTGGGGCGAACTGTGAAGTCGCAGTGCACAGCGTGCACCGCGACCTCGGCGCGACTTGCACGGACTTCATATAATTGAAGTCAATGCAAGTCGCCTCCAGGTCGCCCCAAAGTACCCTTTTTCTAAGTCGGAGCGACTTATGTCGCTCCTATTAGAACGGCTCCTTTACTATTCAATGGCGAGCGACCCACCGCGACTTGTCAGGCGACCAAGTCGCCTGACAAGTCGCGCTAGTGTGAATGGACCCTTAATGTGAAAACACCGAAGAAATTACACTTTGCTACAATGTAAAGTAGTGATTGTACAGCTTGTATAACAGTGTAAATTTGCTGTCCCTTCAAAATAACTCAACACACAGCCATTAATGTCTAAACTGCTGGCAACAAAAGTGAGTACACCCCTAAGTAAAAATGTCCAGACTTGTCCCAAAGTGTCAATATTTTGTGTTGTCACCATTATTTTCCAGCGCTGCCTTAACCCTCTTGGGCATGGAGTTCACCAGAGCTTCACAGGTTGCCACTGGAGTTCTCTTCCACTCCTCCATGATGACATCACAGAGCTGGTGGATGTTAGAGACCTTGCGCTCCTCCACCTTCCGTTTGAGGATGCCCCACAGATGCTCAATAGGGTTTAGGCCTGGAGATGGTTTGCTTGCCTAGTCCATCACCTATACCCTCAGCTTCTTTAGCAAGGCAGTGGTCGTCTTGGAGGTGTGTTTGGGGTCATTATAATGTTGAAATACTGCCCTGCGGTCCAATCTCCAAAGGGAGGGGATCATGCTCTGCTATAGTATGTCACAGTACATGTTGGCATTCATGGTTCCCTCAATGAACTGTAGCTCCCCAGTGCCGGCAGCACTCATGCAGCCCCAGACCGTGACACTCCCATCACCATGCCTGACTATAGGCAAGACACACTTGTCTTTGCACTTCTCACCTGGTTGCCACCACATCTGAATCAAAGAAGTTTATCTTGGTCTCATCAGACCACATGACATGGTTCCAGTAATCCATGTCCTTAGTCTGCTTGTCTTCAGCAAACAGTTTGCAGGCTTTCTTGTGCATCATCTTTAGAGGAGGCTTCCTTCTGGGACGACAGCCATGCATATCAATTTGATGCAGTACGCGGTGCATGGTCCGAGCACTGACAGGCTGACCCACCCCCCCCCCCCACCCCTTCAACCTCTGCAGCAATGCTGTCAACACTCATACTTTTTTTTTTCTAAAGACAACCTCTGGATATGTCGCTGGGCGCATGCACTTAACTTCTTTGGGTGACCATGGCGAGGCCTGTTCTGAGTGGAACCTGTCCTGTTAAATTGCTCTATGGTCTTGGCCACAATGTTACAGCTCAGTTTCAGGGTCTAGGCAATCTTCCTATAGCTAAGGCCATCTTTGTGTAGAGCGACAATGTTTTCAGATCCTCACAGAGCTCTTTGCCATGAGGTGCCATGTTGAACTTCCAGTGGCCAGTATGAGAGAGTGAGAGTGATAACACCAAATTTATCACACCTGCTCCCAATTCTTACCTGAGACCTTGTAACACTAACGAGTCACATGACAACGGGGAGGGAAAATGCCTAATTGGCCCAATTTGGACATTGTTACTTAGGGGTGTACTCACTTTTGTTGCCAGCGGTTTGGACATTAATGGCTGTGTGTTGAGTTATTTTGAGGAGACAGCAAATTTATGCTGTTATACAAGCTCACTACTTTACATTGTAGCAAAGTGTAATTTCTTCAGAGTTGTCACATAAAAAGATATAATAAAATATTTACAAAAATGTGAGGGGTGTACTCACTTTTGTGATATACTGTACCTGTCAAATCGCTTGGGTGCACTTGTACACTCACAGAAAAGCATAATAAAGAGAAATTTATTCAAAAGTTATATATGAAGAGTTACTGTACATCAAAGGACCTATTTCAGTGATGGCGAACCTTGGCACCCCAGATGTTTTGGAACAACATTTCCCATGATGCTCATGCATTCTACAGTGTAGTTGAGCATCATGGGAAATGTAGTTCCAAAACTGGGGTGTCAAGGTTTGCCATAACTGACCTATTTCCTTGCCATAGGGCAGGGGTGGGGAACCTTTTTTCTGCCATTTGTGTATTTATAAAATCATTCAGGGGCCGTACAAAATTATCAACTTAAAAATGTGCCTGTTATATTTGGTCAAACATTTAATTAACTCACCCCTAATGTGATTGCTGAAACTGCTTCTCTTTGGTGAGGTGTGTGATTTTAGCTGGTATTGATGATGTTGCTACTCGCAACTGGTTTTCCAGGTTTGCGTTGGTCAGTCTGGAGCGCAGTTGACTCGTTGACTAGTGGTAAGTTTTAAAGAGAACTGCTGGCTCAGGCTGGTACTGCTGGCTTGTACTGTGCTGTGGGTACTGCTGGCTGGTACTGCTGGCTGGTACTGCTGGCTCAGGCTGGTACTGCTGGCTGGTACTGCTGTGGGTACTGTTGACTCAAGCTGGTACTGTACTGTGCTGTAGGTACAGCTGGCTGGTACTACTGGCTCAGGCTGGTACTATGCTATGGGTACTGCTGGCTGGTACTGTTGGCTCAGGCTGGTACTACTGGCTAGTACTGCTGGCCGGTACTGCTGTCTCAGGCGGGTACTGTTCTGGGTACTGCTGGCTCAGGCTGGTACTGCTGTGGGTACTGCTGTCTCTGTCTGGCACTGCTGTGGATACTGCTGGTTCTGCTGTGGGTATTGCTGGCTCTGGCTGGTACTGCTGGCTCTGGCTGGTACTGCTGTGGGTACTGCTGGCTCTGGCTGGCACTGCTGTGAGTAATGCTGGCTCTGGCTGGTACTGTTGTTAGTACTGCTGGCTCTGGCTGGTACCATGGTGGGTACTGTTGGTTCTGGCTGGTACTGCTGTGGGTACTGCTGGCTCTGGCTGGTACTGCTGTGTGTGCTGCTGGCAGGAAATGCTGGCTAGGAGAAGTGTAGCGGCGCCTGCTGGAGGAAGAGGCGATGTTTCCTGTATTGCTCACCGGCGGAGTGCATTTGATATTACTCCGCCTGTGACTGTCAGAACTGAGCCGGAACTATACAGGAAGCATCGGCTGTGCTCTAACAGATCAGCTAAGAGACACAGACTCAGCTGCACGGGGGCCGGACCAGATGACTTCGCAGGCCGCATATGGCCGTAGGTTCCCCATCCCTTCCATAGGGCTTAATTAACATGGGCCTAAAGAATGCACATATGCTTTGTGTAAGTGAAATTTACAACACTTTGCAAAGCCGATGCCTGTTATCTAACATAAAAGCTTCAAGTACACACAAAAAACATAGTGCATTCAACTTGCTTTGCTTCATGTTGTTTTTTTTTTATCTCATCAGCGATGTTTGGCAGGTGCAAAGTTTGACAAACACCCAATAGCAATTAAATACTTGTTTTCACCCTTTTTATCTCTTGTTTCATCTCCCACCAGGCTCTTTGCAGCCATATCCATCTTAATGTACTCCAGCAATGGCTACATGGCGTTTTCCTGATTGTGTCAATGATGGACCATGCCTGTGTCAACTGTAGCCGTAACATGGCTGCTTGAGGACTGTTTTATCTTAGTGCAGCTGTGCCTGGGGGTGTGCACTCCTGGGCTACATCAAAGAACAAGTACAGAGTTTGAAAAAACCAAATGTCCATACTCACCTCTACGCTGCAGTATCACACTGATATCCCACATCGACTGTAAAACCAAAAACTGAGGGATCACATGACTGCTTATCACCCAGCTCTCAATCTGCCCGGAGTGAAGAGCAGTGACTGTCAGTCACTGCTCTTCATTCTGTTCCTTGAGCACTCACTGGAGAGCTAGGCAATGGAGGGGGTTGGTGCAGCTGGTCCAGCTTCTGCAGAGGGCAGAGAAGTGGAGCCAGCAGGCTGCTGGGTGGATCCTGACAAAAATGTCGGGATCCCTCATAAGCCTGGAACAACTCTGCCCTGAAAGCTGATAGCAGGCAATAGCCTGTTTTCAGCTAACTCTGGGTAACAGGAGAGAATGGCAACACTATTGGCATTTTTTGCAGGAGTCTTGCAGCATTGTCAGCCCTTTCCAGAAAATGAGGCAATGTCACAATTAGTAGTTAAAAAGATCATGAACACCTTGGAATTTAAACAGGCAAAGAATGTGTATGCAGTTAGAGAGCTGAATTTATTTAGGGAATTTGCATTTTAGCCTCTTTAAAGCAAATGTTACATCAGGTTCCTTGTATGGAACTTCGTATGTACAGTATTTTAATCCACTGCTTGATGAATAATTTTTTTGGTATTGTTTCTACATACAGATGCATCTCATAAAATTTGAATATCATCAAAAAGTTCATTTATTTCAGTAATTCTATTCAAAAAGTGAAGCTCATATCACTGCTGTATTTTGGCCTAGGCCCACTAGGCCTAGGCCTAGGGCGGCACTTTGTGGGGGGGCGGCAAAAAAGCCGCCGTCCCCGCATAAAAAAAAAAAAAAAAAACGATCCGCTCTGTGAGGCTCGCCTGCAGTGCTCCTGTCACTTTGCGTGCCGAGTCCCGCCTCATTGTCTGCTCCCCTGGTCCTTGCCTGCCTGTCACCGCCTCCTCCCACACACACAGTCTCCACTCTCCAGCTTTTAGTGAAGGGGCGTCGCCAGGGGGTGGGCGGGAGGGAGAGCGCAGCGGAGGTGAAGTGCTGATAATGCGAGCACCACCTGCAAGCCTTTTGTATGCTTAGGGCTCGGGTTTAGTGTCAGCATCTTCTCTCTGCTTCTGTCCCCGATCGTCAGCCCGCCCACCACCATTGCTTTAGAATTCTTAGCTCTGTGTCCAGGTTGAGTCCCGAAGTTTTCTGCATCTTCTGTCCCCGCCCACCTCCTATCAGACCTGTAGTTTATGGTCTAGGGAAGTGCTATACGTGGTGGGCGGGCCAGTGGGCGGGGATAGAGGCCGGCAGAAGATGAAGAAAATGTCGGGACTCATGGCAGAGCTAAGGATACTAAAGCAATGCAGGTGGAGAGCAGGCTGACACTCAGATGGGGACAGAAGCAGATAGAAGATGCCCAGATTAAACCCAAGAACACTGAGAATTACAGGTACAATGCAGTGATGTTCTGCTGTTTTCACCTGAGCACTGTGTACAGTATATGATTGATAATTAGGGAAGTACTAAGCAGAGGTATTTTATAAAGTGACTTTGTGCTAGTAAGTACAATATGTTGGAGTCACTTTGCTGTATGTATTTTCCTTTTAGGTGACTTTTATGTCATGTTCACACTAATGTGTTTGCTGTGACTCACATTTGCGCAGGCACAGCAGCCAATTCATTTAAATAGACTACTGTACCTACAGGAAACAGGTCCCTGCACCTTTAGGAAAACGCAGCCGCAGGGAAATCGCATGGTGCAAAAGCACCATGCAATTTCCCGCACCAAAAAATGTGCTGCATTTTCAGATGTGTGGGGGTGCCAATAAGAGTAAATGGCAGCCTTGGGCATCTGTAAAAGAGCAGGGAATTTTTCCTGCAGGTGGTTGTGGGTGCGGGAATTGGTGCCATTTACACACTGTCCCGCACATGCAACCACCTGTAACAGTGTGAACCTAGCCATGGGCTCATTTATACTTGCGGTTGGCGGGCAATAAAACATGCTGCTGAGCCTCATAATACAGCTCCCTATCACTCCTGCCAGAGGCAGCAGCTAGAGGTTTACAGATGCCACTGCTGTAATATTTTGATTTGCAGCAGTGGCAGGAATTATACCACCGTCACTTTCAGCATGCACTACCATCTGCTGAAGGCAACCCGTTCAAGTGAATGGGGCCACACTGCAAACTCCCCGGAACTGCGTGCAATGCCTCAGTCTCAGCGCAGTGCCACTATAGAGTGAGGGCAGACTGTCTTATCATGTGACATATTACATGACTGGAGACAAGAGAAGCTGCCTTCACTCCCAGCGAGTGTCACACTAACACCGAGAT
Organism: Pelophylax lessonae; assembly: GCF_965119305.1. Taxonomy (NCBI): domain Eukaryota; kingdom Metazoa; phylum Chordata; class Amphibia; order Anura; family Ranidae; genus Pelophylax; species Pelophylax lessonae. Next base: position 144,350,225 of record NC_138768.1, read on the forward strand.
GTGAACTGTGAATACACATGGGGGGGCGCAGTTTTCCCAGGGCGCTGGAATCTGGATGGCCTTGTCCCAGCACTGAGGGGCGTACATACTTGCCAGGCAGGGAGGGACTGTTGCCCCCATAGAGCGGCAGTGAGTGGCCAGACGGGATGCACTTCAATGAGTGGGTGGGGGCGGATACCACCTACCCACCCTCCGCGCGGCATGTAAGAGGGACTAACCTCTCCACAGGGCAGGGTCTATCTATGTCGAGGAGGAGGAGAGAGAGGAGGAAAAGGGAACCCCCAACCAGGTCAGGACATCTGACAGCAGGTAGGAATCACGATTTTAGGTTACCACCCACTGCTATTGCTACAATTATAAATTAATAATTCCATTACATTTTTGCAGTAAATATATTTTTAACAAATATGGAGCACTTTGCAGTACATGAACTTTCACTGCATGTGAACTGGTAAAAGAGTTTGCATTGGTTTCAGCGTGTACAAAGTGCTCCATGCATGCTGAAATCAATGCAAATGCATTTAACAGTTCACAGGCAGTAAAAGTTCATGTACTGCAAAGTGCTCCAAGCTTTAACCACTTCTGGACTGGAAGATTTTCCCCCTTATTGACCAGGCCATTTTTTGCAATTCAGGACTGCATTACTTTAACGGACAATTGCGTGGTCGTGCGACGCTGTACCCTAATAAAATTGATGTACTTTTTTCCCACAAATAGAGCTTTCTTTTGGTGGTATTTGATCACCTCTGCAATTTTTATTAATTTTGTTATTAAAATTAAAAAAATAAAAATTTTTTTATCCTTTTAGGCCAATTTGTTTTCTGCTACATATTTTTGTTAAAAAAAAGAAAATCCCAATAAGCGTATTTTGATTGGTTTGCGCAAAAGTTATCGCGTCTACAAACTAGGAGAAATGTCATTTTCATTTATTTCATTTTTTTTTTTACTAGTAATGGCGGCAATTGCGATTTTTAGCGGGACTGCAGCGGACAGATCGGACCTCTAACTGACATTTTTGACACTTTTGGGGGGACCAGTGACATTACTACAGTAATCAGTGCAAAAAATATGCACTGTTACTGTAATAATGACACTGGCAGGGAAGGGGTTAACCCAGGGGTGATCAAGGGGCTAAATGTGAGCCTAGGGGGTGTTTTCTAACTGTATGGGGGGGGGGGACTTGTGAAATGACCACAGATACATGTGATCCTAAATAGGAGGATCACAGGCGCTCTGTGATCATTTCAGAGAGAACAACAGTCTGCCGCGTGTACAACAGCGGACCGCTCTTCTCTCTCAGTGTGGAGCGATCGCGGGGGCCCGGCGGCAATTGCAGCCACCGGCCCTGTGGATTGGCATCCTCCTTTATTTCTCTCTTGATTGGCATCCTCGCTGCCTAGCGGGGGCCCCCCAGGAACACTCCCCAAAATGACGTACCCATACAAAACCACAAAATATACAAGTAGGCACTTTGTACCCACTTTTAAGGTACAGAGAGGAAGAGATGGAGCTCTAAGAGGAAAAGGTGGAGCCTAATGAGGAAGGGGTGGGGTTTACAGATGACAGGGCGGGTCTGAAACATAAAAGGGTGTGGCCTTCACAGGAAGGGGTGGGTCGTAGTTAAATTAGGGGGTGCACGAGTTTAGTCCGGCCTAGGGCAGCACAAAACCTAAATACACCACTGGCTCATATATTTTATATCGATACGTTACACACAGAGTGATATATTTCAAGCATTTTTTTTTTTTTTTTTTAATTTTGATGATTATGGTTTACAGCTAGTGAAAACCCAAAATTAAGTATCTCAGAAAATTTGAATAATACATGAAACCAATATTACTACAGAAATGTTGGCTTCTTGAAAATATGTATGTCCATGTACAGTATAGTATGCACTCAATACTTGGTTGGGCCTACTTTTGCATGAATTACGGCATCAATGCGGCGTGGCATGGAGGCGACCACCCTGTGACATTGCTGAGGTGTTACGGAAACCCAGGTTTCTTTGATAGCGGCTTTCAGCTCGTCTGCATTTTTGGGTCTGGAGTCTCTCATCTTCTTCCATATACCCGACAGATTCTCTATGGGGTTTAGGTCAGGCAAGTTTGCTGGCCAATCAAGCACAGTGATATTGTGATCATTAAATCAGGTATTGGTACTTTTGGCAGCGTGGATAGGTGCTAAGTCCTGCTGGAAAATTAAATCAGCATCTCCACAAAAGCTGGCCAGCAGATGGAAGCATGAAGTGCTCTAGAATTTCCTGGTAGAGGTCTGCACTGACTTTGGACTTGATAAAACACAAATCACCCCCAAATCATCACAGACTGTGGAAAATTTAGCATTTCATTTGAAAAACCAAGGTCCCAGAGTCTGGAGTAAGAATGGAGAGGCACAGAATTCAAGTTGCATTAGGTCTAGTGTGAAGTTTTCACAGTCAGTGACGGTTTGGGGAGTCATGTCTTCTGCTGGTGTTGGTCCACTGCGTTTTAACAAGTCCAAAGTCAGTGCAGCCCTCTACCAAGAAATTCTAGAGCACTTCATGCTTCCCTCTGCTGACCAGATGCTGGAGATGCTGATTTATTTTTCCAGCAGGACCTGGCACCTGCCCACACTGCCAAAAGTACCAATACCTGCTTTATTGATCATGGTATCACTGTGCTTGATTGGCCAGCAAACTCGCTTGACCTAAACCCCATAGAAAGGCAGAGGAAGATGAGAGACACCAGAACCAACAATGCAGATGAGATGAAGGCCTCTATCAGAGAAACCTGGGCTTCCATAACATCTCAGAAGTTCCACAGGCTGATCGCCTCCATGCCACGCAGCATTGATGCAGTAATTCATGCAAAAAGAGCCCCGACCAAGTGCGTACTATACTGTACATGGGCATACTTTTCAGTAAGCCAATATTTCTGTATTAAAAATTATTTTTTTTATTGGTCTTATGTAATATTAAAATTTTCTAAGATACTGAATTTCGCGTTTTTACTAACTGTAAGCCATAATCATCAAAATGAAAAGAAAGAAATGCATGAAATATATCACTCTGTGTGTAACGCATCTATATAAAATATATGAGTTTCACTTTTTGAATTGAATTACTGAAATTAATACATTTTTTGGGGATATACTAATTTTACGAGTTGCACCTGTATTTATGTTGCAGCAGGGTATGCCACTGGGTCCCCTATAACGTGTCAGGGAAAAGAGTAAAAAAAAAGTTCAGAAGCGATGTGTTGGAGCTGGAGAGAGTCCAGAGGAGAACAACTAAACTGATTAGGGGATTGGAAGACCTTAATTATGAAGAGCGCTTACAAGCGCTTGATTTATTCTCCCTGGAAAGGAGACGCCTGAGAGGGGACATGATAGCGATATACAAGTACCTCAACGGTGATCTCAGCATAGAAAAAAAACTGTTCAGTCGCAACGAATGCATGAGGACACGTGGCCATGCAATGCGATTAGAGGAGAAGAGATTTAACCTCAGGCAACGCAGGGGTTTTTTTTACAGTAAGGGCTACAAGATTGTGGAATTCTCTACCACAAGTGGTAGTAACTGCAGGGAGTATGGCTATTTTTAAAAAACTCTTGGACGTACATCTCAAAGATCATAACATTCAGGGGTATGTGAGATGATTGCGTCCACACACACCTACACAGGTTGAACTGGATGGACTGTTGTCTTTATTCAACCTCAACTACTATGTAACTATATAACTATGAAAATGAGGGTGACTTGGAGCCATGCAATAAACAGATTCAGGTGACATTTTAGCACTGCAGGATAACTCTACAAATGCACCATGGTAAGAACATAGGCAAGCGCTGGCCATAGCAAATTTTGGCTGGTTCCTGAGGAATCAGCAAAGATTTGCTCAGTGGCGGCTTTTGTTGAAAGAGCCTGCTGGAAAACTTTCAGCTGAACCGTGGCTGCATCCAATTAGATTTAGCTGCTGCTCGGGTATACAATAGATGCCGTGGGAGATTCCTTCTTCCATGTTGTAAAGGTTGGAATAAAAAAAATATGTGTATAACCAGCCTTAGCAATGAAATACTTAATGGTCTTGATTTACTAATGACAAATAGGCTGTTTACACAGCAAAATAATTTTCACTTTTCAAGAGAATTTTTTCTTAGCTTAGTAAATGAGGCGAAGCTCTCCTGACGTCCATCATTCAATCATGTGTGTGAAAGTACAAATACTGGTATTAAAGTGAATTTTCATCCATTAAGCTGAGTGAAAATTATTTTGTAATGTGAAAGTTCAAATTGCAAATTGAAATGCTGTACTCCTTCGGTAAAAAAAAAAAAAACCCACTTTGTACATTGTTGTGTCTTTGTGACAGTGTTACAGGTACAAAAATGTACACTAAACTATTTCTGTGCTTCGAAACAATGAAGGGCAGATGTGGCAAATTGCTCCTCACTGCACAACTCTGAGTTCTTTTGTGCTCAAATACAGATATATTTGTATTTATTATGTGTTTTTTTTTTTTTTAAGAACATTTGCTAAGATTTTTTTTTTAATGTGCAAACAAAAAAACAACGGTAGCTGTCATGATCCTTATGTACACTGCTGTTCAAAAGTTTGGGGTCACCCAGACAATTTCATGTTTTCCATGAAAAGTCACACTTTTATTCATCTAACGAGTTGCAAAATGAATAGCAAATATAGTCAAGACTTTGACGAGGTTAGAAATAATGATTTTTATTTGAAATATTAATTTTGTCCTTCAAACTTTCGAATCTCCTCCCTTTCGGCGTCCCCATTGGACGCTGGATTGTGTGTCGGCGCGGCCTGTTTTCCCTGATCTTTGCCCCTTTCCAAAATGGTCGCCCTCCTACTTCCGGTCCGTCGGAGGATGGCTGCACCCCCTCGAGGGGCGGAGTTTTGTGCTCCGGGCGGATGTCTCCTGACTTCCGCACTAGTGGCGTGGACGGCGTCCATGTTTGGAAACCCCTCTGGGTGCAAGTGGGGGAATCTCGCTGCGGGGGCAAATGGAGGGCTCCTACTCCATTAGTGGGTGATGGGCGGAGGCAGTTCCTGGCGGCAAAGTAAGTAGGGATTGGGGCTGCAGCCTATATGGGCGGTCTTATCTTCCTATATATACCCCTGTATCTGGCCTGCACCCTCACTCCTCACTTCCTGTGGGGATGTATGTGGGTTGTGGGCTGATACAGAGGTAATTTATTATTTACTACTAAGATATGCACTTTATTTGCCTTCACAAGCCTTTTTAAAAAAGACTTACCTAATCTATTCCTACCCACTCTTTTTCTTTTTCTCCTTTGTCCCCACTTTTTTCTTCTATTTTTAAAATGTATTACTATATATATATATATATATATATATATATATATATATTATTTTTTTTTTTTTTTGTGCTAGATTTGACCTATGGTTGCCAGCCTAGTCTTATCTATGCCCTTTTCTTTTTTCTTTTTTATAGAACCTAAAATAAGTCTGTACACTGAGGTTGGAGGCCCACAGGCCCCCCCTCTCCCCCCCCCCTTTTTCTTTCATTTTATCAGTCTAGCTGCTTGACTGTCCTTTTTCACCGGGTTCCAACCAAGTAAAAATAGGTATGCGATATACTAAAATCAAAATTTTTGAATTATTTACTTTTCACCTCAGTGTTTTCCTTTTTTAAGACCCTCTTTTCACCAGGTCTCTCTTCTTTCTCTGCTATACTTTTTCTTCCCCCCACTCCCTTCTCTTCTCTCGCCAGGTTTGTTTCTGCCTGCCCCTGCCCCTTGTGGTTCCTAGGTAAGGGCCGCTGTCCTGATATGTCCCCGGGCCATTGGGACCGTACTATTCATACAAGTATACAGCTCTAAACTCAGGATGTAAATGTGGGTTGACCACATATATATGTAAGTTTACTGCATCTATCTGTATATGTATTTTGGACATTTGCTGTATGTCCAATATATAAACTATTCATTTGTTTTCTGTATTGTGCAATCAGATATGCGCTAGAGGAGTTGTGGACCAGTATAAGTCGAAACGTGTAGGGGTTTGGGGTCCTACACCAAGTCCACTCTGTGCTAACACATATGTGCTCATCCGCTTCCCTCTCTTTTGTCTTTGACAATATATTGAGGTTTCCACAAGTATCTGTTGATTTTATAATGAGTGTATTTATGAGTCTATAATGTTGTATTTTTTTGAAGAATTTGTAATAAAGAGATTTTTTTTTATATACATATATCTTTTGCGCCACATATATTATATTACATATACTCTACGTGGATTTTTAAAGTCCAGTCATTTTAAACATCCTATCTCCCCTGTCCTTTTTGGAAAGAGCCCTTAGCCGGGTTTATTTTTCCATGTGTTTCTTCCAATCAATTTGGGATGGATGCCACCAATAACCTTTTTCATAAATATTTGTGAGTTCAACTGAGCTTTTGTGTCCTTCAAACTTTGCTTTCATCAAAGAATTCTCCATTTGAAGCAATTAAAGCCCTGCAGGCCTTTGGCATTCTAGCTGTCAGTTTGTTGAAGTAATCTGAAGAAATTTCACCCCACGCTTCCTGAAGCACCTCACACAAGTTGGTTTGGCTTGATGGGCACTTCTTACGTACCATGCGGTCAAGCTTCTCCGACAACAGCTCAGTAGGGTTGAGATCTGGTGACTGCGCTGGCCACTCCATTGCAAAGAGAATGCCAGCTAACAGCTTCTTCCTTAAATAGTTCTTGCATAGTTTGGAGATGTGCTTTGGGTCATTGTCCTGTTGTAGGAAGAAATTGGCTCCAATCAAGTGCTGTACACAGGGTATGGCATGGAGTTGCAAAATAGAGCGATAGTTTTCCTTATTCAAAATCCCTTTTAACTTGTACAAATCTTGCACTTTACCAGCACCAAAGCAGCCCCAGACCATCACATTGACAGTCGGCGTCAGGCACTCCTCCAGCATCTGTTCACTTGTTCTGTGTGTCACAAATGTTCTTCTGTGTGATCCAAACACCTCAAACTTAGATTTGTCTGTCCATAACACTTTTTTTCAATCTTCCTCTGTCCAATGTCTGTGTTCTTTTACCCATCTTAATCCTTTACTTCTATTGGCTAATCTCAGATATGTCTTTTTCTTTGCCACTCTGCCTAGAAGGCCAGCATCCCGGAGTCGCCTACTCACTGTGGACATTGAGACAGGTGTTATGCGGGTACCATTTAATGAAGCTGCCAATTGAGGACCTGTGAGGCGTCTATTTCTCAAACTGGAGAGTCTAATGTCCTTGTTCTCTTGCTTAGTTGTGCACCGGGGGCCTCCCACTTCTCTTTCCATTCTGGTTAGAGCCTGTTTGTGCTGTTCTCTGAAGGGAATAGTACACACCGTTGTAGGAAATCTTCAGTGTCTTGGCCATTTCTCACATGGAATAGCCTTCATTTCTCAGAGCAGGAATCTCTTTTTCTGGCCATTTTAAGAGTATAATCGAACCCACAAATGCTGATACTCCAGATACTCAACTAGCTCAAAGGAAGGCCAGTTTTATAACTTCTCTAATCCGTACAACAGTTTTCACCTGTGCTAACATAATTGCACAAGGGTTTTGTAATCATCAATTAGCCTTTTAATATGATTAGCTAACACAATGTACCATTAGAACAATGGAGTGATGGTTGCTGGAAATGGTTCTCAGTACACCTATGTAGATATTCCATTAAAAACCAGCCGTTTCCAGCTAGAATAGTCATTTATCACATTACCAATGTCTAGACTGTATTTCTGATTAATTTAATGTTATATTCATTAAAAAAAACAGTGCTTCCTTTCAAAAATAAGGACATTTCTAAGTGACCCAAAACTTTTGAACAGTAGTGTATGTACCAACAAAATATTCAACATTATTTTTAGTATATTAATTTCATGCAAATTTAGTCTGGTACTTCATTACTTGACTAGTAAAAAAAAATTGTGATTTTGATTTTAGTGTCATAATAACAATTCACATTAACACATGTCATATTAGTAACAATTAAGAGTGGCTAGAGTTTACTCTAAAAGCCAACCTCACTGTCACAAAGGTAAATCCTTCTACACAAAATGCACAGAAAGAAGTACTACCGTATCCATGTGTAATATTACTGTATTTATATGTTTGATTGTATATGGAATAACATTATTGAAAACAGTGGTGAAACAGGTGCAAGCCAAGGTGTGGGTGTCTGCACTCCTAGAGAATCCTAATTGGGTTCAAATATAAAACTGGGATACAAACCTAAGATATTTGTTGAGGCATCCCATAGATTTTTATATGCCCTGGACCAGGGGTAGGCAACCTTGGCACTCCAGCTGTGTGGAAATAAATCCCACCATGCCTCTGCTTCTGGGAATCATGCCTGTATTTAGGTGTCAGTGTAGTAATGTCTCATAGGACTTGTAGTTGCAAAAGAGCTGGAGTGCCAAGGCTGCCTACCTCTATCATAAACTATCGAGCTAATCTCCTTGCCATAATTCACAACCATGTTACTGTCCTGTTGGGAGTTCAGGTTTCCTGCCCATCTCTTCTTGTTCCAGTGCCCCCTGTTGCATTTTTCAGAGTATAAAAAATAAACAATTGGTAAACATATGGAGCACCAACAGCACAAGCAATTGGCCAATTGAACTCCCAAGATGTATAAAAGGGGCTTAAAAGAGAATTCTGGGAATGTTTTTTTTTTTCAGAATCATACTTACCCAGGTGGATGCAGCATCAGTCTGAAAACACTGAGTATCGAGTGATCAAACACAGCCAATTGGTCAATTGTCAGTGCTCTCTGAGCAGGTTGCTGGTGACTGTCAGTCACTGGTCCTCTGCTCTTCCCCCCCCCCCCACACTCACTGGAGCACTAGGCTGTGGAGAGGGCAGGAGCGGCATGTGGGCATAGCCACACCACATGGTTGCAATTTTTCTCGAGCCTGGCCTGGTTCTGTGATTACAGCGAGCTTCAGCCCAATGTGTGCTAAAAAAAGCTCACAGGAGTGCAAAACGAACTGCACTCCTACGATCCACAGGACGAGCCAAACAAGCTTTGGCTGTCCTTCTCCTTTAAAGAGAGTTTAAAAATAATAAATTAACATTGAGTGTAATTACATGTTTATAAAAAAAAAAAAAAAATTATTTTTTTTAGATAGGGAAGGACCAATGCGCTACCAGTGAGGTAAACGGGGTTAATGAAAAACTGGACAAAGAATAATAAGTGGAGCACCGAAATTAGCTGCTGATTATAGTAGTGTCACCACATACTAATATAGAATAAAGAAAAGAGGGGTAATCAGTGCTCAATTTTAAAAATTGGTGGGCCACAAAGCACTCACAGTATTAATCCGAGTGAATAAATTAATATAAGATGAATAAAAAATCAATCAGAAAATAAATTCAAAGATGATAAATAACAAATACAATGACAAAAATTCCAAAGTGCAAAAAACAGGTAAAGCAAGGCCCGAAGCGAAAAAAAAAATAGCGCAGGGCAGACATGACCATGTGAAGAGGGGAGACAGGGCAGGTATGGGTTAAAATAAATTGTTTTGATTTGGGGGTATTCAGGGATTGGTGGATCAGGCTTGGGAGGGGTTGAGGTACAGTTAGGAGGGGTGGCCCCTAAGAATTGGAGGTCAGTGAAGTTCAATGGACGAAGGAAGAAGAAGCTTCACCCACCTGTTGCACTGCAGAGCATCTCACCTCGGCTTCCCTGGTCCGGCTGCGATGGCGGAGTTGGACATTTTCATGGCTCAAATCAAGGCCACTGCCGCGGTGAAGGGGACTGAGTGGCTCCGGGCCCAGGTCTCCACTTTGGTGGGGGTTCAGGACTCTACCCAGGAACCAGGGGGGCTGGCGGTCCCGCGGGCTCGGCGGTCACGGCCTCCGGAACGCTTTTCACCGGACCCTTCCCCTCGAGCTCAGCGTCACCCTAGGAGCCCCAACAGGGACCCTTCAGGGCCGCCGGCCAAGGGTGCCTCCGCTGCCACTGTGCGCGCCTCTGGGAGGAATCCTCTGCAGGGACGGAGCTCTGGGGGCGGTGGGAGAAGGCGGCCTTCGGTCTCTCCCCGTCCCTCTCGGCGAGGATCAAGTGGACTGGCGGGCTCCCCTACTGGCGATGCTCTGGTCGGTGGGGAGCCTCGGTGTGGGAGTGACCTTGTGGCGGCCGGTGGCAGCAGGGATCGGCGGGACTCGGAGTCGGCCTCGGCCTGGCGCGGAGAGATGACGCGGCGCGGCAAGTCACGTGGCAAGGTCATCGAGAGTTCAGCTGGATCACGAGAGTCTACGTCGGGCGGAGCTGGAGTAAGGGGGCGGGGACGCCTGTCGCTCGGCTCTACGGCTTCCGGGAGTGCGACACCTGGAGGGCAGATGCAGGCAGTGTCCGGGGACGATCGGTCGGAAGGCGAGGTGTCCGGATCGGATGGTGAAGAGGATGTCGGTGTCCGGTCGGCGGCGAGGGAGGCTGGATCGGCGGCTGGGGGCGCCCCCCCTGGGCAGTCAGGTGAGGTCACTGTTTCTTCGCTGTCTTTGGCTGATTTGAGGGGATTGTTTGATGTGGGGGGTGGGAGTTCTGCGGTGGCTCGAGTGGGAGGGGCGTCCCGGCCGGTGGGGGTGGCGGCCCCGGATGGGGGAGCTGATGGGGGCTTGGGGGACTTTCTCATGGGTCTGCGGGACCTCTTGGGGCGTTTGGTTCCTGGGGGCGGGGTCCGCCCATCTCCTGCGGCGGCTTGGGTTCCTCCGGTGGGGGGCTCGGGCACGGAGCCCGTGGGGGCCCCGGGGCTGGCGGGGCCGTCTCCCGCTGGGCATGTTACGGGGGTGGCTGCGGCGCCCCAAGTTATTGGTTCGCCTGCGGTGGTGGCGGTGACTGCTGGGTCTGCGGGGGACAAGACCGGGACGGCGAAGGAGGGGAAGGTGGACGCGGTTCGCCTGGACGATTCGGCGAAAGGTGAGGTATATGTTTGTTTTGAGGGCCCTTTGGGGGCACATTTGAAGCAGGAGGTCCGTGAGAAGATTTGGAAGGGTGAGTACGTGGAAATCTTCACGCTGTTGCCCCTCGAGAAGTTCAACCTGGACAGGGTTAAGCCGGAGAAGCGCAAGAAGGAGGACGAGGAAGCGCGACGCTATCGGCTCATTCCGCGGACGTTCCCCAATTGGTTGCAGGCATTTGCCATTCTGGTGGGTGTCATAGGGGAAAAGGCGCCGGAACACTGCTCGGCCCTTTTCTGTTACCTGGACGCTATAGGGGAGGCCTATCGGGTGTATGGGGGGTCGGCCTGGCTGCGGTACGATGAACAGTTCCGGCAGCGGAAGGCGGTTAGGCCGTCCTTGCGGTGGGACCACAAGGACATCAGCCTGTGGATGCGGCTCATGTCTTCTGCGAGGGCTCCGAATCAGTTTTTTCTTTTTTTCTAGGGGGGGCCGGTGGTTCTGCGACCCCGGGACAGCCGGCCGCGAAGAAAAGGGGTTTCTGCTGGCAATTTAATGAGGGTTCCTGTAAGTTCGGTGGCGCCTGTCGCTTCAAACATGAATGCTCCAGTTGCGGGGGTTCCCATTCCTTGTCTCTGTGTTTTAAGTCCGGTAAGGGGCGTTCCGGAGAGTCTTCGCACAAAGGGGACGACGCCGGTGAGGGTGGAAAGGCTACGGCCTTTTCTAAATAGGTACCCCGATAGGGCGGCTGCCCGACTTCTGGGGGAGGGTTTTGCGGTGGGTTTTCATATCCCTTGCCCTTTGGCTTTGGTGCCTCCGGTGGCGAGGAATTTGCGTTCGGCCTTGCGCCACCCTTTGGTGGTGTCGGATAAATTGAACAAGGAAGTGGCTCTCGGTCGCATGGCGGGCCCGTTCTCTGAGGTGCCAGTGCGAGACTTGGTGGTTTCGCCGTTGGGGGTGGTTCCCAAAAAGGAACCCAACAAGTTCCGCCTCATTCACCACCTTTGCTTCCCAAAGGGTGGGTCTGTGAATGACGCCATTGACCCGGAGGCCTGTGCGGTGTCTTACATTTCCTTTGACGCCGCGGTGGCCTGGGTAATCAGTGCTCAATTTTAAAAATTGGTGGGCCACAAAGCACTCACAGTATTAATCCGAGTAAATAAATTAATATAAGATGAATAAAAAATCAATCAGAAAATAAATTCAAAGATGATAAATAACAAATACAATGACAAAAATTCCAAAGTGCAAAAAACAGGTAAAGGTGCTGGGGTGATGAATAAGTCAAAAAATAAAAAATGTCAAAGAATCCACACATAAAAGTGACTGTGACAATGCTGAATAAATAGAATAAATACAAGTAAAAAAATGTTGACAACTAAAATAATAGTTCATGTGCTACTGGATGCTGTGCACAAAAAAAGTTGTAAACATAAGAAAGTTCAAAAGTGTTCCAGTGAATGAAGTGAAACTTCAAATCGAATCCAGTGATGTGCAATATATTCGTGGACTTTATCCCAGATCCGTATTCAGTGATAATTAGGTGCGATTAATTTGTGAGCTTTTATCCTACATTGAGTGCAATGGCCGCTAACCTCCATTAACACTCAAAAGATCGTTATGGTATGTTGCATCACCATCAAGGACATCAAGGGGTTATCCTACGCAGTATGCCTGGGTATGGCCGGGGATTGGAGAATGGATCTCTCCTCTGGTCATACGGTGGTGGTTAGTAGTAGACAATTCCTCTCCTTCTCTAAGCGTATATCCAGATGTAATCCTAAGCCACTCGATCACCACAATGACAAGAGGGGGCGCTCATAGTGTAGCATGTTAAATAACTTTAATGTGGCAAACAGTTAAAAGCACTTACATTTAAATAGAAGTAAAACAGCAGGGGTAAGTACTAAAACAACCGCTGATGCGGTGTCCGCAGATGCTTCCGGTCTCGGCTGTAGACCGGAAGTGACGTCACCCAGCTTCTCCCGACGCGTTGCGTCACAACCAACACGTGACTTTATCAAGGGCTCTTACTCTTGATAAAGTCACGTGTTGGTTGTGATGCAACGCGTCGTAAGAAGCCGTGTGGATACATTGACATTTTTTATATTTTGACTTATTCATCACCCCACCAGCACATCAGCAGCTTCACCTGTTTTTTGCACTTAGGAATTTTTGTCATTGTATTTTTTATTCATCATCTTTGAATTTATTTTATGATTGATTTTTTTATTCATCTTATATTAATTTATTCACTCGGATTAATACTGTGAGTGCTTTGTGGCCCACCAATTTTGAAAATTGAGCGCTGATTACCCCTCTTTTCTTTAAGTTATTTTTTTTAATGCAACTAGTATAAATACCTAACTTTGACTTGATGTCAGCCTCTTTTTTCTGCCCTGTACACTTAAACTGGGAGAGGAAGGAGCAAAGCTTGGGGCCTGTCATTTATTTTCTATGCATATGTGCTAACAAGGAACATGCTGGCAGGAGGAGAAAGCAGGGGGATGGCCTTATCATTCTCTTACTACTCCTTCATGGTCCAGTCACATCCTGTGGGGCCAGGAGGTGGCCTAGCTGTGTTGCTTAAGCCTTGTACACACTTTAATATTTTTCTTCATTCAACCCAGCGGGCTGAACGAAAAAAAAAAACCTGAGGAGCTCAGAAGCAGCTTGCTGTACTAACAAGCTGATGTTAGTACAGTGACCCCCCCACTAAGCTACTGTGTTCTTACAGGGGATCGCCCCCTGGCCAAAACACACCGGTCAGCGCTCTCCGCTATTGGCTGCCAGTGCTGATCAGATCAGATGCCGGTTTTCCAGCCTGCCCATTTGACAGAAAACTGGCCAATATTCGTCCCGGTGTACCAGACTTGGTGATCAGACTTGCTGCGGCTAAGCATACAGTTAGGATTGGGATTAGAGCCAGGATCATGACAAGGTTGAGAGCTAATGCCAAAGCTGTGACTACCAAGTGCATATAAAATGATTTTAGGGAAAAGACAAAATATGCTTAGATTTCAATTCATTTTTCCTCTGTTAGCACATGAAATAAAAAAATGAAAAGTACCCGTTGCTAAAGAACTCCTACCTAAATAGGAAAATGCAATAAAATATATATTTTTTATATACAAATCAAAGAAAACATAGACAAAATAATGTATTTGTTAAATATTCATAAGTGTTTTTCTTTCTTGTCTTGGCTTTGTGGAGGACATGGTACCCTTGAACCCACTGTATGTATTTGTTGTGTTCTCTGTTTGCTAGGAAGTGACTCATCTCCTTTGTGGAATTACATTAATGAGAACTGAGCAGTTTTCTTTACTTTGGAAAACCAACATCTTCATTTAGTATTTGGCCAGAGAACCTAGTCAAAGTGAACTGGTGAGTACAGATGTACACTCACTGGCCACTTTAATAGGTGCATCTGTTCAAATGCTTGGTAACACAAATGGCTAATCAACCAATCACATGGCAGCAACTAAATGCATTTAGGCATCTAAATGTGGCGAAGACATCTTTCTGCAGTTCAAACCGAGCAATAGAATGGGGCAGAAAGGGGATTTAAGTGACTTTGAACGTGGCATGCTTGTTGGTGCCAGACGGGCTGGTCTGAGTATTTCTGGGATTTTCACACAACCATCTCTAGGCTTTACAGAGAATAATGGCAAAAATAGAAAAAAAACAGTGAACGGCAGTTGTGTGGAGGAAAATACCTTGTTGATGTCTGAGGTCGGAGGAGAATGGGCAGACTGGTTTGAGATGATAAATAGGCAACAGTATCTCAAATAACCACTCATTACAACCAAGGTATGCAGAATACCGTCTCTGAATGCACAACACATTGAACCTTGAAGCAGACTGGCTACAGCAGCAGAAGAACACACTGGGTGCCACTCCTGTCAGCTAAGAACAGGAAACTGAGGCTACAATTCGCCCAGGCTCACCAAAATTGGACAATAGAAGAGTAGAAAAACGTTGCCTGGTCTGATGAGTCTCAATTTCAGCTGCAACATTCAGATGGTAGGGTCAGAATTTGGTGTAAACAACATGTAAGCATGGATTTATCTTGCTTTGCATCAACGGTTCAGGTTGGTGGTGTAATGGTGTGGGAGATATTTTCTTGCCACACTTTGGGCCTCTTAGTACCACTTGAGCATTGTGTTAATGCCACGGCCCACCTGAGTATTGTTGCTTACCATGTCCATCCCTTTATGACTACAGTGTACCCATCTTCTGATGGATAATGTACCATGTCACAAAGCTCAAATCATCTTAAACTGGTTTCTTAAACATGAGAATGAGTTCACTGTACTCCAGGGGCTTTCACAGTCAACAGATCTCAATCCAATAGAGCACCTTTGGGATGTGGGGGAGCAGGAGATTTGCATCATGGATGTGCAGCCGACAAATCTGCAGCAACTGTATGATGCTATCATGTTAATATCCTGACATACCTGGTACTAGCAAGGTGTATCGTATAAAGTGGCCGGAGGGTGTATTTGTAAATGGCTACAGTGGAATTAAAGTGCAGGCTCTGGGACTGGCTGATCATGGCATCGTTATCTAGCAATGTTCTGAAATAAACATGCAGCCAAGGGTCTAAAAAGTCTAAACTTTAATCCTGCATGCTTGTTAAATGTCAGTCACAGACTACGCAGTAAAGCTAGGATCAGAATGAGAGCCCTAGGCCTATAATTTTCTTTAAAAAGAAGTAAGTATTATAGAAGTAGCAAAAAGGACCTACCTAAAGTTTATGCATATCCAAAACATGTTACAGTAGTTATAGCGTTTGGCAGGATTACAATCTGTGTTGGGTTTTTACTGTGGTCTGTGTCCCCATTGGGGAGATTCACCCTCTCTCTATTTGTCCCAGTGACCATTGTTACTGAGACAGAAAGTGAAGGGAGATCCAATGAGGTTGATTTACTAAAGGCACATAGACTGTGCACTCTGCAAGGGCAGTTGCTCCAGAACTTAGTAAATGAGGTAAAGATTCACTTTGCAAAGAATATCCAATCACTTGCAAGGAAATATAAAAAACTGCATTTTTGCTTGCACATGATTGGATGATGGAAGTCAGCATAGCTTCACCTCATTTTACTAAGCTCTGGACCAACTGCTTTTGTAGAGTGCAGTCTATTTGCCTTTAGTGAATCAAGCCCAATGTGTTATTGTTGTCACCAGAATAGGAGGTAGGTCTTAATTTTCATATATGGACTTTGTATCTCAGGGGAAGGAAGTAAGTGGAAATTTCCCAAACAGGTCACAGATGGCAAAATATAAAGGATTAACCCTTCTCTACTCTATCCAAAACAAAAATATATAACTTACATATACATAAAATATAATATTCTCACTTCCTTGTATCAATAGGGCATAATATGATTTGAACTCACCAGATAAGAATAAAAATATGTGCAGTGTTGTGTGCAATTTGTAGTATGTCTAGATCATATAATTTGATGTGCCTTAAACTCAATTAGCAAGGTACTTCCACCATCATGTGTCACCACTCCACACACTGTAGACTATGGATGGGCGAATAGTTTGGCCCAAGCATGAGTTCGGGCCAAACATTGGCTGTTTGCTCATTTGAGGAACAACCAAATTATCGGGGCATTCGACCCTTTGTTCGGCCCGCCAAATTACCACAATGCACTGCGCCACCACACAGTGTATTGGAAGCCCTGATTGACTGAAGCAATGAAAGCTTTGCCAATCAGAGCACTGTCAGAGCCATGATTGGAGAAAGTAATGATGGCTCTATCCAAACATGCCTCATTGCTCTTAGTCTCACAACACACTATAAAAGTATTCTTTTAATTTGTAGTGTGATATCAGTGTGGAGGGAGATAGAACAGAGCTCTGTTCAGTGCTACTAGAGAGTTAGAGTGCTAAAGTGTGGTATTCTGATTCTATTGTCAGTGTAGAACAGGGCTTGAGTCCTGCGGGAATGCACGAGAACGGCGTTCCTGTACTTTTTCTACAGCAGGATTGCCATTCCCGTTCCCCCCGCCCTGATGGCGGGTCGGTAAGCCCAGGTTGTGGGTTCCCAACCCGTCATCCCCAAGCATCACTGTAAACTGAGCCAGCACTACAGGAAGCAGAGCCAATGCTTCCTGTATAGCGCCGGCTCCTGTCACAGGTGGAGTGATACCAAATGTACTCAGCCTCCGCCTGTGACAGGGCACAGGAGCCAAGCAGGAAGCATTGGCCCTGCAGATGAGAGGGAGCCAGGGAGGTAAGAGAGAGAGAAAGAGAGGAGGGAAGGAGAGGTAGAGAGAGAAAGAGAGGAGGGAAGTAAAGAGATGAGAAAGAGAGAGAGAGAGAGAGACAGGAAGGAGAGAGATGAGAAAGAGAGAGAGAGGAGGAAAGGATAGAGATGAGAAAGAGAGAGAGAGAGAGGAAGGAAATAGAGGTAGGAAGAGAGAGAGAGATGAGAAAGAAACAGAGAGATGTAAAGAGACAGATGGAAAGAGAGAGAGGGATGGGGGAGAAAAAAAAAAGAACAAGTGAAAGAGAGAAGAAAGAAATAAAGAATAGAGAGGGGCGAGAGATAGAGAGAGGAGAAATAGAGAGGGAGAAAGAGGGAGGAAATAAAAAGAGAGACCGAGGAGAAAGAGAGAGAAAGAAACAGGGGGACCAAAAGACATATGCCTTTAGGTCCCTAGCCACACACAGGCTTTCCGATCCGGTCCGCCTGTCAGTTTTTCAGGACCAGCTGGGATGCTCCATGCAGCCCTATGGAGCAGCAGATGTCAGCGGTGACATGTCCGCTGACACCTGCCGCTATCCGATCCGATCCTGTCCGTGAAATCCGGACTAATGGAAACCCCTTTTTTCCATCCGTTTGGAGGTTTGGTTCGGATAAAAATGGACAGGTGGCCTGTTATCATCTGATCTCCCATAGAGGAGAGCGGGGCTCTGACAACTCCGTCTCTGCACACAGAGTGGAGATGGAGCTGTCATCCGCCTGCTCAGCGGGGGTCAGCGGATCGATCCCCGCTGAGCAAAACGGACTCCGTCAGGCACACTGCCCGTGTGAAAGGAGCCTTAGTGCTACTGAGCAAAATCCATATAGATATAAAGCAAGTCTATTTTGCAAAGAAATATGTGACAGATCCAGGGTTTTAATGATGTTGTGTTCAACTGATATAAATCACGCCCGTACTGCAAAACTGTACCTCAATGTATACGTAACCCACCATAGTACCCACTAGCAGTACCCGCCAGCAGTAGCCACCACCAGTACCCAGTAGCAGTGCCATCCTGCAGTACCCACCAGCCGTACCAGTCAGCAGTAGCCACCAGCAGTAGCCACCACCAGTACCTGCCAGCAGTACCCACTAGCAGTACCGGTCAGCATTACCCGCCAGCAGTACCTACCAGCAGTACCAGCCAGGAGTATCCACAAGCAGTACCCTCCAGTAGTACCAGCCAGCAGTACCCACAAGCAGTACCAGCCCTGGAGGACAGTTAGCAGCCACCAGCCATACCCGCATGGGGGACAGCAGCAGTCAGCGATACCTGCAGAAGTCCAATTCGATCCACTAAAAAAACAGAAGGGAATTCATCCCCTTCTATCTGGGCAGATCAGATTGGAGGGCCCATAGAGTAGAGTGGGCTATGTCCGTGTTCGTGCATATGCTGACACGGACCTGTCATCTGAGCTGCCTGCTCCGCTCATTGTGGCCCGCAAACGGTTACCAAGTCGCTAAAGTGGCCCTCGTTCCTCAAGAGGTATATATACACAAACACACAATTTTTTATTTTTGAGCTTGGGGTTGGTAATCTTGGGTGAGTTCCCACATTTTTTTTCCCCCAGGACTTGACCCCTGGTGTAGAATACCAGTTTAGTGTGAATCTAGTGATAGTTCAGTCAGTGTGAGTGTAGTGACCTGACCATTCATTTTTACTTTAATGTCAGTTTGTTTTGTCAGGGCGGGTTTACTGCATTATAATTTAGTGCATTAGTACACATTTAACAAATGTATATTTCTGTGCGTTACTGCACATTTAATGCAGTATATTTCTGTGCGCTAGTGCACGTTTAATGCAGTATATTTCAGTGTGTTACATGCCGTTTAACGCAGTATACTTTGGTGCATTGGTGCACATATAACGCAGTATATTTCTGTGGGTTATGTGCTGTTTAAGGCAGTATCTTTCTGTGCGTTAGTGCACGTTTAACACAGTATATTTCTGTGCGTTAGTGCACTCTTAACGCAGTATATTTCCGTGCGTTAGTGCAGTTTTACTGCAGTATATTGTAGTGTGTCGGTGGAGCGTGTAGTGAGTACTCAGGTTAAAATGCACCAAACACCACTTTCCATATTCCTTATTTCTACTTCTTTATTACATTTTGTTAATAAGCACCTTTCCATTATGTCTGGGAGGCCAGCAAGGAGAGGCAGATGTTCCCATGGCACTGTGAGGGGGCCAGCAGCGTTTGTGTCCACAGGCAAAGGTGGACATGATCAGAGCATAATTTCCTCTGTTTAGTGATGTTGCCTATGCTATCCAGCCATCCTCGCCCTCCTCATCCTCTATTACCCAAGCAGAGACTAGTGCGCAGTCCACTGCAGCTGCCAGAGTGGATACATTTTCCTCTGTCCACAGCTATTCCTGCCACAGCCCCAGCATCAGGCATGAATGAGTCAGCTGAGTTATTTGAACAGAGCGTCAGTCACTGGCTCCTTGAGGGTGCACAGGCAATACTTGATTCAGATTATGGTTCTGAGGTTGACGAAGGTACGAACATGATCCTACAGAGAGGGGAGAACACTGATACACAAATTGGCAGTCATGTTCCCCCAGCCGCATCGTATTGCCAAGTTGTCTCCAGTGTTAATGAGGATTCAGGAGATGATGATGATGAAGTCACTGATGCGACTTGGTTGCTGGATAGAGCAGAGGAGGAAAGTGAGGGTGAGGCACAACCCCAATGAGGCAGCCATCTTGGAAGAGTAGAGAGCAGCCACCCTACTCTATCGCATTGTGGAGCAGTTACCTCCTGGCACCCTTCCCACAGCTCAGCTGTCTGGGCCTTATTAGCACATGTGCAGCCGATCGCACTGTTGCAATTTACAAACTGTCTCAAGCACATCAAGCGTGGCAAAATACTAGCCATTTGGGTACCACAAAATACAGTCACTGTCACCCACATGCCCAGCGTCTAAATGCAAGCTTGTCAAAGCTGCTGGATTTACAACTTCTGCCTTTCTGTCTGTTGGATTCTGCCCCCTTCTGTGAATTTGCAGACTGTGCTGAACCACAATGCCAGGTTCCCAGTTTGTATTTCTTTTCAGGTAAGGCCATTCCAGCTCTCTACCATCACGTAAAAGGCAATGTTGTGGCATCATTGGGCAAGGCAGTCAGCCGCATAGTCCAGGTTAATGCTGACACATGGTCCAGCAAGTATGGTCAGAGACGCTATATTTAGTTCACAGCACACTGGGTAACTCTGCTTGCAATTCGGAAAGCATGTAGGACAGGGCTCAGTGCTGCAGCTTCTGCTTTTTTTCCCTGCGCCAACTGCAGCCAATAAAGAATGCATGCACTGTACTGTTACCACTCGAGGAGGCCACAAGGATGGGAAGCTGTGACAATGCATGCATCAGTGACACAATCCCTGTTCTGTTTCTGCTGGAGCAGACTCTGCGTGGCATTAAAGACAGGGCACTAGAGGCAGAGCTGCGGGAGGAAGAGGAGGACTTCCTTTCCTCTCAAGGCCTTTATGCAGACACCATATAAATTTTTCACATTCTGCTATATAACATTCCCCAAAAAAATGTAAAAATCTAAATTATTTAATATTTTAGGCCAATTTGTTTTCTGCTACATATTTTTGGTTAAAAAAAATCGCAATAAGCGTATTTTGATCGGCTTGCACAAAAGTTATTGCGATTACTAACTATGGGAAAGATTTATGTCATTTTTATTGTTTTTTTTTTTACTAGTAATGGCGGCAATCTGCAATGTTTTAGCGAGACTGCAACATTGCGGTGGACAGATCGGAACCCTAACTGACATTTTTGACACTTTTGGGGGGACCAGTGACATTACTACAGTAATCAGTGCTAAAAATATGCACTGTCACTGTAATAATGACACTGGCAGGAAAGGGGTTAACCCTGTGGGTGATCAAGGGGTTAAATGTAAGCCTAGGGGAGTGATTCTAACTGTGGGGGGGTTGGGCTTGTGAGATGACCATAGAGACATGCGATCCCATATAGCAGGATCACATGGTCTCTGTGATCATCTCAGGGAGAAGAACAGAAGGCTGTGTTTATATCAGCTGTCCATCCTTCTCTTTCAGCGGGGAGAGATCGCGAGTGGCCGGCGGCCATCTGAGCCGCCTGACACTCGCGGCAGCTACCCCGCTGACGAGCGGGGGCGGGAGCTTGCCGTCGTCGGTGCTCACTTGCCCGCTAGCTCCTCCCAGGCAAGCACCGAACATGTACGGGACTTTGTCTGGGAGAGCCAGCCTGCCGCAGTACATCTGCGGCGGCTGGACGTAAAGTGGTTAAAGAGGAGTTTATCTAATGCTTTTCCCGACTCTCGTAGGTTACAGTGTCATGAAAAATGTAGTCTTGAAGCTTCTGTTGGTCAAGAGAGGAGTGGTGGAGAAGGGGGCCATCTAAGTGATGCATTTCACAATTTTATTAGTCCTCGCCGCCCAGGGCTCTTAGCTTCCACATCCCATCGGCAGAGTCTGCATCATATGGTGGACGATTATCTAGGTGGAAAACATAGATGGAGAGCTTTCTAGTTGACGATCCACTTGGTTACTGGTTCATGAGAATAGACCACAGACTTCGGGGACCGTCTGACATTTATCAAAATGAATCAATCCTGGATTACCAGCAGCTCCTGATTGAAGCTCCTGATTAGGGATGATCGAACTTTTGAAAAGTTCGGTTCGGCCAGAACATCCGAACTTCCCGAAAGTTCGGCCCGGATTTCAGAACCCCATTGAAATCAATGGGACCCGAACTTCGGTAATCAAAAAACACAATTTTTAAGCCCTAAAACCCAATAAATGCCCCTAAAAAGTGCCTAGGGTTCTGGGTCATGCCCCATTAACTAATAATCACACAAAAAAAGTTCTTAAAAATTGTCATTTTTGATAAAAAAGCCAATTATTGAAAAAAAAAAAAAAGGAGAGAGAGATTTTTTGATTTTGACTTTGGATTTAGTATCTGGGGGGTCTAAAAGGTGTACATGTGAAGTTTCAGCTCTGTAGCATGTCCAGAACCATGAAAAAAAAAAAAAAGATAATTTTTCAGTAGAACAGGGATGTGGGACCCTCCTTTAACACCTATATGATCTTTTTTTCTGGTTCTGGACATGCTACAGAGCTGAAACTTCACAGGTACACCTTTTAGACCCCCCAGACACAAAATCACACAAAAAAAGTTCTTAAAAATTGTCATTTTTGATAAAAAAAAGCCAATTATTGAAAAAAAAATTTTTTGATTTTTACTTTGGATTTAGTATCTGGGGGATCTAAAAAGTGTACATGTGAAGTTGCAGCTCTGTAGCATGTCCAGAACCATAAAAAAAGATCGTTTGTATTAGAAAACTTTCAGCACAGGAGGTTGGCTTCGCTGCTGTAACACCTTGCCGGTTTAATAGCAGGCATTTTTTTGGGTTCTTTGCAGTCAGGAAAAACATCTGAACTTGTGTATAGTGGTACTGTGCACAAGTTCTGATGTTTTGCCTGCCTCCAAAAACCCCCAAAAAATGCCAGCAAAAACACACCTGGGCATTTTTTTTTTTTTGACGCTAGCCTTTTTTTTGGCATTTTTTGGGGTTCTTTTGAGGCAGGCAAAACATCTGAACTTGTGTATAGTGGTGTATATACACACATACATATATTTATATACACACCTAGACATATATAGGTGTGATAGTAGCAGAAATATATGCTTGCGCTAATGAAATCATTTACAGTAATATATTTCTGCTACTATCACACCTATATATGGCTAGGTGTCTATATACATATAATTATGTGTGTATATATACCACTATACACAAGTTCAGATGTTTTGCCTGCCTCAAAAGAACCCCCAAAAATGCCAAAAAAACGCTAGCGTCAAAAAAAAAAATGCCCAGGTGTGTTTTTGCTGGCATTTTTTGGGAGTTTTTGGAGGCAGGCAAAACATCACAACTTGTGCACAGTACCACTATACACAAGTTCAGATGTTTTTCCTGACTGCAAAGAACCCAAAAAAATGCCTGCTTTGAAACCGGCAAGGTGTGAAAACCGAGGAGAGAAGCTAACCCCCTGAGCTGAAAGTTTTCTAATACATACAATCCTTTTTTTTTCTGGTTCTGGACATGCTACAGAGCTGAAACTTCACATGTACACCTTTTAGACCCCCCAGACACAAAATCACACAAAAAAGTTCTTAAAAATTGTCATTTTTGATAAAAAAGCCAATTATTTAAAAAAAAAAAAAAAAAAAAACGGAAAATTGATATCAAATACTTACCGTAATTTTCCTTTCCTGATGGACTCCATGGCAGCATACGTTCGGGTAGGCTCCGCCTCCTCTCCTACCTCATAGGACCCCACTCCCATAAATCTTTGCTCCCTTTCAGCATCAGTGTTCTGTAACTAGCCTACTCAGGAATTGGGAGGGGACTCCTGCTGCCATGGAGTCCATCAGGAAAGGAAAATTACGGTAAGTATTTGATATCAATTTTCCGTTTTCCTGACAGACTCCATGGCTGGCAGCATACGTTCGGGAAATAACTCGCTATACACTCCCGGGTGGGAAGATGCTGAACAAAGAAAACTTTAATTGGCACTGTCAACTGACAAAACTTGAACGCCAAAGTTAACTGAAGATAAAGCAGCAGGTTCAACACAGTAATGTGTAAGGAAGGTATTCACAGATGATCAAGCGGCTGCTTTGCAGATCACATCAGGCGCGACGTGTTTAGAAACTGCCCAGGATGTAGCAATGCTTCTGGTAGAATGAGCAGTAATCGCCTCTGGAGGAGCCAAGCCTTTTGCTCTATCTGCCCATTGTATAGCCTGGACAATCCATGCAGCCACCGCTCTTGAAGAAGCACGTGTACCTTTCTTATTCCCATGGAGAAGAACAAACAGGAAATCCGATTGCCGGAAGCAGCGGCAAAGACCATGGCGGCGGCCAAGAAGCACCATAAGTAAGTACTAAGCCATAGAACTAACGAAACCTGAGCGATAACTGACAAAGAAACACCCTAGACACGAGCATATCAAAAGAAAAAGTACTAAAAACGAAAGATAAGCATAACAATGAGGAAAAAGAAATGGTCCCATATAAGGGCTTACCACCCTCCGATAGCATAACCGAGTCCAGGAGACGCAACACCGGCTTGTGCCTTCGGGCAATAAAGGGCCACCCGCAGCAGCAGGGCTCTCTCGGCCAAACCACATAGCTCCAGCTAAGGGTCTCTTCCATTGCCCCCTCCATACCCCGCTAAGAGCCAGGGCTTATCGGAGACTCCAAAACTCAGTCTGCCACCGATATACAGGACCAGATATGTAGGAACATCAGACATATGTATGAGGAGGACGAAAAAAGAACACTGATGCTGAAAGGGAGCAAAGATTTATGGGAGTGGGGTCCTATGAGGTAGGAGAGGAAGCGGAGCCTACCCGAACGTATGCTGCCATGGAGTCTGTCAGGAAAAGAGATTTTTTGATTTTTACTTTGGATTTCAGATCTGGGGGGTCTAAAAAGTGTACATGTGAAGTTTCAGCTCTGTAGCATGTCCAGAACCATAAAAAAAAAGATTGTATTAAAAAACTTTCAGCACAGGAGTATGGCTTCGCTGCTGTAACACCTTGCCGGTTTAATAGAAGGCATTTTTTTGGGTTCTTTGCAGTCAGGAAAAACATCTGAACTTGTGTATAGTGGTATTGTGCACAAGTTCTGATGTTTTGCCTGCCTCCAAAAACCCCCAAAAAATGCCAGCAAAAACACACCTGGGCATTTTTTTTTTTTTTGACGCTAGCGTTTTTTTGGCATTTTTTGGGGTTCTTTTGAGGCAGGCAAAACATCTGAACTTGTGTATAGTGGTGTATATACACACATACATATATTTATATACACACCTAGACATATATAGGTGTGATAGTAGCAGAAATATATGCTTGCGCTAATGAAATCATTTACAGTAATATATTTCTGCTACTATCACACCTATATATGGCTACGTGTCTATATACATATAATTATGTGTGTATATATACCACTATACACAAGTTCAGATGTTTTGCCTGCCTCAAAAGAACCCCAAAAAATGCCAAAAAAAAGCTAGCGTCAAAAAGAAAATGCCCAGGTGTGTTTTTGCTGGCATTTTTTGGGAGTTTTTGGAGGCAGGCAAAACATCAGAACTTGTGCACAGTACCACTATACACAAGTTCAGAAATCAAAAAATCTCTCTTTTTTTTTTAATTTTTTCAATAATTGGCTTTTTTTTAATCAAAAATGACAATTTTTAAGAACTTTTTTTTGTGTGATTTTGTGTCTGGGGGGTCTAAAAGGTGTACCTGTGAAGTTTCAGCTCTGTAGCATGTCCAGAACCATAAAAAAAAAGGATTGTTTGTATTAGAAAACTTTCAGCACAGGAGTATGGCTTCTCTGCTGTAACACCTTGCCGGTTTAATAGCAAGCATTTTTTTGGGTTCTTTGCAGTCAGGAAAAACATCTGAACTTGTGTATAGTGGTACTGTGCACAAGTTCAGATGTTTTGCCTGCCTCCAAAACCCCCCAAAAAATGCCAGCAAAAACACACCTGGGCATTTTTTTTTTTGACGCAAGCGTTTTTTTGGTATTTTTTTGGGTTCTTTTGAGGCAGGCAAAACATCTGAACTTGTGTATAGTGGTATATATACACACATAATTATATGTATATAGACACCTAGCCATATATAGGTGTGATAGTAGCAGAAATATATTACTGTAAATGATTTCATTAGCGCAAGCATTTATTTCTGCTACTATCACACCTATATATGTCTAGGGGTATATATACAGACATATATGTGTATATATAGTCCCTATACACATGTTCAGATGTCATGTCTGACATCAAACATGTCCTCAAAAAAGCACTGGCAGTGGCAGCCCCTGCAGCATAAAAAATGCTTGGCTGGTGAGAAGCCATATTCCAGTTCCGAAGCAACTCGGAGAAATGATCATTTCTCTATAGCGGTCACCCTGCTATGGAAGGGTTTTTGTCACCCTTCCATAGCAGTCACTGTCAGTTAACCCTACACTACACTACGGTCCCCTTACACTTAACACTTTCCCTACAGAAACTAAATTTTTAAAGCTAACTTAAGTGTAAAGGAGCACTCTAACTATACTAGATATCCCTTTCCTCACACTAATAAATAGCTAAATGACACTTTTAACGTAAAATTAACAGAACTGCTTCCACTCTCTTCCATGTCCAGTATAACAATGCTAGGAATATGGCAGGGGCGATCTTATATACTGGGGGGCGTATTCACTAATGATTGGTCTAGGGACCCCCTAGTCACTCCAATCACATTCCTAGCATTCTCCTGCCCCCTCAATTGGCTTTTGCTAATGGTTCTGGTCCAATCACGGGCTTTTAAAGCCCATTTCCTGAAGCATTGCATTTTGGTCGGTTCTGGTTGCCGAATTCCGAACTTTTTGGGCAAAAAGTTCTAAATTCGGCCGAACCTCGAACACCCAATGTTCGGGCCAAAACTGATGGTCGACCCGAACCGTTCGATCATCCCTACTCCTGATGCCAATGTCACTGATTAGGTGTGTTTTTGGGATGTGGAATCTCTGCAAGACTTCTAAGCTGCCTAGTGTTGTGGCTGTTGATTTCATCTGGAAGAATTTTTTTTGTGTAGGTTTCATGGGCACAATTAACACTGAAAGACCAATTTTTCTGCACCTGTTTGACAGGTGCATATCATTTCACTGTTTGACAACAAGGCCAATTCTTTATTCATCAAGGGTACCTCTATCGGGTTACGGTGGAAAGGCGCCAAAGACACCCAAAGACCAATTTTTCCGCACCTGTTTGACAGGTGCATATCATTTAAATTTTCGACAGCAAGGCAAATTCTTGCTTTCATCAAGAGTACCTCTATAAGGTGATGGTGTGAAGGTGCCACAGACACCCAAAGACCAATTTTTCCACACCTGTTTGACAGGTGCATATCATTTACATTTTTGACAGTAAGGCAATTCTTGCTTTCTTCAAGAGTATCTCTATAGGGTTATGGTGTGAAGGCGCCACAGACACCCAAAGGCCAATTTTTCCACACCTGTTTGACAGGTGTATATCATTTAAATTTAAGACAGCAAGGCAATTCTTGCTTTCATCAAGAATACCTCTATAGAGTTATGATGTGAAGGCACCTTCAACACACAAAGACCAATTTTTCTGCACCTGTTACTTCTATCCAAGGTCTGCAGAAGAGATACCAGAAATTACCCAAAAAAATCTCATTCCCAGTGCACTGCATTGTGGCCTCATCATACAGAATGGCTCCCCAACCTGTTGTTTACAAAATAAAGAAAACTTGCAGGGAAAATGTCATTCTTTTGGCTTTATAAATGCAATTATTTCTGCAGCAACTTCTATACACAGTACAGATGTGCCACTTTACAGGTAGACTAAGGGGAACCCCTAGGCACTATATTGAAATTAATTTTTAACTTTTATTGTTATTTCTCATTTTAATTCTTTAACTCCAGCATATATCACTGCTCATTTAAAAATTATGTTTTTTTACAAACTTTTTTTTCATTGATACATGTCCCCCAGGGCAGTACCCGGACCCCCATAACCATTGTATGCCAATTACTTGCATATAAGCCTTCAAAATGGGCACTTTTGATTTTTCCAGTTCAGGCCCCATAGACTTCAATGGGATTTGTTATTCGGTTCCAAACTTTTGATGTTCGATGTTCGGAAGTTCTGGTGAAACCCGAACAGGGGGTCATTTGGCCCACCCCCACTGTGGACAATGACATTTTGAATGGTCATACACACTTTGGTTAAATCCACATCCAATGGGGCCTGAACAAACCTGGATAGAGCACCTTCTCCTCTGGATGTCACTACAAAAAAGGAAACAGACAGGTCCATAGTGAATTGCGTTAAAAAAACATATTTATTTCAAAAACACCAATCAGCTTACATTTAAAAAACATCCATAAAGCTCATGGATACCACAATCTACTACATCTGTGATAGCAGGCTGATCATACTTGCCAGTGTTCTGCCGAAAAACTCCAAGTTGCCGAGAACTCCAACCACGTCACTTCCTGTGACTCTACAGCAGGAATAATAGGATATTTCGGCCACTTGGTGTTTTCACAGAACAGGTGGCAGCCTATACAGTCCGGTACACATTATAATGAGTGGACATTTTTAGTCTCTCCGCTAGTAACCAACAACATGGCCGCCCCCCCAAGATGGTGACAACTAGCGGGCGGACTAACAATGTCCACTCATCATAGAGCATACCGGAGTGTATAGGCTGTAGGTGTTCTGTGAAAACACCAAGTGGTCAAAATCTCCAATTATTCCTGGTGTAGAGCCACTGGAAGTGAAGTGGTACGGCAGAACACTGGGCTTCGGCTAGCGCGTAAGCGTGACAAGCTTTATTTTTTTATATGTAAGCCCATTGATGTTTTTTAAAGAAGATTTTTTTTTTGCTGTGACATCCAAAGGAGAAGGTTATCTAATCAGTTTTGTCCCCGGATGCCATTGTATGTGGATTTAACCTAAGCATGTCTGACCATTTATAATTTTATCGTCCACAGGATCTGGTAAAAGGCTTCTCTGAGTGGGGAAACATGTCTCTGTGCTCCAGACAAGGGGTAAAGGGAACGTTCCCTTGGTGTCTACATGAAATAGGTGGTCCAGCACCCCACTGCATCCTTTCTTCCCTCTCCATGTGCATGTATCATTGCAAACAATGCACAGCAACACGTTGATATCAATACATAGCACACATTAGATTCAATCCACCAAAATGACTAAGCCTTTTCACATGTTGGTGATTATATCTAATGATATAATTTTCTTATCAAAATGTTCAGTTCACATTAATAAATATTATATAGGTGTGTAATTGGTAATGCTTTGCATGAAATAATTATTCAGTTATGAAAAGCCTTTAATTCTCATTGATTGTAATTTATTTCTCAATAATTGTTACAGCGAAAACCTGTCCGATAATAAGGACTGGTTTTCTGTCTTATAATTTTAGCTAATTAATTTTTTCTACAAAATACAGCATTACAGGCATGTGGTGAATTCAAGTGATACTGTATGTCTGATCTTCAGACAAACATATAAATACACAGATAAAATACATATAAGTGGGCTGCCTTACCTGCCAAAGGATTTGTAGCTTGGTCCTTTCTCTGTTACAGTTAAGGAGTACATCAATGCCCTCTCTAAACTCCTAATCTGCTGATTGAACTATAAAAGAGCAGCAGGAGAATTATGAAATCCTCCATCTGCTCACTCTCACTTACTATCAGCATGTTTCTTGTCAGCAGCACAACCTCATTGGCTCCCAGTTCTGCTCCTTCCTGCCCCAGTATTCTAAAGAGGGGATTTCAAACCTTCAGGTACTTACATTTTTGCAGTGCAGACATTTGGTTACTTAGCTTGGCTTTTTGGAGGTTTTAAGTATCTTGCCATTTTCCAGCAATCCATGGGTTAAATGTCATTTAATTATAAATATTTATTTTTCTTTTCCATCATGCAGCATTCCTTTGACATGCTAAGCAGCCTTTACCTAAACTATAGGGTCAACCGTTTCACAAGAAAAACAATAGCGTGCTGCATCCTGACTTGTGAGCCAAGGGATGTTGTTGTGGTGACTGTCCTGTAAATGGGAGGAAGCACTGAATATTTCATGAACAATTAAGGTTGGGGTTCACGTCCCCTATGGTACACTTTGCAGCTAGTGAGGTACATATTATGAGAATCCCAGTGGAACATTCTGACTGAAGACTAGGCAATCTCAACTTAAAATTAGTTCATTCAACGTATCTACTATTAGAGCTGAAGAGTTTTGTTATTATGCACCGATTGAACTATTACAACAAAACTACATAAAGCAGGGGTAATAGCAAACTTTTGTGCCTGTACTGTGCTGACGAATCCATTGATGTCAAAAAGAAGAGGAGGCAAGGTACATGGCTGTGTTAAAAAAAAAAAATAATATATATATATATATATATATATATATATATATATATATATATATACACACACACATTACATAATAGTTTATGTTTGGTTATTTTTTAGACTTACATGCAAATCTGTTATTTCTTTTTTTTAGACTTTACTTACTACCAAGATGGTCTACTGTCTCTCAAGAGAACCAGTCTTTCCTGTAGTGTCTTCATTAGTATGCAAAAGCCAAATGTTACATATTATAACTAAGATTGCCTGTTTTTTTCTTTAGGGGCTAGCTAAATAGGTGGAGGGCAGTAATTAGACTGTGCATCACCATGGGGTCATAAGGCTTTGGTATGCTAAACTGGTCAACGGATGTCCAAAGGTCCAGGTGTGATGGAAAAGTTAATCAACTTATACTTGCAAGAGAAGGCACAACTATGAATAACAAGATATTTTTATAGATAGAAACATTTGTTAGGCATCATAGTAAAGGGAGTAAAGTAGGTTTGAGTTCCATCCAAGGAACAAAAACAACAAGAGAGGGGGCTCCACAACACCAAGAAAATATGGGTAGAAGGAAGGGGTCCCCATAACACCAAGGAGGGTGTGTGCCAGAGGGAACTTCATAAGACCAAAGAAGGGGCTTTAACTGGGGATGACACTAAATCTACACTACAAGAAAGCACAGATTCCTATAATCGCTTGAGTAGCTGGGAAACCTGTTTCTTACAGAAATCGCAAACTATAACACAAGCTAAGTAATTTTTTAGTGTATCTCTATTGCAAACAGTCAATGCTCTTTTACAACGAAATTTAGATAGTGTGTGCATGTGTGTGTTGTATGCGTATTTGTAATATGCTGTATATCTTGTATTGTTTTTCCGCAATTAAAAGCAGTTTGTATATAGAGCATTCTTGTTTAGTAAAGGCACATTAATATACTACAGGGTTTCTGCTTCCTTGCTTTCCAGCAAAATAACCTACCTAAACAGTACAAGAAAAACAATGATTTGACAATATTCTAGGTTCTTGCAAAGATAACGGTTCTGGTTTATTTTGGAAGAGCCTTGTTTAAAGTAAGCCTCTCTGTAACTTTAAAAGTATGCATGAGTACATTCCTGACATGTCACAACACACAGAAACAGTATATCCAAGTGTGCCTTTTAGCTTTAATAAATAATCACCGAGCTCCAGTCAATTAATTTGGGCTTGCCATAGCCTTTCCTGGTCCGTCTGGGAGTACCATACTAGTAGAATGAGTTTGTGTGTCAGCTACAAGAAGGTGGAAGCATGTCTTGAGTTTTACTCACCAATATAGTGCAGTGTTAGTGCAGGTCACAAGGTGAGAAAGAAATCACAGCTAATCTGTGTAAGATAGTATTGGAATTTTGCACTACAGGCAGTCCCTGAGTTACAAACATCCGACTTGTACTTACAAATGGAGGGAGACAACAGGAAGTGAGAGGAAATCTACTCCTAGTAAGTATTGTTCTGTTCTCACTACACGTATGCCCCAGGCGTGTGCAGCTCAACATACAGCTAAACCTTTAATCCTATAGTAACCAGTCCTTTTGTAACTTAAGGCTGTATTCCAGTGAAAGAATGGTGGTCATACGAAACAGGTTACAAGTCAGATGGATATGCAAATAGGATTGTGAATAGTCAGGTGAAACAGCGATGCTTCCAAGGGGGGTTCAGGAATCTCCTACAGGAACCTCAGATGCTGTCTGGCTGTCTCCATAAGGTGTTCTAAAAATGGAGATTTTCTCAGAGAGGGGTGGAACTAATATCCAGCAATAGAGAGCTAGAGATACCATAAAGTACTGTCCAACAATTGTATTTGTCACAGTGGCATCTTGTGGACAATATTGGTATTACAACTTCCACTAACATTAATTATTTCTAAGCTGGAGGCATGACACTCCCCGTCTGGTATCATCAGATACCACTATTTATTCCTCAGATGACAACAACAGAACTAGTTCAGGAACTGGTCTGAGGAACAACTTTGTCTCCTTGATTCTCTGGATCTTGACTTCCACTTTACATGGGAATCAAGTAAGCGATGTGGTGGTGACCAGGAACTATTAGAGGGTTCCTCTCATCTGAATCTAGGTTGGCTTGTCTTAGACGACCACTTACCCTAAGTAGTCCATTTTGATCAAGGAATGGGTCAAGTTTTCTCAGGGCACTGTCTCTAGGGATAGGTTTTCCGTTCAAGATACAGTCAAGCTCCTTAGCATAGGAATTGCCTTGCGTCTGAGCCAAAATCATGATGTACAGTGCGGATGATAAGATCCTGAGACTGCTGTAGCTCTAATACCGAACTGATCCTTTGACAATGGTGCCATCCCTTGCGGTCACAGCTGTTTGAGTCGCCTTTAAAGGAGCGAGCTATATGGATAAGACAAGAAATAGCTCGAACAAGTGACTTCCATTTTGAGAATCTGGTAAATCTGTTAGATTTAAGCTGGCAGCCTGAAGTTGTAGTATGAAATGTTGAGATCTCAGGACGGATGTCAGTATCTGAGTCTGGATCTACTAGTTCAATTGTGTCACTTTTAGGAAAGGTTTGTTCTGCATCGTACAAGAATGCAGGTCCAGTAAACCATGTAGTGCCTTTAAGGTTACATGCAGCAACAGTTCTTGTAGCATGGTGTGGAGGGTTATAGTCAGTAGGTACATAGTGCCATTGTGTTGGACTGGTGGATCTCCTAATCCTCAACACTCTGTTGTTGACATAAACATAGAAACGTCTGGTCTCATTGTAGATGTAGCCTAGAACTACCTTGCTGTCTGTGTAGAGCTGAACATCTTTAAGGTCAATGTCCATCTCTGAGGTTATTAGTTCTGCAAGTTCAACAGCTAGTACTGCAGCACAAAGTTCTAGCCTAGGTATAGGGTGCTCAGGGTGTGGAGCCAGCTTTGCTTTGCCCATGATGAATCCTACGTGGCATCGTGCTGTAGTGTCAACAGTCCTTAAGTAGGCCACAGCAGCTATTGCCTTGACAGAAGCATCACAGAGTATGCAAAGGTTTTGACTTTGTATCTTTGTAGAAGTTACAGGAGCATATGGGCGTGAAACATGGAGATCAGATAAGACTGATAGAGAGTCCCTCCACTCTACCCAAGAGTTTCTCTTATTGAGGGGTAGTGGGGCATCCCAGTCGGATGTTTCACGAATCAAGTCTCTAAGTAAGTCTTTGCCTTGAATTGTAACAGGTGCCGCAAATCCTAATGGATCGTACAGGCTATTGATTGTAGACAAGACACATCTGCGAGTGAATGGTCTTTCTTCTCCATTTATTTGGAAGGTAAAGGAATTTAGATTTCAAGTCCCAAAGTAGACCTAGACTGCGCAGTACAGGTAAAGAGTCTGTACCCAGATCTAAGTCTTTTAGATCACTGGAATGGTCTTGAGTGGGGAAAGCTTCCATTACCTCTTTGCTGTTAGAAGCAATCTTGTGAAGCCTGAGATTGGAACAAGCAAGCATTTCCTGCGCTCTTTTAAGAAGGCAGATTGCAGACTCGCTGGAAGGTAAGGATTTTAAACAGTCATCCACATAAAAGTCTTTCTCTACGAATTGCCTTGCGTCTGAGCCAAACTCATGTTCACCTTCTTGGGCAGAATGTCTGAGTCCGTAGATAGCGACTGCAGGTGAAGGGCTATTGCCAAAGATGTGTACCCTCATGCAATACTCTGAGATATCTTTGGAAGGATCATTGTCTTGGAACCAAAGGAACCTTAGGAAGTTCCTGTCTTCCTCTCTTACCAAGAAACAATGGAACATCTGCTGGATGTCAGCTATGGAGGCAATAGAATCTTTGCGGAAGCGTAAGAGCACTCCCAGGAGTTCGTGGTTAAGGTCTGGGCCTGTCAAGAGGACATTGTTCAAGGAGGTACCCTTGTATTTGGCACTAGAGTCAAACACTACTCTAATTTGACCTGGCTTTTTGGGATGGTACACTCCGAATATAGGGAGATACCAACACTCTTCAGAGTCTTTAGGGGTGGGAGCCACCTCGGCATGACCGTTCTCAAAGATCTTCCCCATGAAAGAAAATAAATGTTCCCTCATCTCTGGCTTTCTCTGCAAATTACGTCTAAGGGAAGCAAAACGTTGTAACGCTTGTTCTCTGTTATTGGGTAAGCGTTGTCTCTGTGGTCTGAAGGGAAGAGGTGCGACCCAGCTGTTTGTGCTGTCTTTGACTAGACCTTGCTCCATTAATTCTAGGAAGAGTTTGTCTTCGATAGACATTGCCACACGATTGTCCTCTTTAGTTCTCTCAAAGACTGTGCACCCTAAATGGTCTTGGTCACTGTCACAGGCAAAGTTGTCACTAGTGGGGCTTGTGAAGGGACAAGATGAGTGGGTGGCGTAGGCTGATTCCTTAACAAGGAAATGGTTGTGGCATGGCTGGAAAAGAGAGGGACGTCCATTCTCTAGGGTATTTGTGAGCATGCTGCTAACGGAGTTAGGTTTGTGCACGCTTCCTAGACAGACATCTCCTATGATGACCCATCCGAGGTCTAACTTCTGAGCATAAGGAGCATTATTGGGACCATTAATCTGAGCTCTTGATTTGTGGGCTTGTAAGATATCTCTTCCAAGGAGTAGGATAATCTGAGCCTGAGGATCAAGTTCTGGTATCAGATGTGCTATGCGTTTCAAGTGTGGGTGATGAGCAGCTACATCTGGTGTAGGAATTTCAGATCTATGATCAGGGATCTGATTGCATTCGATAGGAGTTGGCAAAGACAAGCGTGATCGCCCATCGATGGACTCAATTTGGTAGCCGGATGCTCTCCTACCAGCCGTCTCCACTATTCCTGCACAAGTTTTTAAGGAGTAGGGAATGCTGGGGCCTTTAACGCTGAACATGTGAAAGACAGTCGAGCTGGCTAATGACTTGTTACTTTGGTCATCCAGGATTACGTAAAGCTTAATAGCTTTGTCTTTTTAGCCTGCTGGGTAGACTCTGACTAGGCAGATTTTGGAGCAGGACCTACCACCTATGGCTCCTTTGCAGATCTCTGTACATTGTGAAGTGACCTCTGGTGTAGTTGTGGTGGTGTGCTCCTCCTCCCCGCCGTGCTCACTGGTGCTTAGGGTGTGTTTTAAAGTCCATGGAGCTGGCCCAGGATGCAACCCTTTGTTGTGATCTGAGCTGTCACATTCTGTGCATTTTAAACTGACCTTACAGTCCTTGGCGAGATGAGAAGTTGAAGAGCAGCACCTGTAGCAGATGTGGTTCTCCTTGAGGAAGGCTTTGCGGTCCTGCAGGGTTTTCTCTCTGAAGGCTCTGCATTTTAGGAGAGGATGTGGCTTCCGATGCAAGGGACACTGCTTACCAGGATCGTTGACCTTTGTCTCTGAGTTAGAGAAGTTGGCAGACCTGTGAAAGGAACCTGGAGGAGACACATTTGTTTTGTGTACTGCTACTGGAGGTTTGTGAGGGTTAAGTCCCACAGGAGCAGCACACAACAGCTTAAAATCAAAACTTGGATCATTTCTTGTTTTAGCTTGCTGGCACACAAAGTCCACAAAAACAGAAAAAGGAGGGAATGGAACATCATGCTGTCTTTTAAATCGGGATCCATGTGTAATCCACTGCTCTTGCAAGTTGTAGGGTAACTTTTGCACAATGGGGTTGACACCTCTGGCCGTGTCAAGGAATGCAAGTCCTTGTAAGTCTCCCTCGGATTTAGCTACTTGAAGTTCCATTAACAAGTCACTTAACACTCTAAGTTTATGGTAGGCTTTGCTAGGTATTCTGGGAAAGTTATCAAGTCTTTTGAATAATGCATTTTCTACTGCTTCTGCTGAACCATAACACTCATCAAGTCTATCCCAGATTGTTCTAAGACCAGTGTCTGGGTAGTTTATATTTATTGTCCTGATTCGCCTGGCTTGCTCGGCAGACTCATTTCCAAGCCATTTGATCAGGAGGTCTATCTCTTCACTGCAAGATAGCCCTAAGTCTCTGATAGTGTTTTGAAAGGATGACCGCCAGGCTCTGTAGTTTTCAGGGCGGTCATTAAACTTTTCAAGTCCTTTGGTGACTAACTCGCGTCCTGAAAAGAACCTTGCAAAGTCTATGGTGGCTTGGTTAGCCTGTTGTGTGTTGTCATGGTAAGATGGCTGTGTGTAGTCATACCTTTTACTGACACCAAGCTGTCCTCTGATGTACTATTCTGGCTTGCACGTTGGTTCTGGAGGGCGATTAGAAGGCGATTCTATTATCCCACTTATGGAGAGTCTGTCGTAGGAGACGTCGCTTTGCACAGATTTCTCCCATTTGCAGGCTTGAGGCTTGTCACTGACTTGCGGCGGTACCGTGTGGTGACTTTGGCTTGTCTCTTTGACGTCATCTTTGGCACTGCTTGTTTTAAAATGTTGATTGATGTAATCTGAAGTTTGTTGTAGAGAATTTGGAGTTTCAGCTGCTGGATCGAGAATATTGCTGCGTCTGCTGCATTCACTTCTTGGGTATACAGCAAATTCTAAGGCCTCTGCTTCAGCTATGGCGGCTGCTGATTCCTTCTCTACAGTCAATTTCTCTAGGGCTACTTCTAGGAGGGCTTCCACGGCCTCTAACTGTGCCTCTTGCGTCTTTGCTTTTAGGAGGGCTTCCTCAGCCTTTGCTCTTAGGAGGGCTTCCTCGGTCTTTGCTTTTAGGAGGGCTTCCTCAGTCTCTTTCTTTAACCTCACTTTCTCCTGTTTAAACTGCATTTCTTGCTCAGCAAAGGCTGCTCGGGTCTTGGCGGCTTAAGCTTTCGCACGTGCTATGGCGAGTGCATTGCTTGCGGAGGAAGATGTAGAGGAGCCGGAAACACGGGACCTTGTCTTGAGTGAGGATGTCTGGCTATGTGACATGCTGCTTGCAGGAATGCTTGACTGTGTAGAGACTGCTGTATTGCATATGCAGGTGACTGCGCTGGCAGGGTAGCAGGCCTCTGTATAGTCGCTGTCCTAAATCCCACTTGCTGGATAGCCGCTGTTTCACTGTTCTGTTCTCACTACACGTATGCCCAGGCGTGTGCAGCTCAACATACAGCTAAACCTTTAATCCTATAGTAACCAGTCCTTTTGTAACTTAAGGCTTTATTCCAGTGAAAGAATGGTGGTCACATGAAACAGGTTACAAGTCAGATGGATATGCAAATAGGATTGTGAATAGTCAGGTGAAACAGTGATGCTTCCAAGGGGGGTTCAGGAATCTCCTACAGGAACCTCAGATGCTGTCTGGCTGTCCCCATGAGGTGTTCTAAAAATGGAGATTTTCTCAGAGAGGGGTGGAACTAATATCCAGCAATAGAGAGCTAGAGATATTAAAGTACTGTCCAACAATTGTGTTTGTCACAGTGGCATCTTGTGGACAATATTGGTATTACAACTTCCACTAACATTAATTATTTCTAAGCTGGAGGCATGACAAGTATAATTCACTTCTGTAAGCGTTATCATGGGAAAAATGTGTCTCAACTGAAGCTTTATCACCAATCCCTGTTTCCATGACAATCCAAAATGTTTCAAATCCAATTGTCTTAGGGACAGAAAGTGAGGGGAGATCTTCTGGACAGGAACACAAACAGCAAAACAAATGTTACAGAGGTATTAAACCTCCCCTATGCTATCCAAGTAAATTATTTTATGGGCTGGAGTTACACTTAAAAAATGTACCTGTTACTTATATACAAATGCAACTTAAGAACAAACCTACAGATCAGATCCTATCTTGTTTGTAACCCAGGGAGTGCCTGTAATCAGTCACAGGATGAGATGCAGCCAGGGGGGGGGGGGGACAAACTGTGTGAATGTGATGGATTTTTACATTGGCAGGTCACAGATTGAGAGGCAGATAATTTAGTTGACTCTTTGTGGTCTTGCTGCCTCCCTTCTTACTGCATGTCATCATATACAATGCAAGACCAACCACCGCTGCTGGTCCTACATTGTACGTGCCTGAATACTAAGAAGTACCTTTCCATATTCTACTGCAGGACAGGAAAATGCTTCTTGTTGACTGGTACAAGGCTTTATTCAAGCCAGATTGCTTGTTTTTTTACTCTTTCTCTCTCTATATATATATATGCAAGTATATATATATATATATATATATATATATATATATATATATATATATACAGTATCTCACAAAAGTGAGTACACCCCTCACATTTTTGTAAAGATTTTATTATATCTTTTCATGTGACAATGCTGAAGAAATTACACTTTGCTACAATATAAAGTAGTGAGTGTACAGCTTGTATAACAGTGTAAATTTGTTGTCCCCTCAAAATAATCCAACACACAGCCATTATTGTCTAAACCACTGGCAACAAAAGTGAGTACACCCCTAAGTGAAAATGTCCAAATTGGGCCCAATTAGCCATTTTCCCTCCCCGATGTTATGTGACTCATTAGTATTACAAGGTCTCAGGTGTGAATGGGGAGCAGGTGTGCTAAATTTGGTGTTATCCCTCTCACTTTCTCATACTGGTCACTGGAAGTTCAACATGGCACCTCATGGTAAAGAACTCTCTGGGGATCTGAAAAAAGAATTGTTGCTCTACACAAAGATGTTCTAGGCTTTAAGAAGATTGCCTAGACCCTAAAACTGAGCTGCAGCACAGTGGCCAAGACCATAAAGCGGTTTAACAGGACAGGTTCCACTCAGAACAGGCCTCGCCATTGTCGACCAAAGAAGTTGAGTGCATGTGCTCAGCATCATATCCAGAGGTTGTGATTGGGAAGTAGATGTATGAGTGCTGCCAGCATTGCTGCAGAGGTTGAAGGGGTGGGTGTCAGCCTGTCAGTGCTCAGACCATACACCGCACACAGCATCATATTGGTCTGCATGGCTGTCGTCACAGAAGGAAGCCTTCTAAAGATGATGCACAAGAAAGCCCGGAAACCATTTGCTGAGGACAAACAGACTAAGGACATGGATTACTGGAACCATGTCCTGTGGTCTGATGAGACTAAGATATACTTATTTAGTTAAGATGGTGTCAAGTGTGTGTGGTGGCAACCAGGTGAGGAGTACAAGGAAAAGTGTGTCTTGCCTACAATCAAGCATGGTGGTTGAAGTGTCATAGTCTGGGGCTCCTTGAGTGCTGCTGGAACTGGGGAGTTACAGTTCATTGAGGGAACCATAAATGCACACATGTACTGTGACATACTGAAGCAGGGCATGATCCTCTCTCTTTGGAGACTGGGCCACAGGGCAGTATTCCATCATAACGACCTAAACACACCTCCAAGATGACCACTGCCTTGCTAAAGAAGCTGAGGGTAATG
The DNA here is from genome assembly GCF_965119305.1 of Pelophylax lessonae. NCBI lineage: Eukaryota > Metazoa > Chordata > Amphibia > Anura > Ranidae > Pelophylax > Pelophylax lessonae. Next base: position 144,389,627 of record NC_138768.1, read on the forward strand.
GTAATGGACTGGCCAAGCATGTCTCCAGACCTAAACCCTATTGAGCATCTGTGGGGCATCCTCAAACAGGAGATGGAGGGGCGCAAGGTCTCTAACATCCACCAGCTCTGTGATGTTGTCATGGAGGAGTGGAAGAGGACTCTAGTGGCAACCTGTGAAGCTCTGGTGAACTCCATGGCCAAGAGGGTTAAGGCAGTGCTGGAAAATAATGGTGACCACACAAAATATTGACACTTTGGGTATTTTGACTTAGGGGTGTACTAACTTTTGTCGATAACGGTATTGGCATTAATGGCTGTGTGTTTAGTTATTTTGAGGGGACAGCAAATTTACATTGTTATACCAGCTGTACACTCACTACTTCACATTGTAGCAAAGTGTAATTTCTTCAATGTTTTCACATGAAAAGATATAATAAACTATTTACACAAATGTGAGGAGTGTACTCATTTTTGTGAGACACTGTGTATATATATATATATATATATATATATATATATATATATATATATATATATATATATATATATATTTATTTATTTATTTATTTGACTGTACATGTACAGACAGGGATTTACTTTTCACACGATTGGATAATTTAATTAAAGAGTCACAGTTAAATGTGTGGAGATTCTCAACTCTTTTTGCAAATCAGCATTTCTGTCTCTTATTTAAAACTTGGACTGAGATCATTGATAGGACAGAGAGTGAGAGGAATTAGTCATTGATGTGACTCCTTCACTTGTGTGTGTACATTTTAGCTTGAGCTACTGAGCTTTGCAAACAACAGCTCTGCCCATTGGCTGGATACGAGAAGGCTTTCTATGCAGTACTTTATATTATACAGGAAATGAGGGTAACTCTCCAAATGGGACACAGATGGCAAAACAAACGTTACAGGTATTTTATATGTGTTAATTTTAGGGGTAGTTTAAATGGTGTGAGGGTGTCAGTGATTAGTGATAGCTGGGATGACCATCTGCATACAGTAAAATTCACAAATCTTTGTGCCCTTATTTTTGGCTGCAACTTTGAAGCAATATAAACCTATGTACAGTCTCACCTACATGTACTACTGTTCTGAGATTAAATGCATTCTGCGTTTCATAGAGGTCTCCAAACTGACAATATGTTCATCTTGACTTCAGAGCCTAGTCAAGCTTTGGCATACCTATTGTCTCCCTTAGTCTACATATAATTCTAGTGCATAAATAATTCACTCTTATCATGGATAATCAAAATCATTTACTTATTTTGAATAGATCTATGAAACATTGAGCCTTGCGGGTATTGTTTGACCACTTTAAACTAATCTTCCAAAATTAAAATAAAGCAATTGGGCAGGCTGGAAATTATTTTAATGAGGTTGTTGTATAAAGGCCAATTCACATCACCCACGCTGTGGTAATGTATTTGTGCATTACAGGGCCATTCATTTTAAATGGCAACCCCAAATAACCTCAATAATGCATGTGTCATGCAAGAGAAATGAACCAGGCATGTGCCGGTTTGTTGTGAAGTGATCGCTCCGTCATTGGATGGAGCGATCACGTGGTAAAGGACCGCTCTCATTGGCCCTTTACCATGATCTGTGATGCGTCGGGTCCCCGGGACCCGGCAAACATGGACACTCCCGTGATTCTGGGAGGACGTCCATGTACACCCTCCCAGAACTAGACGACCGCGCTGTAGCCGTATTTTGGCTATGGCCCGGTCGGCAAGTGGATGCAGCCTTCAACCTTTTTAGTTCCTTGAGATCGATTGCAGCCAAATCATTTTGAATGGGTTGCCTTGTTGGGAAGCTCCTGCACTGGAAAATAACAGTCATGTATATAGAGAGGATATTACATCATAACCATACAGTAGGATGAACAATACATCATAAAAACATTAAACATAACAGTACCATAGGACTGACTTAGTCACATTATAATACATGAGAATGGTTGTTGCACCTGTTTCTGTATACAGCAAGTTAACATGCCTAGTGCAGCAGGACATGGCTTTAAAGCATGAACATGCATAAGTTTCAGCGCACAAACTTTGTTGTAAATTAACCCTAATACTTTTTTGTTATTGACTCCTTTAGGGACTCATAAAATATTTTCAATAATATGAGCATTTATCAGAAACAGTTGTATTTCAGATTAATTTTGTGTTTAATCAAAAAGGATTAATGCGCTATGCCTTAAAAAAATGACAATTATAATTTTGATTGAGGAGAAAAAAGGCAAAAACACAGAAATCGTGTGTACGGCCAATATAAGTGTGAGCAGACCATGCTATCATGCAGTGAACCTATTCATTCCTGCATACACAGCTATCTTTGCTACATTTCCTAATGAATCAGAAATGTCCTGTCAGAGCACACAGTGGGCAAAGCAGAGACGCTTTCTTGTCAGAAAAAGAAATGTTGGGAAAACTCAAGGGAGTCCGAAGCTCCACAAATTGGCCAATTCTTAAAAAGCAAGGGTGGACATATACAGCTTTGTTTTTTAAAAAAAATTAGACATGTTTTTTCTTGAAATAAACCTGACACACAGTAAACACAGCAGAGTCTATTGTTTGTCAGAAAAGGAAATGTTGGCAAAGTTCACGGGAGCTCCATGTCTCCAAGTAGAGCATACAATGAAAAACCTTATAAGCAAAGTTTACCAGTATATAGATGCCAACTGCATTTCAGATTTCTGTCCTGATGATGATGTGTCTTAGGTTGGGTCCCGAGATCTCAGCATCACCCTTATTTGAGAAATTGCATGTGCCCAATAACTAAAAAATGGGATTATGGGGAGAGTCATCAGGAGTGGATGATTTCTGCCCACAGGAACCGAGCAGAGGACTATCACAGGAAGGTACCATGCCAAAAAATGGTCCTGGTCTGGATGTGACCTCCCAGAAAGTGGGCGTGTCAAGTCGTGCCATAGGTGGGGGTTAGAGTGTCTCGGGAACAATTGCAATTATCCTATATGTTATTACATTTGGAAAGATAGCAATCAGTACTCTACCAATGATATACAGGTCTTTTTTTATCATGTTCAATCAATAAAGTACAGACATACCACCAGCTGCCTAACATGCATGTGTGTAGTTGTTTTACAATGTATCTGAATAGGTTTCTGAATAAGTTTCCTCTGGGTGCTCTGGTTTTTCCTACAATTCGAAAAATCACTGATAAATTCACCTTTTAACAAAAAATAATAAATGCACACCTTTTTGCAGGTAAAAAAAAATGTGCATGTATTATTTTTCGTTTCTGGAGCTTCTAAAGCATTGCACCAGTCCAGCAATCAGCATACTGCTGGTGCCATGCAGGTCTCCTGCAGATTCATCAGTGTATCTGTGTGCCCGAACATCATACAAGCAATAAGATACAATCTGACAGGAAGACTCAATGAACTACCACAGCGCTTCACAGTGCTGTGGTAGTTATTTGAAAACTACAAGGTGACAGGCGCAGAGCATTTTTTTTTTTAATTGTGACAGCTAGCAGGGGGAGAAGATCCCCTGCTAGATGTCACAGCGGGGGATTTGGGGGCCAGTCAGTTCGTAACATGTTACACCCTGATTATGGGTGTAACATGTTATGAAAGGTGAACTTATCCTTTAACTCTCTCCAAAAAATTGCTCCTTTGTATTCATGAGTGGGGGAAAAACATCAGATTGTATACTCCATGGGACTGATGTGGATGTTTGTATTACTCTGTAAAGTACAGATTAAATTTTCATAGCTAAAAATCATAGTGTAGCAAGGTTTCCAGGCCTATGGCCTGATGTGGGTCTGCCATTAGTACCGGTAATCTCTCCAGCCCATGTGAGCTGTGACCCTGGTTGTGATAACTGAAGCAGCGACAACTCCGGCATCTTTGTTTGAGGGTTTTTATTGGAATTCTGGGATGGGAAGAGGGAATGAGTGGGATACTCCTTGAGGCTTAACTAATTACAATTGGGACTTTACTTCTGAAATGCCCGTTGGCGCTTCCTTGACGCCAGCCGGCGCCAGCCAACGCTCACTGACACTGAGAACACTCTGTAGAACAGAAGAAGTGCTGAATCCTCTACCTATAGTCCAGAATATCCAAGACTGAGAACTGTAGAACTCCTGACACTGTTGTACTGTGAAAGTCACTGAATACTTTCCCCTGCCTGGCACAGCTTGAGGTAGTATATAGAACTCTGTATAGCTGTCACTGTAACTGGCACGCTCTGTGCAATTCAGGGCCCAAACTGCAGGTGCCCCTCTTAAACCTTGAACTCTTCAGGGTCCACTGACTATGTACCCCCTCTGTAGCTTCAGGGTCCTCAACCTAGGTACCCCCTTTTCAGCTAGCTGACACTGGATCCCAGAACCTCTTCTGGAGTGGTCCCCTCTAACTTCAAGCAGACCCCCAGGGGCAATCCTCAGTATTCACGACCTGTGTAGGCTTTCCTGGGACTGGACTCTCTTTCCGCAGGCTCTCGGCACACTGGATCCCCTCAGCTCAACTCAGCACTCCCTGGGCACTCAAACGACACCCGGAGATATCCACCTTCCTCAGACAGGAGGAGAGACAGCCTCACTCTCCTTCCTGGGACTCTGCTCCCGCCAAAGACACCGTGCCACGCACTTCCCCCTAAACTTATACCCACTCCCAGAATCCTTTGCAGCATAATCAGCCTTCTGGGGTAGTTACAAGCTGTGATGTGTCCACTGATTGGGCTTCCCACACTGCCCTATGAGAATCCTCTCAGCATGACCTCCCTTGGAGCATAGGGGTAGTCACAACCATACTCCAAGGCAACCTTTTTTTGCATCCAGCGCTGCATTCTAGATAACCTAGGAAGGGTTCTCCGGGTTACCTCTCCCTGGTGGAGAAAACGGGGTGTGTACCCTCTGGATCATCTCCTCATAGGCAATGTTCTGATCCTGGGCCCTGGCAATATTCCCTGGTGGGGTGAGGTCTGGGACTCTTATAACATAGGCCTCACAGAATCCTAATTTCTTAGCCAATTCACCTCTTTCAATAGCCTCCTTGGCTTCCTGGTCAAAAGGCACCCCAATTTCGGGGCCTGGGGAGCTGCGGTCAGTCTCTGATCCCCATTCCCACTCTGTTTCCTCGATGGATCCCCAATCTTCCATATCTTCCTCCAAGGACCCATATTTTGCATAGAAAGCTGGGGAATTCACTCTGACAGGGCACCTCTCACCCTCACTACTGGTGTTGGAAGAAGACACTTGAGTCATTTCTGCCTGCACAGGCTGGGGAATACTTATAGAGGCGGACTCCGTTATGGCCCTGGCCGGCAGTACTTCTGGCCAGGTCCCTACCATTTGGGTGGACACGGATCCCCTCCCTATGGAGCTCTGCGACCAAACTCCCTCCCCGCAGAGTGTGAGCCTACCGACTGCTGGCAAGGTCTCCATCTGCATCATTAGCCTGAATACCCCTCTTCCTGGAGGAACTTGGACTCGTTCCCCGTCACTTCCTGAGTAAGGCCTGTATCCCACATCACTGAAAGCTTCTTGGGACGGCCCTCGCTCTTCTCTGCCCTGAGCAGCAAATCACCACATTGCCCATATTGAACCCACGCCTGCACCCTCAGAGTAACAGTGGCACACTTGAGGACATACCACTCCAAGGAACTCCCGGCCTCCTCTGGTGCACAACGTGAGTTCGCCGTCCGGTACCATCCGGATACCGGTATCCCAAACTAACGGGGGATCGGGCTGGTAGATCTGCTCTCGGCTCTGCTCCGCAGGGTTTTTGCCCATGATGGTAGCGGGAACACCCTTCGCTCCTCTGGTGAACGTCATGTCTCCTTCTCCTACACGTGTCTGCCACATAGCCGCGCCCGGAGGAGGGGATATTAATAGGGTCCCCTGGGCCTCCCCGGATTGGCCAGGTGATCCCGCTGCCTCCTCCCATTCTCCATGTTGGGATGGTCACTCCTCCCCTTGGGCAGTCCTGCTCTTGGCGCGCTTTCCTGAGCAGTACTGTAACTCTTCCCCCGCCATGCTGCTGTGCTGAAAACACTTGGGAAGTAGCTGCGAAGTGGAGTATGTCGCTTGCTAGACATACATCCGCCCACCTTAATTGCACTAGGGCCCACACTGCACTTTTCCTTGCTAAAGCCAGCCATCCCTTTTTGCTCGGCAAGAGTAGCATCCCGCCACCGAATGCACGGTCGATACTCCTCTTCCTTGCCACACACAGGCAATTAATGTCTTCCATACTGGCCCTGGGACTAGCTCCACCCCCCCCCCGGTGTGGCCAACTACAATCCCCACAGTATGTGTGCAACCCCCATAAAGAAATAATGTCCCGCTATCAAATGCACGGTCGACATTCTTCCACATGCACCACCACCCGGCCCCTGGCACCTCTCTTCCCGTGCCCCTGGCCTCCATTTTCACTGTCCACACTAGGACCTCTGACGTCCACTTCTCTGTCCTTTCCTGGACCCTTGACGCCACTTTCACACTGTCCACACTAGGACTCCTTGCTATCAGACAGTTGCTGCATTCATGAATTCTGACATACTTGTCTCCTCACAGGAGCCAGTGGGGATACTTCTCCCCTCAGCAGGCACATCTGGAAGCCCTGACACCCTAGCTAAACAAATCACAGCCCTGCTGTTAGTCAGAGAAGGCCCACTATAGTTTTACGTAGCACCTACCTGTAGGGTGCTACACAAACAAATATTCAGTCCTCCTTTTTTTTTAAGGCCATGGTTGTGTAGACTGATTAGTGAGGACCTGTGCTTTTTTTCTACTTTTGATAACACTATTTTAAAAAGACCCTGATAGGTGCTTTAAGATTTAAAACTGGCATTATCCTGTAATAGAAGACAGAATATTTATTTCTTTATTTCAGGTACTTATATAGCGCTGTCAATTTAAGCAATGCCTTACATATACATTGTACATTCACTCTCACCTCTTCAGTGGCCTGTTTCTCCTACCTCTCCTTACTACAAGCATTTCAACTCTGGAAAGCCTCTTTGGCACTGAACACTTCCGGGAGTGTGGGATGCCTGTGTCACTTGCTGTGGCATCAGCAGTGACCCAGGGGTTGGAGGAAAGAATGTGCAGCAATAAACAAAGGTATCTGACTCTCCTCAAAGCATTGAATGCTTGTGTCTCCTAACAAGCATGAAGCAGGTAACAGAGAGGAGTCAGGACTGATTTACATACTTGTTTCTTCAACACAAAAGTATTGATAAAAGCAATTTCATCCTACATGATCCATCAGCACAGGTTTCCTTTAAGAAAAGTCTCATTAGCCTTCTATTTCTACAAGACCATAAGAATTTCCCTCAACTCTCATGACCCTCTCCTACATATCCATGACCATTCTAATATCTAGAAAATACATTCCAATTTTACAAGGACCTGAGGTGATCCTGATAATCTGGATTTATCTACCGATATTAGGACAGGTGAAATGGAAAGTATGGTCATGGGAACAGAAGACCAGTCCAGATGTCACGGTATGAGTTGAGTAAATTGGTATAGGGATGACACAGGATTCTCAAAGGTTCAATTTGAGAAGCTCTAGCATGTGTATTGTAAGCAGAGAAAGCTCTGTTTTAAGTTGTCTCCAGTTTTGGTAGCCCTGGATCGGGGTCTGTAGTTTGTAGGTTCCAAAGTGTCTTGGGTGGGGCGGAATCTTTATTCCTGTGTCCAGGCTTTGCTAGATGCCTGCAGCCTGTGTGAGTAGTACACAGGGGTGCAGAGTCATTATACGCCAGAGCTGCTGGGATCTCGGGGCAGTTGCTGTCATTTGAAGACAGAGCCCTATCAGGAGAGCTGTGAGATCTTTTTGGAGACTACATCCCTTGTGAGGGGGATTCCTTACCCAAGGACTAGGAAAACCAGGACAGCTACGCAGGTCTGGGAGGCCAGGAAAGCTGAGGCGGCTAACGGGTCCAGGGGGCCGGGAGGGAATCTAGAAGTCTCTAAAGGGAACAAGATTGAGGGGCTATAAAACTCTATCAGGAAGCCAGGAGTAGGCCCGTACTGCAAGGTCTGCAACCAAGGTTGAGAGAGCCTGAATAGCCTGTGGTCTGAGAGAGCAAAGAAAGTTGAAAAGACAGCCAGGTGGCTCTGTATTTTTAATCAATTGAAGCCCATACCTCCCAACTTTCTGAGATGAGAATGAGCAACACCTTTTAGAAAAAGTATGTAGGCATTGGACAAACACCCTGCCACTCCCCCCCCCCCCCCAAGGAGAATTGTATGGGAAAAAAAATGACTAGTTAAACCCACACGTTCTTTTTTAATACTACTATTCCTTTATACTGGCTTTTGAAATTCACAAATGCAGCAATTTAGAAATTGGGTGAAAGGTTTATCACTGTAAAACACTTTTTGATAGATAAGTAGTGCATTTTAAATACAACTAAATAGTACAGGCCAAAATGAGGGACAAATGAGGAGGAAAGAGGGACAGAGAAACTTTTTTTTCCAAATGAGGGACAGCTATGGAAGCTGTTTCCCCTACGTGGGCAACCATTGTGTAAAGACTTTGCTTTACATTTAAATTAAAGTGGGCTGGAAAGCCTTTAAAACACAGTTTGGACTGGCATGGACTTCACTACCATTGAGCTTACCAACCTCCCATATCACAGCAGTGATAACGCTGAAAATATAATACATGGAGAGCATCTACTGGAAGTTTCCTGGTCATCTTTAGAACACCAAACAACTTCTTGATTCATGTCAAAACTACATCAATTGAGCAACCTTAACCTCCCTGGCGGTATCCCCGAGCGTGACTCGGGATGGATTTTTTAGGTTAGGATCGGTATCCCCCGAGTCACGCTTGGGGTAGATGTGCAGAGCGCGCAGCACTGTCTCTTACCTTCTCCTGGTGATCCAGCGATGATCTCCCATTGCTGTGATCGCTAGCCGAGATCCCCGCCGCTCGTCCATCGGTATGATGACTTCCTAGTTCCGTTCCCTGCAGCAGCAATGCTGCATGGGAGCGGAACTGGGAGGGAAATTCAAACGTTGCACAAAACACATTTATATTATATATATATATATATATATATATATATATATATTGTGAGGGATTAGCTCGGTGGCGGGTGTGGATGACCCCTTTGGGCATCAAAGGGGTCATCCGAGAAGTGGTTGCAAACAACAGTGTGGTTTATTCATGCAAGATCTCTTCACACAAGTGCAAGCTCCAAAAACAGCATAATTCAAAATAAACATAAATAAAATAAATCCTTGCCACTGTGGGCGGCTACCTTCACACACTGGAACCTATCTAATGAAGTCTGTCCCCAACCTACTGTTGGGCAGACTTGGCTGATCACACAGCAGACTCTCAATAGTCCATGTTTTATCTCTTCACATTGAACATGTCCCTTTTCCTCTTCACATTGAACATGTCCCTTTTCCTCTTCACATTGAACATGTCCCTTATTTCTTCCACATAGAAATAGTTTGTTTTCTCACCTTGAGAAGTGTTCACAACTGGTTACCCTCCTTAGCGCACATCACTTCAGGGGGTCTTCTCCCATGCTCACCAGCTTGTCGGGAGGCACTCATTTGTCTGTCCTCCTCTCCCAGCCCACACGGCGACAGGAGGCAGCAATCCTGAGACTTCCTTTGGACAAATTATAGAAGCCTTTAACTTCCTCATTCCAAACAGCTGAAGTCTGTTCAACGTCTTTAGACCTTCCTGCTGGCTTCTGCAGCCGACACCCTATAGTAATTGGTGAATTGTATCTCCGATCTGTGACAACACTCACAGATTTAGCTGACTTCCTGTCACATTTATTTGACGTCCTGTTACATATCCCCCCCCCCCTGTCTCAAGCCTGGGGTTGGGACACAGTTTTCCAGGCACGCATGTGTCTGGCACTGCTCTTGACTCTCACTGATAAGCCTCTCAGTATCTTCCCAAGTAATGTTCAGTCCATTCAATTCTTTGTCTGCTTCAGCTGCCAGAGATACATCCCTCTGAGCAATCCGCCCTGCTCTCTCCAAGTCTGTCAGCTTGTCCACATACACTTGTTTTGGCTGATCCTCTCTATCTTCATATAGCCAATTCTCTGTATCTTCAAGCTTCAGGATGAAACTGTTTCTGTCATGTTCATTGACAGATTTCTCATATACATATTCCTCAACTGCATTTTTATTTTTATATTTCTTTATTAAATTTTCCAGGTAAAAAATTATTTACAACACTCCAATCGCTGGAGAATTTTTTCATATACATTTTACACATATTACCTTTTATCCCTTTTTTTTTCCCCCCCTCCCTTCCTTATCCCTCCCCCCCCCCCCCCCCGTCTCTTCTTATCATTCGACTCCTATTATTTCTCTGTATTCCCTTGTGTCCTTAAACTCTTGCCACTCATCCCAAATCTCCTCTTCATTCCCCTGTTCCTCCTCCTCCCAGGTCCTCAGCTGCTCCAACTTTCTTATTTTCTCTACTTTTAACAGCCATTCTTTCCTGGAGGGGGCCTCTTCTTTTTGCCAATTAAAGGGAATCAAGCTCTTAGCTGAGTTTAATAAGTGAGGGAGTAATGTTTTTTTATATTGTTTCACTGACATATGGGTTCCATGAAACATGCATTTCCAAGGATCCGAGGGAATATCTATTTTAGTAATTTTACTTATTAATTCTATAACTTCACTCCAGAATACTTTAATTTTTGGGCACTCCCACCATATATGGGCTATAGTCCCTACCATCTGACATCCCCTCCAGCAAAGTCTTGAACTCTCTACCTGAATTCTTCCCATCTTATCAGGAGTGTTGTACCACCTTGTGATCAATTTATAGTTCATCTCCTCCGTGTTGGTGTCTATCGCGGATTTATGTACTAATTGAAGGCTCTTATCCCACTGTTTGTTGTTACTACACGGGCCGAGGTCTCTTTCCCATTTTTCTTTTAATGTTATTCCTCTCTCTTTTGTTATTGTTAATAGTATTTTATACACATTCGAAATATTGTTTATTATCTTATCTTTAAGACATAATTGCTCAAGAGGGCGGAGGTCGTTTTTATCTCTCAATGGCTGCGGTAGTGACAATGTGAAGTGTTTTAGTTGGATATACCTCCACTCATTTATCTTCCAGTTTTCTTTCCTTTGTTTCAGCTCCGCCAAGGTTATAATTTTCCCCTTCTCTACTATATCCCCTAATTGTGCTTCTCCTTCTTCTATCCATTTACCTAATTCCTTCTCTTCCCCTGGTGCAAAAAATTTTGTGCCCTGTAACGGGATCAGTGGTGAATTGTGTTTCCAATTTTCTTTTTTATGTATATTATCCCAAATCTTAATTGCATGTCTTGTGATTATATGCGTGTTAGTGTCCAGATTTCTAAACCTCTCAGGTATCCATATAACTTTTGCTAGGTGTGTACCACTCATCGTGCTTTCTATTACCACCCAATTTCTATCATTATTTTTTTTTGTCCATTCTATCACCCTTGTGAGTATTGCTGCAAAATAATAATTTTTAAAGTCGGGTAGGGCTAGTCCCCCTTGTCCCTTACCTTTACATAGTGTAGTGTACTTTACCCTTGGCTTTTTGTATTTCCAAATAAAGCGGGATATTAATCTTTTCAGTGTTTTAAAAAATACTTGAGGTAATGAAATCGGAATCATCTGGAATTTATATATAATTTTTGGCAGGATTATCATTTTTATCGTATTTATTCTCCCTATCCAGGAAAAGATTCTCGGAGATAATCTATTTAATTCTGATCTTACTTCATTCAGAAGTTCTAGAAAATTTGTTTTGTAGAGTTTTTCTGGAGTTGGGGTTAATTTTATCCCTAAGTATTTAATCTCATCTTTTCTCCAGTTGAACTGAAATTCTTTTTTTAACATCTCCTCTTCTTGTTTAGGGATATTAATATTTAATATTTCTGATTTTTTTTGATTAATTTTTAAATTGGATAGTTCTCCATATTGTTTCATTATTTTAATTATGTTGGGCAAAGTAATCCTCGGATTACTTATGTAAAGCAGGATATCATCTGCAAAGGCAGATACCTTATGCTCCACTTGTCCCACCTTTATGCCCCCGATGTCCACACTATTTCTAATAGTTGCCAGTAGTGATTCCAAAGATAAGACAAATAACATCGGAGACAAGGGACATCCTTGTCTTGTTCCATTGAGCATTTTAAACGAGTCTGACAAAGTTCCATTGACCTTTACCTTTGCAGTTGGTTGATTATACAAAGTTTTGATCCAGGCTAACATTCTAGGTTTTATTCCCAACTCCACTAGGGTGTTTATCATGAACTCCCAGTCTACCCTGTCAAATGCTTTTTCCGCATCTATTGACAGAAGTAGACTGGGAGCTCTGCTTTTTACCATATGGTCTATCAACAGTATAGTTTTTATCCCATTATCCCGTCCCTGTCTCCCCGGGATGAATCCTACTTGATCATTGTGTATCCACTCCCCCATTAGGTTCTTCATTCTAGTGGCCAAAATTTTTGTGAATAATTTAGTATCAACATTAAGTAGGGAGATGGGTCTAAAACTAGAACATAGTACCGGGTCTTTTCCCTCTTTCCGTATAACTGTGATTGATGCTGACAGGGCCTCTCTACTCATCTCGTACTGAGTCCCTATTCCGTTTATATATTCTTTAAATCTTGGGATTAAAATGTCCTTAAATTTTTTATAATAACCTATGGTAAACCCATCCGGTCCTGGGCTTTTACCTAGACTCGTTTCTTTAATAGCTCTCTCTATTTCTTGTTCTGAGATTGGTCTTTCTAAGAATGTTAACTTTTCCTCATCTATCTTTGTCAATCCTGCGTCTACAAGGTATTTTTTGATTTTCTCCCTCCTTTCTATTTCATTCCCCTGTATCTCACCTTTCTTTACTGCATAAAGATTTGCGTAGTAGTTTTGGAATTCTTTGGCTATTCCTGTCGTTGTTTGAATTATTTCCCCATTTTTATTTTTAATTTTATCTACAAAATTTTTTCCTTTCTTCTTTTTCAGGATTTTTGCTAGGTTTTTCCCAACCTTATTACTTTCAATGTATTTTTCTTTTATGCATCTTTTCATTTCCTGCTTTATTTCCTGTTCTAGTAGATCTTTCAATTCTTCTCTCTTCACCTCAAGTAAATTATTTATTAATATATCTTGTGTATTTTTATGTTTTTGCTCTAATTGATGTACTTCTGTCATTAGCCTAATCTTATCTTTTATTCTTTCTTTTTTCCTTTGGGTCCCCTTTGAGATAAATATGCCCCTCATATAAGCCTTATGAGCTTCCCATACTATGTCTTTTGGTGCATCTTTTGTATCGTTTATTTGAAAATAGAATTCCAACTCTTTCACTATTTCTTTTTCCCACTTTTTATCTCCAAAAATCTCCTCATTTATTTTCCAAGCATCCATCCTAGGCCGCTCTTTCGCCATTTTTATTTTTACCATAATGGGGGTATGGTCCGACCAAGTCTTGACCCCAATCTCTGCCTCGCTTACCCTTTCGATCCACCTATGTTCGATTAGTATATAATCCAATCTTGAGTATGTTCCATGTACACTTGAGTAACATGTATAATCTCTATCTTTCGGATGGAGAATTCTCCAAATATCTGCCAGTTGATTTGTAAATAATTTTTCCTTTATTTTCTTTGCCTGTACTTTATTTATCCGTAGAGTTTTTGATGTGGTATCTACTTTAGGGTCGAGGCAGAGATTGAGGTCCCCTGCCAGTATGACTCCTCCTTTTTTAAACTCCATTAATTTTCCCAGTACTTTACCTAGGAAGTCTACTTGTCTCTCATTAGGGCTATATATATTTACTAGGGTCAAATCTTCATCTCCTATTTTTCCTCTTAGAAAGAGGTATCTTCCCTCTGGGTCTACCATTCTCGACTCGAGAGCAAATCCAAGGTCCCTAGAGATGCCGATGGCTACTCCCTTGGACTTCCTCCCGGGTGAGTCCGCGTAATACCAGGTAGGATGGCTCTTAGAATATAATCTAATATTAGTTGCATGAGATAAATGAGTCTCCTGTAAGAATGTCAGATCTGCCTTCAAATAACTAATTTCTTTTAAAATTTTTTTCCTTTTTTCTGGAGAGTTTAAACCTCGGACATTGTAAGATAATATGTTAACTATAACCATTGTTTCTTAATCTTCATTACTGTCTTTCTCTATCATCTCTTCACCTCTAAGGTGGCCATAAAAACTGTTCAACCAACACCAGGGATCCCTCAGAGATGGCATTAATCCCTCTGATTTTTCTTGTCTTATGGGTTCTCTTAATTCTTGTATTTTCTTATAGGAGACGTTTTGATCTATTGACTTCTTTTTCCCTCTTTCTTCCCCTTTCCTCTTCCCACCCCTACCCTCCCCTCCCCCAACTATTCCCGGTCCCTCCATCAGGGTTGTCGATTCTCCTTCCTCCCTTTCCAATCGACTTGTGGCCGAGGTCGAGCTCTGCTAGTGGTCACCGTTCCCTCCCATCTTCCCTACCGTAGGGTCTAATGGTGACGGCCCGCTGATCTCCATAGGGCCACCTATTTTTTATTCTTACTTGCTCCTCCTCCCCTCCTCCCCTTCTTCCGCCAGCCCTCCCCCCCTCCCCCAATCCCCCCGGTCCCCCCAGTCCCTTTTCATCCTTTTGTTTTCATCTTTTTCTTCTGTTTCCACTGATTCAATTCTCCTTCATCAACTTCTTCCTCTGGGCACTCCTGGTCTGTCCAGCCTGGAATATCTATGAGTGGGATTTTTACTGCTTCACAAAAGTCTTTGGTTTCCTCTGGGTATCTAAGTAGTACTGTCCTCCCATCTCTTCTCACTCCTAAGCCTGCAGGGAAGTTCCAAAAGTATTGTATATCTTTTTTCTTTAATATTTCTACCATTGGTCTAAGAATGCGTTTTCTGTTAATTGTCTCTTTTGCCAGGTCTGGGAAAATCTGAATGTCCTCCCCGTCATATTTTAATTCCGGTCTACTTCTCATTTTCTCCCAGATCTGGGCCCTTGTCTCGTATTTATGGAATCTTGCAATCACATCTCTTGTTTTATCTTTTGGTAGATTGGTTGGTTTACGCAACCTATGAATTCTCTCAAACTCAATTTTCTCTGTGGTCGCCTTTCCCAGCAGAGGGTTAAATAACTTCTCCAGGGTTTCTTCTAATTTTTCTGTTGGCCCTTTCTCTGGTAATCCTCTTATTCTCAGATTTTTTCTACGATTTCTATTCTCCTGATCTTCGATTTTGTATAACATATTTCTCTGCTCCATTTTCATTTTTCTCATTTGTTCTTTTAGATTTTTTAGTTCTTTTCCTTGGGACTCCACCTTCTCTTCTATTTCTTCTACTCTGCCCAGAATATGCCCAAAGTCGACGTGTAAGGTAGCCATCTCGGCTTTGATGGATCTTTCAAGGCTGGCAAACATTTCCCGCATTTCTGATTTTGATGGTGGATAATCTTTTTCATTAAATTTCTCTTCTCTATTCATGTCTCCATCCTCTATTGTTATACTGCTTTCTCTTGACACTTGTAGGCTTTCTTCTCCACTTACTCCTATATGCTTTTGATTCTTAATTTTCTTGGTTCCCTCTGTATTTTGTTTGGGTCTAACAACCGGTTGATCCTCTTGCTGTGTGTTTTGATCTTTTCCCTCAGGTGTCATGTATTTTTTAATTGTTCCTGGGCTTGCTGTAGTTTTCGGAGGTTTCCCTGCCACTTCCTTTGCCAGTTTACCTCTCATTGTGGATTCGGCTCTGGGGAATAAGCCCTCAGTATAGCTTCCTCTTATGTCTCAGTATGAACTAAATATCATATATATCATTCAGTGATTCAGGTAAGAGAGGTCCCACACTTTTTGCACGACAGTCTCCCTAGTTCTTAAGCTATAGACTCACGCATGATAATATAGCTGTGCTACCAGGGGAAGCAGTTGTTGAAATCAAACGTATGAAAATTTTGGTGGTTTCCCCTCTCACTTAAGTACTCAGATTCCCGCACATTTCTCAATGCGCGTAAGTAAGATCTGAGGGGTTTCCGCACTCACCTAAGTGAGTAGAGTCTCGCACTTTTTCCAGGGCCGTTCAACTGGCTCTTAAGCATACACTCGTAAATAAATACTGTAGCAGTGCTTTCTAAGAAAGCTAGTATTTGAGATTGGTCATATAGGAATTCTGGGGGGTTTCCCCTCTCATTCAAACAGGCAGAGTCCCGAACCTTTTCAACACAAACCCACCTTCTCTTAGGCCTTATACTCATAGATGACAATATGTCTTTGCTTTCAGAGAGGGCCGGTATATTATATCCAATGAAGGAGGATTCTAGGGGGTTTCCCCCCTCCCTAAGTAAGCAGAGTCCCACACATTTTTTCCAAACAGTCCCGACAATTCTTAAGCTATACACTCATGAAAGATAATCTAGCAGTACTTCCAAGGAGGGCTGATATTGAAATCCTGTGCAATAAGTCCTGGGGAGTTTCCCCTCTACCATAAGTAAGCAGTGTCCCGCACAATTTTCAGAACCATCCCCCTGAATCATTAAACTGTAAACTCATAGATGAAAATATACAGATGCTTTCACAAAGGTCTGGGAATGAGATCAGGTATAGTGCAATTCTATAGGGGTTTCCCCTCATACTTTGGTAAACAGATTCCCGCACATTTTTTCTCAACAGTCTCGTTGACTCTTAAGCTATATACTCCTGGGTGATAATTTAACAGTGCTTCAAGGAAGGCTGATTTTAGGATCCAACGCAGGGGGGTTCTAGGGGATTTCCCCTCTCGCTTAAATAAGCATAGTCCCGCACTTTTTTCAGATTAGTCCCTCTGTTCTATTAAACTGCATGCTCATAGATGATAATAAGACAGTGCTTTTTAAGAAGAGCTAATGTTGAGAAATAAACGTACAACCTCTCTGGGGGGTTTCCCTCGCACTCAAGCAAGCAGGGTCCCACACCACTTTTCCATCACAGTCACATTAGCTCTTAAGTTATATAAGTAAGCAGAGTCCCACACATTTTTTCCAAACAGTCCCGACTATTCTTAAGCTATACACTCATGAAAGATAATCCAGCAGTACTTTCAAGGAGGGCTGATATTGAGATCATGTGGAATAGAATCCTGGGGGGTTTCCCCTCTACCATAAGTAAGCAGCGTCCCGCACCATTTTCAGAACCATCCCTCTGACTCATTAACCTATAAACTCATAGATGAAAATATACTGATACTTTCACGAAGAACTAGGAATGAGATCAAATGTAGTGCAATTCTATAGGGGTTTCCCCTCATACTTTGGTAAACAGAGTCCCGCACATTTTTTCTCAACAGCCTCATTGACTCTTTAAGCTATATACTCCTGGGTGATAATTTAACAGTGCTTCAAGGAAGGTTGATTTTATGATCCAACGCAGGGGGGTTCTAGGGGATTTCCCCTCTCGCTCCTAAGCATAAAGCATAGTCCCGCACTTTTTTCAAATTAGTCCCTCTGTTCTATTAAGCTGCATACTCATAGATGATAATAAGACAGTGCTTTTTAAGAAGAGCTGATGTTAAGAAATAAACGTACAACCTCTCTGGGGGTTTCTCTCGCACTCAAGCAAGCAGGGTCCCACACCATTTTTCCATCACAGTCACATTAGCTCCTAATTTATACACTCCAAAATGATGATAGTATTTTTAAGAAAGACTGTTTTGATATCGTTCATATGAAAATTCTGGGGGGTTTCCCCTCTCACCAGTCCCCTTCGGCTAATCTGTGGCGTCCCTTGTAGAGTGGTATGGTGGGGGTGATTACGATATCCAATGTTGCTGGGTCTCTCCAGACTGGATCCCTCCAGCACTGGCCCCTCGACGGTGTTCACTCCAATCAAACCTTCTCTCCTGATCCTGGACGCCGGCTCTCCCAGCTTCTCAGCAGCTCCTGCACTCGGCGGCCACCTCTCCAATACACAGCCGATTCCAGTCTCCCGGAGGGACCCAGGGTGCTCGTTCTCCCTCCTCCAAGCCTCAGGGGGGGTCGGCAACCAGGACCGGGTCGGGGCCTCCGGGTAGCGGGTGGGTGGGGGGGCAGCGGGATCCAGCTAGGCAGGCATCGAGGCTAGGTGAGAGAGCATTCCCTCACATCTCTCTGGGCGGTGGCTCAGAGACTCAGCAGGCCGTCGGGATCAGCTCCATTAGCAGGCTCCTCCCTCCATGTGCTCCTCAACTGCATTTTTAGCATCATTTAGCTCCTTCTCAAGTTTGTCCTGCATAACCGTCTGTCCTATCCGCCATGGAGGACTGTGATCCATAGGCAACTCAATTGTGCTATTCTTAATGTCTTCACCAGTCTTGAGTCGCCTTTCTCTGCAATCAACAAATGATGTCCACAAAACTTTGAGAACCTCTGCTTCATTTAGCTTTGTTCCAAGTAATATCTGTACTTTTTCTGGTGGACCCGTTTTGTCTTTATCCACGCTGACTGTTCCTACTACTGTTTCCTTTAAGGTTTGAAGGACCCCTAGAGAGTCCGCATGTATTCCCAAGAACTCTCCCAATCTGGACAGGGACTCTTGACGTCCCTCTGTGACTTGAATTGCCTCTCCATACAGCTGTACACAATCATTGACTCTTTGTTGTAAAAGGGAATGATCTTCCTTCTTGAGCTTGGCTTGCTCTAAGATGCTGTGCAGAGGATTTTTCATTTGCGACACCAGGCTGTCACCCATTTCTTCAAAGTGACCCCTGTTCCTTTTTCCAGAGACATCAATATCATTCACCAAACATTTTATATTCAGAGGCAGATCTGAAGCATTTGTACTCATCAACTTCTTAAACTTTTCGCCCTCCTGAGCGAGTCGCAGAAAAGGCCTACTATTTGATTTGATATCCAGTTTATATTTCTTGCCCAACTCTTCACAGAAGTAGCCAACCAGAACATTATCAACTTTCCTTCCACCAACATAGGGGTCAAAGGCAACAACACAGTCTATTACAGGTTTCTTCAATGCACTTTCTGCTGAACTATTTGACCGCTCAAGGTCATCTGGTTCCTTTTCTTTACCAGAACTCCACATGGAATGCATCTCAAGATCACGCTCAAACTTCTGCCACCTGTCTTTCAGTTCCATTTTGGAAACACTCCCTGAAAGGCACTTATTCATTTGCTTCACGTTTTCACCAACAGCCTTAGTTTTCTCCACTAGGTGGTGTTTACTTTTTTCTCTCAGCTTTATATCACTTGCTTTAGTTTTCTCCGCTTTAGTTTTCTCCACTAGGTTTTCAGCTTGAACTGAGAAATCATCACATTTCTTACCCAGCTCCTTTGTTTGCTGAAGCTCTAATGATACATTTTCCAATGCTTGAAGTTTTTGAAGGAACTGTTTATTCCAGAGGGGTGATTCAAGCAACATGTCATCAAATTTCTGATGCTTATTCAGTACAGACCCCAAGACACTGTTCCTTTTAAAAACTGCATCAGGCACACTATCCCGTCTTTGGGAAAGATCCTTTGTCGCCTGTAATTCCTCTTCAAGTTCTTCCAACTGAATCTTCATCTCTTCTACTTGCTGTTTGTTTGGTTTTACTTTTTTTTTTTTTTTTTTCCTTTGGCTCAGAGATTTTGTGTTTCTTTACCATGCTGCTAACATTTTGTGGATCAGTACTGCTTGGATCTTGATGAAGGGGACATACCCCGAAAGCTTGTCCTGAAATATTGTATGTTAGTGCAAATAAAAAAAGTATCACGGACAGTACTCAATTGTCTCTGTCTACTTGCTGTTCTAAGGCTCGCTTAGACTTTTCTAGCTCCTGAACGCTTTTCTCCACATCATCCTTGGAGCTGACCACATCTTCCATCTCTGTACATAGCTGCTTGTTAACTCTTTCTAGTTCAGCCTTAGACTCAAACTATGGCCCTCCAGTTGTTCAGGAACTACAATTCCCATCATGCCTAGTCATGTCTGTGAATGTCAGAGTTTTACAATGCTTCATGGGATGTGAAGTTCTGCAACAGCTGGAGGGCCGTAGTTTGAGGATCCCTGCTCTAGAGCTTCCTCCTCCTCTTTTAATTGTTCCAGGAAGCCATTGTTCTCATCTTCCATTTGTTTGAGCTTTGTGCCAAAACTCAACCTTTGACACCTCTCTTCCTGTAAGAGTTCCTGCGTGTCTTGCAGCTGCGATTCCAAGATAGAGAAATCCTTGGTAATTTTTCTAGATTTGCTGTCTGCTTGAGAAAGCTGATTTGTAACATTGTTCAGCTCATCCTGCAGTCGGTTTGCCTTCTCTGACAGCTTAGCACACACTCGGTCACCTTCTGCCACCTTGACTTGCGATTCCTGCAGCTGTGCCTCTACTTTTTTTCTCTTGTGTTCAGAATCTCCTTTTCCCTGCATAAGAGCCTTCACCTCATTGGCTAGTTTCTGGGAATGAGACTGTAATTCTGTCACACAGGCTTCTTTCTCCTTTAGCTGCTGCTGGAAACGTTGGGCTTCATCTTTCCAACTTTCACAGTCTGCACGTAATTCATCTACCACATTGCTCAAAGTGGTGAGCTCATACACAGTACTTAATAATTTAGCCTCTCTCTCACGTTTCTCCTTGTCGCTGAGAGACAATGTCGCTTTCAGAGCGACATTCTGTTCCTGCACCCCCTGCAGGTCTATTTTTGTAGCTTCCAAAGACTGAAGACTTTTTTCCAGCTGATTTCGCAACTCCAACATATCACGCATACTTTGCTCCTGCAAAGTATGAATTTCAACCTCCTTTTCCTTGAGGATGGTATCTTTCTCCATTATAGGCTTTCTAGGGTTTTTCAACTCGGAAAAAAGAAGAGCAGTGGTTTCTTCCCACTGTAACTGTACCCCCAGGGGTTGTTCCTTTTCTTCCATTTTCCGTTGCACGACATCCAGCTCAGCCCTGCACACATACTCGGTTTCCTCCATACCGATGGCCTCCCTTTGCTGCTGGCGTCTCTGTTTCCAGCCTGCCATGCTCTCTTGATGAGCCTTTTGTTGAGCTGCAAAGCTCCGCTGAAAATCCGCATTTGCCTGCTGTTGAGCTGCATTTGCCTGCTGTTGAGCTGCATTTCATATAATCAGTTGTTTCAACATCTCCTCCATTTTGGGCTTACTTTCCATCTGAGAACACTGTGTCTCCATAACCGTTTCATTTACACCAGCGTTGCTAGGGACAACAACCTTTCTCTTTAGCCGATTCCGTTCAGGCATGGATGGGGCTGGTTCAGACGGTAGCATCCCCTCCATCCATAGAATCCGGTCTCTCATTTCAGCGATCCTTGCATCTTTCAGGCGCTTTGACTGCCCCATCTTCTGTCACTCCACAATACATTTTTCACAGTCCAGAAAAACTTTTAAGACCACTGTCTCTTTAAAACTTAGTAGTTTTTTTATCTCTCTTGCAGGATCTCCTTTCCTGTACACACAGTTTGTGCAGTCCCTTGCACCAGACACAGTTCATCAAAAATTTTTATTTTTTTTTTTTCTTTCAGGATCTTCTCTCCTGCACACATAGATTGTGCAATCTCATGCACCAGACAAAGTTCATCAAACATTTGCACTTCCTTGCAGGGATCTCTGCTTCTGCCCACTGCATACCTCCACCATATGTAAGGGATTAGCTCGGTGGCGGGTGTGGATGACCCCTTTGGGGGTGCGTTTACACAAGGAGATAGCCGAGAAGTGGTTGCAAACAACAGTGTGGTTTATTCATGCAAGATCTCTTCACACAAGTGCAAGCTCCAAAAACAGCATAATTCAAAATAAACATAAATAAAATAAATCCTTGCCACTGTGGGCGGCTACCTTCACACACTGGAACCTATCTAATGAAGTCTGTCCCCAACCTACTGTTGGGCAGACTTGGCTGATCACACAGCAGACTCTCAATAGTCCATGTTTTATCTCTTCACATTGAACATGTCCCTTTTCCTCTTCACATTGAACATGTCCCTTTTCCTCTTCACATTGAACATGCCCCTTTTCCTCTTCACATTGAACATGTCCCTTATTTCTTCCACATAGAAATAGTTTGTTTTCTCACCTTGAGAAGTGTTCACAACTGGTTACCCTCCTTAGCGCACATCACTTCAGGGGGTCTTCTCCCATGCTCACCAGCTTGTCGGGAGGCACTCATCTGTCTGTCCTCCTCTCCCAGCCCACACGGCGACAGGAGGCAGCAATCCTGAGACTTCCTTTGGACAAATTATAGAAGCCTTTAACTTCCTCATTCCGAACAGCTGAAGTCTGTTCAACGTCTTTAGACCTTCCTGCTGGCTTCTGCAGCCGACACCCTATAGTAATTGGTGAATTGTATCTCCGATCTGTGACAACACTCACAGATTTAGCTGACTTCCTGTCACATTTATTTGACGTCCTGTTACAATATATATATATATATATGTGTGTATATATGTGTATATATGTGTGTATATATATATTTTTATATATATATATATATATACAGTGGGTACGGAAAGTATTCAGACCCCCTTACATTTTTCACTCTTTGTTATATTGCAGCCATTTGCTAAAATCATTTAGGTTCATTCTTCTTCCTCATGAATGTACACATAGCACCCCATACTGACAGAAAAACACAGAATTGTTGACATTGTTGCAGATTTATTAAAAAAGAAAAATTGAAATATCACATGGTCCTAAGTATTCAGACCCTTTGCTCAGTATTTAGTAGAAGCCCCCTTTTGATCTAATACAGCCAGGAGTCTTTTTGGGAAAGATGCAACAAGTCTTTCACACCTGGATTTGGGGGATCCTCTGCCATTCCTCCTTGCAGATCCTCTCCAGTTCTGTCAGGTTGGATGGTAAACGTTGGTGGACAGCCATTTTTAGGTCTCTCCAGAGATGCTCAATTGGGTTTAAGTCAGGGCTCTGGCTGGGCCATTCAAGAACAGTCACGGAGTTGTTGTGAAGCCACTCCTTCATTATTTTAGCTGTGTGCTTAGGGTCATTGTCTTGTTGGAAGGTAAACCTTCGGCCCAGTCTGAGGTCCAGAGCACTCTGGAGAAGGTTTTTGTCCAGGATATCCCTGTACTTGGCCGCATTCATCTTTCCCTCGATTGCAACCAGTAGTCCTGTCCCTGCAGCTGAAAAACACCCCCACAGCATGATGCTGCCACCACCATGCTTCACTGTTGGGACTGTATTGGACAGGTGATGAGCAGTGCCTGGTTTTCTCCACACATACCGCTTAGAATTAAGGCCAAAAAGTTCTATTTTGGTCTCATCAGACCAGAGAATCTTATTTCTCACCATCTTGGAGTCCTTCAGGTGTTTTTTTAGCAAACTCCATGTGGGCTTTCATGTGTCTTACACTGAGGAGAGGCTTCCGTTGGGCCACTCTGTCATAAAGCCCCGACTGGTGGAGGGCTGCAGTGATGGTTGACTTTCTACAACTTTCTCCCATCTCCTGACTGCATCTCTGGAGCTCAGCCACAGTGATCTTTGGGTTCTTCTTTACCTCTCTCACCAAGGCTCTTCTCCCCCGATAGCTCAGTTTGGCCGGACGGCCAGCTCTAGGAAGGGTTCTGGTCGTCCCAAACGTCTTCCATTTGAGGATTATGGAGGCCACTGTGCTCTTAGGAACCTTAAGTGCAGCAGAAATCTTTTTGTAACCTTGGCCAGATCTGTGCCTTGCCACAATTCTGTCTCTGAGCTCTTCAGGCAGTTCCTTTGACCTCATGATTCTCATTTGCTCTGACATGCATTGTGATCTGGAAGGTCTTCTATAGACAGGTGTGTGGCTTTCCTAATCAAGTCCAATCAGTATAATCAAACACAGCTGGACTCAAATGAAGGTGTAGCACCATCTCAAGGATGATCAGAAGAAATGGAAAGCACCTGAGTTAAATATATGAGTGTCACAGCAAAGGGTCTGAATACTTAGGACCATGTGATATTTCAGTTTTTCTTTTTTAATAAATCTGCAACAATGTCAACAATTCTGTGTTTTTCTGTCAGTATGGGGTGCTATGTGTACATTCATGAGGAAGAAGAATGAACCTAAATGATTTTAGCAAATGGCTGCAATATAACAAAGAGTGAAAAATTTAAGGGGGTCTGAATACTTTCCGTACCCACTGTATATACATATACCTATATACACATATACACATATACACATATATATATATATATATATATATATATATATATATATATATATATATATATATATATATACATATATATATATATATATAATATAACGCATGAATTGTAATCTAATCAATAATATAATTTTATTATATAATATAATATATATACATTATATATTATATATTATATAATAAAATTATATTATTGATTAGATTATAATTCATGTGTTTGTGTTTCAAATTTATCACATCTGGGATGTCTACTAGAGTCTTGTTTTGGTCAGGTTTAAGTCAGTAATTACTAAGAATTGTAGGCCTATAATACATAACGCCAAATTTCCATGCAAAAAATTGTACCGCTTTTGGTACATAATTCCTGACATAATCATACCGCCAGGGAGGTTAATTAAAGTGATCAGCATGCCTCTTACTAGCTCTCTCTCTTACAGTGGGTATAGAAAAAAATCACCCCCCCCCCCCTTTAAAATAATCACAATTTGTTGCTTTGCAGCCTGAAATGAAGAAAGACATGGGTTTTGTTTTATCTAGTGCATCGTATAACATCCAAGTGAAAGTACGCTCCTTGAGGGCAGGGACTGATGTGAATGTGCAATGTATATGTAAAGCGCTGCGTAAATTGACAGCGCTATATAAGAACCTGAAATAATAATAATAATAATATAACACCAACATGTCAGAAAAAAAAGTAAAAAATTCAAAAACAGAGTCACTGAGTTGGAAAAAGGATCACCCCCTTGTGTCAGTATTTTATTGAACTACCTTTTGCTTTAATTACAGCCTTTATTCTTTTGGGATATGTCTCTCTACTAACTTTATACAGTACATCTAGACTTTGCAACATATACCCATTTTTCTATTTTTTTTTTTTTGCAGAACTGCTCAAGTTCAGTTAAGATTGAAGGTGACCCTTTGCAGTGTTCAATTCATTCCACAGATTTTCAATGGGGTTTAAGTCTGGGCTCTGACTAGGCCATGCAAGAACATTCACGTTTTTCTCCTTCAACCACTGTACGATCATTTTTGCTGTGGGCTTTGGGTCATCGTCATGTTGGAAGCTCTTCCCATTGACAACTTTCTGGCAGAGGGCAACAGATTTTCCTCAAGAATTCAACGGTATTTTGCCCCATTCATTTTTTCATTCTATCTTGACAAGTGCTCCGGTCCCTGCTGCAGAGAAACACCCCCATAACAGCATATTAACACCTCCATGCTTTACTGTAGAAATGGTGTTATTTGGATGGTGAGCTGTATTGGATTTCCGCCAGACATTTAATTTGGTGTTGAGGCCAAATAATTCAATTTTAGTCTCATCTGATCACAACATCTTTTTTCATGTGCCTCAGAATCTTCAAAGTGCATTTTGGCAAAGCTCAGTTGTAACTTCATGTGGCCTTTCTTGAGGAGTGGCTTTTTTCGTGCAACCCTCCCATACTGTACAAGTCACATTAGTGGATAATTTGTGATATTGTTGTCACATGCACACAACGACCACTCTGTCTAAAGTTTCTGCAACTGCTTCAGAGTTGCTGTAGGCATCTTGGTAGCCTCTCTGTTTCCTCCTGGCTCTTTCCTCCAGCTTGGAGCGACGTCCTGATCCAAGGAGGGTCTGTGTTGTACCAAATACCTTCCACTTCTTAATAATAGACTTCACTGTGCTTCTAGGCATTGGCAAAGCCTTTAAAATGTTTTTTGTATCCATCTCCTGACTTGTGCCTGTCCACAACTTTATTCTGGAGATCTTTTGACAGTGCCTTGCCACCCATAGTTGATTGTTTGCTTCAGTTGCACTACCATAGACTAAAATGCTCCAGGAAAGTTTTTTCATGCTGAGCAAATTAAAATGACCACAGATGATTACAGTTGAAAGCTGAGTGGCTTTGTGTGCTTAGCTACACCTGATTCAGTTTACAATTCATTTTTACAAGGGGGTGATCCTTTTTCCAACTCAGTGATTCTGTTTTTTTTTTATATTTTTTCTGACATGTTGATCTTTCACCTGGATGTTATAAGTTGCACTTATAAATAGTAAATACAGCTGGATAAAAACAAAAATGTGTCTGTCTTCATTTCAGGCTTAAAAGCAACAAAATGTGATTATTTGAAGGGAGGGTGATTCTTTTCTATACCCACTGTATGTCTGCCTTAGTTTTTGTTTACTAAATATTTGTGTGTTTGTTTCCACACTCTTTTGTCAAATGCTTGTTTCTGCTACTTTGTACACTTAAGTGCCGGTTCACACTTATGCGATGCGGGAAGGCTGCGAATTTGCAGCCTGTTCCCGCATCGCAAACGCACCCCTGGCAGTTCACACTGCCATATGCGATACGCTGGGGGTGTCAATGAAATCTTAACAACACCCCCAGTTTGATCGCATATCGCAGTGCGATCTTACAGTTCGCACAGGATCGGATCGCACAAGTGTGAACCACTGTGCGATCCGATCCTGATGCGGCTGCAAAAAAGGGTCCTGTGCGTCTTTGCTGCGGGTGCAGTGCGAATTTAGCCATACAAAGTGTATGGTTAAACTCGCACCGCACAGCCGATCGCATGTAATGAAGGAGCAGTGCGCTGCGACATTACATGTGATCGCCGCAGCGGCACTAGTGTGAACCGGCACTTAGAGTTTACTATCTGAACCTGTTGCACCATTGAAAAAATGAATGTCCTTTTCTCCCACAAATAGAGCTTTCTTTTGGTGGTATTTGATCACCTGTGCGATTTTTATTTTTTGCGTTATAAACAAAAAAGAGCGACAATTCTGAAAAAAAAAAAAAAATAACAATATTTTTTACTTTCTGCTATATAACCCCCCCCCCCCCCCCAAATTTTTTTTTAAAAAATCAATTTTTTTCATCCTCTTAGGCCAATTTGTATTCTGCTACATATTTTTAGTAAAACATTTTGCAAAAGGCGTATTTTGATTGGTTTGCACAAAAGTTATTGCGTCTACAAACTAGGGGAAATATTTATGTCATTTTTATTTTATTTATTTTTTTACTAGTAATGGCGGCGATCAGCAATTTTTAGTTGGACTGCGACATTGCGACGGACAGATCGAACCCCTAACTGACATTTTTTACACTTTTGGGGGGACCAGTGACAATACTACAGTATTCGGTGCTAAAAATATGCACTGTTACTGTAATAATGACACTGGCAGGGAAGGGGTTAACCCAAGGGTGATCAAAGGGTTAAGTGTGAGCCTAGGGGAGTATTTTCTAACTGTTGGGGGAGGGACTTGTGAAATGAACTCAGAGACCTGTGATCCTATATAGGAGGATCACAGGCACTCTGTGATCATTTCAGAGAGAACAATGGTCTGCCGTGTTTACAACAGCAGACCGTCCTCTCTCAGCGGGGAGCGATTGCGGGTGCCCGGCGGCAATCATGGCCGCTGGCCCTGTGGATCGGCATACCCGCTGCCTAGTGGTAGTGGGTGTGCGGCAGCGGCGGCGCACGCTCGCAACCAGGAGTGCTCCCGTGAGCCACCGTACAAGTACAGTGATTCGCGCAGCGGAGCCAGCCTGCTGCAGTATATATGCGGTGGGCAGTTGGCAAGTGGTTAATTGACGGCAGATTCCTGAAGGTGGGCATGTTCATGTAAGTCTATTATTAGCTACCTGGACACTGGAGAAATAAACACCTCCTGTGCTCCAAGAGAAGGAAAGCACATCAACTCATGATGAAAACCACATAAAACATGGTGCTTTATGAAAAAATAACTTACAGTACATACAAAGTGTTTTTAAATTTCATGATAAACCACGATGAGATTTTAGTCTCCACTGAAGTACAAAAGCAGCCAAATATCTTTCGACATTGCCGTTTAATGACAGCTCCCATCCTTTATGATCATAGCTCCATTTTGGTCCTATTTTCCATCCTGGCCCTTTGATTGTTCTAGTTTCGAATCAGGAGAGACTAGACAACCTACATAAAATTGGACTGTAGTTTGTCATAATTTATCTACAGCTGCACAGAATGGGAATTTTATTATTTTGATAGGCAATGGCTTGCATAAAAAAAGCAAATCTAAATACCAAATGCTAAATCGATATTAATGTACTATTTACCGGGTTCTTGCAAGATTTTGTGAACTCTCACAGATTAACTTTGAGAACTCCTGGAAGGTGCTGGTGATGTAGCCTTCCCAGGAGGCAGCTGTCAGGCACTAGCAATGTCACCTGTGGAAAAGGTGGAACTGACGAAAAAGCAATAGACAGTTTACATACATTTTCCAGTATGAGTGTAATGTGTTTATTGCACTTTAAGTCGATGCAAATGTTTTTCCTTCATAGGTAACTGAAACTATTAACATATTTATAAGTATAAAGAAAAGACTGTGGGTAAAATTCCCATTTTAATCATTGCATTTTAAAACGTGCCAAATCTGACTAAAAGTCTATGTAACGCCTCAGCATATACGGTATACCAGTATATCAAATATTTTAGGACTCCGAAAAGTAAAAAGTAAAGGTGGTGTTGGGCAATTTACTTTTATTTTGTCATCTATCAGTTTACTGGAAAGATACCCTGCAGATTTGGGCAGAACGGCCTCTCACAAGGCTCTCTGAGGCTGATCAATCAATTGCTCGGCCAAACCACTGTTGGGGGGGGGACTTGCATAAGTCTGTAAAACTGTCGACTTTTAAGAAAGTCAGTATTTGCATTGGATATTTTAGGAGCTCTGGCAGCAAGAGGCAAGGTGACCAATTAAAGTAAGCCTAGGCACTCATGGAGCCTTAGCCTTTCATTTATTTCATTTATTCGGTCATAACTATACTTCAGGCCCCTTTCACACTTGTGTGACTTGTCATGCGACTTGGGACTGCAAAGCCGCATAAAAAGTTGCACTCCATGATTTCCAATGAGTACCGTTCATATCTGTAGGACTTCGAGGTAGTCCCTGCACTACTTTGGTCTGATTGGCGTTTTGAGGTACACAGACCTCAAAATAACATAGGCATTGCTTCAAGCTTAGTCACAATCGTGGCACATTGAGCGACTTATAGGTCCCAAAAGTGAAACCTCCGCCTACCTGATTTCCCCCCCCCCCCTCCGGTGCCACATTTGGCACCTTTCAAGGGGCAGCGGGTATCTGTTTTTGACAGGTACCCTGTACCCACTTCCGTCAGACCTCTAGACGGGGTACATCACCAGTTGGGCTCCCTCTTCTGCTGCTGGGCCAGCAAGAGAGTGCAGCACATTTTGCGCATGTGCAGGAGGGAACTGGCTGTGAAACTGCAAGGTTTCCGTGCCGGGTTCCCTTACCGGCAATGGCGATGGCAGCACCCGATGGAAACATTGGCTGGGGTGCCGACATTGCTGGACTCCAGGACCGGTAAGTGTCCTAATATTAAAAGTCAGCAGCTACAGTATGTGTAGCTGCTGACTTTAAGTTTTTGGAAGGGTGGGGGGGGGGGGGCGGAACTCCACTTTAAGTGGAACTTCACCCTTAACAACTTAATAAAAAATAATGTTTTTTTTAGCAAGGAACATACATTCTAATATTTGTGCTACCAACATTAGTGTGTGCTGTAAACTGCCTCCAGCATTGCTCCTGTTTTTTCTTGCTGGAGGCTACCATTTTGCTGAAGCCCAGAGCCCCTGAACAGCAGTAAATCATAAAGTGGAACTAAACCCATCAATCACATTCCTGGAATGCTGGGATTGCTAACTGTCACATTTGCTTGTGTCCTCAACCAAACTATCAAATGGCTGGTGTCATAACTGATCACATGTGCAGCACCATGGCAAATTAAACAGAAGCAGCTTCCTCGGCTGGAAAGAATAGGAGGGTTTAATTCTGCTTAAAGGCTGTCGAATGCGGCAGTGCCTATAAATGGAGAGCAACTGAGCATGTGCAGAGCAGGGTTAACAGTCTATTACTGAATTTTAAACATTATACACACTTATTTTTAATGTTGTACATATCTATACCAGCAAAAGGGGCCAGCCAGCAAAAGCAGGAAGAAAAAAAACAGCGTATTGCTTAGTAAATACCGCACACAGTGCACACAGCAACATGCTAGGCACACATTTAACCCTTTGATCACCCCTGATGTTAACCAATTCCCAGCCAGTGTCATTAGTATAGATATAGCGCATATTTTTAGCGGTGATCACTGTATTAGTGTCAATGGTTCCTTAAAAGTGTCAGTGTCCCAATTTGTCCGCCACAATATCGCAGTCCTACTATAAGTCGTCGATCACCACTGTTACTAGTAAAAAAATCAATAAAATTCTATAACAATATCCCCTAGTTGCGCAAACCAATCAATATACGCTTATTGGGATTTTTTTTAACCAAAAATATGTAGCAGAATACATATTGGTTTTAATATAATGAAGAAATTTGATGTTTTAAATTTTTTATTGCATATGTTTTATAACAGAAAATAGAAATATTAGGTTTTTTCTCAAAATTGTTAAACTTTTTTGTTTATAGCGCAAAAAATAAAAATTGCAGACGTGATTAAATACCACCAAAAGAAAGCTCTATTTATAGGAAAAAAAAAAACATAAATTTTATTTGGGTACAGCATCACACGACTGCGCAATTGTCAGTTAAAGTAATGCAGTGCCATATCGCCAACAAGTGGCCTAATCATGAAGGGGGTTAAATCTTCCGGAGATGAAGTGGTAAAATATAGAGGTCTCCTGCAATGAACATGATGGATTGTATTGTAGTGGAGCTCCCAGATCCATCCTTTCAAAACATCTCCATTGCTCCAAAAAAAGAATGAAAGAAATTCCTTACATGGGTAATGCATACCTGTGCCGCTTCCTGCACTGCCAATCTTTGCACTTCACCACTGCCAAATATTTTTATACAGCCAATCAAATTTTGGTCTATCAAAACAGCACACCAGAAAACTGCCTGGTCTATTAACAGATCAGCTTCAGTGTGTCTCCTCCCAAGCCACGCCCCTAACAGGTTTCACCCACTCGCTGGCTTAATCTACGATTAGGCTTTTGAGTGTGTAAAATGCATTAGAGGGGTGTGGCTTGGGAGGAGACACACTGAAACCAATATATATTTCTCAACAGACCAGTCGGTTTCCCGATGTGTACTGTTCAGGTGGGGACGGGCCCTTTAGGTGAGAGGAAGAAATATGGGGAGGGGGGAGGGGGCGGAGGGAGAGAAGAAGGGCACCAGAAAAAACAATTTTACATCTCGTCCATCTAACTGCAACATCTTCAGGACTGCTTGTTCTTTTGTTAAACAACAGGCTTACTGGCTGGTTTACCAGATGAAAATGGAAGAAAGCCTAAAAAAGAAAACTAACTCAGCCACCACATCCAAGAATTGGTAAGCTGCCATATAAAAAGTATTTTCTCTTGGGGTTAAAAACGTCCCTTGCAGTGGGGCTGCTTGTTCCTGTCTAGGGGTACGGCAGCTACCTCATCCTCTTCTCATCTGAGCTACTAGACCCTTCTCCCCCCATTCTCCAGCAGTCTAACATCCTCTGACATCATAAAGACTGATTCAGAGACCATAGCCATTCACTGGACATGATGATGCCGAGGGATGGTCCACTGCATGGAGGAGGGGGGGGGGGGGGATTTCATCAGGAGGATCAGGTAAAAAAAAAAAAAAAATGTCTCTTCCCATCCAGGATTTAACCCTTGCAGTTCAGGTGGTAGTCCACTGCAAGGGAGTATTTTGGGGTTTGAGTGCAAGCACACATACAACACAGGAGTTGATTTACTAAAGGCAAATAGACTGTGCACTTTGCAACAGCAGTTGCCCCAGAGCTTAGTAAACGAGCAGAAGTTCTGCTGACTTCCATCATCCAATCACATGCGAGCAAACATACTGTACTGTTTTTTTCATTTTCCTTGCACATGATTGGGTATTCTTTGCAAAGTGAAGCTTTACCTAATTTACTAAGTTCTGGAGCAACAGCACTTTTAGAGTGCACAGTCTATTTGCCATTAAACCCCCTAAGAACACAGAGGTTGATTTACTAAAGGCAAATTGACTGTGCACTCTGCAATTGCTCCATAGCTTAGTAAATGAATAGCTCTGCTGACTTCCATCATCCAATCATGTGCGAGCAAAAAAGCTGTTTTTATTTTCCTTGCCTGTGATTGGTCATTCTTTGCAAACTGGAGCTTTACCTCCTTTACTAAGCTCTGGAGTAACAGCACTTTGTAAAGTAGAGTCCATTAGCCTTTAGTGCCAGTGTCTTGTCGGATAGTGCCTTCCGTCGAAGAGTGCATTCGACGGACTGCGCATGCGCGGTAAATGACGTCACTCCAGCTGACTGCTCCGCTCAGCTGGGGCTGACGTCATTATTGCGCATGCGCAGTCCTTCGGATGCACTCTTCGACAGAAGGCTGCGGGAAGAATCGTTGCGATCTGCGCATGCGCGCCCATAGAGTGCGGAGGAGGGGAGAGAATCTATTGTCAGATTCTGCCTTGCTCTCTGCACATCTATCGGGACGGATCGGATTACAGTGCAGTGTATTCTTGTGTGTGAAATGGCGGGAATATTGTCAAGAGCTGTGTTCTCTATCAGACAATATTCCCGCCATTTCTCACACAAGAATACACTGAACTGTAATACGATTCGTCCCGATAGATGTGCAGAGAGCGAGGCAGAATCTGACAATAGATTCTCTCCCCTCCTCCGCTCTCTATCTGCCGTCGGATAGTGCATCCGACAAACTGCGCATGTCAGTGTCTTCACCGCCAGCACAGCTGATCGGAGCAGTCAGCTGGAGTGACGTCAGTCCGTCGGATGCACTATCCGACAGGAGGCATTATCCGACACGACACCGGTTCACATTAGTGCATGCGGGAATCCTGCGAATCCACTGTGCATCGCACCCGACTCGCAGGCAGTTCACACTGCAATATGTGAACTGCTGGGAGTGTCAATACAAAGTTAACGACACCCCCAGATTAGTTCTCATATCGCAAGAATTGGATCGCATAGGTGTGAACAGCCATGCGATCCGATTCTGGTGTGGACCCAAAAAAGGGTCCTGTGCAACTTTGGTTTGAATTCGATGCAAATACTGCCATGCAATCTGTATGGCAGAATTTGCATTGCACAGACATCGCATGTGAATTGCAGATCACATGCAATGTCTGACAAAGCATATGTGTACCGGGACTTAGAGGCCTTTCACACTGAGGCGCTTCTAAACTGCCTGTAAAACACTGAGCGCTTTTGTGGTGCGCTTTTTAACAGACACGTGACTCAAAAAAAACATTTTGAGGCACTTCCCATTCATTTCAATGGAGAGGAGCGTTTTTGAGGCGCTTTTTAAGCTCTCCAAACATGCTGCATTCCTGACTTTATTCCCCGCACTGCCAGCGCAGCGCCCCAGTGTGAACGCATTCATTGATTTTAATGTGAAGCATTTCTCGTGAGCTTTTCAGGCACTTTTTTTAATGCCAAAACACCCAAAAAAACTCTTTGTGTGAAAGCGCTCCTAGTAACCCAACCTCACACCGTTTGCCCCACTGTCACCGTAGCCCTGCGTCGCGCTGCAGCGTATAAACCTGCCACCTACTGCGCTGCCTTGCTTTTGCTAATGCGCTGCCTTGCTTTTTATTCTATAAAACTTTATTGAAGTGCCACAAAATGTGCTTGGTCCAAGCTGGTGCAGCGCAGAGTGCTATGTCAGTATGTCAGTGCAGTATTCTGTGCCCTCCAGGAGTTCTGCCTTCACTGCCTGCATACTTGCTGGGAACTTAGAAAGTAAGTGTGGTCAGGGGATGAGCAGCAATGGCAGGCTGTGTGAGCGGGTCTCCAGTCCTATAGAAGAGGGGCCCCTGCACTCCTCAGCAATGAGGGGCCCCGCTCCGGTGGCTGCTGGACTCCTAATCTAAGTTTGGAGCTCCCCCCCCTCCTCTCCTCAGACTTGGCTTCCTTCCCCCGGAGCTCCCCCTCCCCTCCCGCACGCACACATCCAGCGCTGGTGGTAGAGTCGGAGCTAGACTACAGTAATTCCCCAGTAAGGGCGGCTTGAAACTGCCTGGGCTGAATAGCATTTGCTGTTCCTTCTATGCCGCCCTCCCTCCGCAGCCCCTGGGAGCGCTGCTGATCCCGGAAGTGGCTCTGCTCACTGCCTCACTCCGCACAACAACTCGGAGCCGCGCTCCGTCTATATACATATATATATATACATGTGAGTGTGAGTGTCAGAGCACGGAGAACACACACACATGTATACACACACCTATATACACGGGTTCTAGGCCGACCTCACCGGAGTGTGGGACCTGGCTGCACTCTATCACCAGTCCCCACACAGGGAGGAGAGCTCACCTAGGCGGTGGCGGTGCACAACACTCACACTGGGCCCTGTGCTTTCTTTTTTTAACCACTTGCTGACCAGACATCATATTTTTACTGGTCGGTTCTGTTATGCAAAACAGCGTACCTGTACGTCGCTTCGTGTAACAGACTGGGAGTACGCGTGCGCCACTGAAGGCGCACACACGTGCCGATTGGCCAAAGGCGGAGCCAATCAGCAGGACTGGTGGACGCAATGTCCGCCGGGCACCTGCGATCGCTCCCCCCATGGAGCCAAAACGGCGGTCTGCCTATGTAAACACGGCACACCACTGTTCAGTGATAAACACAGGGATCCCGTGTTCCTCCTATTTAGGAACACAGGTCTCTGTGTTCATCCAGTGAATGCAACCCCCGCACAGTTAGAAAACACTCCCTAGGAGCACACTTAACCCTGTGATTGCCTCTAGTGTAAACCCCTTCCCTGCCAGTGTCATTAGTACAGTGACACTGACGTAGGCTCTTTACCATGTGACCAGCCGTGTCCAATCACGGCTGGTCACATAGTAAACAGGAAGAGCCGTTGATCGGCTTTCCTTAGTTCGTGCCTGATAGGAACGAGTAAAGGAGCGCCGATCGGCGGCTCCCCTGATAGAGGGGGGGTCGGCACTGGTAATCAGATCATTGATTACCAGTGCAGACCCTCGGGGGGGGGGTGCCACTAGAACCACCAGGGATGCCCACCCATGACCCCAGGGATGCCCACCATGACCCCAGGGATGCCCACCATGGCCACCAGGGATGGCAATCAGGGCTCAGGGATCCCCCCATTGCCCTCCCCATCAGTGCTGCCCGCCAGTGCCCTCCCTATCAGTGCTGCCCACCAGTGCCCATCATTGCCATATATCAGTGTCACCCACCAGTGCCCATTATTGCCCACCAGTGCTGCCTATCAGTGCCCATTAGTGCCCATCAGTGCCCACCAGTGCCGCCTATCAGTGCCCATTAGTTCCCATCAGTGCCCATCAATGCCGCCTATCAGTGCCCAGCAGTGCCGTCTATCAGTGCCCACCAATGCTGCATATCAGTGCTACCTTTCAGTGCCACATATATGTGCCTATCAGTGCCGCCTATCATTGCCGCCCCATCAGTGCCTCCTCATCAGTGCCTGTCAGTGCAGTCTCATCAGTGCTCATCAGTGCAGGAAAAAACTTATTTATTTACAAAATTGTATAACATAAACAAAAAAACTTTTTTTTTTTCAAACTTTTCGGTCTTTTTTTTATTTGTTTAGCAAA
Source organism: Pelophylax lessonae (assembly GCF_965119305.1). Classification (NCBI taxonomy): domain Eukaryota; kingdom Metazoa; phylum Chordata; class Amphibia; order Anura; family Ranidae; genus Pelophylax; species Pelophylax lessonae. Next base: position 144,425,261 of record NC_138768.1, read on the forward strand.
AAAGAAAAAACCTTGCGGAGATCAAATACCGCCAAAAGAAAGCTCTATTTGTGGGGGGAAAATGACTTAAATTTGGTGTAGGTACAGTGTTTCATGACCGCGCAATTGTCATTCAAAATGCAACAGCGCTAAAAGGTGAAAATTGGCCTGGGCAGGAAGGGGGTGAAAGTGCCCTGTATTGAAGTGGTTAAAGGGGGGAAATCTTCCGATCCAGAATTGGTAAAAATGACCTTTCCTTTTCTGCAGCCGTTGTATTTTCTGAAAATGCAATGCAATATGGCTACCTGGAGGAGTTCTGTACACAGAATGTCTACTGACCACACCCCAGAAACATCATTTCCTGCTTGTGTGATTGGCTCACCAATTTTCCCAGAAGTCTGCCTAAGATACAAGTCAGATTTCTGGCATCCCCTGCAACAAAAATGTCATTTTTGGTGAGATACTCCCAATAGGAATACATCCAAAGGGATGCAGGCCCAGCAGATGGCTGGTCTGTGTCAGTCCCACTTATGCAGAGCAGACACAGACACAACTCGCTGTCCTCTATGTGTGGTCGGATATGAACAGACCGCTTGTCCATTTACACCCGACTGCCATCCGATCCACTCCGCTAGATGGTTGGATCCCCATCTGTCTGTTTATAGTGGATCAGATTGGATGTCAGCGGATTGGATGTCAGCGGGTGTAAACGGACACATGTCCAATTACATCCGCCGCTCCATAGAGGATAATGGATGGTCTGATCGGGTCCACCTGAAAAACTGATAGGCTTTTTCTACCCATGTGAAAGGGGCCTTAGGGTAATCCTTTTTTTTATAACAAACATGTTATACTTGTGTTATATCTACCTGCTATGTGTAACAGCTTTGCACAGAGCAGCCTGGATCCCCCTCTTCCTGGGTTCTGCCTTTAGAATCACTTTAGGGGCCCATTCATACCAGATACAGTGGGATGCATTATCACCAGGGGAACACAGAGAGAAAAAAGCCTAAGAATAGAAAACAAATGCAGCCACCATATCTAATGTTTGGTGAGTGCAAGATACACTATATTACCAAAAGTTTTGGGACACCTGCCTTTAACTACCTCAATACTGGGCACTTAAACCCCCTTCCTTCCCAGACCAATTTTCAGCTTTTAGCGTTGTTGCATTTTGAATGACAATTGCGCGGTTATGCAACACTGTACCTAAACCAAATTTGTGTCATTTCTTCCTCACAATAGAGCTTTCTTTTGGTGGTATTTGATCACCACCAGGTTTTTTCTTTTTTGGTGCACAAATAAAAAAAGACCGAAAAGTTTGAAAAAAAAAAAAAGTTTTTTTGTTTAGGTTATAAAATTTTGTAAATAGATATGTTTTTTCCTGCACTGATGAGCACTGATGACACCGCACTGACAGGCACTGATGAGGAGACACTGATGGGTGGCACTGATATGCAGCACTGATGGGCACTGATAGGTAGCACTGATATGCAGCACTGATGGGCACTGATATGTGGCACTGATAGATAGCACTGATATGCAGCATTGGTGGGCACTGATAGGCAGCGCTGATGGGCACTGATAGGCAGCACTGATGGGCACTGATGGGCGGCACTGATGGGCACTGATAGGTGGCACTGATGGGTGGCACTGATGGGCGGCACTGATCGGCACTGATGGGGGGCACTGATGGGCACTGATAGGCAGCACTGGTGGGCAATAATGGGCACTAGTGGGCGGCACTGATAGATGGCAATAACGGGCACTGGTGGGCAGCACTGATAGATGGCATTGGTGGGCAGCACTGATAGGGGGGCACCACTGGCAGGCTCTCTGAGCCCTGTTTGCCATCCCTGGTGGTCATGGTGGGTATCCCCGGTGGTCATGGGTGGGCATCCCTAGTGGCTCTAGTGGCATCCCCTCCCCCCAGGGCTGCACTGGTAATCAATCATCTGATTACCAGCACAGACCCCCCCTGTGATCAGTGAGTAATTAGAAATACTCACTGATCACCCCGGCTGCAGAATCGATCCTCTGATCTTCTCCTCACTGACAGGATCTGTCAGGAGGAGAAGAGATCGAAGCCGTTACAACGGCTGTATTGACATTACATGACGGCTGTGATTGGTCACAGCCGTCATGTGATCAGGAGGGCCAATCACAGGGCCCTCCTGCCGAGTCTTGTTGCTCTGTGTCCTAGGGACACAGGCACATCGAGATCGCGCCGCTGCGTGTGCCCACGGCGGCGCAATCTCTCTCCTTCTGAAGGACGTTCCGGAACGTCCGATCAGAAGGACAAGACTCCCACCCGGCCGTATATGTACTATGGCCCGGGTGGGAGGTGGTTAAACACACATGAACTTTAACCCCACCCGCCGCAGTTTTACTGCGGCAGACAGGCGCTCCTGGGCAAAGTGACGCAATGCTACGTCGCTCGCTCAGGAGGCAGGCTCGTTAGCCGGGGAGTTAGTGCATGTGACCAGCGGCTCCGATGGCCACTCGCGATCTCCCGCAGCTGAGAGAGAAGGACAGGCGGCTGATGTAAACACAGCCGTCCTTCATTCTCCCTGAAGTGATCACAGAGGCTATGTGATCCTACTGTATAAGATCGCATGTCTCTGTGATTACTTCTCAAGCCACGCCCCCTGACAGTTAGAATCACGCCCCTAGGGACACACTTAACCCACTGATCACCAGTAATGTTAACCCCTTCCCTGCCAGTGTCATTTTTACAGTAACAGTGCATATGTATAGCACTGATTACTGTAGTAATGTCACTGGTACCCCCAAAAGTGTCAAAAATGTCAGTCAAGGGTCCGATCTGTCCGCCGCAATGTCGCAGTCCCGCAAAAAATCGCAGATCTCCGCCATTACTAGTTAAAAAAAAACAATAAAAATGGCATAAACCTTTCCCGTAGTTAGTAAACGCAATAACTTTTGCACAAACCAGTCAAAATACGCTTATTGCGATTTTTTTTACCAAAAATATGTAGCAGAAAACAAATTGGCCTAAAATGTTAAAACATTTAGATTTTTATTTTTTTTTGAGAATTTCATATAAAAAATGTGAAAAATATTATTATTTTTCAAAATTTTCGCTCTTTTTTTGTTTATAGCGCAAAAAATAAAAATCACACAGGTGATCAAATATCCCCAAAAGAAAGCTCTGTTTGTAGGAAAAAAAGGACGTCAATTTCATTTGGGTACAGCGTCGCACTACCGTACAATTGTCCGTTAAAATCACACAGTGCCGAATCGCAAAATAGGGCCTGGTCATTGAGCAGCCAAATCCTCTGGGGCTAAAGTGGTTAATGGCATCCCAGTCTTAGTCCGTAGGGTTTAATATTTTTTTATAAATGTATTTTTATTATTTTGCAAGAAATAACAAGACAAAACATTTTCAGCCACACAGGGTTTAGTACAGAGACAAAATCTTCCCACACAAAAACACCGACCCAACCCCCCACCCCACTACCAGGCACAATCCCAGGAAGTGTTTTCTCATCGTCTAATGCTATGTGTCCCTCAGGAGTAAAAAACAATTTACATAGGATCATTACAACCAGAGACATAGGAACAGCTCTTAATATATATATAGGCATAGGCAATCACAGCACGTCCCTCCAGGGAAGAGCATCCCAAGCTAATATGGACCCAGGAGTAGTATATTAGATTGGCTTCAGGTAAGGATATTATATCAATAGGTGAGAAGACCATAGGGTGGGTTTAATATTGAGTTGGCCCACTCTTTGCAACTATAACACAAAGCAAGGTCCATAAAGACATGGATGAGCGAGTTTGGGGTGGAGGAATTTGACTGGCCTGAACAGAGTCCTGACCTCAACCCGATAGAACACCTTTGGGGTGAAGTAGAGCAGAGATTGCGAGCCAGGCCTTCTTGTCCAACATCAGTGCCTGACCTCACAAATGTGCTTCTGCAAGAATGGTCAAACATTCCCATAGACACACTCCTAAAACCTTGTGGACAGCCTTCCCAGAAGAGTTGAAGCTGTTATAGCTGCAAACGGTGGGCCAACTCAATATTGAACCCTACAGACTAAGACTGGGATGTTATTAAAGTCCATGTGCATGTAAAGGCAGGCGTCCCAATAATTTGGTAATATATTGTATTACATTTTATATTTTGGGTTTAATACAGCTTTAACTCACTTCATGTCCTTACTGAGCAGTGTTGTCAACCCAGGACAGGGAGTGTGTTAGGACTACATTACTTCTCCCTCTTTTCTTGATAACAGAGGGAGGTGTTTTGTAGTCAAGCGAAATAGTGGGGAACACTGCAAACCTACAATATTTCTGAGGCAGGAAGTTCTCAGCTCACAAGATTTCTGGCTGGATGAACAACTATTCAATTTTATTTTCTGGCAATTATCAAACAGATATGATAAAAGCTTTCATTGGTACAATAACCAGATGAAAAGGTTTACATACACTTTAACCACTTGCGGATCGCCTGCATTATAAATACTGTGGCAGGTCGGCTCTATTGTGCGAAAGGACGTACCTGTATGCCAATCTGTGCAGTAGCCAGCAGGGATACGTGTGGGGTAAGGCGGCTCGTGCTCTGATTGGCCAGAGGGGGACCCAATCAGTGGGTCTGGTGGGCGTGATATCAATCGGCCACCCGCGATCGCTCCCCAAAGAGACAGAATGGCGGTCTGCCAATGTAAACAAGTCAGACCGCTGTTCTGTCAGAGATGAAAAATGTGATCTTGTGTTCCTGCTATTTAGGAACATGGATCTCTGTGTTCATCTAGTGGGTCCATCCCCCACACAGTTAGCAAGCATCCCCTAGGGACACAATTAACCCTTTGATCGCCCCTTGTGTTGACCCCTTCCCTGCCAGTGTCATTAGTACAGTAACAGTGCACATTTTTAGCCCTGATTACTGTAGTAATATCATTGGTTTCCTCAAAAGTGTCAGTTAGGTGTCCGATCTGTCCGCTGCAATGTCTCAGTCCCGCTAAAAATCGCTGATCGCCACCATTACTAGTAAAAAAAATTAAAATGCCACAAATCTATCCCTTGGTTTGTAGACGTGATAACTTTTTTGCAAATTAATCAATATACGCTTATTGGTATTTAGTTTTACCACAAATATGTAGCAGAATACATATTGGCCTAAATTGATGAAGAAATTCGATTTTTATACATTTTTTATTGGATATATTTTTTAGCAGAAAGTAAAAAATAATGTTTGTTTTTTCAAAATTGTTGGTCTTTTTTTGTTTCTGGCACAAAAAATAAAAACCTCAGAGGTTATCAAATACCACCACAAGAAAGCTCTATGTGTGGGAAAAAAAGGACCACGATTTTTATGGGTACAGTGTCCCACGACCGCGCAGTTGTCAGATAAAGTAAGGCAGTGCCGTATCACAAAAAATGGCCTGGTCAATAACCACTTCCAGACCGCTGCAGTTATACGTCAGTACTTTGACATTAAACACGGGGAGGGTGGTTTGCTTTAACATAAGGGTGCCCCCCCTCCCCCCGCTGCTTCCCGGTCATTTTTCCTGCTTACCGGAGCTGTTGGTAGCGGGAAAAACAATCCGGTCTGATGGCATCCTAGACAGGAAGTTGAGTGAGGGCAAGCTGGCCCCCACTCGACTCTATGACCATGGAGGACCGGAGCAACGTCACACGTTGCTTCCTCCCAACGGCCTTAAAGGGCTCATTTTCTTTGCTTTTTAGTGTAGATGTGAGATATGAGGTCTTTATGCCCCCAAATCTCACATTAAAGAGGACCTGTCATGCTTATTTCTATTACAAATGATGTTTTCATTAATTGTAATAGGACTAAAAGTGATCAAAAACATTTTTTTAAAGGGACAAAGTAAAAATAAAAGGTAAAATAAATAAGAAAAAAAAAATTCAAAGAGGCCCGTTCCTCCGAGCTTGCGCGCAGAAGCGAACGCATACGCAAGTCACGCCCACATATGTAAACAGTGTTCAAAACCACACATGTGCATTATCGCTGCGATTGCTAGAGCAAGAGCAATAATTCTAGCTCTAGAACTCCTCTGTAACTCCAAACTGGTAACCTGTAGACATTTTTAAAGTGTCGCCTATGGAGATTTTTAAGTACCAATGTTTTTCGCCATTCCACGAGCGTGCGCAATTTTGAAGCATGATATGTTGGGTATCTATTTACTCTGCGTAACATTATCTTTCACCCCAGCTTGCCTTCTTCCCATACCGCATCCTGGTAACATCTCTTCCCCAGGTAAGTGAAGCACTCGCACCCGACCATCCACATGGTGTTAAAGCAAACGTGATTTATCAGACCAGGCCACCTTCACCCATTGCTCTGTGGTCCAGCTCTGATGGTCACATGCCCATTGTAGGAGCTTGTGTGGTGCAGTGTACACTCCTGGTATCTGTAAGATGAGAGTTTAGCCATCAGAAAACATTCCACTCGTGTACCAGTCATATTATTGCACTTTTTGGACCACACTGGTGAAAGCAGGGGGATCTCCCCAACAGTAGCAAAGACTGGAATAAAAACATGACAGCACCTCATAACCTCTCCCTAAAAATAGAAAAAAAAAAATATCATAAAAGAAATTTATTGCAGACCAAAATAGAAGAAAAATTCCCAGCATGCTGGTCCTTTTCACTTCTGCTTAAAACAGGCATACTTGATTAAGTGCAGACATCCCCACATGCCAGCTATTACTTTTATTAGGCAAAACAAGGTCTCTGTGCACTTCTCTGATTCAGGATTCATGCACACTAGGCAGCTGAAAAAATTCCAGGACCTCTGGCAGAAAAAGCAGCATAAATAAAAAGCTCATAGTGGCTCGTATTGCACAAGAATTCATGCATGTTATTGTTTATGGGAATTTGCTTTTATAGGCTTTTTTTCCAAAAACATTCCCCTCTGCTCATTTCTCACTACAATCAATGTACACTTGAAAACGCCGAACGCTTCTAATCACCGCATGTATGCACATTTTAACTAGCAGCGATTGGCATTTTTTATGCTCAAAAGCTCCTCTCATGAATGCAATTCTTCTACATGGACACATAGGGGTTGATTTAGGGTCCTTTCACACGGGCTTTCCGCCCGGCGAACTCCGTTTTGCTCAGCGGGGGATCAATCTGCCGATCCCCACTGAGAAGGCAGATGACAGGTCCGTCTCTGCTTACTTTGCAAAGGCAGACCGGTTAGAGCCCAGCTTTCTTCTATGGGAGATTGGATGAAAACGGCCCACCTGTCCGTTTTCATCCGATCCTATCCTAGTCAATCCTCCAGACGAATCGAAAATAGGGTTTCCATCTGCCTGGATTTCATGGACAGGATCGGATTGGATAGCAGCAGGTGTCAGCAGGGATGCCATAGGGGTGCATAGAAGATCCGATCAGGTCCGCCTGAAAAACTGAAAAAAAAGGTAGACCTGATCGGAAAGCCTGTGTGAAAGGAGCCTTACTAAAACCAGGGAGTGCAAAATCTGGTGCAGCTCTACATGGAAATCAATCAGCTTCCAGGTTTTTAAGTCAAAGCCTAATTGAACAAGCTGACATTAGAAGCTGATTGGCTACCATACACAGCTGCACCAGATATTGCACTCTCCGGTTTTAGTAAATCAACCCAATAGGCTTTTATTAGAGTGCATTCAGGGGCTTAGGCAAAATAATGCCAACAGCCCGAAAAACGTCAGTTAAGCAGGAGCCAATGACAGAACTACTAGGGTAGTAAAGGATGCACATGCAACCGGGCCCTGCCGCTCCGCCACTTTGAGGGGGCCCCAGAAGGGTAGGAAGGCAGCCGATTTGTGCTGTAAAAACCGAGCACTTTTATCCGGTCTGTATGTCCGTGACAGGAGAAGAGTGCTTTGGTTGTGCTTTAGTGTATACTCGGAACTGCTGCTACTACTCAGGCGACAATTGACAGGTCCGGCAGTGGCAGTGTGGAAGCCCCGATCCGTGGCTAGGAAAATAATGGCAGAGGTTGTTGACCTGAGTGGAGGAGGATGTGGTGTCCGATCCTGGAGTTTGGGCTGATGTTTAGTGTGCAGACCAGACTCCTCCTCCCCCTCCTCCTCCTCCTCCCTGCACTTCACTGCAAAGACGAACACCTGATGCAAGAAATGACACCAACAAGGAGCCAGTAATCCACAGGTAACTTTAACATACCAGGCAAGCGTTGGGGCTCTGGCAGGGAGAGGGAATAGGGCTCCCGGGAGGTGAATGGTGTGCTCCTCTTAACACCGATATGATGGGAACAGGCTGGTCTGCATGGCAGGGATCAATGACAACCATCACTTCTCAGGGCTGTAGGGGGCACTTTTTGAGGTACTATCTTAGTACCTCCAGAGTGTCCCTTTAGTACCTTCAGAGTGCCCTCTTAGTACCTTCAGAGTGCCCCCTTTGTACCTCCAGAGTGCCCCCTTACATCCTTCTTTACTACAGTAGTACTAAGGATGCATTCTGGAGGTATGTAAGGGGGCACTGTGAAGGTACTATGGTAACACTCTGCCAGAGGATGTAATGACATTCTCTAGGATGTGAGGGTGCGTTGTGAAGGAGGAACTAAATTAGTACCGCCAGAGTGCTACCTTAGATCCTCCAGAGTGCCCCCTTTCACCCTCCAAGTGCCACCTTTGGGGGCACTCTGAGGGATGTAAGGGGGCCCTCAGAAGGATGTAAGTGGGCGCTTTGGAGACACTAATGTAAGGGGGCACTGATGTAGGAGTGCAGTAAAAAATCTGCTTTATAAGTAAAAAAAAAGTCATCTGGGGTTGGCAACATCTCATGGGAGTACAGGGCCCTGGAATCAGTGGAAAGGGCTCCGGGCTCGGAGGAGAGGACCTTCATGGTTTTTTGCACCGGGGCCCTGAAGGGTCTAGTTACGCCTTTGGGAGGAGCAGTGTGTACGAGGCCTTAGTTTCCCTTGTAACTGCTTTTCCCTGACTTCATGACTAAGATCCAACAACTGCCTCCCTGTGTCCAGTGAGAATGCCGCTGCTGACCACTGAGGCGATCTCGTTGGACAGCAGAAAGCAAGTTTGTGGGGGAAACAAGGAGCATTTTTCTGGCTAATAAAGATATATAGCAGGCATCATGGGGGTCTGCTCCAATGTAAGACAACCTTTTAAAAGCTCCCTTTAGAGCCAAGCAGCTGTGTTGGGTTAGTTTCACTTTAAAATCTTGGGACTTTTGTCTATGAAATGTAGAAATATCGTATAGACTAGTTTATAAAGTTATCATGTTGAACTTTAATCCCTATTTTGACAATTAGCATTACAGCAAGTAAAAATTTACAAAACGTTAGTAATAAATCATCATGACTCCAAGTTTAGCTCTTGGGGAATTCCAAAGAAGGTGCAATAATTTGGACTAATTCGCCAATATTTAAACTTCCCTGAGGTCTGTTTTAGGAATACCTATTATCTGGATCCAGAGAAAGGTGAAGAAAGTCCCGAAGATTTCTGGCAAATTAAAAAGGTAAAAAAATGTACTTCCTAAATCTAAATATAGTAGTTTCCCAGATACACTGCTGGACTTCAAACAGCTGAAGAATATGTAGAAATAACATTAAAGAGCCTAGAAATAATATTGATAATCCTTCTTTCTTTCTACCTCTTGAAAACAACAAAAGAACACTTTTCTATAGCTATGGAGATGAAGATAGAAAATAGGACGCAGAAGTAGCCAGGTACGTGGGGTTATGCAGCTGTCTTCAGGAGAATGAGCACTAGCAAAAGGGAGCTGTAAGGACAGCCCAGTATAACCCCTACTACCAGTGTTAATTTCGTCAACGAAAACATTTTCGTCAAAATTTTCATCAGCTGCCTTTTTACGGTGACGAAAACGAAACACAAAGTACACCACATTTTCCTCCACTGACAAAAACTATGATGAAAATCAATTACATTTTGGTTAACAAAGGAAAACAAAATGAAATTGTGAGGCAGGGACTTTTACACTCATGAATTTCCAGTTTCCATGGAGCTCCGCCTGCTTTTGCTCCTAGCAAGCAAGCAGTTAGCAGGCTGTGCACCCAGCTTCACAGGTCTCTGAGTCCTCAGACGACCGTCCAGAGCAGCACTGTGCATTACAGGCCTCCCAACCAGAGTCCCACTCCCGACCATAACCATCCAGAGCATAGAGCACTGTGAGTGTGTACATTACAATTATAGGCCTCCCCTCAGACCACTGTCTGTCCAGAGCACTGCTGAGCATGGCCCAGAAGAAGTCTTTCTTATGACGAAACGTTGGCGATCCCAGACATAAATGTCCACACGCCCCCCAACGAAGCCGGCTGTTTATCCATATGCTGATCTGGAGACTTGCGGGACGCCGTGGTTAGATCCATGACCGGCACATACTACATGCCTGTTTTTGTCTTTTAAATTGTAAGTAGTTTTTTAATAAATTTACCTATTGGTTTACGGGATTACGCTATGGGCCTCTGTTTCTTTCTACATATGGCTTTACGTTCAATGGAGTATATGAGAAGTTCCAAGTGTGCCACATATTAATGTGATCGGTTTAACAACACACCGGAAACGGCTTTCGGCTTTTGGAGTCTTTCGAAGCACCTGAGCTTGATATCGGTTGACCTACTGGTTTACTACTAGCTGGGAGAGGCTGTCTCATTAAATTGAGCAGCCACGGAATTTCGGTAAGCTGCTTGTTATACCTGAGCACAAGGGTGTCCCCTTCCTACACTTTTCCCTGGTGTCACTGGAAGAAAGTTATTTTGCACGTGGATTCACATCTCTGCACTTAATATTGGGACTATTCATTTGGACATTATCCCCTCTCCTTTTTTGTTTTCTTTATATGAGCTTTTCAGCTATATAATTGTATACTGATTTCAGCGCTGCACTTTTTGGTTTTTATTGTATTTTTTGAATCACTGTTAGTTGATTTTGTGCCAGCTGCTCACTATTGTTCTTAATCATTTGGTTTTCTGTCACATCTAGCGCGGAAATATTTCTTCTATTTATATTACTGCTGAGCATGTGCAATACACAGAGTTGTATAAAGTACTCGAAACCCATACTTGAGTAAAAGTACAAGTGCTCGATCAAAAAGTGACTTGAGTAGAAGTGGAAGTGCTTGATCAAAAAGTGTCTTGAGTAGAAGTACTAAAGTATTCAACATTTTTTGTACTTAAGTATTGCAAGTAGTTTTTTTAAAAATTTTGCTACTCAAGTACTGAAAGTAAAAGTACCAGTAGTTTTGGTAATAAAATTGCTACTCAAGTACTGAAAGTAAAAGTACAAGTATTGTGTTATGTAGTTATTAAAGAAAGAAGTCAAAAGTTTGAACATCATATTGTTTTTTATTATTTGAAATGCAGCTTTTATTTATACATACTGTAGCATTTATTTTCATATGCGCTGATAATACACATGTTTTGAGCTTCATGAAACCTGCCATCTACTGTTCTGGCAGTGGTAATTTTTATAATTGTAACGAGTAACTATGCAGCACAAAAAAAAAAAAAAAAAAAATTGGAGTAGAAGTATTGAAATCATTGAAAAAATGTAGTGAAGTAAAAGTGGAAGTAGGAGAAAAAAATTCTACTCTAGGAAAGTACAGATACCGCCTTTCGGTACTTAAGTACAGTAGTGAAGTAGTTCTACTTAGTTACTATACATCTCTGGCAATACAGGCCTCCTCTGATCACCGGCATCCAGAGCAATGTACATTACAGGCCAACCCTCAGACCTGAAACCGCCATCCAGCATTGTGCAGCACTACAGGCCCCTCAGAGTCAGACTACCATCCCAGAGCACTGTGCAGCATTGCAGGCCTCTCAGACCACCGTCCAGAGCACTGTGCAGCATTTCAGGCCTCTCAGACCACTATCCAGAGCACTGTGCAGCATTTCAGGCCTCTCAGACCACCATCCAGAGCACTGTGCAACATTTCAGGCCTCTCAGATCACTGTCCAGAGCACTGTGCAGCATTACTACTTTCCCAGACCACCACCCAGAGCACTGGAACATATGTACTTCTGGAACTTGTTGTACTATATAGATTTTTTATGTTGGTGGATGGGAGTAAATGTAATATGCACATATTTCACATTGTATGTGAATGGGAGTTTTTGTTTATAGTGTAACATTTTAATCAGGTAGGAAGACCTCATTCCACATTCACGCTATTATTTATTTTTAATTTATTTATTTATTTTTGGAGCAGCGTAACCATATACCAAATCTATAGTTTGTAATTATGTAGGAGTGTGGTAACAAATTTTGTGGTTGCAGCAGCTGGTAGATAGTATTTAATTGGCAACGCTCAGCATTTTGCACTTCCTTAGATATACTAACACTCCCAACATTTACCACCAAGCTCATAATCAGTGCACAGAGGTGGAGGTTTTCTAGTATTATTTAAAAAATTTGTTGAAATTTTTGTAATAAAGTGACTTTTTTGGGGAAAAATGTCGCTGTTGTCCTCTTGTGAAACTGCTATATATGGTGGACCCCATTGGCTCCCATTGCTTTGTGTTATAATCGCCATTTTAGTTCCAAGGATGCAACCTTGATATGAAAGGTTTGATACAGGTGAGTCGGTGTCCCCTTTTTTCCTTGAAAATTAAGTACCTATTACCCTTGGTGTGCTCTGGCTTTTTATGTGTTTTGAATTCTCTCTGCTTCTATATTTGGTATTAAGCTGGATACACACTATCCAACTTTTGTGGTTAGATTTCCTTCAGATTTACCTTTTCTATGTAGTGCAAGGGCCTGCCAGATTGCATACAAATTGAAAGTGTTTAGGTTTGACCTCATATTATATGGTTTTGGTAAGTCTAAAGGAAAAAGTCTTCAGAAAATCTTATAGTGTGTATGGCCCATTAGCACAGTTTTGTCTCTCGTAGGGACATTGATGGGCATTCTCAGTTCCACCCACTGTAAAGTCCACTACAAAGCTTGATGATGGTGTTATCTTTCCCTAATGGCATACTGTAATATAGAATAAAAAGATCACTTGCAGAGTTCAATTGCACAAGATTGACACCGTAATTATGGATTTATGTTGTGAGATGGCTGATGAAAGCACAAACCTTTGCAGAAACATCTTCCATTTTAAATTCTGAGAGGTATTAAAGACTGCAGGTGAGTCAGTTTACCAGCAACCACTCAAAACTGAGATATAAGTTATGGGCAGAGGTGGCATTTAAATCTATATCCACTGGAAATTTGATGGAGCTGGGTTGCTAAGGTAGTTGACATTCTACTCCCATTGCTGCTGCATTTGGCTGTCATACATCATGCACCAATATGCATTTAATTTTATAGTAACAAAACAAATTATATAATTAACACTATCCGAATAGTTAGACAATAACATTGTAATGTTTCATCTGCTTTTTACCTAAAACTATAGTATAATCTTAGGACAAACCTTCCTATTTTAATGTGCGTGCAATGTTTGGAGATTAAATAATATGAAGATGGTAAAGTCTGCTATGTAGATTTGGATCCCGCATGATTTAAATGAATCATATTATTTCACTGAAATATAAACCTGGACAGATATGTTTATGTTTAAGTAAAAGTTTGGATCCACCTGGAGGGTTTGTTTAGACGCCTGACCAAATCTGGAGTTGGAGCTCAATTGCTGGAGCTACTTCAGAGATGTCAAACATGGAGCACTGCCAGCCTGACTTCGTACGTATAGTGGAATCTACACTTGTCTCCTAAGAAGAAGCAACATTTAAAGCAAACCTGTCAGAATTTTAAATTAAAATCCCAATCAACCTCCCATTCTGTCCTAGACATGTTTAGATTTACCACTACTCCGATCCAGTGCTTTAAGTGGGCCAAAAGAGGTGCCGGTACTCTATTATAGCCAAACATTTTGTCGCCCCCCCCACCCCACCCCACATCAGGGTCCCCACAGAGCACCCCCCCCTGGCCTGGGCTGGGACTCCGGAGCAGGGGGAATCACTGGTGGTGAATGGTCTGGCTCTGGAGTGGAAAATATTCTTGGGGGGGCAATTGAGGGCGCAGATGTCCAAAATGAGCGTACTGGTACGCTAAGGCGCACGGAGAGGTGGCGGTATGCTCCAGAGCCATATTTATGGCACCCACTTAAAGCACTGCTCCGATCACTACCACAGTCGTTCCCTCATAATAATGGGCAGTCATACTGATTCCTATACTTCTACCCTTATGCATCTATGAAGCGACAGGCACCATGACACCTACTTTCCCATACCAAGAAGTACAGTGGTTAAGGCAAGTATAGGATTATATTCCAATTACATTGAAAGAAGAAACCCTTTGGCCTCCTTTACAACTTTGCAGACCATTGCGGTGTGTTACTACATCATGTGTTGCATTAAAGCAGCCCATCATTTTTGTGAACAACGTATATTACCCTTTTTTTTTTATTGTCCCACGGCAAAGGTCAGCTTGCAGGTATTTTGTCAGCACCTAGCTGCCTAGGTAAGAGCGAAAGGGTTCATTTTTTGCCGCCTTTCCCCAGTGTGTTTGTGGGCTTTTGCTGGGGTCCAGCCTCCCTCCCATGCTCTATAAAAGAGGACTGAATCCTAAGGGGCGCTCCGGGGGGGGGGGGCAACACTTTGAAAAACGCATGGAGAACATACGCAACTAAAGACTTGCTTGGACCTGTGGTCCGATCTTGAACGCTGATTAGTCTGAAGATTCCAGGTACATGAATTTCTCTGTTTTAGCATTGTCAAGCATGGACTTTTCTCAGAGACTTCATCTGTGCAAGTAACTTGGGGCAACCTCAGTAAGGTTTAGTTAGGAAAAGGATGTTATTGCATGTTATACATGTTGTGCCAAGTTTACAGTAAAAATTGATTCAACTGCTCAGAGCCTGGTCTGAAGTTATTCAAGAGATGTATGTGAGGTCTTGGCATATTATTAAAGAACTTGGGTCCACAACCACAATATGGAGTATGTGTAACATCACTATGACAGAGGTTCAATCAAAAAAACAAGAAGGAAGAGGCAGCTGTCATTAGTAATCAAAGGAGAAACAGCAACCAGTCATTGACATGGTACCTGGTAGGTGAAAGGTTCTCCAATAGTGAGGGGGTGGGTGCTTTGACTACCACCTTAGCTATCTGTCTCTGCTGGTTTTTCGGGAGTGGATTAGCAATATGGAGATCGATGACCTGGTCACTTGGTATAGGAAGAGAGGAGTTAAGGGAGAGCACGTATGAGGTCTGCGCTTTGTACTCGGCAGGACCCCATTCTGTTACTGGGAATGATGTAACAGAGGTGACTGGTGGAGTGGGCAGAGGCTCAGTCTGTTCCTCCAAATGCAACATATAAATAAATCCAAGTGTGTAGAACATGGGACAAAGCCACTTAAGGAGCAACGCCATACTTTGGGTACTGCTCATCTCTAAGTTGAGAGCCCGCCTCAATGTTTGCCTTTTAACATGACTGTGGCTCCAGCCTGGTTCCGGGCATTGGTGAGCACACTTTCAGGCAAAGTGTTACCCCACTGGCAAGGGTAAATGACCCTGTTCAATGCCTGGCGTAGCTCAAAGAACCCACCCCAGAGTAGGCCTCTCATGTGACTCTTGATTGGCACCCAACGAGAGAGGGAAAACATGGTGGATATGACGACCAACCACCACTCTACCCTTATAAGCTTAATTTTAAACAAAATTATGTATAAATTGCTTTGTTTTGAGCATGCTCTTTTTCCTATGCACTTTAAAGTGAACCTTTCACACTTTCTATCACTTGCCATCATTTGCCTCTGTTCATCCTAATGCCTAAAGCCTCCTCTGATTCCAACATCACACATCCCAGGAGGCTTAAGGGCATTCTACACTGTACTGCGCATGCATTGTTGCAGCTCCTCAGGGAGCCAACTGCAAGAACCAGGAAGAAGCAGCTGGCCTACTGATGATGTTAAATGAGAAGATGACAGCACTGCACCTGGAGTGCTGAAATGGAGTTGCAGCTCACACCAGACAATGCTAGATTTGTTGGGCGTGTGAATATATTTTTTATGGACAACCCAAAGGACAAGGTAAAAGGGTAAAAAAAAGTGAAGTTGCTCGTTAAAGTAAAACGTCTATATGTATGTAGGGGTGTTTTACCTGTGTTGCCTCTGTCTGAAAAAGATAGGTCAAAGATGTTCTCTGAAGTAGAACAGACTATAGAATACAGCTCTCTGTGCAGCGATAGATTTGCTATGTACCCTTGTGTTTGAATGAGCAGACAGAACAGAGTACAGAGAAGCGTCAGAGAAAAGTACATCAAGCAGCACATTTCTCTGATGTGTCTTCTCTGACATTCATCAGTATACACAGAAAATCTTTCATTACATAGAAATTATTGATCTGTATGCTAGTTTCTTTTACATTCACATGACAAGCTTGTGTTTTAACATGCTCTTTTTCGACATTTGTTGACGTGCTCTTTGAATTATCCTAACCAACTGGCTTGAAAAAGAAAATTCAGGCAAATGCGCTAACCGGGATGCAGCAAAATTTATCTCTCTTTTTCTTTTTTAAATAAGAAATCTAAAGTAAACCTGCATTGTGGAAATAGGGGCAGCCATTGCACATCTTCTGAAAATGTTGGCTGGCTATTGTGCTTTCTTAGGGCCTCTATCATTGGGCTTTTGTTCACTTAAAGCAGGTTTTGTGTTCCAAAACAGGTCTATAGTAATGCAAAACCCACTTGCAGCAGGTGAAATGGAGGTCAGAAACAGGTCAACTAAAGGTTGGAGCTACTTCTTCACCAGGCTGCCACCATCTTGGATGAGGGTGCCAACTGTGACTTCCTGTTGTTTTACTGCTAGGTCCCCACTTTGCATGCATGCATGAGATCATGTCATCCCGGTCCTGCAGCCATCCCAAGAGGTTGTGGGCAGGGGAAGTGCCAAGCTGACGTAACTCTCACATACTGTAGGTAAGCAGGTACCTGTCAGAAAAAAGTACCCACTTCCAGAAAAAAAAAAACAACCAAATATGTTGGGGGAGAGGGGGGGAGAAGTGGATGAGTGTTACTTTCACTTTTAACCACTTCAGCCCGGGAAGGATTTGCCCCCTTAATGACCAGGCCATTTTTTGCGATTCGGCACTGCGTTACTTTAACGGAAAATTGCCGGTCGTGTGACGCTGTACCCAGATAAAATTTATGTCCTTTTTTTCCCATAAATAGAGCTTTCTTTTGGTGGTATTTGATCACCTCTGCGGTTTTTTGAATTTTGCGCTATAAACAAAAAAAGAGCGACAATTTTGAAAAAAATGCCATATTTTTTACTTTCTGCTATAAAACATTCCCAATAAAAAAAATGTTTTAAGTTTAATTTTTTTATTAGTTTAGGCCAATTTGTATTCTGCTACATATTTTTGGTAAAAAAAATCCCAAAAAGCGTATTTTAATTGGTTTGCGCAAAAGTTATAGCGTTTACAAACTATGGGATAGATTTTTGGACTTTTTATTTCTTTTTTATTAGTAATAGTGGCAATCTTCGATTTTTAGCAGGACTGCGACATTGTGGCAGACAGATCGGACCCCTAACTGACATTTCTGACACTTTTTAAGGGACCAGCGGCACTAATACAGTAATCAGTGCTAAATAATATGCAGTGTTACTGTATAAATGACACTGGCAGGGAAGGGGTTAATACTAGGGGTGATCAAAGGGGTTAAATGTATGCCTATGTGCTTATTGACTGTGTGTGTGTGTGTGGGGGGGGGGGGTTACGTGACAAGCACAGACAGATCGCAGTTCCAGCTTAGCTGAAACTGCTGATCTGTCCCTGCCTGTCTGAGAGAAGATCCGCCTGCTTTGTTTACATAAGCAGGCGGGTCTTCTCTCCGTTTCCTGGACGATCGCGGGAGAAAGGCGGCAATCACCGCCTCTCCTTCCGCACATGCAGTCCAGTAGTACTACATGACTGGACGCAGCCGAGCCGCCCTGACGCAGTAAAAAGCTGGCAGGCCGTGGGCAAGTGGTTAAGTGAAAGTCCACTTTGTAGTCAATCACAAAAAGGGAAAGAGACTAGGAACCTTAAAGGTGCAATTCAACACAAAATTCATGAAATTTAATCATTATTTATTTTTTATCATTTAAAACCATTTTTTGTATAACATCAAGATCACAGATCATAGACAAAATTTGTTTAGTCAACAAACATAGTTTACATATTCCATGTTATAGTAGATCATCTCGACATGTTTCGCCAAATTACTTTCAACTTCTTCAGGAGTCTATACATCAATCTGAACTGAATGACAAATTGTCTGTTTAAATTTTAACTGAATATTATCTATGCTTGTGGTAACACTTGGAGCCCATAGAGTAATGGTTTAAGCAGCGAAGTAGACAGTCATAGGGAGGAAAAAGGTCCTGGTGAGTCAATAGATGTTACCAGCTTGTTTGCTTCCTCGTGGCTCCAACCATTTGGTAGTCAGTCTATACAGGCTCTTAGCCACTGAACAAAATATGTACAGTAAGTAAATACACTGATCAGAAAAATTGTTAGCATGCTTGAGGTTAATGGCTCAAATTCAACAGCAATAGGGTTATCATGAAAGCTAGTAAACTAGCATTATACAACATAGAGCTCAATACTTGTTCATCATGACAGGTTTTCCTCAAGCTGATCATACCTAACTTGATAGTTCCAGGTAATTGAACAAACAAGATCATCATTTTCAAAAACAAGGTGACTGCTGGTTCTTGTAGAAGTAATGTAGAAGCAGGGGTGGACTGACAACTCATGGGGCCCCCGGGCAATCAGAGATCATGGGGCCCCCTGTGTCCACACTCAAGCCACACAAAGCCCCACCTACAAATTGCAGCTCAGCCACATAGAGTGGGCATTTAAAATATCTACCACAGCATAGCCTGCATGGAAGTTCCTGGCTTCTTTCTGTAGTGTGTAGCCTCTCCTGGGGCCCCCTACTGACCCTGGGCCCTCGGGCAGTGCCCTAATCCCCAAATGGTCAGTCCGCCCCTGTGTAGAAGTATGTCCCAGAGTTTTGTGAATTTCTTAAAGCACACCTGAGGTCATTGTAGCCATATTAGTGCACTTGCGACAGAGACAATTGAGTATGAGTACTGCTTGGATCTTGAAGAAGGGGACATACCCCGAAAGCTTGTCCTGAAAAATTGTATGTTAGTGCAAATAAAAAAAGTATCACGGACAGTACTCAATTGTCTCTTTAAAGCACACAAAAAGTCCTGCATGCAGGATAGATACATTCAGTTGCACTGTGCTGCAGCCAATGCACAGTAGATCAGTGTGAAGCTTACCCTATTATTCCATGATAACCCCTTCCTGACCACCTGCTATGGCCCTTTAATTTGGTCTTAAATCAGGGGGGCCATGTACAGTATGTGCGGCACGTGGGCATTAAGACCACTTTCTTTGCCGCTGCACATATTGTATGTGTTGCACGGATGGCAAAAGCTTAATGGGACTGTGCTTTGGAAGGGTTTGCACCTCAGTGATGACATCAAAGATGGTCAGAGTTAACATATTACTGCTTTGTATGAGACCTCTACCTGTCTTTTGCCAAACTTACTGTGCTGTGTCTGACTCTTCTCCCAAACAGGTTTTGAAGAAAAAATGCTAGTTGCTTGGCTGTCATGCCAGACCAATATCTACAATACTTTTTGAGGCAGTGTCCTGCAACCAATGTACAGTGTTCTCCCTCCAGCAGGATATTAATTAAAGTGAAACTATAGGCAAAACTTCTTTTTTTTTTCATTTTGGATAGAGTAAGGGAGGGTTATAACCCTTGTCAGATGTTTTTCACCATCTTTGTCCTATTGAGGAGACTTTCCTTCCCATCCTGTCCTATAGCCAAACAAGGGAGTGAGAGCAAATCCCTGCAAATAAAGGGAATTCCTTAGGGACCCCCATGTCACCAAACTAGTGTCCCCATTGGAAGATTTCCCCTCTATTACTTTTATGGGGACAACAAACATTTTGGAATTAAAAACTGACAGTATTCTAATCCACCTCCATTCTATTCAAACTAAATAAAAGTTTTGCCTTTAGTTATACTTTAAGTTGTTTTGCCTACAATATCAGATTTGACCACAAGATGGAGCCAGTGGTAAATTTGCTGTTTTTGCATAAACTAGAAACTGTTCACCTTAAACAAAAGTTCCCAGCATTCTTCAATCTGAAGAAGAGAAACAGGTGTATCCTGGGAATTCAGACTCCATCTTAGAGACTGAAAGAAGGAACCAGCTATCAGAGCACATGTTGGATTAAAACTTGCATGTGCTTGCATCCCCTAAACGCAGCATTGCTGGTGAGAATTACTTATCGCCATCTACAGCCTAGCTTATTCATTGTATTTCTGTATACTTCATATACTGATTATATATATTTGTATTTGTTTTTTCTCCATTTGTAATTTCACCAACCCTGTTTTGTTAATAAAGCTTCAAAATGACACTCAGCCTTGCTTATTGCAGAAAAGGAGGGTTTAGCTGCATGTCGGGTTACACACAGGAAAATGTGTAGCAGGGACAGAACATGCAGAAATCAGATCCAGAGTGAGTCCAGGAGTCACGATCTTCATACTTGTTCCTGGTAAGTAGCATAGACAAATAGTTGACAACAGGAACGATTTTGCTGGGACATTCACAGGTTTTGGATCTATGTCCCAAGCTATGGCCTTCCCGGGTAGAATCCTGAAAAATTGGGCCGGGTGTCAAATCCCCCCCCTAAAAAAAAGTTGAACTGCTCTGCCTTCACCTGGCGCCGCCCACATAGTATGCTGGGTGGGCTAGGAGTCACAAATGGGTGATAGAGGGACAGGGAGGGATGTATCAGCCACCTACTCGCTAAGAAGATAGCTGGGGGCGGGCTGCACTGCGTCCTTGCCAATGAGTGCCTGGGGTATAGAAGGCCCTCACAGTTGTCAGCTGACTGCCGACTGCACGTGATCACCACCTGCTGTCACATGACGAGAGAGATGGCCGCTTGCTGGGTTGGGTCGTGTTGATGGTCTTGGTTCCCTCGGCCGTGAGGGCGCAGAGCTTAGAGGTGTCTGTCATGCTGAATCCGCTCCCTAAGAACCTCAGCACCGTGCCCGAGAGGAGGGGGGATGCCATGGCCTGGGCTGCACTGAAGGACATCATCAAGCAGAACAGGTGAGAGATATACACTGAACAGAGGAGGGAGGGAGATCTTAGAGGTGAAGACAGGAGGAGATGGAGCTCTGCTAGATAAGCTGATGGCAGAAAAAGATGGGAGCTCATTACAGAGCTGATACCAGGAGGAGCTCACATTGTTTATGTGTCACCTAAAGAGAATGAAGCGCTCATGGCTAAGGCGATGGCAGGAGTACTTGGAGCCCTACTACCAAAGGTGATCCCAGGAAATGGAGACTTTCTCTCTCCTCTTCCTGTCCCTTTCTCTCTCCCTCCCTCCTTCTATCTCCCTCCATCCCACTCCTTCTATCGTTCTCCCTCTCCCTCCATCCTTCTCTTTCTCCCTTTCTCTCCCTCCCTTTCTTTCTTTCTCTCTCCCTCCCTCAATGCCCCCTTCTTTCTTTCCCTCTCCCTCCGTCTCTCTTTCTTATATATCTATATTGCACTCTGCTTAACAGAGAGCAGGATCTGTAGTTAGGTCTGCTCAGTATGCCCAGTTTGTGATTCATCTGGTCTCAGGGAGTGTCGCCAGCTGATCCAAAGGGGAGGCATGCTGGATACTGGAGGAAACCTGACCAATTACACACAGGCTTTTGGTACTGCCTCAGGGATTGGCACAGACAGTGGTCTCAGTGCATTATGGGGCAGGGTATAAACAGCCACAGGCACATGAGGTAGAGGTCTTTTGGTGGGAAGCAAAGTTCCAGAAGGAGTGTGGCGGCTGCCTCCTCTTCTGCTGCAGTTGGTGATGGTCACAGGCAGTCGGCCTGGTGAGCCATTGGTATGAGGCTGAACCCAGAGGTCCAGGAGAGCTGACTGGAGGAGTTGGGGCACTGCGAGAATCTGGAAAAACAGTATCGTGAGTACAGAGGATCTTGCCCAGGGGTCTGCCCAAGAAGGTGGACCACTCCGGAGCGTAGAGTCAGTGGACGGGTGTCAGCTAGTACAGAGAAAGGGGGTACTGGGGCAGTACCCTGAAGAGAAACACATATAGGAACACTTCTCTCATCTTCATTCAAGTGGCAGGATGAAGTAGCGGCCTTGCGGCATTCTCAAGTTAGAAGTCCTCTGAAGTGTGAATAGTTAACAGTTGGAGTATCCCACTCATCCCTTCTCCTATCGCAATATAAATAAAACAACAACTGATCATTGACTGAGCCAAGAACTTAAAGTATTACGATCTCTGAAAGCAGTTGCTACGGGTAACCCAGGGGAACCCAAAAGTGTCATTCTTCAGCAGTCCTCTAGGGGGCAGTGCTGCGCTATATATTACCACATTCTCCCCCATGTAAGTAATCTAAGACTCAATTTAACCATGCCCATTTAAGACACGCCCCTTATTTAGTGTAATTGAAACCACACCCATTTTCGGCATGACACGCTTCACATTTTTCTCCTCCTAGGCCACGCCTAAAAACAAAGGCTCACCCCAATTAAAATAATGCTCCGCCTACAGACCGAAAAGTGTCCCTAAACATTTTTTGACAATGTTGGCAACTTTGTAGACATGGATGAAACCAAAGGATGAACATGAACCCTAGTGAGCTAGCATTTTAAGAAGAAAAGTCAGCAATGGCAGCCTACATATATATGTTTCCTTTCACAGGGGAGGGATAGTCATAGAACCCCATATGCACAAACCGTTGTCAATTTTGGAATAATGGTTCGTTTAACTATCACAACCCTGCAAACAATTTTCTTGAAATGCAAAAGACAGCCATCTAGCAAATTCCACATGACTGGCAGGAGGTTCTCCGCTTATTGCAAAGAAGTGCTTTTTGGAACATGGTTCCATAACAATCACTAAAAGCAATTTGTTGTGCCAGACTGTTGATTAAACACTAAATAATACCCCCTGGGAAAATCTGTCACTGTCTGTTACTTTATTTACAGAAGTGCCTCAACAGACAGTGCCCTACATAAATAAGGCGCTTGTGTAGTTGGTATCTTTTTTACAGACTAGTACAAAATAAAAACTTTACTGCTTTTCAAAAATCTATTCATGATGTATTTTTGAGTTCAAGTATTATATAAGCCATACTTTGTCAACCAAGTTATGTTGTTTGAAGCCAGCAGGAGGTGCAAAGTTCACAAGAAAACATAATTTGACAAACAGTATAACAATTCTTTCTTTGTGAAGTTTTTGGCCGCTTCCAACAATTTAAATCAGTAGCTATTACAATGAAACTTTTTGCTTATATAGCTACTTGCATTAAAAGCTGCTGTATTACAATAGCAAATCGGTTGCTTTGAAAAAGAAAATTCCATTAATGATGCTTCCCCATGTATTTGTGTTCTTTTTTTGCTAAAGCAGAACTTAACTGCACCTAAATGATCTCCGCCAGCCCCTGGTCTGCGCCACAATTAAAAGTGTTTTTAAAGGTTCAAGGTTTTTTCCCTTAAGGGATACACTATATTACCAAAAGTATTGGGACACCTGCCTTTACATGCACAGGAACTTTAATGGCATCCCAGTCTTACATAGGGTCCAATATTGCGTTGGAACACCCTTTGCAGCTATAACAACTTCAACTCTTCTGAGAAGGCTGTCCATAAGGTTTAGGAGTGTGTCTATGGGAATGTTTGACCATTCTTCCAGAAGTGCATTTGTGAGGTCAGGAACTGATGTTGGAGAGAAGGCCTGGCTCGCAGTCTGTCTCTAATTCACCTCAAATGTGTTCTGTCGGGTTGAGGTCAGGATTCTGTGCAGGCCAGTCAAGTTCTTCCACCCCAAACTCGCTCATCCATGTCTTTACAGACCTTGCTTTATGCACAGTTGCACAGTAATATTGGAACAGGAAGGGGACCAACCCCAAACTGTTCCCACAAAGTTGGGAGCATGGAATTGTCCAAAATGACTTGGTATGCTAACATCTTAAGAGTTCCCTTTACTGGAACTAAGGGGCCAAGCCCAACCCCATGAAAAACAACCCCACACCATAATACCCCTCCACCAATAAAGACATGGATGAGCGAGTTTGGGGTGGAGGAAATTGACTGGCCTGCACAGAGTCCTGACCTCAACCTGATAGAACACCTTTGGGATGAATTAGAGTGGAGACTTGGTGCATTCACAGCATGTTAGGTGTAAACCCTGAATAAGGGTGTAACATTTAACATGTTATGAAAGGTGAACTTATCCATTAATGCATTCAATGCATTAAGGTAAAACATCTTCTGGGTGTAGCTGCCCCTCCTCTCGCACCCCCCCCCCCTTATACTTACCTGAGTCCTGAGTATCTCAATCCAGCAATATGCACAAGATCAGCAGCTCTCCTAATTCTCTCTCTCCTTATTGGCTCACAGAGCAGCGTGAATCCTGCTGCTGTCAATCACAGCCAGTGAGCCAATTAATAGAGAGTGAGGGATGGGGCTGAGCAGCTCTTGTGTGTGAATGGACACACATATGCGCAGCTCAGGAGAGAGCCTGCTCAAGTAAAGTGCCCCCCATAGCAAGATGCTTGCTAATAGGGGACACTTAGGAGGTGGGAGAAGCCAGGAGCTCCAGCAGGGATCCAAAAAGAGGGGGATCGGGGCTGCTTTGTGTAAAACCATTGCACAAAGCAGGTAAGTATACCATGTTTGTAATTTATAAAAAAAGTTTCCTTTAGAATCACTTTAGAATCAAAAAAGGCACATACACAGATGCACCTTTGGTCTCTTCTAGGCATTTGGGTGCTGGGAGAGACCTGCAGTGCATCTGTACTTGTGGCAGAGTTTTGCACATGAGCACAAATGATGCCAACGTCTGGTAGATGGACACTTTAGTGACCCATGGCATTTGTGCCCATGAGCGGACATCCATCACACACGTGCACATATGTCACAAATTTGCAGCTTTCTAACACACTGGCTCCTGGTATAGTTGAGATGTAGCAACAGGGCCGGCCTTTGGGGTGTGCAAGCTGTGCGGCCGCACAGGGTGCCATGGGCAACAAGGGCGCCGTGCGGCCATCACAGCTCGCAGAAGATCAGGCGATTCAGGCCGCACAGCGGGAGGTGAGCGGCGACCGCGGCCTGGACAGGGTTAACACAGGCCGCTGCCGCCGCTTACCTCCCGCTGTGCGGCCGTGCCTCGGTCACCTATTGTTACAGAATTGCAGTGAGGCGAGCTGTATATCTCTCACACAGCTCAGCCTCCGATCCTTCCACGCTGACTTCCCGCCCACACATCCCCGGGAGTGGGGGCGGGCGGGAGGAGGAGAAGGGGCGGGGGGAGGAGGAGCTGACGATCTCTCCTCTGGCGTCAGTGCAGGGAGGGAGGAGAGATCATCAGCTCCTCCTCGCCCCGCCCCTTCTCCTCCTCCTCCCGTCCGCCCACACTCCCGGGGATGTGTGGGCGGGAAGTTTAAAGAAAAAGAAAGCTGCAGACAACGTAAGGTAAGTGAGGTCTCTCCTTCAAAAAATGTAAGGGGGGGCTCTGTGATATAAGGGGGGGCTCTCTGATGTGGGGGGCTATGTGTGGTGAGGGGGGCTTTGTGTGGGGGTCTGTGATGTAAGGGGGGGTTCTCTGATGTGGGGGGCTCCGTGGGGAGGGGGGGTCTGATGTAAGGGGGGCTTTGTGTGGGGGGGTCTCTGATGTGAGGGGGGCTTTTGTGTGTGTGTGTAGGGGGTCTCTGATGTGAGGGGGGCTTTGTGTGTGTAGGGGGTCTCTGATTTTAGGGGGGCTTTGTGTGGGGGGTCTCTGATGTGACGGGGGCTCTCTGATGTGGGGGGCTCCGCGGGGAGGGGGGGTCTGATGTAAGGGGGGCTTTGTGTGGGGGGTCTCTGATGTTAGGGGGGCTCTGTGTGTGTGGGGTCTCTGATGTGTGGGGGGGGTCTCTGATGTAAGGGGGCTTTGTGTGGGGGTCTCTGATGTAAGGGGGCTCTGTGTGTGGGGTCTCTGATGTGAGGGAGGCTTTGTGTGGGGGGTCTCTGATGTTAGGGGGGCTTTGTGTGGTGGGTCCCTGAGATGAGGGGGGCTCTGTGTGGGGGGGTCTCTGACGTGAGGGGGCTTTGTGTGGGGGGTCTCTGATGTAAGGGGGCTCTGTGTGTGGGGTCTCTGATGTGAGGGGGGCTTTGTGTGTGTGTAGGGGGTCTCTGATCTTAGGGGCTTTGTGAGGGGGTCTCTGACGTTAGGGAGGCTTTGTGTGGGGGGGTCTCTGATGTAAGGGGGGCTTTGTGTGGGGGGTCTCTGATGTGAAGGGGCTCTGTGTGGGGTGTCTCTGATGTAAGGGGGCTCTGTATGTGGGGGTCTCTGATGTAAGGGGGGCTTTGTGTGGGGGGTCTCTGATGTAAGGGGGCTCTGTGTGTGGGGGGGTCTCTGATGTGAGGGGGGCTTTGTGTGGGGGGGCTCTGTGTGGGGGGTCTCTGATGTGATGGGGCTCTGTGTGTGGGGGGGACTTTGTGTGGGGGGTCTCTGATGTAAAGGGGGCTCTGTGTGGGGGGTCTCTGATGTAAAGGGGGCAGGTCTCTGATGTAAGGGGGGCTCTGTGACGGGGGGCTCTGTGTGTGGGGGGGCTTTGTGTGGGGGGTCTCTGATGTAAAGGGGGCTCTGTGTGGGGGGTCTCTGATGTAAAGGGGGCTCTGTGTGGGGGGTCTCTGATGTAAGGGGGGCTCTGATGTAAGGGGGGCTAAGTTATTAGTGATCATAAAAAAGAAAAGTCAAATAAAGTGCAAAAAAGGTGCAAGAAAATGCGCGCTCGGGGGGGGGGGGGGGGCGCCACAGGATTAGCTCGCACAGGGCGCCTGATCACCTAAGGCCGGCCCTGTGTAGCAATCCCAGGAGGCAGCAGGGTCCAGCCAGGCGGAATCCCGAAAGTGAAGGAAAATGAATAAAAAAAAAAGAAAAATGGTTTAAAATACAAGCTACATTTTTAGCATTTGTGGAAGAGGGAGGGACAAAGTAAGACATTGTTTACATTAGTTTAGCTCTGTTTTAAGTAACCAGATACATAGCCAAGTTATAGTACATACTTATAGTATGTACTTATATTTAACAAACAGTACATTAACTTTAAGCCCCGGTTCACACTTGTGCGAGTGCCGGGTTCGCATGTAATGTCGGAGCGCACTGCTCCTTCATTACATGCGATCGGCTGTGCGGTGCGAGTTTAGCCATACACTTTGTATGGCTAAATTCGCACCGCAGCAAACACGCACAGGGACCCTTTTTGGAAGCCGCATCAGGATCGGATCGCACAGCGGTTCACACTTGTGCGATTCGATCCTGTGCGAACTGCACGATCGCACTGCGATATGCGATCAAACTGGGGGTGTCGTTAAGATTACATTGACACCCCCAGCGTATCGCATATGGCAGTGTGAACTGCCGGGGGTGCGTGTGCGATGCGGGAACAGGCTGCGGATTCGCAGCCTTCCCGCACTCGCATAAGTGTGAACCGGGGCTAAAACAAGTCCTTACTGACTTTTGCAGCTGCAGGCAATGTAGAGTAATTTTATTCTCAGTGTTCAAATCAGAAGCACTGAACTCACCCAGCATTCTCAGCTCCGTTTGTCTACACTCTCAGAGCATCCATATTTTATGATCATATAAAAGGCTGGAAGGCTGCTTAGTCACTGTTGGGAGGAGGGAGCAGAGTAAGCTGAGATGCTTAGAGAATTACTTAAAGCAGACCTCCACTTAAACGGGGAAGCTCTGCTTGTTTGCTTCCCCCCCCCCCCCTCCGCAACCACATTTTGCACCTTTCGGGGGGAAGGGGGAGCGCATACCTGTCAAAGCCAGGCTCCCACTTCTGGGTAAGATCCCTGCAATAGTTGTGCGGCAATCTACGGAGTTTCTAGCCCCTCCTCCTTCCCCCCTGCTGCCTTCTAGGAGACACACACGTCCCAGAAGACAGCATTACCATTCAGAAAGCACAGCCGGACTTGCGCATGTGCAGTGGGCAACAGGCTGTAGAGCCACAAGGCTTTACTTTTCCTGTTTCCCCTAGTGAAGATGCTGGCACCTGCACCAGAGCCGATGGATGGATCGGCTTTGGGTTCCAACATCGTGGACTCCCTGGACAGGTAAGTGTTCTTATATTAAAGGGTCAGCAGTTACAGGATTTGTAGTTGCTGATTTTTAATATTTTTTCTGCAGGCTGGAACTCCTCTTTAAATGACTTCAACGTACCTTCTGTGAAACTTGAGGATTAATTTCTCCACAGTGCTTACAGATACGGAAATCAGTAAAGGGTTGTTTTAAAGCTGATTTTTTGATTTGCAAGACATTTTAACATTTCTATAGACTGCTTGTGGGTTCACTTCAAAAACTAAACTTGGACTTGTAAAGGCCCACAGGACCCTTCAAGCAACCCTGTTGCTGTGCAAAGGTTTCCCAGCGAAGGCATACTTTTCAAAGAAGAATGTAAATCATTGCCTTTCTTGCTGTCCACAACACCATACACCACTCAGATACTGAGAAATCATTTCAGTGCGAGTGCCTATTTCCTGGATCCCACAGCTCTAGTTTCTGTTATTGACCTCTATGTCAACAGGAGGAACCAGTGAAAGCTGCAGCGGGCCCAGGAGAGTCACATGAAGATTAGGATCTGAATGGCGTTTAATGGTGCAGGCAGCTGGAAAGTTGAGTATTTACATTCCTCTTTTTAAGGCATCCCATAACTGGGAAACTTTTGTATAGCAGGAGGGTCTTTTTATTGAGTCGAGAGATATACTTTTTCATTGCCATTTACAAGTATTGGCAGACATTTTTAAGTACACTGGCTATTAGGTCCTTGTGAAATGTGCAGCTTTGAGTGCTATAATTGGATTTTTTATTGAAATTTCAAGGAAACAATATAAAAACATAAAACAGCATGTTCCATGTACAATGTTAACTAAGACACAAATCAGCATGGTGAGAAGCAAAACTACCAGATTTAACTGTTTTTATAATAGTAATCATCCCATCAAGCGCTTGGAAGAAATGATTATGCCCCAAAGCAGTACACAGTGGATCTCTATGTATTTCACTGCATCATTTTAATAAAGTGCCCAGTTCTTCATATCTATTCAGTGTGCCTAGATATTTTGGCCAGTTACCAAATTCTTTTACAGCCGAACAGTGTGCCTATAACCACTAGCTTTTAGTAATGTTCCTGACAGATACAAAAAGTTTAATGAAAACAAATCTTCAGTCATTTTAAATGTAAAAAAAGTAAAAATCAAGGTGCCTGATTTAGTAGCCAGAACAGCTGATAAGGTCTCAAATTGCCATTTTCAAGGCTTAAACCATACCCAATAAAGTCAAGTCCCACTCATCCATCAACTTCCTGTTTAACAATGATGCCATTACGAATCACTTATTAGTCATACGCTGGCTTAGCTCCAGGGTTGGAGTAGAGGGAAACTAAGGCCTGAAGTTGGAGAAGTGTAGGATTTATGCTGGACCTACACAGCCCCACCTGACTCAAAAAAACAATCCAATGCATTAATTGTTTGGGCATTCTGATTTCCTATGGAGCAGTGGCTGTCACAATACAATAGCTGGCAGGAAAGATTCCTCCATCAAAGCTGTATAGCATGGATGGGGAATCTATTGATTTCTTCTGTTTAGCCCATGGGGCTGACTGACAGAAATCTAAACTTGTATGGCCAGTTTTAAGCAACCCCTATAGGAGTCATTTTTTTTTTTGTTCAACAATCGATTGTGTGGATGGGGGTATCCTCTGAGGTATATCCCCTGAGCTATTGTATTCTGACAGCTGGGAGACCATGTCATCAGAATACAGCGATCAGGACTGCTGGCCATTGCCGGTGATGCTGATCAAGCTGGGAAAATCGGATGGGCTGGTTGTATAACCAACCTGCCCATTAATAGATCGTAATTTAGCCTGTTCCTGCTGAACGGGACACATTTTGATCCATGTATGACTGGCTTTAGTAATGCAAAAGATAGTAGGACAAACCCCCAAAAAATCTTCAAATATATTAATAGTAAAAATGTTAGGTCTGAGCATGTAGGCCCTTTACAAAATAATCAAGAGTGGGTGACTGGGGACAAAGAGAAGGCAATTGTAATAAATAATTTCTTTAGCTCTGTGTATACAAAGGAGCATGGGGGAGCAACTGACCATAATTAGGAATGGTATTGACACAGCCCCAAATGATCCACAATGGCTCAAAAGTGATATGGTCTAGAAATATTTAGACAGAATAAGGGTGAATAAAGCATCTGGACCAGATGGCATCCACCCATGCATCCTAAAAGAATTAAGCGCTGTAATTTCAAAGCCTTTGTTTCTAATTTTGAGGGACTCGTTAAGGACTGGAATAGTACCACTGGATTGGCGTAGGGCCAATGTGGTGCTTATATTTAAAAAGGGATCAAAGTCTTTGCAAAGTAACTATAGACCTCTTAGTTTAACTTCTATAGTCGGGAAGATACTGAAGAGTTTAATAAAAAACCACATAGATGAGTTCTTGCTGGAAAAAAATATTTTAAGCAACAGCATGGATTCATGAAAGACAGAAGTTGTCAAACAAACCTGATTTCTTTTAACGAGGAGATAAGTAAAACTTTGGACAGAGAGGTGGCTGTGGACGTAGTATACTTGGATTTTGCAAAAGCGTTTGACACAGTTCCCCACACACGGCTAATGTGTAAGGTAAAGTCTACAGGCTTGGAAAGATCAGTTTGTAAATGGATAGAAAATTGGCTAAAAGATAGAATTCAGTAGTGGTTAATGATTCTTACTCTGAATTATCTAAGGTTATCAGTGGTGTACCCCAAGGTTCAGTGTTGGGAACCTTACTTTTTAATATCTTTATAAATTATATAGGGTCTGGGATTAAAAGTACCATTCCAGTCTTTGCAGATGACACCAAGCTTTGTAGTGGAATAACTTCTTTACAGAATGTCTCCAACTTACAAGCTGACCTCTGTGCACTGTTTCATTGGGCAACTATGTGGAAAATGAGGTTTAATGTTGATAAATGTAAAGTTATGCACTTGGGGGCTAAGAATATGCATGCAGCATACATACTAGGGGGAGTAGAACTGGGGGAATCCATAGCAGAGAAGGATCTGGGTGTTCTGGTAGATCCTAAGCTTAATATTAGCATGCCATGCCAAGCTGCAGTTTCCAAAGCAAGCAAAGTCGTTTCTTGTATCAACAGAGGCATGGACTCGAGAGAGAGAGATATCATTTTGCCCCTGTACAAATCATTAGTAAGACCTCATCTGGAATATGCAGTTCAGTTTTGGACACCAGTTCTTAAAAAGGATATCGGGGAACTGGAGAAAGTGCAGAGAAGGGCAACCAAACTGATGAGAGGCATGGAGGAGCTCAGCAATGAGAAAAGATTAGAGGAACTGAATTTATTCTCTCTTGAGAAGAGGAGATTAAGAGGAGATATGATCAACATGTATAAATACATAAGTGGCCCAAATAGTGAACTTGGTGTTGAGTTATTCACTTTAAGGTCAACACAGAGGACAAGGGGGCACACTTTATGTCTAGAAGAAAAAAGATTTTGTCTCCAAATACAGAAAGGTTTCTTCACCGTAAGAGCTGTGAACATGGGGAATAGACTCCCTTCAGAGGTGGTTCTAGCTAGCTCACTACATTGCTTTAAAAAAGGCCTGGATTCTTTCATGGGTGTACATAATATAAATGGGTACTAATATTTATAGGTAAAGTTGATCCAGGGAATATCTGATTCCAAACAGTCCTCAACATTGTATAAGTTCCATCTACAGTGACTCAAAGCTTGCACAGTGCTTTCGTTCCTAGCCTCCAGAAAGGTGAATATATCAGAAACCTAAAGATTTTCATTAAATACATCAGCAATTATAATTGTTCTACCTACCCTAGACTTATCTGCATAGAACGTCTAAATCACGGCTTTGCATGTCTTTTTTTAGATAGTCTTCAAATCTATGACTATGAGCAAACAGTTAATCTGGTTGGAGCTTCTCTTTAGATAAAAAAATAACAGATTACTTGGATGCCAACAGAGACATCCAGATGTACAACACTTCTCTTTAAAAAAAAATAATCCTGAAGATTTTGGACTTGTTCAGGAGTTCTGGGCGAATTAGAGCTCAAGTAACAAACTGCAGTTTGCTGAAAAATTGGCACTAAACCACATCAATACATTATGTATTAGCTTATGTCTAGTTTCAGCTAGACTGCGACAGTAATTGTCCTTTGGCAACTTTGTTTAGTCCTGTATGTGTGTCTAAATATGTGTACAATAGCCCAATAGCTCTGTTGTTTTGTAAGAGATTAGATTCCCATTGTTTGATTCCTGCAATTTTGAGAACCAGCAGTCATCGTATTGGATGCAAATGACCACATCAGATTATTTTTGGAACACCAGGATGGGTTAACAATTATTGGCTGGCACTCCAACATCCTATAGTGTCAAAGTAGAGACACAAAGCAGGTCAAAGTTCAAAGATACGATACATTTTTAGACATGCATGTGTGTGTTAGGTCAGTTTTCTAAAATGTTTGTAAAATAATATGTAAGGATTTCATGGTATAATCAGAACAGGAAGTTTTTTGAAACAAAGCTGATACGTGGTGGAACTAATTACTTCCATTAGAAGGAACCACCAATACCAACTGTTGCCTGACCTAGCAGCCAACATACCTCAATTTTTGGGCAGGTCTGGACACTATCACATTTACTCTGTACTTGTTAATATAATTTGTACATTTTTATATAATGCAT
The DNA here is from genome assembly GCF_965119305.1 of Pelophylax lessonae. Taxonomy (NCBI): domain Eukaryota; kingdom Metazoa; phylum Chordata; class Amphibia; order Anura; family Ranidae; genus Pelophylax; species Pelophylax lessonae. The sequence continues at coordinate 144,458,009 of NC_138768.1, forward strand.
ATATAGTATTTTTTTTTTTATTGTACTATAAGTACTGTACATGTACCCTGCACATATCTTTATGCACCTGCACCGCTCTACTCTTTGTGATAGATAAAGAGGTTCTCTATAAACCCTACCGACAGGGGTAAGTTAGGGGAGTTAATTCAGCGGAAGCTCTTTATTTTGCTTATTTAGATGCTTAGACTAAATTTGCTTTAGCTTTTGACTGCATGTTTTTATATGTGTGTTTTTTTCTTCATTAATTGCATATTTGATTGTTATTTTTGTGTTCTGTTGCTTTGCATTTTTTATACTTTTTTTCACACTGCTGCCATTTTTCTTTCTGTGAAAAGAAAACCTTAAAATAATGAGGCTAATGATTGACATGTTTAGGATAGTTTAAAGGAGCTTCCGTAACCCAAAGAAGCTATGTAAATTCAATTGAATCCTAGCATCCAACTTTTTTTACAATACAAATGGTTCCTTTATTGAATAAAGTGGAAAGACACATGTACAAATATAACAAATACAGAACAGGTCAACAGGAAATACAGTATCGAGCAAATAATCCGCAGCAACCCAATACATTCATGTAGGAGAGATAAACATTCAGCCCTCCCTCCACACCTCCACCCGGGAACACCCAATGCAGAACCAGGGCCGGTCACCGCACCTAACTCATAGGTGCCATCCAAGGCTGCCAGACCCTATCAAACTTCTTAGGACAGTTTCGAAACATATAGGTTAACTTATACAGCGGTAGGACAGCATCAATGGAGCGTTCCCAGGAGACTACCGAGGGGGGGAAGGGGCAATCCATTTCAAAATTATTTCCTTCTTAGCATAGTACAGCAGGTAACCAATGAGCAGTTTCGTGGGTCTAGGCCTCTGATCATCATCCACAATACTCAGTAGGGCCAGCGCTGGTGAGACCCGGAGAGTGAGGCCCAGTCTATGATTAATAACATCAAAAACCTGCACCCAGTATTGCGCTATCCCTGGGCATTCCCAAAACATATGCAAGAAAGTCCCCTCTGAGGTCAGACAGCGCGGGCAATTCGGAGATCTCTGGGGGAAGATCCTATGTAATCTCTGGGGGGTATAATAGATTATGTGCAAGAATTTGGTCTGAATCAGTCTGTCCCTGGCAGATATCATCAATTTAGTACCAGCCTCAAAGCAATCCTCCCATTCCTCTCTATCCAGGTCAGGGATATCCCCCTTCCAAAGGTCCCAGAGCTTGTCCATACGTGGAGAGTGAGTGCACTGCAGCGTAAGGTAAAGGGATGAGAGCGGCTTGGTTACCACCTCATGAGCCAATAAGTCCTCGATCGGGTCCATCTCCACCTAGCATCCAACTTAGTTTTTCCTTCAGCATTGTGTGGGACCTTGGCTACGTTGGAGATTTTATGTACATTATGTTGATGTGTGTACATTCACACCTGCTTTGTGAGTATAATGTATACCTTTTAATATTTTAATAAATGTTTTTAGTGGTAATGCACTAGGTCGGTGCGCCCCTTTTCTTTTTGTTGTCTTTTTCACACCTCTGATGTTGTCAGAGACAGCACCTAGGAGCTGATACGGGTTATAAAATGCCCCGTAATGGTCATCACTCTCTCAAAAGCAGCATTCGAAAATCAAAAAATTATATTTGTAACAAAATGTATGTTTTAATGGGAGTTCCCCTCAATGTTTTGAGGGTGCCACTTGAAAAAGGAGCAGAATGACACAACTTGATCTCTTCCTTCGTGGCAGCAAAACATACAACCTCTAGTCACAAATAACGCATAAAAGTTTTGTTTAGCAAACCGTCTTTGCAAACTGAACTTTCGAAACGTGGATTCCAGCATTTGTACTGCATGTTTACATGCAGGTGGAGTTTTCAGATATTTTTTTTTCACTGCTGCATATTACAAGTCAAGTTTTAATCCCAAAGAGAAGAAGCTATCCCTTTCATCTGTCTGTTGTGCAGATGAGTCCAGATTTCCCAAAAGCAAAGCCCTCTCTTGAGAGACCACTGCTGATCAAGATTTTCAGGATAATTACGTTACACCTGCTATTTGATGATTGGATCGATCACAAACCAAGAATAAAAGTAAACATGGGTATAATGTGTACGTTAAAGACAATGCCTTGAACATGTTTGTGTCATGGAGAAAGGAGAAATCAATATTTTTCTTCATTTTAATTATTCATAAATCTCTGGTTCCCGCTGGCAGTCTGATGAAAGGAGCCAGGGAATATGAATAGTATGTTTTCATAGCAGCGCTTCTGTTTTGACGAACTACTTTTCAAGTAAACATATCAGGGTCCAAGAGGATTACCATGCTGCAAATAATGGCTGTCAATCAGTTAATAGGTATGCTTCAGTAAGGAATGAAGATTAAGCGGTGAAATATATGCAGTCTACATGGCCTAAAGTGGACCTATCAGTAACTTTACATGTCATGTCACAATATACAGCAACAGTGCATATGATATGCCGTGTTATATATTTTCAGTGCCTTTAAAGTCCCACCCCCAGGGGATAAATTTTCTTTCGAATATACAGCAACAGTGTCACTTTTTAACAAAGCAGTACCTTTTATCATTAAAAATCTCTAAAAAGTTCTAGAAAAGTGACTCATCAGTCTGCTGCAAACAGGAGAAAGAATTTCTACTGTCTCCTTTCCACTCATGAAACAGACTGTCACATTATAACTTTGCAGCAAGTTAAAGGTGGCTACAGCAATAGCTGATCTGTGCCAGGCATTTCTGATCCCAGCCAAGAACTACACAGCTACCAGGATATAAAGTACATGATTATGTCAACTCTGAGCCTTACTATAGGAAGGAGATTTGAACCCTGAATAATGCGTGAACAAAGATGGTGTTGTCCTTCTGGAGGGAAAAGCAATTAAAATCTTTGCCAGTATGAGTACTGTGATCTCTGGGAGAGGTAATAGACACCTGTAAGTAAGGGGTAGGCAACCTTTGAGAGGTGGAGATCTACTTGAACAACATGAAAGATTTTAAAGATCATCAGGGTTTGATGCCCCAGCAAAGCCTAACTAAATAGTAACGAAAAAATATAATAAAACAAATGTCACTGTAAAAACATAAATTTAGCCTATCTTAAAATTGGACAGTGTCAATTAGTAGAGCAGTGGGACAGTGTCCGTAGGGCAATGGACGGTGTCAGTAGGGCAGAGGTTTGTGTCAGTAGGACAGTGGATGGTGTCAGTAGGGCAGAGGACAGTGTCTGTAGGACAATGGATGGTGTAAGTAGAGCAGTGGATGGTGTCAGTAGAACAGTGGATGGTATCAGTAGGGCAGAGGTTTGCGTCAGTAGGACAGTGGATAGTGTCAGTAGAGCAGTGGACGGTGTCAGTAGGGTAGTGGATGGTGTGTGAACTGTCTTAGTAGGGCAGTGGATGGTGTTAGTAGGACAGTGGATAGTGTCAGTAGGGCAGAGGATAGTGTCAGTAGAACAGTGGATGGTGTCAGTAGAGCAGTGGATGGTGTCAGTAGAAGAGTGGATGGTATCAGTAGGGCAGAGGTTTGTGTCAGTAGGACAGTGGATTGTGTCAGTATAGCAGTGAAGAGTGCCAGTAGGGTAGTGGACAGTGTTGGTAGGACAGTGGGTGGTGTCAGTAGGGCAGGGGACAGTGTCATTAAGGCAGCGGATGGTGTCAGTAGGGCAGAGGAAAGTGTAATTAGGACAGTGGATGGTGTCAGTAGGGCAGAGGATAGTGGCAGTAGGACAGTGGATGGTGTCAGTCAGTAGAACAGTGAACAGTGTCAGTAGGCAGGGGGCAGTGTCAGTAGGGCAGAGCTTGGTGTCAGTAGGGCAGTGGATGTTGTCTATAGGCAAGTAGCACCTGGTAACCGGCCGGTTGGATATATTTTTGTGCTATTGTCATTTTTGTTTGTCTTGTCTTCTGTCTTGTGTGTTACTGCTGCGATCTGTGCTACTTGCAGACTAACTTGATATCAAATTATGTGATATACAATTTTTATTACACCATTAAATTGATTTTTTGCTATTATTTATTGTTGACTGAAACATTCCCTCTGCCTTATTTATAGCTGACTTTATAGCTAATTTTATCCGTGTTCTATACGGGATACCTTTTTTCTTGGATGGTGTCGGTAGTTTTATTTGTGTTATTTTTTATTTTTACAATATTATTATTTTTTTCTTCACAATTTATTTACGAACCCTGTTGGGGGGGCTTTGCTTGAATATTAGGGGTCTAAACAGACCCCTGATGTTGCACGTTTGAGACAGAGAAAGGGACTTTGGACAGCAATCCCTAGTTCCTTTCTCTGCAGCCTCAGCTGCATTTTGCACAGTGAATGAATGGGAAGAGCTCTGTGTTAAGCAGCTTCTTGTTCATTCACAAACTGAAACATAGTAAACACAGCCTACTATGCTTCAGTTGTAAATGAACACAGTGAGTGATCGGTACTCAACGGGGGCACCAAGGGAGCATCTGGGGGGCCAGGTAACACAAAAAAGAGGAACTTGGAGAGGAGGGATAGTGAGGGCGGAATTTAGTGGAACTGATGGGCTATATTTTTATAGTTTTCTTTTTTAAGCTTTTCATCTGGTATATGGGCCAATTAGCCTTGGTTCACACTATGAACTGCATGTGAATCCCACAGGAACCATACCATATTTCTGTTCAATTCACATGCAATTCAGTGCTATGTGATTTGAGCCCATTCATTGTGAACCCATAGACTAAATATTTCATTGGACTAAAAGATAATTGGAGTGAGTAGTTTGCCCACCTGGAGTCCAATTAATGAAATGATTTTGGAGGTGTGGTTTAGAGCTACTTTGATTGATAAAAGAAACTCAAACATTTTAAGATCACTGTTCATAAGAAGCATCCGCTGATGTGACCCGTGCCTCGCAAAAAGGAGCTCTCTGAAGACATACAATCAAGAGTAGTTGATCTGCATAAGGCTGGAAAGGAATAAAAATAAATCTTAAAGTGTTTAGACATCCATCAGTTGACATTTAGATAGTCTTTAAAGGGAGACAGTTTAGTACTATGGCTGGCTAGGTGCTAGATGTGCGCACCCAGCATAGATGATTCCTAAGGCACAACACATAATCCTGAATGAGGTGAAGAAGAACAGACAAATAACAACTAACAGCTAAAAGCTTGAAGACATCACTGGAACTGGCAAACATCCCCAATCATGAGTTTTTGAACAGGAAGGGTGTCCATGGCAGAACACCACATAGGAAGCCACTGCTCTCTAAAAGAAACATTGCTACTTGCCTGACGTTTTCCAAAGAGCTCTTTGGCAAACCTCAACGCTATTGGGAAATGTTTTGTGGACTGATAAAACAAAAGTTGAATTGTTTGGGAAAAATACTCAGCACTATGTATAGCTCAAATAGGGCACAGCTTACCAATATCAAAACATCATCCCAGCAGTAAAGTATGGGGGAGGACATACTAATTTGGGCTTGTATTGCTGCTTTAGGGCCTGGACCACTTGCCATCATTGAGGGGAAAATGAATTCCCATGTTTACCAAAATATCCTACAGAATAATGTTAGGTTTTCTGTCCTCCAACTGAGACTAAGGAGTTGGGTGATACAGCAGGACAATGGCCCTAAAGCCAGGTGCACACTATTAGTTAAAAGAGCTTGGGAGGAGCCCCTGTACTGACTATGCAATTATAGTACAGCAATCCCCCCTGCTGAACTATTGTGTTCTGACAGGGGGGTGGCCCCCACTGGCAGAGAGCGCTGATCAAATGCCGTTTGGCAGACCTTTTTCGGCCATGCCCCTTCGATGCAGTTCAGCTGGCTTCTGTCAGGCCAGCTGCCATACACATGAATTGAATATCGGACGGTTTCTGTTTGAACCAGCCAATGCCGCCCAACATTCAGCCCCTGTGTAAGACCCTTAAGCATCAAATTAAATCCACCACTGACTGCCTTCAGAAAAAGAAAATGCGCCTTTTGGAGTAGCCCAGTCAGAGCCCAGGCCTTAACCACATAGAGATGCTGTAGAATGACCTCAAGAGTCGTTCTCATCAAATGTGTCTGAGCCGAACCAGCTTTGTAAAGAGGATTGATCCAAAATTCCTCCTGATCATTGTGCAAATCTAAACCAGAGCTACCGAAAGTACTTGCTTGAACTCATTGCTGCCTAAGGAGGCTCGACCAACTATTAACTCCAAGGGTTCATTTACTTTTTCCTCAAACACTGTTAATGTTTAATGTGTGTGTTCTAAAAAAAGCATGAAAAATTTGAATTGTTTGTGTGTTATCAGCTTAGCCAATTGCGTTTGTCTAACACTGTGACTTACATAAGCATCAGATTACATTTTATGGCAAATTACTGCAGAAAACCAGTTAATTATAAGGAGTTTCCATATTCTTTTTTGCCATTGTATATATGTACTGTATATATATATATATATATATATGTATATATATATATATATATATATTTACAGTATCTCACAAAAGTGAGTACACCCCTCACATTTTTTTAAATACTTTATTATATCTTTTCATGTGACAACACTGAAGAAATTATACTTTGCTACAATGTAAAGCAGTGAGTGTACAGCTTGTATAACAGTCAATTTGCTGTCCCCTCAAAATAACTCAACACACAGCCATTAATGTCTAAAATGCTCAATTAGCCATTTTCTCTCTCCGGTGTCATGTGACTCATTACTGTTACAAGGTCTCAGGTATGAATGGGGAGCAGGTGTGTTAAATTTGGTGTTATCGCTCTCACTCTCTCATACTGGTCAATGGAAGTTCAACATGGCACCTCATGGCAAAGAACTCTCTGAAGATCTGAAAAAAAGAATTGTTGCTCTACATAAAGATGGCCTAGGCTATAAGAAGAGTGTCAAGACACTGAAACTGAGCTGCAGCACAGCGGCCAAGACCATACAGCCATTTAACAGGACTGGTTCCACTTAGAACAGTCCTCGCCATGGTCGACCAAAGGAGTTGAGTGCAAGTGCAGAGGTTGAAGGATGGGGGGGGGGGGGGCAGCCTGTCAGTGCTCAGACCATAAGCTGTACACTGCATCAAATTGGTCTTCGTGGCTGTCTTCCCAGAAGGAAGCCTCTTCTAAAGATGATGCACAAGAAGTTTGCTGAAGACAAGCAGACTAAGGACATGGATTACTGGAACCAGGTCCTGTGGTCTGGTGAGACCAAGATAAACATATTTGGTTCAGATGGTCTCAAGTGTGTGTGGTGGCAGCCAGGTGAGGAGCACAAAGACAAGTGTGTCTTGCCTACTGTCAAGCATGGTGGTGGGAGTGTCATGGTCTGGGGCTGCATGAGTGCTGCTGGCACTGGGGAGCTACAGTTCATTAAGGGAACCATGAATGCCAACATATACTGTGACATACTGAAGCAGAGCACAATCCCCTCCCTTTAGAGACTGGGCCGCAGGGCAGTATTCCAACATGATAACGACCCCAAACACACCTCCAAGACAACCACTGCCTTGCTAAAGAAGCTGAGGGTAAAGGTGATGAACTGGCTAAGCATGTCTCCAGATCTAAACCCTATTGAGCATCTGTGGGAGGAGGAGCGCAAGGTTTCTAACATCCACCAGCTCCGTGATGTCGTCATGGAGGAGTGGAAGAGGACTCTAGTGGCAATATGTGAAGCTTTATTGAACTTCATGCCCAAGAGGGTTAAGGCAGTGCTGGAAAATAATGGTGGTCACACAAAATATTGACACTTTGGGCCCAATTTGGACATTTCCACTTAGGGGTGTACACACTTTTGTTGCCAGCGGTTTAGACATTAATGGCTGTGTGTCGAGTTATTTTGTAGGGACAGCAAATTTACACTGTTATACAAGCTCTACACTCACTACTTTATATATATATATATGTATATATAAAGGGAGTGCAGAATTATTAGGCAAATGAGTATTTTGACCACATCATCCTCTTTATGCATGTTGTCTTACTCCAAGCTGTATAGGCTCGAAAGCTTACTACCAATTAAGCATATTAGGTGATGTGCATCTCTGTAATGAGAAGGGGTGTGGTCTAATGACATCAACACCCTATATCAGGTGTGCATAATTATTAGGCAACTTCCTTTCCTTGGGCAAAATGGGTCAAAAGAAGGGCTTGACAGGCTCAGAAAAGTCAAAAATAGTGAGATATCTTGCAGAGGGATGCAGCACTCTTAAAATTGCAAAGCTTCTGAAGCGTGATCATCGAACAATCAAGCATTTCATTCAAAATAGTCAACAGGGTCACAAGAAGCGTGTGGAAAAACCAAGGCGCAAAATAACAGCCCATGAACTGAGAAAAGTCAAGCGTGCAGCTGCCAAGATGCCACTTGCCACCAGTTTGGCCATATTTCAGAGCTGCAACATCACTGGAGTGCCCAAAAGCACAAGGTGTGCAATACTCAGAGACATGGCCAAGGTAAGAAAGGCTGAAAGACGACCACCACTGAACAAGACACACAAGCTGAAACGTCAAGACTGGGCCAAGAAATATCTCAAGACTGATTTTTCAAAGGTTTTATGGACTGATGAAATGAGAGTGAGTCTTGATGGGCCAGATGGATGGGCCCGTGGCTGGATTGGTAAAGGGCAGAGAGCTCCAGTCCGACTCAGACGCCAGCAAGGTGGAGGTGGAGTACTGGTTTGGGCTGGTATCATCAAAGATGAGCTTGCGGGGCCTTTTCGGGTTGAGGATGGAGTCAAGCTCAACTCCCAGTCCTACTGCCAGTTTCTGGAAGACACCCTCTTCAAGCAGTGGTACAGGAAGAAGTCTGCATCCTTCAAGAAAAACATGATTTTCATGCAGGACAATGCTCCATCACATGCGTCCAAGTACTCCACAGCGTGGCTGGCAAGAAAGGGTATAAAAGAAGAAAAGCTAATGACATGGCCTCCTTGTTCACCTGATCTGAACCCCATTGAGAACCTGTGGTCCATCATCAAATGTGAGATTTACAAGGAGGGAAAACAGTACACCTCTCTGAACAGTGTCTGGGAGGCTGTGGTTGCTGCTGCACGCAATGTTGATGGTGAACAGATCAAAACACTGACAGAATCCATGGATGGCAGGCTTTTGAGTGTCCTTGCAAAGAAAGGTGGCTATATTGGTCACTGATTTGTTTTTGTTTTGTTTTTGAATGTCAGAAATGTATATTTGTGAATGTTGAGATGTTATATTGGTTTCACTGGTAAAAATAAATAATTGAAATGGGTATACTGTATATTAGATTTTTGTTAAGTTGCCTAATAATTATGCACAGTAATAGTCACCTGCACACACAGATATCCCCCTAAAATAGCTAAAACTAAAAACAAACTAAAAACTACTTCCAAAAATAGTCAGCTTTGATATTAATGAGTTTTTTGGGTTCATTGAGAACAATAATAAAATTAATCCTCAAAAATACTCATTTGCCTAATAATTCTGCACTCCCTGTATAAATATATATATATATATACACATACACAGTGCATTGCGAAAGTATTCGGCCCCCTTGAACTTTTCGACCTTTTGCCACATTTCATGCTTCAAACATAAAGATATAAAACTGTAATTTTTTTTGAAGAATCAACAACAAGTGGGACACAATCATGAAGTGGAACAAAATTTATTGGATATTTCAAACTTTGTTAAAAAATAAAAAAAACTGAAAAATTGGGCGTGCAAAATTATTCAGCCCCTTTACTTTCAGTGCAGCAAACTCTCTCCAGAAATTCAGTGAGGATCTCTGAATGATCCAATGTTTACCTTAATGACTAATGATGATAAATAGAATCCACCTGTGTGTAATCAAGTCTCCGTATAAATGCACCTGCACTGTGATAGTCTCAGAGGTACGTTTAAAGCACAGAGAGCATCATGAAGAACAAGGAACACACCAGGCAGGTCCGAGATACTGTTGTGGAGAAGTTTAAAGCCGGATTTGGATACAAAAAGATTTCTCAAGCTTTAAACATCCCAAGGAGCACTGTGCAAGCGATAATATTGAAATGGAAGGAGTATCAGACCACTGCAAATCTACGAAGACCTGGCCGTCCCTCTAAACTTTCAGCTCATACAAGGAGAAGACTGATCAGAGATGCAGCCAAGAGGCCCATGATCACTCTGGATGAACTGTAGAGATCTACAGCTGAGGTGGGAGACTCTGTCCATAGGACAACAATCAGTCGTATACTGCACAAATCTGGCCTTTATGGAAGAGTGGCAAGAAGAAAGCCATTTCTTAAAGATATCCATAAAAAGTGTAGTTTAAAGTTTGCCACAAGCCACCTGGGAGACACACCAAACATGTTGAAGAAGGTGCTCTGGTCAGATGAAACCAAAATCGAACTTTTTGGCAACAATGCAAAATGTTATGTTTGGCGTAAAAGCAACACAGCTCATCACCCTGAACACACCATCCCCACTGTCAAACATGGTGGTGGCAGCATCATGGTTTGGGCCTGCTTTTCTTCAGCAGGGACAGGGAAGATGGTTAAAATTGATGGGAAGATGGATGGAGCCAAATACAGGACCATTCTGGAAGAAAACCTGATGGAGTCTGCAAAAGACCTGAGACTGGGACGGTGATTTGTCTTCCAACAAGACAATGATCCAAAACATAAAGCAAAATCTACAATGGAATGGTTCACAAATAAACATATCCAGGTGTTAGAATGGCCAAGTCAAAGTCCAGACCTGAATACAATCGAGAATCTGTGGAAAGAACTGAAAACTGCTGTTCACAAACACTCTCTATCCAACCTCACTGAGCTCCAGCTGTTTTGCAAGGAGGAATGGGCAAATATTTCAGTCTCTCGATGTGCAAAACCGATAGAGACATACCCCAACTGACTTACAGCTGTAATCGCAGCAAAAGGTGGCGCTACAAAGTATTAACTTAAGGGGGCTGAATAATTTTGCACGCCCAATTTTTCAGTTTTTTGTTTGTTAAAAAAGTTTGAAATATCCAATAAATTTCATTCCATTTCATGATTGTGTCCCACTTGTTGTTGATTTTTAAAAAAAATTACAGTTTTATATCTTTATGTTTGAAGCCTGAAATGTGGCAAAAGGTCGAAAAGTTCAAGGGGGCCGAATAATTTCGCAATGCACTGTATATATATATATATATATATATATATATATATATATATATATATACACACACATCGGTACACTATACTAACATTTTTGGGAGAGAATGTAGACTCCAATACTATCTGTCCCTAATAACAACATCAATACCATCAATATCAAATGTTTCAACTTGTATGAGTACAGATTATAAGTACACCTGACCTGGCCAGCCAGCCCATAGATCATTCAGCCAATAGAGGGGGCTACACTGTGTACAGTGCCATTCCACTGTCCCAGGAGCCAGTAAGAGCACACTTAATGGATAGGGAGTTGGCAGTTGGTGGAGTTTATCCATGAAATCTGAAAAGGTCAGGCCATAGTAACATGATGAAACTAAATCAGAGAGTGGCATAGAAGAGGCTTTATGGCTAATAAAGGTGCCTGACATCTCTTCTGAGACAGGACATTTTCTTTAAATAATGTTTAAAATGGAGTATAGCTTCACTTTAAGGATGCAGCTACACAAACCTCAAGAAAGAAAATATTGCATACCTGAATGTTTAATCACCACTTCACCCAGAAAATTACTGCAATTACAAATGTTTAGGCAGTCTCATGTTTATTTCTTTTGTTTGTATTGATATGACACAAAAAAGTGGAGAAACAAAAAGCCAAATCTGACACATTTCACATAAAATTCCAAAAATGGCCTGGACAAAATTATTGGCACCTTCTCAAAATTGTAAGAAATAATTGCAATCCAAGATTGTGATGCTCCTGTAATTTGTAATTAAACTCACATGTATTAATTAACAAGTGCTGACAATATAGAAATCACCCCTGCAACCAGTTAAAATGGTGAAAAATTGACTCAACCTTTCTGTTGTGTGTCTGTGTGCCACATTGAGCCTGAAGAAGAGAAAGAGCAGCAAATAATTTTCTGAGGATTTGAGAACACAAATTGTGGAAAAACATGGACAATATCAAGGTTACAAGTCCATCTCCAGAGATTTTAATGTTCCTATGTCAATTGTGCGCAACATTGTCAAGAAGTTTACAGCCCATGGCACTGTAGCTAATCTCCCTGGACGTGAACCAAAGAGAAAAATAAATCAAAGAGTTTGCCAAAACATAACTGAGGAAGCCAAAATTCTTTTGGAAGAATGTTCTGTGGACAGACGAAACAAAATTAAAGCTTTTTGGTAAATCCCAACATTTTACTGTTTTCAGAAAAATAAATGAGGCCTTTAAAGACAAAAATATAGTCCCTACAGTCAAACATGATGGAGGTTCACTGATGTTTTGGGGTTGCTTTTCTGCTTCAGGCACTAGATGTCTTGACCATGTGCATGGCATTATGAAATCTGAAGACTACCAAAGAATTCTGGGGTGCAATGTAGGGCCCAGTGTCAGAAAGTTGGGTCTCCCTCTCTGTCAGCGATCATGGGTTTTACAGCAAGACAATGATCCAAAGCACACGTCAAAAAGCACCCAGAAATTGTTTAAGACAATACACTGGAGAGTACTGAACTGGCCAGCAATGAGTCTAGATCTAAATCCTATAGACTAGAGCACCTGTGAAGAGATCTCAAAACAGCAGTTGGGAAAAGGAACCCTTCCAATCTGAGAGACCTGGAGCCGTTGGCGAAAGCAGAGTGGTCTAAAATTCCAGTAGAGAGGTATAGGAAACCCGTTAATGGTTACAGGAAACGATTGATGTCAGTTATTTTTTCCAAGGGGTGTGCTACCAAATATTAAATTGAGGGTGCCAATCATTTTGTCCAGGCCATTTTGGGTTTTTTTTTGGGGGGGGGGGGGGGGTTGTGTGGAATCTGTCAGACTTGGCTTTTTGTTCCAATACAAACAAAAGAAATAAACATGAGAATGCCTAAACATTTGTAATTTCCACGATTTTCTGGGCGAAGTGGTGCATTATCTGAGAGAGATACAGGGGTGCCAAAATTTTTAGCCATGACTTATACTATATTATATATATATTGTGACAGGAAGCCATGAAAATCAATGGGTTGTGTTCAGGTTGGGAGATATATTTGTCCCAGGTTTATGCTGTACACTGAATTATTTTGTGTTTGTGCTGTGTAGTGAGCCTATTTGGGCTAAATGAGGATTAACACGCTCAGGTATAACAGATAAAAGACTCAGGGCTCTATAAAACTCCTAGGCTGCTTCGGTAAGGGGCTCCACCCTGGAACCAGATCTCTGTGCATGGCAGACTGGGGAGTAGCAATACCTCTGAATGGTGAGATTAAGTCTGTGTGACTAAAAGCCTCTGTTTCATTATTATATGTGACAGTCAGGTGTTTGGGCAATGGTAGGCTATTCCAGACCAAGTAGTCAGGTTCCTGCAGTTAGACGCCCAAAGTGGCAAAATCTGTGGTTACAAAGTGCAGGTATCGAAACATCAAAAATAAAACAAAACAAAAAGAAAATAAACCTTTGCCAAAACACAGGAGCCTGATTACTTGGTCTGGAACAGCCTACCACCGCCTAAATACCTGACTGTCACATAGAAATAAACAGAGGCTTTTAGCCCCCGTTCACACTGGGGCGACCTGTGAGGCGACCTGGTCGCCTCACAGGTGGCCGTAGGTCGCCTGCCATACAGAAGCTATGGACCCGTTCTAATAGGAGCGACACAAGTCGCTCCGACTTAGAAAAAGGGTCCGGAGCTTCTTTGGGGCGACCCGGAGCGACCTGCATAGACTTCAATGTTATGAAGTCCGTGCCGGCCGCTCCGCGGTCGCAGAGCGAGCAGCGCGCCGCGACCTGTGAGGTCGCCCGGCAAAGTAGGGTCGCTGCAATGTGAACGGGGCCTTAGTCACACAAACTTAAAGTGATTGTAAAGTCTCATTTTTTTTTTAATAACAAACATGTTACACTTACCTCCTCTATGCAGTTGGTTTTGCATAGAGCAGCCCAGATCCTCCTCTTCCCAGGGTCCCTCTTCGGCTCACTCCTGTTGAGTGCCCCCACAGCAAGCAGCTTGCTATGGGGGCACCCGAGCTGAGTCACAGCTCCCTCTGTCTATTCAGACACGGAGCCGTGACCCGGCCCCACCCCCTCTCTCTCCTGATTGGCTGAATGATTGACAACAGCGGGAGCCAATCATGACACGCTGCTGTCTCAGCCAATGAGGAGGGGAGTCCCAGGCAGCTTAGACACTCCTGAAACATAGAGTTGCCACCTCCTCCCTTTAAACCAGGACACAATTACACAGGTTTTGTGGCTGATTAAGGTGGTAATTAAACTCACTCAGTGCCTTGTGTGCATTATATTAGTCTTAGAACCTGCCTAATTAATGTGTCCTGGTTTAAAGGGATGGGGTGGCAACTCTACTGCAACATCGCTGGATAAAGTGGGGCTCAGGTAAGTATTCGGGGGCTGCTGCACATAGAACGTTTTTTTAACCTAATGCATAGAGTGCATTAGGATATAAAAAAAAAAAACCTTCTGCCTTTACAATCCCTTTAATTTCACCATTCAGAGGTATTGCTGCTCCCCAATCTGCCATGCACAGATACCTAGATCCAGGGTGGAGCCCCTTACCCAGGCAGCCTAGAAGTTTTATAGAGCCCTGAGTCTTTTATCTGTTAGGCCCCTTTCAAACGGGCGCACCGCCCGACAGAGTCCATTCTGCTCAGCGAGGGATCGATCCGCAGATCCCTGCTGAGCAAGCAGATGACAGCTCCGTCTCTGTTCTGTGTGCAGAGACGGAGCTGTCAGATCCCCTCTATGGGGAGATCGGATGAGAACAGACCGCTTGTCCATTCTCATCCGATCCCATCTGATCCGATCCTCCAGACGGGTGGAAAATAGGGTTTCCATCCGTCCGGATTTCACAGACAGGATCGGAATCGGATGGCGGGGTCAGCGGAGATGTCACCGCTGACACCCGCTGCCCCATAGGGATGCATGGAGCATCCGATCAGGTCCGCCTGAAAAACTGATAGGCGGTTCGGATCCTCCGTGTGAAAGGGGCCTTACACCTGAGCTTGTTAACCCTCATTGAGCCCAAACAGGCTCACTACACAGCACAAACACAAAAGAAATCAATGTATACTACAGCAGTGGTTCTCAAATCCGGTCCTCGGGACCCACTAACAGGCCAGATTTTAAGTATTACCTTGGGGGATGCAGACTAGAATACTGCAATCACTGAGAAGCAAATGAGATCACCTGTGATGTAATTTAGTTATCTTGCAAACCTGGCCTGTTGGTGGGTCCCGAGGACCGGATTTGAGAACCACTGTACTACAGCATAAACCTGGGACAAATATATCTCCCAACCTGAACACAACCCATAGATTTTCCTGGCTTTCAGTCACTATATATATATATATATATATACACATTTCAAGCTCAAATATTAGCTACCAACTTTGAGACATACTCTATTTATTTTACAGTCTTTAATCTCCTTTAAATACGATTGCTATTTTTAAATAAAACTTCCTCCGTGACCTTATAAACATTTGGTTTTCCCCAGCTGGTTGGTTTGCAGTAAACGCTTATGTAACCTTCTATTATCAAGGTCAAGATTCCATATACATGAAAAATTAGGCTAATTTGTTCAACCTCTCATAATCTCTGCTGTCCTACTTTGCTTTTGTTGTGCACAGATTAAATCAAGCCCCTGTGCTTCTGGGCATCAGTGTGCCACGTGCTGCTGAGGCCAGCTGCATCGATCATGGGAATTATCCACTTGTAAAAATACATGCATGATACAGGCTTATGTAATAGAAATAATGGTGAAGAATGCTTAGTGATTAGTTGCAAAGAGTTACTGCACTGCATTGCTTTTAGCTTTAGTAAACAGATGATTATTTAAACTATCTTTGTAGTATCTTTCTATCCATCTTCCTGTCTGTCTGTCTTTATATCAGTACATGATTTTGATACAATGTGCTGTAGTAATCAAAATCAATGGCACTGTAATGCATGGGCATGGGTACGGAGCATTACCACACATTAACATAGCACACTGGTGTGGATGTATTATTATTATTCAGGATTTACATAGCTTTAACAGTTTGTACAGTGCTTTTAGACATGAGGGCAGACAGTGCAGTTACAATACAATTCAATACAGGAGGAATCAGAGGGCCCTGCTCGTTAGAGATTACAATCTAAGAGAGAGGGTCAAGTGTTACAAAAAGTAATAGCTGTGGGGATGAGCTGATGGAGAAAAAAAAAGGTACAGTTGTTAGGTGGAGGCAGGATAGCCTTCTCTGAAGAGGAGGGTTTTCAGGGATTGTCTAAAAGCAAACATAGTATAAGATAGTCAGACAGATTGAGGTAGGGAGTTCCAAAGGATGGGAGAGGCTCTAGAAAAGTCATAGAAAAGTCCTGTAGGCGAGCAGGGAGGTGGTTACAAGGAACTAGAGAGCAGGAGGTCTTGGGAGGAATGAAAATAGTGATTAGGTTGGTATTTTGAGACTAGGTTAGTGATGTAGCTGGGGGCCAAGTTGTGGATGGCTTTGTGGATGGGATGTACACTAAAACGTTGCGCATTTTTTGTTTTGTTTTTTTACACCTGGAACATTTAGCTCATTTAAACTAAAAAATTCAGTTAGGATTTAAAGTGAATGTAAAGTCTTTTTTTTTTTTTTTTTTTAATAAAAATAACAAGCATGTTATACTTACCTACTCTATGCAGTTGGGTTTTACGCAGAGCAGCCTGAATTCTCCTCTTCTTGGGTCCCTCTTCAGCTGTCCTGGCCCCTCCCTACCTTAGAACGCATTAAGATAAAAAATCTTCTGAATTTACAACCCCTTTAAGAAAAAGCCTGAGGAGTGCCTGACTTAAAGTATAACTAAAGGCAAAACTTTTTGTAGGTTTTGGATAGAGTGGAGAGGGGTTTGAAGATCTGTCCGCTTTTATTGCTGTCTGTGCCCCCGTTAAAGAGGTTGTAAACTCGTTATTTTTTTTTTTTTTTACACCCTGCAAGAGAAAGACATAATGAGCTAGTATGCATCGCATACTAGCTCATTATGCAATACTTACCTTAGAACGAGCCCCCGCCGTGCCGCTCACTCACTTCTATGATGGGCAACATGTCCAGTCGCCCGTCTCACGCGCACGATCGGCCTTTCTTTCAGAGCGCATGCGCCAATGACGTCACTGACGGCATGTAAGGTAAATATCTCCTAAACGGTACATGTTTAGGAGATATTTACAGTACCTATAGGTAAGCCTTATCATAGGCTTACCTATAGGTACAAGTTGTAGAGGAGGGTTTACTTCCTCTTTAAGGAGATTCACCTTCTCATTTGTCCTGTTTACCATTATCATTGAAAATGAAAGTAAAAGAAAATCAAAAATTTTGGGTTGTCCCCAGAAAAGTAATAGAGGGGGAATGTTCCACAAATTGGAACACTAGTTCTGGTGACCTGAGGGTCCCCAAGGAATTCCCTAATTTACAAGTATTTCTTCTCACTTCCTGTTTGACTATGGGACAGGAAGTGAAAGGAAATCTTTGCAATGGGATACAGGTGGTGAAAAAAAAAATCTGACTGGGGTATAACTCTCCCTTTCTCTATCCAAAATGAGAAAAAAAATTGCCTATAGTTCTAATTTGTTGGTATGATCCCTGGAGAAAATAAGTGAGTTAATACTGTGACTGTATGAATAAGATCACCAAACAGAATTTGAGAACAATGAAGAAAAAAGCATACAGGAGGCACTGGGGCTTTGATGGGAGTTCATACAAAGTAGTGAGAGAACAAAAACATTCACAGAAAGTTCACTGGCTCAGGTTTGGCTGCTCACAACAGACAAGAGTACCCTTCACTGGGTACCCCACCAGGTTACCAGAACAAAAACAGTAATGAAAGCAGCATCAGACCAAAGGATAAAAGAGTCCAAATTCATTTATTAGTTTATACTAAAAAAATATGGAGTTAAAAAAAAAAAAAACTCCCCTTATCAGGGCTTCAGGTAAAATGGGAACCTTGAATGGACTAAAAATATAGCTCTCCTGTATGAATCTCTGTGGGAAAGCTACTGGCCAGCAATATCACCATGAGCAATCAAGATCAGCATCGCTATTGCAAAAACCAGACTTTCTTCGGGTGTAAGGGAGGCACAGACACAGCACATAACCCTAACTCAAAATCAATGACAGTCTAAAATGTGTGGTAACTATATGGAACTGGACACTGTTGCAAGCGCTGATTGCCCAGTTTATATGCTTGTAGGCAGCCCCTAGCTAGTTCTCATGGCCGAACATCTTAATAAGTGCCTTATAGGAATACCATCTTAATAAGTGCCTTATAGGAATACAGGGCTATACAGAGCCATACTGAATATACTGTAACTTCCCAAGCCCCCACAAACAACCATTTCTGCACACACATGCATGAGTGGTGGGTTTGAGACTCTTTTCACTCCATCTCTTTATGCAAGTTCGTAACAACTCCCCCAACACCTGCTGCACATCTCCACAGGGCCGTTCATTACACTGGTGGTTCAAGTTAAGGCCCTATAAGTCCAGCCAAACATCAAGGGCCCATGCGATATTGGGGCCTGGGTCACATTGGGTGCCTGTTCCATTCAGGGGGGTCCTCTCAACACTAGGAGGGTGCCCCTTTTCTCTGACCACTACTCACCCCTAGGTCAATCAAGTTTGCACTAGTCACTTAAAGGCACTATATTTTCCCAGATATTGGTTGTGCATAATAATGGGACGAACACCCCCCCTGTTGGGTTCGCACCAGAACATCTCGACCAGGGAAAAAGTTCTAGCGAAATCAAAAGTCCTAATTTTAAAGGCTTATATGGAAGGCATTGCCATAAAAAGTGTATGGGGACCTGGGTACTGTCCCAGGGGACATGTATCAATGCAAAAAATGTTTTAAAAAACGATTGTTTTTACAGGAGCAGTGATTTTAATAATAATGATTAAAGTGAAACAATATGAAAAATTTCTTTAAATATCGTGCCTGGGGGGTCCCCCTAATGTGCCTGTAAAGTAGCGCCTCTGTGCGATGTATGGAGCCTGCTGCAGCAATACTGACATTTCCAAAGGAAAAAAATGTCACTTAAACTTGCTCACGGCTGTAATGTATTGTCAGCTCCTGGCAATATAGATAAAAAAAACATGAAGAAAATGGCGCAGGGTACCCCCTCCCAGTCCATACCAGGTACTTCGGGTCTGGTATGGATTTTAAAGGGAACCCCATACCAAAATGTAAAAAGAAAATGATGTGGGGTCCCCCCCAAAATCTATACCAGACCCTTCCCTGAGCATGCAGCCTGGCAGGCCAGGATGGGGGGGGGGGGTGAGCGAGCGCCCCCCCCTCCTTAACCATACCAGGCTGCTTGCCCTAAACATGGGAAGGGTGCTTTGGGGTGCCCCCCAAAGCACCTTGTCCCTATGTTGATGGGAACAAGGGCCTCTTCCCGACAATCCTGGGCTGTGATTGTGGGGGTCTGCAGGTGGGGGATTGGAATCTGGAAGCCCCCTTTAACAAGACATTTTCATGTGACGTCAGCAGGGGCAGTGCCACGGGGTGACATAACTGGGTGGCCCCGCCCCTTGCCTATAAAACAGATGTCAAAGCTGAAGAACGGCATATGGTGGGTAGCCTCAGAAGAGACGGAAGTGTTTTTGAAATGTTTTCTATTTTTCAGGTTGGCGGGCATCGTGATTGGCGATAGATTTACATCGAGGGACACTTTTTCTTTTTCTCTTTAATAAAGGAATTGTCAAAAACTGTGTTTTGTGGTTTTTCCTTTTTTTTTACACTTTTTTGGTGAATGGGTAGGGCTACAATGTACCTGATACCCATTTACATGGGTGGGGGGCTGGATCTGGGGGCTTCCAGATTCTGATAAGCCCCCTACCCGCAGACCCCCACAACCACAGCCCAGGGTTGTTGGGAAGAGGCCCTTGTCCCCATCAACATGGCACCCCAAAGCACCCTCCCCATGTTGAGGGCAAGCGGTCTGGTATGATTTAGGAAGGGGGGGGGGTGCTTGCTCTTCCTCCCCCCCATCCTGTCCTGCCCGGCTGCATGCTCGGCTAAGGTTCTGGTGTGGATTTTGGGGGGAACCCCACGCCGTGTTTTTTTAAAAATTTTGGCATGGATTTCCCCTTAAAAGCTGTACCAGACCCAAGGGGTCTGGTATGAATTTTGGGGAGGGACCCAACGCCGTGTTTTTTTTTTTTTTTTCATTTTGGCATGGAGTTCCCCTTAAAATCTATACCAGACCCGAAGAGGCTGGTATAGATTTTGGGGTGAGAACCCCATGCATTTATTTTTTATTCTGTCATAGGGTTACCCTTAACCACTTAAATACAGGGCACTTTCACCCCCCTTCCTGCCCAGACCGATTTTCAGCTTTCAGTGCTCATGGTGGGAGTGTAGCTGGCCAGCTAGAACCTGTCCTAGGTTGCTAATATGACCTACATGTATATACAGCTACACCTGTTAATAACCTCAATACAGTGCATATGTTTATATGTGAGAGACAAAAGCAGAGTTATTTACTGTGATTTCATGTTTTGATGTCACATAACAGTTGTATGTTGTGTTCACAGAAGCAAAAGGAAATTTGCCTGTAAGATTCATTTATATGCCTGTAAGGTAAGCTCAGACACAGCAGAATTTAAACCAGAAAGCACAGAGTTAAACTTTATTACCCATAAGGAGTTTGTGGCCAATCACAGCCAATCTTACAGTCAGCAACAGTCTTGGCCAATCACAGCCAGCCTTACACCCATTTTTTCTCTGAAGCCTCATGCTTTCAGCCAACCTTCTCATTCCACTACAGAGCAAGAGAACTGAATAGACACACAGATCCACAGAGCAGTTTTATGGAAGCAAGTGGCCAAAAATAGGTAATTAACAGTTATACATGTTCCTATTGTTAGTAATGTGATTAGAGCTGTATACTGAACTAGTTATGTGTTCACTTGTAGTTCCATCAAACAAACTCGAACACGAAATCAAACAAACTATCAAACTTCAAAAGTTATATCGAATTCAAACTATCGAACAAACCCAAACAACTCTAACAACTCAAAACCAAACCCAAGCAAACAAACTCAAACAGCAAACAGCAATAGAGGGAGAAATATATCCACTATTTTGTTATACTTTATTCAGCACATGTTGTACATGGACTGTCTGCTGCAAAAGTGTCACTGTTATCTATGAAGAAAAGTTGAAGTTAATAAAGAAGATATCTTAAGCGTTTGGTGTGCTCTTTAAACCTACTGCTTTCCATTGAACGGTATTAGAGGAATTTATAGAGTAACAGACAGTCTGGTTAGACTGAAGTCAGAGAGGTCCAATTCTTCTAATGCCACAGCGCATAAGGCACTTTGTAGTGCTGCGCCTGCCACAGTGGAACTATTTAGCCCTTTGAGGGCAAAGTAATAGTGCTCCTCAACTTGCAGAGTAAAGAGCGCATTTGAGCAGCGGAGCTACATAGAGGCCATAGAAGGTGTGGTTTTAGTCAAACTGCAGCTGACTCTTAAAGTGGCAGAACGGCAAAGGCAAGATAGACACAGAAAGAGCGCCAACCCTCCTGCGATTCCTAGAGAGAGAAAGAGACGCATGGTGGGAGGCCAAAGTCCAGAGCTAGAGTGCCTGCACCGCTACCCACGGAGAGACCACGTACTGCAGCCAGCTAGTTTCCAGCCACTAGGCCCAAAGCCTGCAGCACAAAGCATCGCAAGTCAGCGCAGAGCATCGCAAGTCAGAGCAGAGGATCGCAAGTCAGAGCAGAGCATCGCAAGTCAGCACAGAGCATCGCAAGTCAGCGCAAAGCATCGCAAGTCTGCATAGAGCATCAGATCAAGAAAAGACAAGTCTCCTTTAAGACTGATATTTGTTCCAGCAACCTACAGATCGCAGTATACTGCTCTTCAGAATAAGGTCAGAACTTTCCTTTATTACTTATCATTGCAATAGGCTTGACAAGAAAGAGACATTTTCGTGTTCAGGAATAAAAGGACTGTACGTAAAAAACAAGGGGCAGTTGTAGTACACAGACTCTAAAGTATTTAAAGTGAATGTCATTTTTTACTGCCTGCACCTATTGCTATTGCACTTAAAGTGAAAGTCATTTTTATTGCCTGCACCTATTGCTATTGCATTTAAAGTGAAAGTCTTCTTACTATTCTTATTGAGTGTTATAGCATTTAGAGTAAAAATGTCTAAGTCTAGTATTGCTATGCCACTGTTAGAGGATACAAGGATAGATAAGTTAGAAAGTGAAGAGCAAGGGAACCTGTCTGAGGTAAAAGAGTCAGATGCAGCATTAGTCTTGCCCCAAACTGATATATCCCAACCAGACGAACTAAGACGTTCAGAACGTATCAGAAAACCGACCGCAAAGATGCTGGAAAATTTGGAGCAAGAAGCAGCATTAAAAGGAAAAAAGTTCACCAGAATGTATGATTAGTGGAAATTATACATTAAAGATGTTCGTAGAAGGCTAAAGCAAGAAAGTATAAAAGGAAACTTGAGTGATATTGTAGAGACGATAGAAGAATCTGAATCAGAGCTCATGGCAGCATATGTCAATCTGCGGTCATCCACGACACCTTCCCAGGATATTGTAAGGAACATGGACACGTGTACTGCAGTCACTAAAGATTTAGTAAAGCTCATGAGAGAACTATCATCTGAAGCTAACTATGATGAAGTTAAGGCAAGAAAGAGAATGAACGAGCTCTTTATGAGAGACTATGCTAGGTCCTTAGGGGGAACCACAATCTCAAGTGGGACTTCCTTCACTAGCAGAAGTGCCAGTAACATATCAGAGTCCTCAAGTACCTTAATAGCCAAAAGAAAGGAACTGGTCGAACAACTTGCTGTTAGGAAAGCAGAAATTGAGATGGAATCTGCCATTGAGGCGCAGCGCCTACGAAAAGCTGAAATGGAAGCTAAAATTGAAAGTCTGGAAAGGTTGAAAGAAGTCAAGATTATAGAAGCCAGACTGAGAGTACACGAAGAGGACCTGAATAGTAATCATAAGTCCAAATCTGTACTAAGTGAAGATGCAGACTCCTACTTCCTTTCATACGCCCAGGAGAATGAAAGGAAATCACCTGTATGTAGTGAAGAAAAAAGTCAGTGCCCTTCTATCCCTGCTCAGAAAGACAAAGAGAGAGACTTACCTAATTCAGAACTAGGTGAGAAAATAAAACTAGATGATCCTATTCCTAGATGTCACTGCAATGATCAGGAAAATGTTGCAACTATTGTCCCAGCAAGACGACAGAGAACAGTCCCATCAAGACTGCCCGTTCCAGAACCTGCTGTATTTTCAGGAGACATACTGAAGTTCATAGAGTGGAAGGCGAGTTTTGAAATGATCATTGAGCACTATTGCTCCAGGCCAGTTGACAAGTTATTCTACCTTCAGAAATATGTTGGCGGAGAAGCAAAGAAAGCTCTTGAAGGTAACTTCTATAGAACAGACGAAGAAGCCTACAAGCAAGCTTGGGAAAAGTTAAAGGCAAGATATGGTCATCCTTTCTTAGTACAAAGAGCCTTTAGGGAGAAATTGAATAACTGGCCTAAGATAGGTCCTAAAGAACATTTCAAACTCCAAGAGTATGGTGACTTCCTGCAAGCATGCAGCAATGCCATCCCACATGTACGAGGACTAGAAGTACTGAACGACTATCTGGAAAACCACAGGATGCTAGCTAAACTACCTGAAGGAGTGGCTTCTAGGTGGAATCGCTATGTGACTGAACAGTTAGATCTAAATAAGGACTTCCCAAGTTTTGAAAAGTTCTCTGAGTTTGTCAATAAGGAAGCACGAATAGCATGTAACCCAGTAACAGCATTTTATGCCTTAAAATCCTTAGAAGAAAGGCCTGTGAGAGATATAAGACGTTCAAGAGCAGCTAGCTTTGCAACCAACACAGCAGCTAGAGGTCTAGATACCTACAAGAGCAAGTTCAAAGTCACTACTGGGATCAGTAGAGAGACAGAACTGACAAATCCTCAGACTACCTTTAAGTGTATGTTCTGTGGACAGAACCACTCCATACACAAGTGCCAACAATTGAAAGAGAAGTCCTCAAATGAAAAGAAAAAATTTGTACTTGATAATCAACTGTGTTTTGGATGCCTAAGAAAAGGACATATTACTAAGGAGTGTAAGAAAAGGGCCACATGTAGTGTTTGCAAAGGACGCCATCCTACACCACTACATGAAGAACGTCCAAAGAAGGATGAATCCTCAATACCTAAAGATGCTGAGGAAGAAAAGAAAGTATCAGTATTCTCTTGCAGAGTAAGGGAAGGAGAAAGCAACGGCACATCAATGGTCGTACCAGTGTGCATTTCAAATCCTAAAAGGAGGAATAAGAAGGTATATGCCTATGCACTATTGGATGCCCAAAGCGATGTTACCTTCATTGATCAAGAAATCTGCAAGAAATTACAAGTGGCTACAGAACCAGTTAAGCTCAAACTCACCACAATGACGGGGAGAGATACATTAGTGAACAGTCAAAGAGTCAAAGGATTGAGAGTTAGAGGACTTCATTCAAACCTCACATTAAATCTACCTCCAGACTATACGAAAGACGATATACCTCTAGATCGAGATCGCATACCTACCTGTGAAACAGCCAATAATTGGGAACACCTATCTGTCATATCACATGAAATGTCCCCGCTGAAGGAGTTTGGTGTTGGACTGTTGATAGGCTACGATTGTCCCGAAGCTTTGGTACCATGAGAGGTAATCACAGGAGGAAAGGGTGAACCCTACGCTGTTCGAACTGATCTAGGATGGGGTGTTGTTGGAGGAAAACAGCAGATTGCAAACTCAAGACAGGTGGCAGGACTGTGTCATCGAATATCCGTCCAAGAGTTACCAACTGTAAGTTCAGCAAAAGTAATCAAGATCCTTGAGTCTGACTTTGCAGACATAAGTTCTGAAGAAAAGAGTGTATCTCAAGAAGACATAAAGTTCATACACACTCTAGAAGAAAGTATTCAGCAGAATCAACAAGGTTATCTTGAAATGCCCTTACCCTTTAGAGAACGACCTTGTCTGCCAAATAACAGAAATCTTGCCCTAGCAAGATTGAAATGCCTGAAGAAAAAGATGGGAAGAGATCCCAAATTCAAGCAAGATTATTTTAAATTCATGGAAGGCATCCTTGAAGAAGGACATGCAGAGAAGGTGAATAACCAACCTAAAGAAGGAGAAGTGTGGTACATCCCACATCAAGGTGTTTAACATCCAAAGAAACCAGATAAGATTAGAGTAGTATTTGATTGCTCAGCAAAGTATGATGGTGTTGCATTGAACGATCATCTACTAAAAGGACCAGACCTTACAAACACTCTGCCTGGAGTACTCTGTAGATTCAGAAAGTATCCCGTAGCGGTCATGTGTGACGTTGAAAAGATGTTCCACCAGTTTCATGTGAAGAATGAAGATAGAGACTTCCTGAGGTTTCTATGGTGGGAGGACGGAGATACAGATACAGAGCCAGCAGAATACAGAATGAAAGTACACTTGTTTGGAGCAGCATCGTCTCCAGGTTGCGCCAATTATGGTATGAAGTACCTGGCCAACAAAAATGAAGAGGATTGCCCATCAGCAGCAAATTTTCTTAAGAAAAACTTCTATGTAGATGATGGTCTTATAAGTCTAGAGTCCACAGAATCTGCAATCAAACTAGTAAAAGAAAGCCAAGAGTTATGCGCAAGAGGAAATCTGCGCCTTCATAAATTCATCTCAAACAACAGAGAGGTACTGGAATCCATCAGTGACTCTGAACGTGCATCAACAATGAAGGATGTAGATCTCAATTATGATCATCTTCCAGTTCAGAATGTACTTGGATTGGGATGGAATGTAGAGAATGATGAGTTCTTTGAAGTATCCTTTGAAGAGAAAGTTGCAACTAGAGGTACCATTCTTTCCGCAGTGGCTTCTATATATGATCCATTGGGATTCTTGGCCCCAGTGATCCTCAAAGCAAAAGAAATACTACAAGAATTATGCAGACGGAAGTTGGGATGGGATGAACCCATACCTGAATATTTGAGGCCAAGGTGGGAGGCTTGGATAAGAGACTTGCAGAATTTAAGAGAAGTTCGGATACCCAGATGTTTTGTACCTCATGATTTCGGAGAGTACAAGAAAATAGAACTTCATCACTTTTCAGACGCCAGTAGTTATGGTTATGGTCAGTGCTCCTACATCAGAGTGATAGGAGAAGGAAAAATACACTGTGCCCTGGTTATGGGAAAGACCAGAGTCGCACCTACCAGTATTCAGACAATACCAAGACTTGAACTGTTTCAGCATCAGTAAGCAAGTTTCTGAGAGAAGAATTAGAGTTAAAAATAGATGAAGAATACTTTTGGACAGACTCATGAGTTGTCCTAGGATACATAAATAACGAAGCTCGAAGATTCCATGTCTTTGTTGCCAACAGAGTTCAGAAAATTTGGGAAATAACAAATCCGGAACATTGGCATGACATTGATACAAAGCATAACCCAGCAGATCATGCTTCAAGAGGCCTGAATGTAACAGAATTGAGAAATTCAAATTGGTTCACCGGTCCAGAGTTCCTTTGGGAAAAGGAGATCATACCCAGTGAAGGTTACACCGAATTGTCCATAGGTGATCCAGAAGTAAAAGTTGTACAAACATTGAGCACTGCTGCCAAGTGTCAAGATGAAATACTTGAAAGACTAGCCAGATGTTCAAAAGGGAAAACGTCTCACTACTCCACTCAAGTTGGAACGTCCTATACAGCAGTTAGTTGTTCTACTTGAAAGTGATAAAAGACACTTGGAAGTTGAGAACCTGATAGAAAATTCCCCAAATTCATGTTCAAATCCTACTATAGAGACCATAGAATTATAGGTAATTTTGGTGGGAGTGTAGCTGGCCAGCTAGAACCTGTCCTAAGTTGCTAATATGACCTACATGCATATACAGCTAGACCTGTTAATAACCTCAATACAGTGCATATGTTTATATGTGAGAGACAAAAGCAGAGTTATTTACTGTGATTTCATGTTTGGATGTCACATAACAGTTGTATGTTGTGTTCACAGAAGCAAAAGGAAATTTGCCTGTAAGATTCATTTATATGCCTGTAAGGTAAGCTCAGACACAGCAGAATTTAAACCAGAAAGCACAGAGTTAAACTTTATTACCCATAAGGAGTTTGTGGCCAATCACAGCCAATCTCACAGTCAGCAACAGTCTTGGCCAATCACAGCCAGCCTTACACCCATTTTTGTCTCTGAAGCCTCATGCTTTCAGCCAACCTTCTCATTCCACTACAGAGCAAGAGAACTGAATAGACACACAGATCCACAGAGCAGTTTTATGGAAGCAAGTGGCCAAAAATAGTTCCATCAAACAAACTCGAACACGAAATCAAACAAACAAACTATCAAACTTCAAAAGTTATATCGAATTCAAACTATCAAACAAACCCAAACAACTCTAACAACTCAAAACCAAACCCAAGCAAACAAACTCAAACAGCAAACAGCAATAGAGAGAGAAATATATCCACCATTTGTTATACTGTATTCAGCACATGTTGTACATGGACTGTCTGCTGCAAAAGTGTCACTGTTATCTATGAAGAAAAGTTGAAGTTAATAAAGAAGATATCTTAAGCGTTTTGTGTGCTCTTTAAACCTACTGCTTTCCATAGAACGGTATTAGAGGAATTTATAGAGTAACAGACAGTCTGGTTAGACTGAAGTCAGAGAGATCCAATTCTTCTAATGCCACAGTGCATAAGGCACTTTGTAGTGCTGCGCCTGCCACATGCCTGTACTCTACACTGACTGCACTAACTGACTCAACACATTATCCACTAACTACCTGCCTAATCTCTATTATCACACACTATGCATGGCTAACGTGTAAGCAGCAGTCTTATATAGTGTGGGGTGTGGACTTAGCCCCTGAGCCATGATTGGCAGGGTGCCTTTAGCCAATCATGGCTCTGACAGGACATTGTGCTGTGATTGGCCAAAACATACAGGACAGGTGCATGCTTTGGCCAATCATCAGAAATCAATGCACTGCAACAGCGCAGTGCATTATGGGGCGCTCATTGGTGGGTGAACTTCCCGTTGAGTGCCCCATTTTTTCGTGTGTTCAGCAAACACATGAACAGCTGATGTTCGAGTCGAATTTACATTCGACTCGAACATAGAGCCCAAGTTGTGCAGTGTACACATTTAGTCTTGTACATTACTTCTTAATTTTTACTTTACAGCACATGGAGGCTGATTAATGCATATGGAAACAACAGTGTGATAAGTACCATTTCAGGAGCTTGAAACATGATGCTCTCTCCCCTTGAATCCCTTCTCCTTTTCATTTCTTACCACCATTCCCCCAATCTCCCTCTAATGTTATGTTACGGTTTATCTTTGCGCTCGCCAAGAATGAGCTTAAGATCTACAAAAGGTACATTGACGATCTATTCTTCATATGGGAAGGTTCGGAAAGTACGTTGCGAGATTTTGCTGACTCGCTTAACTTCAATAATAATGGCGTTAAACTAGAATTTAGTTGGAGTCCAGAGTCTATCCATTTCTTGGATGTAGAGGTGATGTTAAAAAACCAAGCACTGGAGACTCGTGTGTACTTTAAACCCACCGACCGGAATGGGTATTTACCCATTTATAGTGGTCACCATTCCCGTTGGTTGCAGAATATCCCTAAGGGGCAGTTCCTACGCGTGAGGAGGAACTGCTCCTCAGATACTGATTTTCTGACACAGGTTCAAGTTCTCCGACATCGTTTCCTTGAGAAGGGTTATGATGGACGGAAACTTGATAGTACCATTACTGAAGTCTTGGGTATTTCCCAGCAGGAATGCCTTGCAGACACTGTGAGACCAACGGATAACAAACAGGAGTGGAGTTTCCTAACGCAATATAACTCCCAATATAGAGAGGTGGAGGACATTATTAGGAAACATTGGGGTGTACTCAGTGTGGATAGGATTTTGGGGAGTATTATTCCACCTACTCCTACCTTTGTATACAAAAAAGCACGCACCTTTGGAGATCAACTGGTGTGTAAGGTCCTTGACCCTCCGACCAAGCCCTGCATGTTTTGGGATGACAGGACTGGTTTTTATGCCTGCCGCCGTTGCAAGACATGTAGACAGGTGCGGACGCATTTGCGGGGGTTCTCTTCTTTCAGTTCTTCCGCGAATGGTGAGACCTTTGATATCAAGGATCTCATCACTTGCCATACCACTCATGTGGTATATGGCCTGGAATGCCCTTGTGGCTTGATTTATATCGGAAGAACGAAGAGAACCATTGCAATACGCATTTCAGAGCATATTGCGAATATTCAAAATGGTTATAAGGACCATAATGTCTCTCTACATTTCAAAAAGCATCACAATCAAGATCCGAGTGAGCTTAGATTTTGGGGCATTGAACATGTCAAGCCTGTCTGGAGGGGTTCAAACAGAGTAAGAGAGCTGTCCAAGCGTGAAACCCATTGGATATTTTTGACCAACTCTCTGCACCCCAAAGGGCTAAACGTTGATTTAGACATCAACTGTTTCATTAGTGATTATTGACATTTAGTTCCCTCCATGTATGCGATCTTCTGATTTTGGATTTAGTCGTCTACCCTTGCCTTTTCTGTATTTATTATGGTTAATTTTAATTTTAATTTATCGTTATTTCTTTTATGTATTGTCTTAAGGTAATTTTACCTATTTTAAACTATGTATATTATTTTGGATTATCGTTATGTATATTGAATGATAATCATAGTTTTATCTTTATATTCCATTTGTAATAAGTCGCTATTGTATCATATAAGTTCATTGTGTACATATGGGCTACATGATCTGCCTATGATCCGACGAGCGCTTGTTCTGTCTGTTTCCAGGGGTGCTGGAGATGTTGTACAGCCTCGGTCGGAGAAGGCAGTGACGCTCTGTGTGGGCGGAAGCCCTTGTTGCATGATATGACTTCCTGTGAGGGCGGAAGTGATGACGAGTGGCTAAGTCCCGCGTCATCCGGCTGATTGGTGCCACCGCCCCTTCGATACAGTGAAATAGCGGTGACCGTACACGCGTGACCACGCCCTCTGTTGAAGTTACTTGCTAACGAAACGCGTCAGTGCGTGGTCACGCGGTCACGAGGCAACACCAGCGTCCGTTGCGGAACCCGCGGCTTGCTATAGCTTGGTACCAGCGGCAAACTGCTACTACGGGGACCGGTCTCTGCACGCAGGTTTATGCCTCATTTCTATATGATAAGCTTGCTTTGTTTTATACTGTGTAAGTGCATCAGCTACTGGGGATATATCGTTGGGTAATAAAGCAGTGTTTTAGCCATACAATATTGCCCTATGTGAGTTATTATTTTCACATGTACCGCCTCTGGTTTGATTGGAACCTCCTGTGGGTCTGCTACAAATACTCATCTGATTGAGACTGATCAAGTGCCATCTGTCCTGGTTGATCCGGTGGAGATCGTTTCTTGGCCTGAGACAGGCTGATGTTACAGGCTCTTGTATGACCAGATCTCTGGTGAGTGTTTCTCAATAGGGGGAGCACGTTGGTGCGGTGGAGGGTCCGGTGTATTTAACATCACTATTATCCACTCACGGCTTCAGATTGTCAGGAGTGATTATCTTGGGCACGTTGCATGAATATATGAACACATGGACTTTATCCCAGTGGACTGCACTTTATTTATTTATTTATTCATTTTAGCGCTGCTAGTGTGTTGTAGTATATCCTTTGTTTGATTGTTACTATATATGCACCTCCTTTTCATACAACGCATCATATGTTAGATGCTGGATTACTCACTTAAATTGTATCCCGCTTTTTGACACTTTTACCTACAGGTAAGCCTATAATAAGGCTTACCTGTAGGTACAAATAATATCTCCTAAACCGGCACGGTTTAGGAGATATTTACAGTGCATGCAGCCGCTCGCTCGAGCGGCGCATGCGCTCTGAAGGTCCGGGGGGACCTTCAATTAACTTGCGGGAGTGACGTCATCGCGGCTCCGGCCAATCAGCGCGCTGGAGCCGTCTCTTCCGGCCAATCAGCGCATCGGAGCCGCCGAACCCGGAAGAGACGACGAGGGATCATGGCAGCGCCCGCATCGATGTCCGGGGGTCCGTGTCGGGGCTTCGTTTTAAGGTAAGTTTTTAAGTTCATTATGCCTTTGTCTTGCAGGTTTTTTTTTTTTTTTTTTTTTTTTATATAGGGTTTACAACCGCTTTAATGTTACTTGTTCTACTATGTTTGTAATGATAATTACCTCTAACAATAAGCCTTAGACTTTTGCTATAAATTGTACACTGAATACCGTATACAGTATCTCCACTGTACTTACAGATATAACTCTTTACTCTATAATTGATACATGGCTAATTTCTGTACAGAAACAGGTCTAATTTCAATAAATAATTTTATTTAAAAAAAAAAAAAAGATTCTTGTGTCATTTCCATACCTTTCTTTCTAATTCCCATTCCAGGGCCACAGCCTTCCGTTCCTGGTGAGCTCACACAGCTCTCCTGCCACATTCTGAATTCTTCTTCAGGACAACAACCCACTGCTAAGCCTGGCAATCCCTTAATCATAGGAAAAATCCCTCTGAGGGGGAGGTAACGCCTTCTTCTGTCCAAGCCAAACTAGCTGTAGTCAGGTAGCTACCAAGGGGTTAATGTGTTTTTCTTCTGTGTGCCTGTTTTTCCTGTCTATGCTCATGTCCTCACAGCCAGGTGCAATTTGTTACAATGTAGATGTGTGGTGGATGTGTGAATATGAGGAATTGATTGGCTACACTTTCCGAACAATTTTCTAGAGATCCACATAAAAAGGGCTGAATGAAATGACCTGAGAGCACTGCCTAGGAAATACTGCCAAAATGTAATCTGTTATGATGCTGACTGTGCCCCAATTGGGATGCCAGTCGGGTTTCCTTGAGGGGCTGGGAACCTGAGGACTCTGATGGGCTTTCAGTTGCCAGCTATGGACCGCCTGTAACGATCATTGCCAATCATGGACTCTTAGGCTCGATTAAACATATGAATTTGAAACTTCTCAAAGATTAAACTATAATTTTAAACCATGTTAGAGTGGCTATATGTCTATGCCTTCCACACATATGGACTCGCTGAGCAGAAAGTATATTCTTTTATCTTAGGTCTTATACCCTTCCCACACCCTCCCATTGGCCTTTACCAGGGCCTTTAGACCATGGGCAAGGACAGACTTCCTGAACACATAATCACTATGATTTAAATCAAATACAATCTTGTGCTTATCTCAATAAAAAACAAATTATTGAAAAAATGAATAAAAAAACAGTGCTGCTCCCTGTGTAAGCCTGAACACAAGACTCATATAGAGGTGCATCTAAAAAAATCTGAATTTGATCAAAAAGGTAATTTTTTTCAGTAATTTAATTCAGAAAGTAAAACTCATATTGTACATATATTTATTACACACAGAGTGATATATTTCAAGCATTTCTTTATTTTAATTAAAAAAATTATGGCTTACAGCTAGTGAAAACCCAAAATTCAGTAACTCAGAAAATTAGAATATTACATAAGACCAAACGAAAAAAAGGAAATCATCATTGACTGTGGAAACTTCACACAAGACCTCATGCAATTGGATTCTATGCCTCTCCGTTCTTCCTCCAGACTCTGGGACCTTTATTTACAAAGGAAATGCAAAATGTACTTTCATCTGAAAAGGGGACTTTGGACCATTGAGTCCAGTGCTTTTTCTCCTTAGCCTAGGTAAGATTGACTTGACACAAGGAGTGCAACAGTTGTAGCCCGTGTCCTGGATACCTCTGTGTGTGGGGGCTCTTGAAGCACTGACACCAGCTGTAGTTCACTCCTTGTGTATTCGCCCCAAGTTCTTGAATGGCCTATTCTTTACAATCCTCTCAAGGCTGCAGTTATCCCTGTTGCTTGTGCGCCTTTTTCTACCACACTTTTTCCTTCCACTCAACTTTCCCTTAATATGCTTGGATACAGCATTTTGTGAACAGCCAGCTTCTTTAGCAATGACCCTTTGTGACTTACCCTCCTTGTGGAGGGTGTCAATTTCTTCTGGACAACTGTCAAATCAGCAGTCTTCCCCATGATTGTGTAACCTACTGAACCAGACTGAGAGAAGATTTAAAGGCTAAGGAAACCTTTTCAGGTGTTTTTAGTTAATTAGCTGATTAGAATGTGACCATGAGTCTACAATATTGAACTTTTTCACAATATTCTACTTTTCTGAGATATTGAATTTTGGGTTTTCATTAGCTTTAGGCCAAAATCATCAAAATAAAAGAAAGAAATGCTTCAAATATATCACTCTGTGTGTAATGAATCTACTGTATATAATACATGAGTTTTACTTTTTGAATTGAATTACTGAAATAAATGAACTTTTTGATGATATTCAAATTTTTTTAGATGCACCTGAAGATTTTTTAACAGAGAAACAAGTGTGCATCCCTTATCGGCAAACAATCAATGCTCAGTGATTACAGTAAACATAAATACTCCAAAAAAGTTAATCAATGTGTAAATTAATGACAATAGGTGCTAATATATAGACATTAATAAAAAAAAATTCACAAACATTTATAAAAATCAATCCAAAACAATAAAGTGAATATCCAAGTGACTGCTTGGTGCTGGAAAAAAAATACACAATGTTTAGGTGTTCAAAGAGATGCCATCCCCACATATAAGCACACCTCTTACCAGAACTCAAATTATACCGATCTCACTTGTAGAGCCTCCATTCCCAGTAGACGCCTGTTACGAGGAAAAGCGTCTGGTTGAGCCGCATCTGTGACTTCCTCAAGCACAGGCCAGCTGGTGAGGACCGTGGCCGTGCTTGCAGTCTGTTTGTTCCACAGATTTTATGCTTCTGTTGTGTAAGTGTAATACTTTTTTTAATAAATGGTGGTTTTTATATACTACACTATGAAGCCTCTTTGTCTTCCATATATGCCTGAGCTTTATTGTGATTTAGCACAGGTACGCCTCATGTAAATCCAGCTGATTCCCTGGGGTGACAACAGTATTCAGACTGGATATGAAGGATTTTTTTCAAGTTGCTTATATTTGTGGAGAACCAAATGAGTGAGATCTCTATAATTTGAGATCATTTAATTCTGGTAAGAGGCGTACGTTGGGATGGCAGCTCTTTGCACACCTTCCCGTTGTGTTGTTTATTTGAGAACCAAGCAGACACTTGGATATTCACTTTAAGAATGGACTCATTGTTTTTAGATTGATTTTTATAAATTTTTATGAATTTTTGTGAATTTTTGATTATGATTAATTTACACATTGATTCACTTTATTAGAGTATTTTTGTTTGCTGTAATCACTGAGCATTGATTGTTTGCAGGTAAGGGATGCACACTTGTTTCTCCTTTTATAATCACTTTGATTGACTGTCAAAGTGGTCACAAGATTAGAATCCTGTTCCACCTGCTTCTGAAAAAAAAACAGAGACTGGGAACTCTATTACGGTTCAATTACTGTTCCAGGGGAGCGTTCCCAGCACAGAAACCTCAACTGTTATGAATGAATATGTGCAACATGTGGCCACATGCATTTTGTGGTTGGACTAAGGTTCAATAAACATATTTATACACAGACTTACAGAAGAGCAATAAAAATCTATCATTTAAAAATACAATTATTTTTTTCTTGACACATTCAAATAACAGCTTGTAAAGGGTTGGCCTTAAGAGATAGAGTTCAAAGTGTAGGAGAGTGTTTGGAGTAAATGATTTAGAGATATAAAGAACAGGCACTATCCTCACTTCAAATGAGAGTCCTTTTGCAATGTTCAAACACCAGAGAGGCAAAGAAAAACTATCAAAAAAAAAACTATTTTTCTTGACACATTTGAATTGTATTGTATTGCAGGTGTGGTGCTGTGCGATGGCGGTCAACCTGAAGTGGGTGTAGGGAGAAGCCAATGCCTGTGATTGGCACTGAAATTTCAAGAGATTTGAGTGGCCATTTTGGTGCAGTCTTCATATACTGTACATATCACATGCCTGGCCATTTTAGAGGGAGTTCTGCATGGGAGATGGAAGAGGCAACAGCAACTATATAAGTAAGAAGCTAGTGCCACGTGACTACCTCTGTTCAGGGAGCAGATTTGCTCCCCAGAAGGAGAAATGAGAATTCAGAATTTGCCACTATTCACAAGTTGTACTATGTACCCGATACTCATTCACATGGGGGATAGAATCTAGGGGGCCCCTTGTTGAAGGGGGTTTCCAGATTCCAATAATCCCCCTGCCTGCAGACCCCCACAACCACTGACCACAGTTGTGGGGATGAGGCCCTTGTCCCCATCAACATGGGGACAAGGTGCTTTAGGGTGGGGGGGGGCAGAGCTCCCTTGCCCCAAAGCACCCCTCCCCCCATGTTGAGGGCATGTGGCCTGGTATGGTTCACTCACTCTTCACCCCCCCTTTCTTTACATTCATCTGTCAGTGGGGAAGCCCGCTGACAGATGATGAGTCATGGTTGCTAAGGATGCAGGTGGCCGGCTTCATGGCCTGCTGCTTAACAGCCAGCTATTCTTTATACAGAATTCAAATCGGTTGATTAGGTTTTTAGACCGATCCGTATTCTAATCATTGTGAAATGTTGGAATTCGTTAGAAAATGAATAAACTAAACAAATTTTGAAAACTAAATTAAATTTAATGAAAACTAAACTAAACCAATTCTGAAACCAAACTACACGAATTCCATAACTAAACAAAATTAGTAACATAAGGAATCTATCCAAAACTAAACGAAACAAATGTTTCGGGTCTGCACATGTCTAATATCAGGTATACCACATTTGAGGATTTGCAGCTAAAAGTGCCCTGTATTCTGTACCCTTACTGTGATCCCAGGATATGTACACAGATATATACAGAGTATATATATACAGTCAGGTCCATAAATATTGGGACATTGACACAATTCTTATCTTTTTGGCTCTATACACCACCACAATGGATTTGAAATGAAACAAACAAAATGTGCTTTAACTGCAGACTTTCAGCTTTAATGTGAGGGTATTTACATCCTAATCCGGTGAAAGGTGTAGGAATTACAACAGTTTGTATATGTGCCTCCCACTTTTTAAGGGATCAAAAGTAATGGGACAATTGGCTGCTCAGCTGTTCCATGGCCAGCTGTGTGTTATTCCCTTATTGCCCCATTTACAAGAAGCAGATAAAAGGTCCAGAGTTCATTTCAAGTGTGCTATTTGCATTTGGAATCTGTTGCTGTCAACTCTCAATATGAGATCCAAAGAGCTGTCACTATCAGTGAAGCAAGCCATCATTAGGCTGAAAAAACAAAACAAACCCATCAGAGAGATAGCAAAAACATTAGGTGTGGACAAATCAACTGTTTGGAACATCCTTAAAAAGAAAGAACGCATCTGTGAGCTCAGCAACACCAAAGACCCGGAAGACCATGGAAAACAACTGTGGTGAAGGACCGAAGAATTATTTCCCTGGTGAAGAAAACACCCTTCACAACAGTTGGCCAGATCAAGAACACTCTCCAGGAGGTAGGTGTATGTGTGTCAAAGTCAACAATCAAGAGAAGACTTCACCAGAGTGAACACAGAGGGTTCACCACAAGATGTAAACCATTGGTGAGCCTCAAAAACAGGAAGGCCAGATTAGAGTTTGCCAAACAACAACTAAAAAAGCCTTCACAGTTCTGGAACAACATCCTACGGACAGATGAGACCAAGATCAACTTGTACTAGAGTGATGGGAAGAGAAGAATATGGAGAAGGGAAGGAACTGCTCATGATCCAAAGCATACCACCTCATCAGTGAAGCATGGTGGTGGTAGTGTCATGGTGTGGGCATGTATGGCTGCCAATGTAACTGGTTCTCTTGTATTTATTGATTATGTGATGGCTGACAAAAGCAGCAGAATGAATTCGGGAGTGTTTCGGGCAATATTATCTGCTCATATTCAGCCAAATGCTTAAGAACTCATTGGACGGCGCTTCACAGTGCAGATGGACATTGACCCAAAGCATACTGCGAAAGCAACCAAAGAGTTTTTTAAGGGAAAGAAGTGGAATGTTATGCAATGGCCAAGTCAATCACCTGACCTGAATCCGATTGAGCATGCATTTCACTTGCTGAAGACAAAACTGAAGGGAAAATGCACCAAGAACAAGCAGGAACTGAA
Source organism: Pelophylax lessonae (assembly GCF_965119305.1). Taxonomy (NCBI): domain Eukaryota; kingdom Metazoa; phylum Chordata; class Amphibia; order Anura; family Ranidae; genus Pelophylax; species Pelophylax lessonae. The sequence goes on from NC_138768.1 coordinate 144,495,309, forward strand.
AACAGTTGCAGTAGAGGCCTGGCATAGCATCCCCAGGGATGAAACCCAGCATCTGGTGATGTTGTCTATGCATTCCAGACTTCAGGCTGTAATTGACTGATTTGCAACCAAGTATTAAAAAGTGAAAGTTTGATTTATAATTGTTAATCTGTCCCATTACCTTTGGTCCCAAAAAAGTGGGAGGCACATATACAAACTGTTGTAATTCCTACACTCTTCACCTGATTTGGATGTAAATACCCTCAAATTAAAGCTGAAAGTCTGCAGTTAAAGCACATCTTATTTGTTACATTTGTTACATTTCAAATCCATTGTGGTGGTGTATAGAGCCAAAAAGATCAGAATTGTGTTGATGTCCCAATATTTATGGACCTGACTGTATATTGCATATATATATCTTCTTCATGCAGGGAGATGTTCCATTTAGTACTTCGCTGTATAGGGAACTTCTTACAATAAGCTGTCTTAAGGCCCGTACACACGATAAGATCTGTAGGGAAAATTAGTCAGACGACCGATCTGCCGATTTTCGGATTGTTAGTATTGGGTTTTGACAGCCAACTCCGACTTTTCGGCTGACAAAATCCTGATGTGCAGGCTATATAATTTTTGTCGTCCGTAATACAACGTCCGATTTTCGTCTCATTAGTACAGATTTCCACGGAAAAAAATCTTAAGAGCAAGACTAGGCATGCTCAGAGACGAAAGAACACATACAAAGCAATCCAACACATGCATCACTTCTTAAGTAGAATTCTGTCATACAGGAAAATTCCTATGAAAATAACCTCTTCACTTTCCACATCAGACTAGCATACCACAAAAAATGGACGACAGATCGTTCGATAATCTGATCGTGTGTACGGGGCTTTATACTGGACAGTTGTTCATATACTAGATGGGATTCCAGAAATATTTCTCAAACCCGTTTGTCTTTTTGCAAATGAGGTTGGTGTTTTGTGTTTTTTTTTTTTTTTTAGAACTTTCTAGTGTGTGTTATAGGTGACCTCCAGTGGGTCCTTTCCAATCAGTTTATAATGTAAAACACTGTTTTTGAAGATGGTAAAAACATTCCTGATCTGTGTGTTGTTTGTCACTGGATTATATCCCTGTTTTATAAAATCCTTCCTGAGGTGTTCCAGTTGGGCATTTTTCTCTGTGGTGACTGAACAGATCTGATCAGATTTTATGACCTGACTATAGATGACAGATTTTTGTGCCTATGATGGAAGCTGTCATGCCTGAGATATGTGAGACAGACTGTGTGTCTTCAATACATGGGTGTTTGCAAGCGTTTTATTTTAATATGTATTGTATAGTGTAGGAAGCTTACTTTTGTTTGTGAGTGGTTAAATTGTGAGTGGAAGTTGTAGTTCAAAACATCATCAATTTAGCCAATATGGGCCCTGGGTTTTTTTGAGGAATGTTGATAGGTTCTCCCTCCCTATTTTAGCCATAAAAAGATTTGCGAATAGGAGGTAATGGGGAAGTATGTTAGGTACAGTCACTGTAGTCTACCTAAGCAGAAGCAGTGTTTTCAAACTCAGACAAGACTTAAGAACAACCCCCTCCCCCCTTCCCCTCTTCCCTGTAACATACAAAAGAGATTTTCTATAGTCCACAGAGAGAGAGTTCGAACAATGCTAACTGATAAAGAGTAAGGCCCTGTTCACACGGGTTTTCCGATCCGGTCCACCTGTCAGTTTTTCAGGCGGACCTGATCGGATGCTCCATGCATGCTCCATGGATGCTCCATGCTCCGATCTGATCCTGTCCGTGAAATCCAAATGGATGAAAACCCTATTTTCCATCCGTCTGGAGGATCGGATGAAAACGGACAAGCGGTCCGTTTTCATCTGATCTCCCATAGAGGAGAACGGGCCTCTGACAGCTCCGTCTCTGCACACAGAGCAGAGACTGAGCTGTCATCTGCCTGCTCAGCGAGGATCAGGGGATCGATCCCCGCTTAGCAAAACGGAGTCCAGCGGGCGCACCGCCCATGTGAAAGGGGCCTAAGACTTTCTGGCAGCTTGGATAGAGTAGGTAATGTGGTGGGCATGTTGAGTACAAGAGGTAATGCGGTGGGCATGTTAGGTATAGAAGATAATATGATGACATATTAAGTACAGGAAGCAATGCAGATGTATGTTAGGTACAGAAAGTAATGCAATGAGTATGTCAGAAACCGAAAGTAATGCAGTGGCATGTTTGAGAAGGTTATTTAGTGGGTATGTTAGGCACAGTTATTAATGCACTGGACATTTAAGTACAGAAAGTAATACAGCGTGCATGCTGGGAACAGAAGGTAATATGGGGAGCATATTAGGTATAGGAGGTAATGTGATGGGCATGTCAGGTACAGGAGGAAATGCAATGGAATGTTAGGTACGGGAGGTACTTTGGTGGGAATGATAGGTACATGAGTTATTCTGGTGGTATATCAAGTACAGGAGGTAATGCATTGGGCATTCTAGGTTCAGGAGGTACCACAGTGGGAATTTTAGGTACAGGAGGTAATGAGGAGGTATAATAGATACAGAAGGTATAGGAATGGGTATGTTAGGTACAGTAGGTAATCTGGTGGGCATATTAGGCACAGGAGATACTGCAGTCAACATGTTAGCTCCTGAAAAAATGTTACAGAGATACAATCTGTTATAGCTGGAGCAATAGGTACTGACTGAAGCCTAGGGATTCTGACTGCTATCTTGCATTGGGATTTAGGTGTGTCAAGCTATACCACTGGTATATGGGGACAAGGACCTCACTGTTGCAACAAATTCACAAGAATGTTAACAGAGAACTGAAATAAATGAGTATACTATGAAGATGTTACAGAATAGAAAAGTAGTTTTAGCCTAATTAACCTTTTAAATGTGTAAGTGAACTGGACTCAAGTTATGCTCAAGTCACATTTTCTAAACTTACATCTTTACCCGATTTAGAAAGAAAGTGAACTTTTAGAAAATTATTATCAGATCTCATTAACTTGCCCAGAACAGCAACTGACTTGTAAAATGAATCACTTTAATTTCCAATGCATATTGTGTATGAGACCTAATGTATGACTATAATCTTGACTGGTGCTCTTCGTCCTTTTGTTATCCAGGGATCCACTTGACAACTTTATTGATTGAAAACTGGCAACTGTTCAATAAGTACATCTATTTCTCATCTGCAAATGATATTACATATATTCTGAAATATTTGATTGCAATAAAAATTGAACATGCTTTAAAAAAACATTTTAAGGAAATGTCAGTTATTTTTTTGTGTTCAAAACACTACTGTAACATGGTTTTTAGCTTTTTTTTTTTTTTTTTTTATACATAAATGGCTAAAACAATTTCAGACTCAATAATAGGCAACTTTTTAAATTTACAAAAAGTTTTTACTTTTACTTTTGTTCTAAAATTGTATTTTAAATTTATGATGTATTTAAAAATAATGGCAATGCTCCATTAATTCTTCTATTCTTTTATTAAAATGTATACAATGTTTTTAAGCCAAGTAAACCTGATTTAATTTTATGCTGGTTGTTGAAAAGCTAATTTACATAGCACAAAGCTTGTGAAAATTTCTGTAAACCAGCATGCTAACAGATTGCACGCATAGTTCACGTGTGTATGAGGATAACATGTAAAGCGTTGGCTAAGTGTTGTTTCCATTGGATCAACCTCAAACTTCCAAGAAAAACATGTTTATCAATCCCGCTGAAAGCATACCCCTCTATGCTTTTGCAGAAATATCCAGCTGCTGAACGGTCAATGTGAAAGCACAGAATGTGAGGGGTGTGTCAGGAAACGAAACTCCCTTGTGGTTTTACTGACAACTAAGGCAGCAAAAATGTTACACTTCTTTACTGAATCAACACAGGTTAAAAGCAAAGCATGCATACTTTCTATTAAGTATTGTATTTTTCTGAATTTTGTATTCTCACAAATTGAAATGATTTAATAGATAGATAGATAGATAGATAGATAGATAGATAGATAGATAGATAGATAGATAGATAGATAGATAGATAGATAGATAGACAGACAGACAGATAGATAGATAGATAGATAGATAGATAGATAGATAGATAGATAGATAGATAGATAGATAGATAGATAGATAGATAGATAGATAGATAGATAGATAGATAGATAGACAGACAGACAGACAGACAGACAGACAGACAGACAGACAGACAGACAGACAGACAGATAGACAGATAGACAGACAGATAGATAGATAGATAGATAGATAGATAGATAGATAGATAGATAGATAGATAGATAGATAGATAGATAGATAGATAGATAGATAGATAGATAGATAGATAGATAGATAGACAATGTTTTTCTACACATTTCCCAGGCAACAAGGGCTTACCATTATTACCTTTCCAAATAATAGCGCTATCTTGCCATGCTTGTTAAGCTGAAAATATTTCTAAATCACTTTAAATGCCAATGCATATTGTGTACAAGACATAATGCATCACTGTTATCTAGATCAGTGCTCTTCAGCCCTTTTGTCATCCCTGAGATACACTTGACAATTTTGTAAAACTGGCAACTGTGTGATAAATACATCTTTTTCTCACCTCCGAATAAAATGACAAATATTCAGAAATATTTAATTGGAATGAAGATTGAAAGTGCTTTTAAAACAACTTTAAAGGAAGTTTCATGTTTTTTTTATATTATTATAGCATGGCTTTTATCTTTTTTTTTTTTCAGCACATAACTGGCTTAAACTATTTCAGACTCAATAAGAAGCATTTTATTAAATTTATAAAACAATGTTTTTACCTTTGTTCTAAAATTGTATATCTTTAACCAATGATGTGTTCAACAATAATTGCAATGCTTCTTTAATTCTTTTATTAAAATGTATTCAATGTGGAATGGTACATGACAATTAGGCTCCGTTCACATGTAGGCGTTTTGGGGCGTTTTTGGGGAGTTTTTCTGCTCTAGGATCAGCTCTCAAAACGCCCAACAAGACAAATCCTATTCATTTCAATGGCCCCTATTCACATCTGAGCGTTTTGACGCTGTGAGCAAAACGCCCAACGTTCAAAAAAGTACACGAGCTTCTTTTTGGGCAGATTACAGGCGTTTTCCATTGGTCTCTATTCAATCTAAAAACGCCTGCACAAAAAACGCCTGTAAAAACGCCTGTAAATCGCGTTAAAAATGGTGGTAAAAAACGCGCGAAAACGCTACGCTCAGGTGTGAATGTAGCCTTAAAATTTTTTGTTCTCACCTAGTAATCTTGCCAGTAAGGCCACTTTCACACATACGGTGCGTTCAGTTTATCAGTTCAGTCAAAATGTATCCATTTTTCATCCGTTTTTTCATCCGTTTTTCATCTGTTTTTTCATCAGTTTTTCATCTGTTTTTTTTTACATCCACTACCAATGCAAAAAAGGATGAAAAACGGACCGTTTGTCCGTTTACATCAGTTTTTCGTCCGATCCATTTTTTTGACGGATGAAAAATAGGGCATTCATCCGTTCCAAAATACGGACATTGATGGAAGAAGATGAAAAGAGTTGTTAACGGATGATCATCCGTTGTCATCCGTTTTTTCATAGAGATGCATTGATGTCCGTTTTTCATCCGTCAATGGATGGATGAAAAACAGACAAATGGACCGTAGGTGTGTAAGGGGCCTAATGCACTCCCTGATTTAGGGTGACAATGCCTACTAACTGTACTGTACAGAGTAGGAGCAGTGTTGTCACCCTAAGGCCCCTTTCAAACTGACAGACTGATCAGTCCACCTGTCACTTTTTCAGGCGAACCCGATCATACCATCCATTGCTCTCCATGTGTGCGCTGACAACTGCCAACATCTGACCCTGTCCATTAAAAACAGACGGATGGGGATCCATTCTCCATCCTTCCAGCGGATCAGATCAGGTCACAGTTGGATGGAAACGGACAGGCAGTCCATTTCTATCTGACAGCCCATGAAAGACAGTGGGCTGTGTCTGTGTCTGCATCAGTGGAACTGGCACTGATCTGTCATCCACCTGCTCAGCGGAGATGATGAAATGGGCCTAGATAGATAGATAGATAGATAGATAGATAGATAGATAGATAGATAGATAGATAGATAGATAGATAGATAGATAGATAGATAGAATTCTTCTACTTGTTTCCCAGGCAATAATGATTTGCCATTACTAGATTTCCAAATATTTGTGCTACCTTGCCTTGCTCATTAAACTGGAAATATTTCTTAAACATTAATAACAATTAAAAAAAAAATACATGACTGTATGTCACTCTTACCTCTCAACTTTCTGGAAAGGGGGACACCTTTAAGCACAAACTATGGATATACCCCAGTTACAGGGAACAGAAAAAAAAAACGCAAAATATGATTGGTTAAAACAGGAAAAAAAAAATCAAAAATGTAATATATGACAGCTCACCATTCATTGGCTGTGGTGGCTGCAATAGTTTTCTTTTCTTTTTTTTGGGGCTTTTTGGTTTCAAAATAGGGACAGTTCCTTCCAATGAGGGACAGACGGAAGCTATGATGTCACTGGCTTAACTCTAAGCTCTTTGGAAGTGTTCAGTATGCCCAGAGACTGAAGAGGTTAGAACAAGTCAAGATTGTAGAGCCACCCAATCCCTTTTATGATACTCACAGGTACCGCCACACACCTTTTTTAGTCCCCTTGTGATAGCAAAACAGTTGAAGAATATGTTACCCCAACAATTCATATTCCTGATATGTGCCTGTTATACCATGTACTTGTGGTAAAAGGTATCCTGTTCTATTTGCATTGCTTCTTTTGTGTTAAATACTTGGTGATCCTGCCTGTCCCCCTGCTTTCCTCTTTCAAACTGACCACACTAGGCATGAGAGTACATCTCTCAGTTTTCTGGCTGTTCTGGGGGCACAGCCTGCCTGTCCTCCAATGAACAGACTTGTGCTAACATGCCCCCTCCCCTGCTCAGCCATTCACTGGGAAGTACAGTATTGATGTACATGGCAAACAAACGTTTTGCCTTTCATTTCAATTCTAAATTGAATGGGTTCATTTGCAAGGTAATGGTTCACATATACTTTAAGTGAAAACAAAAAAGTGTTAAACATGTAATTAAAGTTTGATTAAAATACATTTTTAAAAAAAGCCCCCTCTGTCACCCCCGTGCACCCACATACAAATGCAAACGATTTGCAAATGTAAACAAAAGTGCAACACACATTGGGTATCTCTGCACACAATGGGGTGAGAAAAATAATTGTGGGTCCCTCTTTTATGATTAAATCTAGACGGATAAACTGTAAAGCCATTTAAAGCATTACCTATTGCTTCTTTTGGGTACTGTTTATTTTTTCCATTTTGTGGCACACAGTTTTAAGGCTTGACATACACTATATTACCAAAAGTATTGGGACGCCTGCCTTTATACACACATGAACTTTAATAACATCCCAGTCTTAGTCTGTAGGGTTCAATATAGAGTTGGCCCACCCTTTGCAGCTATAACAGCTTCAACTCTTCTGGGAAGGCTGTCTACAAGGTTTAGGAGTGTGTCTATGGGAATGTTTGACCATTGTAACAGAAGCGCATTTGTGAGGTCAGGAACTGATGTGGACAAGAAGGCCTGGCTCACAGTCTCCGCTCTAATTAATCCAAAAGGTGTTCTATCGGGTTGAGGTCGGGACTCTGTGCAGGCCAGTCAAGTTCCTCCACCCCAAACTCACTCATCCATGTCATTGTGGACCTTGCTTTGTGCACTGGTTCAGATCATTTGGTGGAGGGAGGATTATGACGTGGGGTTGTCTCTCAGGTGTTGGGCTTGGCCCCTTAATTCCAGTGAAGGGAACTCTTAAGGCGTCAGCATACCAAGGCATTTTGGACAATTTAATGCTCCCAACCTTGTGGGAATAGCTTGGGGATGGCCCCTTCCTGTTCCAATATAACTGCACACCAGTGGAAAAAAGAAAGGTCCATAAAGACATGGATAAGCGAGTTTGGGGTGGAGGAACGTGACTGGTCTGCACCTCAAACCGACAGAACACCTTTGGGAGACTGCGAACCAGGCCTTCTTGTCCACATCAGTGCCTGACCTCACAAATGCGCTTCTGGACACACTCTTAAACCTTGTGGACAGCCTTCCCAGAAGAGTTGAAGCTGGTACAGCTGCAAAGGGTGAGCCAACCCAATACTGAACCCTACGGACTTATGCCCCATACACACGTGCAGATTATCTGCAGACTTTTGTCTGCAGACTTACCTTTTCTATGTAGTGCAAGGGCCTGTCGGATTGCATACAAATTGAAAGTGTTTAGGTTTGACCTCATATTATATGGTTTTGGTAAGTCTGCAGACAAAAGTCTGCAGATAATCTGCACGTGTGTATGGGGCATAAAGCTGGATACACACTATACAATTTTCTTTGGATTTTTTCCTTTGGATTTACCAAAACCATATTATATGAGGTCAAACCTAAACACTTTACATTTGCATGCAATCAGACAGGCCCTTGCACTACATAGTTGAAGGTAAATCTAAAGGAAATCTAACAACAAAAGTTGTATAGTGTGTATCCAGCCTAAAGCCCCGTACACACTATCAGATTATCTGAAGACTTTTGTCTTCAGATTTACCTTTTCTATGTAGTGCAAGGGCCGGCCGGATTGCATACAAATTGAAAGTGTTTATTTTTGACCTCATATTATATGGTTTTGGTAAGTCTGCAGACAAAAGTCTTCAGATAATCTGATAGTGTGTACAGGGCATTAGACTGGGATGCCATTAAAGTTCATGTGCGTGTAAAGGCAGGCGTCCCAATACTTTTGATAATTTAGTGTATTTGGTATCTCTTTACTCGACACTACTTTGTATATAAATTTGAGGATTAAATTGCGGTTGCGTGCACACAAATTCAACTTCAGCATTCAGAAAATATACAATGTTCTAGGGGTTTTCAGTACATTTATAGCAAAAAATGCAGATTATAATGTGTATAAAAAAAAAAAAAATGAATTACTTGCGCTGAATACCTGTTTTCATGCCCTGCTTGATATTTTAAAATAATTTGGTTTTCTTTTAAAACCATTTGTTACTTAATTAAAAAAATCATCTGTCAAAAATATGAGAAGGGGCGAACACAGGACAGGACAGACTGGGAGCAGCCAAACTGGTCTCTCCTATTTAAATATAGGAACATGATGACATATAGGGAGGGCGGTGAGAATAACCTCCAACCTCTGGTCAGTGAAGCTGGCTGAGCTAAAGCCAAGAGTTCATAGAGAATCTCAGGTCCTGCACTGTGCCCTGCATCACACCTGGAACACACACAGCAATGTGGGTCACATAGTTATGAAAGTGTACATGCATGCACTATTTTTAACTTGGAAATTTAGAGTGCATACAAAAAAAAAAAAAAAAAATACTTTAGTTGTGCTTTAAGGAAACAAAGAGCTGAACAGGGACTGCAGCTAATTATGTGGTATGTGTATGGCGTGTCAATATAATTGTAATTATATTTATTTAATTATCATGTACATGGCAGATTATTTACTCTAAAACAAATTTAATTTTCCATTCCATTTTAACTTTCTTAGGCTCCATTTACACCTGAGCGTATCGTTTTCAGGCGTTTTTTGGGGCTTTTTTCAGGCGTTTTTCTGGCTTTTTTGGGCTTTTTTCAAGTGTTTTTTCAGGTGTTTGGAGGCAGTCATTGACATCTAACAAAAATGCTTGTAATCTGCCAAAAAAGAAGCTCATGCACTTTTTTGAGCTTTATGCATTTTTCTTCAGCCAACAAAATGCTTATATGTGAACAGGGGCCATTGAAATGAATGGGATTTTGCTTGTTGGGCGTTTTGAGACTTTAGAGATAAGCGTTTTATGAGCTTAAAAACGCTCAGGTGTGAACAGGGCCTTGCGTATATCAAAAGGAGGTTTACATCAGTAAGAGAGAGCATGCTCCTGTGACGTAGAGGCAATGATGGGGGTTTTTTTGGGCAGGCTTCTGGAGGGGTGAAAATGGACTACAACAATAGCATGTACATTATTCAGTATTGTTCATAGCAACACAGTTAGCTTTTATCTACTAGCGCATCTTTACGTCATACACAATTTTTCTTTTTTCTTTTTTTTGCTAAGGTAAACTAACCCTTTAAACAGACACAGTTCTGCAAACTTCACGGGTTGTTGGTTTAGGAAGCCCCAAACTGGATTCTGATGTGCCATGAGTGCATTGTCAGATAATCCCGCTTTCACCATGGAAAAACTCACATAATAAATACAGTCTTCTTGTGTAAAGCAAATGGTGCTCAAAACGAGAAAGATGTATAATCCCAATCCCATCAATATATATTGTATACTACATGTCCTGGTTACTGGACTTCCTAAAAGTCGCCCCACACCATGCCCCTCTGAGGAAGTCTGGTAACCCAGACAAAACACAGAGGTGTTTGGCTGACCAGATTATAAAACTTGCCCGTACGCACATGCCTAGGTTGATTTACTAAAACTGGTGCATTCAGAATCTGGTTCAGCTGTACATGGTAGCCAATCAGCTTCTAACTTCAGCTTATATAAGTAAGCTTTGACAATAAAACCTGTGCAGAGTTGCACCAGATTTTGCACATTCCAGTTTTAGTAAATAACCCTCACGGTCTTGCATTTTACCTTGAGGGCTTATCAGTGCAATTGGATAATGTGTATTTGGGGTGACAGCTCCATGGCTCCTTTACCACTGCTGCCTACACTACAAACTATTGTCTAAAATCCACTGTGAATAGGAAAGGCCTGTTTAGCCCCTGTGCCTTAAAATTCTTGCATTTCGGGCATTTGTTCCTGGGCGCATATGGCCCCAAACAGCAACCAGCTGCCTCATTTTTCAGCCTCTTGTAGACTTTAAGCCCCGGTTCACACTTGTGCGAGTGCGGGGTTCGCATGTAATGTCGGAGCGCACTGCTCCTTCATTACATGCGATCGGCTGTGCGCTGCGAGTTTAGCCATACACTTTGTATGGCTAAATTCGCAACGCACCCGCGGCAAACACGCACAGGGACCCTTTTTGGCAGCCGCATCAGGATCGGATCGCACAGCGGTTCACACTTGTGTGATCCGATCCTGTGCGAACTGCAAGATTGCACTGCGATATGCGATCAAACTGGGGGTGTTGTTAAGATTACATTGACACCCCCAGCATATCTCATATGGCAGTGTGAACTGCCGGGGGTGCGTGTGCGATGCGGGAACAGGCTGCGGATTCGCAGCCTTCCCGCATCGCATAAGTGTGAACCGGACCTAACAGACTGCTGCCAGTGGGGCTAGAGGGTGCGCCTGTGTCTTATGGATGCATGAAAATGCCAGGGCCTGAGGCACAGGCGCTGGATGCTCAGGGTACAGGAGACCCAAGACGTCTAAGCCCTGGATAGTTACAGATTAAAGAGGGGCATACTCAACATGTTCAAAGTTCTCAATCAAGCTTTTCCCACTCAACAACAAAACTTCTCAGCCACTGCCCCTCTCTGTGTGATGAGCGCAGTGGTTGTGGAGTGATATTACTCACGATGAGCCTTTCATTTTATCAGGTTCAGAGTTACTGAGGTGCACTGAGGACAGAGAACGGATTTTATCAAAACTGAAGCATCCAGAATCTGAAGCAGCTATGCATGGCAAACAATCAGCTTCTAGCTTTCATTTTTAAAGCTGACCTGAACAATTTGAAGAGAGAAGCTGATTGGTTGCCATGCACAGCTGCTCCAGATTTTGGCTGCTCCAGTTTTAATAAATCCCCCCCTCAGAGTGTGGCAAGCACATGGACATTTGTGGTGCAGAACTGCAACGGAATTCTATGGAGTTTCTGCTATACACTTTATGAATTTTAAGGAATTTGTTTATTGCACAAGGTTTTGCAGGATGACAGCGGGATTATCCTGGCAACATACCCTGTGCACAATCTGAGTTTGCTAAGACAACAACCTGAATAAATGTGCTATGTTTATAAATGAATGATCCATATAGTGTGCATATATGAATGAATGATCCAAATAGTGTGGATAAATGAATGAATGATCAGTACAGTGTGGGTATTTAAATGAATGATCCATACAGTGTGGGGAAAAACAATTAATAAGGTCCTGTGGGACCACAAAAAAACAAAAACATATGCATCTTTAAATGCTATCAACACAAGCAAAATGAATGCTGGTGGTTTAGCTTTGTTTATCTACAAAAGAGTATATAGGTTATTATATACATATGAGGTTTTGATTGAGCTATGTGTGTTTAACCACTTCCCGACCGCCCGCCGCCTACTTACTGTGGCAGGGTGGCTCTCCTGCACAAACCGACGTACATCTACGTCGGTCGCGCACGGGAAGCAAGGGGGGGAGCGCACTCCCACCCCCACTCGGCAGCGGGGAAGCCGATGCGTGTGTCAGGTGGCTTGGATTGCCGCCTGACACCCGCGATCACTCCCAGCTGAGAGAGTAGGATGGGCAGCTGTTGTAAACACAGCCGACCATCCTTCTCCCTGAAATGATCACAGAGCTCATGTGATCCTTCTATATAGGATCACATGTCTCTGTGGTCATCTCAGAAGTCACGCCCCCCCCCCCTCACAGTTAGAATCACTCCCCTAGGGTCACATTTAATCCCTTAATCACCTATACTGTTAACCCCTTCCCTGCCAGTGTCATTATTACAGCAACAGTGAATATTTTTAGCACTGATTACTATAGTAATGTCACTGGTCCCCCCAAAAGTGTCAGAAATGTCAGTTAGGGGTCCGATCTGTCCGCCGCAATGTCGCAGTCCCGCAAAAAAATTGCAGATTGCCGCCATTACTAGTAAAAAAAAAAAAACTATAAAAATGACATAAATCTTTCCCGTAGTTAGTAGACACGAAAACTTTTGCGCAAACCAATCAAAATTCGTTTATTGCGATTTTTTTTACCAAAAATATGTAGCAGAAAGCAAATTGGCCTAAAATGTTTGATTTTGAATTTTTTTTTAAGAAAGTCATATAGAAGAATGTGAAAAATATATATATATATTTTTTTTTTCAAAATTGTCACTCTTTTTTGTTTATATCACAAAAAATAAAAATCTCACAGGTAATCAAATACCACCAAAAGAAAGCTCTAGTTGTGGGAAAAAAGAACATCAATTTTATTTGGGTACAGTGTCGCAGGACCGCGCAATTGTCTGTTAAAATAACGCAGTGCCGAATCGCAAAATAGGGCCTGGTCATTAAGTGGTTAAAGAGGAAGTAAAGTCTGTTGATTTTTTTTTGTTTTTTTTCTTACCTGGAAAGAAAAGGTATAATGTGCTTGTATGCATTGCTAGCACATTATGTGACACCTCCAAACAAAGTCGTCGTCGTCCCCGCTGGAGGCCGCATCCATTTTTGCCCGTCTTCCTTCTGGGTCTGCGGTATCCGGCTGTGCTACTGGCCAGATACTGCAGCCCCTTTATGATCTGCAGTTTTTAGCTGTTTTAAATTTTTTGTAACTTTGATTCTGTGACGAATAAGGTTGTATAAAATGTATTCTTCATTGGCAGAGTAATCTGATTTTTGCATTTGTAAAGGAAGGTGGAAAAAAAAAAAGAAAGCTTCATAACAGGAAAGCAATAGTATGATCATTCTTCGTTATTTTAATAAAGCATATAATCTCAAACAAAGAAGATAAATCTTAAAAAAATGAGTATCAAACATAAAAAGAAATGTGTTAAAATGTGCCAAAAGACATTAATAGAGAACAAAAGAGAATACAAATGTAGACAATCATAAATTGAAGAAGTGAATTAGCTCCTCTTTTCAATCAGAGTTGACTGCTAAATCATGATGCAGTCTGATCTCCTTGTAGATTAAAGTACATGTAAACCCAATCACTGAACTCTCATATAAGCTTTAAAGTAGTTGTAAACCCACTTTGTTGACAATTACCTATAGGTAAGCCTATATTAAGGCGTACCTATAGGTGCTATAAATATCTCCTAAACATGTACCGTTTAGGAGATATTTACAGTGCATTCAGCCGATGATGTCATCGGCGCATGCGCTCTGAAGGATCGGCCACCCGTGCCGTTCCTTCAGAGCCCAGTGCCGTGAACGGCGGCTCCCGCGCGCATGCGTGGAAGTGATGTAATCGCGCCTCTGTCCAATCAGATGGCCGGAGGACGCGGACCAGGGAGCAGGACGGCGGGACATGTCGGCCTTCCTGTCGAAGAGTGGGGGGCACTGCGGGGCTTCGTTTTTAGGTAAGTATTTCATAATGAGCTAATATGCAATGCACACTAGCTCATTATGCCTTTGTCTTAAAGGGTTTTTTTTTTTTTTTCATTTTTTTTGGGGGGGAGTTTACTTCCTCTTTAACATGTTAAAACAAAAGTAATTATCAATTATTTTAAATCTGTAGCTTTTAACCACTTCCTTACAGGACACTTTTACCCCCTTCCTGCCCAGGCCAATACTCAGCTTTCAGCGCTGTCACACTTTGAATGGCCATTGTGTGGTCATGAAACACTGTAGCCATATGACATTTTTATCATTTGTTTTCACAGAAATAGAGCTTTGTTTTGGTGGTATTTATTCAGTCCCCGTTCACACTGGGGCGACCTGTGAGGCGACCTGGTCGCCTCACAGGTCGCCGTAGGTCGCCTTCCATAGGGAAGCTGCAGACCTGTTCTAATAGGAGCGACACAAGTCGCTCCGACTTAGAAAAAGGGTCCGGAGCTTCTTTGGGGCGACCCGGAGCGACCGTCATAGGCTTCAATGTTATGAAGTCCGTGGCGGCCGCTCCGAGGTCGCCCCTGGAAGTCGGATCGCCCCAGTGTGAACGGGGCCTCACCACTGGGTTTTTTATTTTTTGCTAAACAAACAAACAAAAAAAGACTAAAAAAGAAAAAAAGTTTTTCATGTTTTGTCATAAAACTTTGCAAACAGGTAATTTTTCCTCCTTCACAGATGGGCATTGATAGGCACTGTTAGGCAGCACTGATAAGTGACACTGATGATAAAGCACTAATGGGCACCGATTGGTAGCACTGGTGGGCACTGATGAGCAGTATTGATAGGCGCTGATAGATGGCACTGGTAGGCACTGATTAGCAGCACTGCAGGGCACTGATTAGCGTCAATGGAGGGCACTGATTAGCAGCACTGACGAGCACTATGTGGGACCGATGTGCACACATGACCATGGGCTGCACTGATGGGTGGCACTGATGGGCAGCACAGAAAGGTGGCACTGATAGGCAGCACTGATGAGCATTAATCAGGACTTGGCGATCACAGAGTGCGGGGGAAGCGTGAGAACGAGAGGAAGTCTATGTATACCCTCCAGGCATTTTAAGCATTGAAGCTGTAGCCATCTTTTAGTTATAACGAAGGGCCAAGTGGTTAAAATAAGTACTTGATGATCCTGTCATAGTGGTCATTGTTCAGACACTTCATGTCATAGGGTGACAAAGCTCTCTTGGTGTCTACTAATTGTGCTTCTTTGTTATCATGTGGGGATCTGAAGGGGACTATAAGTGGCTGTTTCCACACTCCTTACTCAAGAATGGTCTACTGAAATCACTATCAGAAAACCCACCCTGGAAAAGGCCACTCAGCATTGTCAGCAGTTGATAGAGTGCATGCATGCAGACAGGAACGCTGCCAAGGGGCTAAAGAAGATCAACATCTACAAAAAGTTAATTAAAATAAAGTATATTATAACAAAATTTAGAAAAAAAAACGGCAATTTAACAATACACAGCACATTTGGCAAACTAAATATCATTCAGTTAGGATTTCCATCTTTTTTTAAAGTGACCTTGTTGCTATACTAAGCTTTTCCAGGCAAGCTCTCCTTGTGAAAGAAAACAGCTCTGATGCAGAGGTAGAGTCCCCATAAAGAAAACATCCCAGATCCAGAGGATTGGTCCCCAACGTCCACTGGGAAAAACACTTCCAGGAGTATTGATTTCCTTGTTCCCCCCCACAGCTCTCGTTGGCTTCTCCTGCTGACCTCCAAGCCACTTCTCTCCTATAGTATTGTGAAGGTCAGAAGGAGGAACCAATTACAGCTTGTATATAGACTATAGACTTATAGTGGTCGTAAACTTCTGACATTAACCACTTAAGCCCGGAAGATTTTACCCCCTTCCTGACCAGGGTTTTTTTTGCGATTTTTTACTGCGTGACTTTAACGGACAATTACGCGGTCGTGCGACGCTGTACCTAAACGAATTTGAAGTCCTTTTGGTGGTGTTTGATCACCTGTGCGATTTTTTGATCATGCGCTATAAACAAAAAAAGAGCGAGCGTAAATTTTGCAAAAAATAACAATATTTTTCACAATTTTTTATATGAAATTCCCCCAAAAAAATGTAAAAATCAAAATTTTTTACCATTTTTGGCCAATTTGTTTTCTGCTACATATGTAAAAAAAAAAAATTGCAAAAAGCGTATTTTGATTGGTTTGCGCAAACGTTATTGCGTTTACTAACTAAGGGAAAGATTTCTGTCATTTTTTTAACGCGTAATGGCGGCGATCTGCGATTTTTTTTGCTGTACTGCGACATTGTGGCGGACAGATCGGACCCTTGACTGATATTTTTGAAACTTTTGGGGTTACCAGTGACATTACTGCAGTAATCTGTGCTATACATATGCACTGTTACTGCAAAATGACACTGGCAGGGAAGGGGTTAACTTTATTGGGGAAGGAGGGGTTAAGTGTGTCCCTAGGGGCTTGCTTCTAACTGTGATTGGACATGGCTACTGGTGTAGGAACAATGATCAACGGTCCTACATAGTAGAACCGTATGATCACCATTTCTACACAGGGGAGAATGACAGGCGGCTTGTTTACATCAGCCGCCTGCCTTTCTCCCTCTGCACCGACGATCGCCGAGTGACCGGCGGACATCCGGTCGCACGCACGGACTTGCTGGGGAACGAGCCGGGGCGGGAGCGCGCCTCCGTGGGCGCGCGCTCGCCCGCTATTGGCTCATAAGCAAGTGACAGGCTAGTGACGTATATATACATCACTTTGCCTGGCCGGGGCTGACCACCGCCGTATATAGTCGTGCGGCGGTCGGCAACCGGTTAAATATGTACAAAGCATATTCTTCTATAGTGTGTACTAGCCTCAAGCTTAAGCACCTTGTGTGATTTTTATCTTCTCTCTTCCCTCTGCTATCTATGTGACTCACTTCTGACAGTTTATGCCAAAATCATAGAGTCCTGGGGGATGACCCTGCCCCTCTCCAGGACAGAAAAAGCGATTGACAGCCTTAGATTCTTGATCCTGCAAGAAATGTGTTCTGTGCACTCTCCAGTGTTATTAGCCCTGCAGAGTATATCACAGAAAGTTACAGATCCCTCCCCCTAAGCGATGGAGATAAAGAGAGGGGAAGGTGTTCTGTAGTCCTAACACACTTTCTGTCCTAGGATGACAACACTACTTCGCCACAAATAGAATAAAATGAGTAAGTGTTGTCACCCCCATGTTATGGAAATGAAGAGGGAGAAGGTGTTCTGTAGTCTTAACACACTTTCTGTCCTAGGATGACAACACTATGCCTCCATAAATACACTACAGTGAGTGAGTGTTGTCACCCTGGGACAGGAAGTGTGTTACTGGCAGCATCACCAGATGAATGTAAAAAAAAATTAAATAAACAAAACAGCAAATCCATTCACCAAATCCAAGGACTGGTAAACTGCAATGTATTACATTTTTGTCTGATGGTTTATTTAGACTTAAAAAAACCGTTCAAATACACACATAAGAAAACATCACTATTCACTAGAATCTAGTTTTCTTTGCTATGTGAAAGTAGAAAATTTTGTGAAGCTTTCCAACTATTACTTTCAGTTTGCGCTCAAGTACCAGGCGGTGGATCTTTTTAAACTCTTTTCCTATCAGTAGGTATTCTCAGTATCAGCAGTTAGGGTGAAAAAATCAGCAACATCAGTGATGGATCCATCAAGCATGAAATGTATGCCTAACCTTGAATCAGCAGTCAGTCTGACTGCTATTGACAATTTACAGGTATATCTGTGACTTTGTGAATGTCATCATGATGCTGTCTCTAGAAAAGAGTACCTTGTAGTTTGCTGACTGACGTTGTTAAAAAAACCCAGCTGCATTTATTACTGGCTCCAGTTACACAAAATGCTGTAAAAAAAGGGTAAAAAATGTTAACTCCTAACTGTAAAAGGTTAATTAACTTTGTTGCTCACCCCTAGTATAAAAAATGGCCATATAATATTCCTACTTTGGATACAACAAGATGAGGAGCAGCAGAACCCACAAGTACGTTAAAGTTATTGTAGGTTGTTTTTGCATATACTTTCTTCACTTAGCATCTTCTGGAGTAAAAAAAAAAAATGTACAAATATGTTTTCCATTTTTTTTAAGTCAAATAAAAGTGATTTACTGAAATATTGCATGTGAATATTTCTTATTTACAATTTCCAGCCAGCATGTGGAGCTTTAAGCTTTTTTTCACATGCAATTAAGCTGACTATCTTTAACCACTTAAGCCCCGGAAGATTTTACCCCCTTCCTGACCAGGGGGTATTTTGCGATTCGGCACTGCGTGACTTTAATGGACAATTGCGCGGTCGTGCGACGCTGTGCTCAAATGAATTTGACGTCCTTTTTTTCCCACAAACAGAGCTTTCTTTTGGTGGTATTTGATCACCTGTGCAATTTTTTGATCATGTGCTATAAACAAAAAAAGAGCGACAATTTTGCAAAAATAACAATATTTTTCACTATTTTTATATGAAATTCCCCCCCCCAAAAAAATGTAAAAATCTAAATTTTTTTCAATTTTTGACCAATTTGTTTTCTGCTACCTATGTTTGGTAAAAAAAAATCGCAATAAGCGTATTTTGGTTTGCGCAAAAGTTATTGCGTTTACTAACTAAGGGAAAGATTTTTGTCATTTTTGTTGTTTTTTTTTTAACGAGTAATGGCAGCGATCTGCGATTTTTTTGCAGTACTGCGACATTGCGGCGGACAGATCGGACCCTTGACTGACATTTTTGACACTTTTGGGGTTACCAGTGACATTACTACAGTAATCAGTGCTATACATATGCACTGTTACTGTAAAAATGACACTGGGAGGGAAGGGGTTAACTTTATTGGAGAGGGAGGGGTTAAGTGTGTCCCTAGGGGCGTGTTTCTAACTGTCATTGGATGTTGCTGTGTGTGTGTAACCAGGGCCGATCCTGGGAGGGTGCACGGGGTGCACCGCACCCAGGCGCCGCGAGCTGAGGCGGAGGAGGGGCGCCGAAGCTCCAGTGACAGGGCCGGTGTTCTAAAATTTAATACATAGCTCAGCTGACAGAGAGGCGGCAGCAGGACTGGTTGCTTAGCTGAGAGGAGGCGGGACGGAGAGAAGACATCCTCGGGTCTGAGAGGAGGCGGGACGAACTGCTTAGCTGGGAGGAGATGGGACGGAGGTAGAGAAAAAATGTAATCAGCAAGCTCTGCATTATTACAATTATGCTCGACCTCCGTCCCGCCTTCTCCCAGCTAAGCAGTTCGTCCCACCTCCTCTCCGCCTCCTCTCAGACCCGAGGATATTTTTTCTCCGTCCCGCCTCCTCCCAGCTAAGCAGTTCGTCCCGCCTCCGCCCCGCCTCCTCTCAGACCCGAGGATATCTTCTCTCCGTCCCGCCTCCTTCCAGCTAAGCAGTTCGTCCAGCCTCCGCCCCGCCTCCTCTCCGTCCTGTCTCCTCTCAGCTAAGTAATCGGTTCCGCCTCCTCTCTGTCAGCAGTGACATGGCGGGGCGCCATTTTTAAATGTGACGTAAAAAACTGCAGTGGCGTGCGCCTCTCATCACGGCCAGGTAAGACCCCTCCACAGCCTCTGACCACCTCCCCCTGTACCATGTCCGCAGCCTGAGACAGCTCCCCCCTGTACCATGTCTGCAGCCTGACACAGCTCCCCCCTGTACCATGTCCGCAGCCTGAGACAGCTCCCCCCTGTACCATGTCCGCAGCCTGACACAGCTCCCCCCTGTACCATGTCCGCAGCCTGAGACAGCTCCCCCCTGTACCATGTCCGCAGCCTCTAACCACCCCCCCTGTACCATGTCCGCAGCTTCTAACCACCCCCCTGTACCATGTCCGCAGCCTCTAACCACCCCCCCTGTACCATGTCCGCAGCCTCTAACCACCCCCCCGTACCATGTCTGCAGCCTCTAAACACCCCCCCTGTACCATGTCCGCAGCCTCTAACCACCCCCCCTGTACCATGTCCACAGCCTCTAATCACCCCCTCCCTGTACCATGTCCGCAGCCTCTAACCACCCCCCCTGTACCATGTCCGCAGCCTCTAACCACCCCCCCGTACCATGTCCGCAGCCTCTAACCACCCCCCCTGTACCATGTCCGCAGCCTCTAACCACCCCACCCCCCCTGTAGCATGTCCGCAGCCTGAGACATCTCCCCCCTGTACCATATCCGCAGCCTGAGACATCTCCCCCCTGTACCATGTCCGCAGCCTGAGACATCTCCCCCCCCTGTACCATGTCTTCAGCCTGAGACATCTCCCCCCCGTACCATGTCCGCAGCCTGAGACAGCTCCCCCCTGTACCATGTCCGCAGCCTGAGACATCTCCCCCCCTGTACCATGTCCGCAGCCTGAGACATCTCCCCCCTGTACCATGTCCGCAGCCTGAGACATCTTCCCCGTGTACCATGTCCGCAGCCTGAGACAGCTCCCCCCTGTACCACGTCCGCAGCCTGAGACAGCTCCCCCCTGTACCATGTCCGCAGCCTGAGACAACTCCCCCCTGTACCATGTCCGCAGCCTGAGAAAGCTCCCCCCTGTACCATGTCCGCAGCCTGAGACATCTCCCCCCCTGTACCATGTCTGCAGCCTCAGACATCTCCCCCCTGTACCATGTCCGCAGCCTGAGACAACTCCCCCCTGTACCATGTCCGCAGCCTCAGACATCTCCCCCCTGTACCATGTCCGCAGCCTCAGACATCTCCCCCCTGTACCATGTCCGCAGCCTCAGACATCTCCCCCCTGTACCATGTCCGCAGCCTCAGACATCTCCCCCCTGTACCATGTCCGCAGCCTCAGACATCTCCCCCCTTTACCATGTCCACAGCCTCAGACATCTCCCCCCCTGTACCATGTCCGCAGCCTCAGACATCTCCCCCCTGTACCATGTCCGCAGCCTGAGACAGCTCCCCCCTGTACAATGTCCGCAGCCTGAGACATCTCCCCCTGTACCATGTCCGCTGCCTCAGACATCTCCCCCCTGTACCATGTCCGCAGCCTCAGACATCTCCCCCCTGTACCATGTCCACAGCTTGAGACAGCTCCCCCCTGTACCATGTCCACAGCCTGAGACAACTCCCCCTTGTACCATGTCCGCAGCCTGAGAAAGCTCCCCCCTGTACCATGTCCGCAGCCTGAGACATCTCCCCCCCTGTACCATGTCCGCAGCCTCAGACATCTCCCCCCTGTACCATGTCCGCAGCCTCAGACATCTCCCCCCTGTACCATGTCCGCAGCCTCAGACATCTCCCCCCTGTACCATGTCCGCAGCCTGAGACAACTCCCCCCTGTACCATGTCCGCAGCCTCAGACATCTCCCCCCTGTACCATGTCCGCAGCCTCAGACATCTCCCCCTTGTACCATGTCCGCAGCCTCAGACATCTCCCCCCTTTACCATGTCCACAGCCTCAGACATCTCCCCCCCTGTACCATGTCCGCAGCCTCAGACATCTCCCCCCTGTACCATGTCCGCAGCCTGAGACAGCTCCCCCCTGTACAATGTCCGCAGCCTGAGACATCTCCCCCTGTACCATGTCCGCTGCCTCAGACATCTTCCCCCTGTACCATGTCCGCAGCCTCAGACATCTCCCCCCTGTACCATGTCCGCAGCTTCAGACATCTCCCCCCTGTACCATGTCCGCAGCCTCAGACATCTCCCCCCTGTACCATGTCTGCAGCCTCAGACATCTCCCCCCTGTACCATGTCCGCAGCCTCAGACATCTCCCCCCTGTACCATGTCCGCAGCCTGAGACAGCTCCCCCCTGTACAATGTCCGCAGCCTGAGACATCTCCCCCCTGTACCATGTCCGCAGCCTCAGACATCTCCCCCCTGTACCATGTCCGCAGCCTCAGACATCTCCCCCCTGTACCATGTCCATTTGGTGGGCACTGGTAGGCTGCATTTGGTGGGCACTAGTAGGCTGCATTTGGTTGCCACTGGTAAGCTGCATTTGGTGGGCACTAGCAGGCTGAATTTGGTTGGCACTGATAAGCTGCATTTGGTGGGCTCTGATAAGCTGCATTTGGTGGGCTCTGATAAGCTGCATTTGGTGGGCACTGGTAGGCTGCACTTGGTGGGCACTGGTAGGCTGCATTTGGTGGGCACTGGTAAGTTACATTTAGTGGGCTCTGGTAAGCTGCATTTGGTGGGCACTGGTAGGCTGCATTTGGTGGGCTCTGGTAGGCTGCATTTGGTGGGCTCTGGTAGGCTGCATTTGGTGGGCACTGGTAATCTGCATTTGGTGGGCACTGATGAGGCTGCATTTGGTGGGCACTGATGAGGCTGCATCAATGCATTGATCTCTTGTATCGTATCTGCAGTCTCTGACCATCTCTTGTATCAAGTCTGCAGTCTCTTACCATCTCCTGTCTGGGGGCTCTGTCTAACAGACTCTCTAACAGATGTCCTCTTTGTGTCCATTAGAGAGACCGCCCTCCAGTTTCCATTAGAGTACTCTGCTTCTCTTACTGTAATTTGTTTATTGTTAAGAGATCGTGGGAGGGTCCCGGGGTAAGGAAGACTTCTTAGAGGAGCATCTGTGTGTTTGAGCCATTGCCTTAGAAACATTTGTAAAGGGGAGGTGTTAGTAAGATGACCACGCCCATGTGGGGGCGCCATAAAAATTTCTGCACCCAGGTGCCTGTGACCCTAGGATCGGCCCTGTGTGTAACAGCACAGATCAACGGTCCTACATAGCAGGACCGAGTGATCAGTGCTTTTACACAGGAGAGAGTGACAGGCGGCTTTGTTTACATTAGCCGCCTGCCTTTCTCCCTCTCTCACACGCGCCGGCTTCGTCGGGTACGAGCAGGGGCGCGCCTCCAGCGGCGCGCGCTCGCCCCCTATTCGCTCCCAGGCTAGTGACGTACTGGTACGTCACTTTACCTGGGAGGGGCTGACCGTCGCCGTATATAGTCGGGCGGCGGTCGGCAAGTGGTTAAAAATCAACCTGCTGCTTACAGAGTTCAGTAGCTGAAGCTAAACACACAGCTAAATAAATCAGAGGAGAGACTCCTCCCACCTCCCTCCTGGGCCTCTAGGTCTCTATACAGAGTTATAGAGATAGCCAGTCTGAAAAGAAACATCTTTACTGGGTGCAAAGGCCAGTGAAAATTTTATTAATTTGCAAGCTATTCCTTTATAAAAAATACCCATATAGTTGCTGTTCCAGAGCTGCACCAAGCCACATGATCTAACATGACTTTTTATGTCATGTGACCCTGAACCACAACACTATTGGATCATCTGCCTTCTAGTCTAAATAGTCCTTACCTTCAGGAAACCTTCTCCCCCCTCATGGATCACTATGTAGCAGATGTAAAGCTTGAGTTTTCAGCTCACTTCAATATGTTCCTTCCAGTATACCCTTAAAGCAGATGTACACTCAGGCTCCATTCATGGCCTATTGTATCATTCACTTACATTTTTCCAGTGTTTTTTAAAGTTTTTTTTTTTTTTTGCAGCTGTTTACAAGCTTTTTTAACGCGTTTTAGAAATGTGTTACAAGCATTTTACAGCTTCAGGCATTTTTGTGTAGCAAATAGAAAGCACTAGGGAGAGGAGAGGCAATTAGGGGTGGAGAGCTGCCATTTGAGCGTTTTACGAGCGTTTTACAAGTGTTTTCTGTTCAGGTCTATGGGGCCAAAACAGCTTGTAATCTGCCAAAAAGAAGCTCATGTATTTTGTTGAGCTGCAGGCTCTGTTCACATCTGGGCTTTTTGGCCGA
This sequence comes from Pelophylax lessonae, assembly GCF_965119305.1. Taxonomy (NCBI): domain Eukaryota; kingdom Metazoa; phylum Chordata; class Amphibia; order Anura; family Ranidae; genus Pelophylax; species Pelophylax lessonae. The sequence continues at coordinate 144,519,322 of NC_138768.1, forward strand.
TTTTCTGCTCTAAAACAAGACAAATCCCATTAATTTAAATGGCCCTTGTTCACATCTGAGCATTCTGTTACCAAAACGCCCATCGTTCAAAAAAGTACATGAGCATTTTTTTGGGCAGATCACAGGTATTTTACTGTTTTACATTGGTCACTTGTCAACTCCAAATTCCTGCACAAAAATGCAAAAAAAATGCAAAAAAAAAAAACAAAAAACAAAAGTTAAAATAAGCAATGCCTAGATGTGGATGGAGCCTTAGGCCCCTTTCACACAGGCGGACCATTCAGATCCGCCTGTCAATTTTTTTGGCGGATCTGAACGGTCCCCCCATGCATCTCTATGGGGGATCGGATGTCAGCAGAGACATGTCCGCTGACATCCGATCCGATCCGTCAAATCTGGACGGATGGAAACCCTATTTTCCATCCGCCCAGCGGATCGGATCGGATGGGATCGGGTGAGAACGGACCGTCGGTCCGTTCCCATCCGATTTCCCCATAGAGATACATGGGGAACTGACAGCTGTGTCTCCGCACACAGCGTGGACACACAGCTGTCATCCTCCTGCTCAGCGGGGGATCAGCGGCTCGATCCCCCGCTGAGAAAAACGGAATCCGTCCGACGGACGGATAGTGTGAAAGGAGCCTTAGGCATTTTGCTGCAGGTGACAGAACGCTCAGATGTGAACATTTTGGAGCTTCAGAGCTGAGCGTTTTACAAGCTAAAAAAAAATGCTCAGGTGTGAACAGGGCCCCAATTACTATAATCTCACATAACCTTAAGGCTACATTCACACCTGAGCGTAGCGTTTTCGCGCGTTTTTTACCGCGATTTTACCGCGATTTTTACCGCGATTTACAGGCGTTTTTTGTGCAGGCGTTTTTTGATTGAATAGATATCAATGGAAAACGCCTGTAATCTGCCCAAAAAGAAGCTCATGTACTTTTTTGAGCGTTGGGCGTTTTGTATACAGCGTCAAAACGCTCAGATGTGAACAGGGGCCACTGAAATGAATAGGATTTGTCTTGTTGGGTGTTTTGAGAGCTGATCCTAGAGCAGAAAAACTCCCCAAAAACGCCCCAAAACGCCTAGATGTGAACGGAGCCTTAACATTTTATTGTAATTTTTAATTTAAAATTTTCAAATCTGTTGCTTCATGGAGTGAGACGTTCTTGTTTAGGCACTTCCTGTTATGGAATGAAAATGATCTGTCCCAGTCTCACTAATAATCTCCTGCATTGTCACCCTGTTACATGTGTTTCTGATGGGGACTGCAAATGTCACTGAACGGGCATTTTCCACTTCTGTCACTATTAGGAAGCCAATGCAGAGCAGTTGCATTTTACCGCTGCTGAAGTGCATGTAAACAGGAAGTGGCTAAAAGAAGATGAATCAGATCAACAGCACTGTGAGGCAACACCTGATAAAAAAAAAGGGTAAAAGTGGTATTTTGAAAAGAAAAAACGCAGGATGATTGTTTATGATACAATGGGGTAATTAAAGCAGAACTAAACCCATCAATTGAATGGTTACAAAAGACAGTTACATTTCTGGCATGCCAGGAATGCTAGCTGCCACATTGTGCTTTCAACCAAACTACCAACAATTGGCTGGTGTCATAACTGATCACATGTGCAGCGTCATGGTAGTTGCAGATCAAACAGAGGCTAAAATGGCAACTTCCTTGACTGAAAAAGACAGGAGGGTTTAGTTCTGCTTTAAAGTGTTACTAAACCCACAACAGTAAAATAAGTCTGTAAATGCAGTAAAGCATGTTTGTTATACTCACTGTGGAACCTAAGGGGTTAATCCTCTGCGTTTTGCAAAAAGGCTGTTTTTTTCCTGTCTTCTCTGATCCTCCAGTTCTTCCACAGTCTCGAAACCATCTCCTGACAGTACAGAGTCGGCCTAATCACAGTTAAGCCCCGTACACACGTACCGATGGTCGGCATACAAATGTTCCTCTTTTCTCCCCGGGATGTCGGTGTCTGTTGAAAAGTGCAAAGACAGCACAAGGACAGCACAAGAATTTTGTCTGCAGACTTCAGCTGACTGCAGAAGTGATGTCATGTAATGGTTAACTTTCCCTGTGTTTTTAATTTTCTGAGCATGCCCAGTCTTGCAAATCTGCGGTCTGTCGGCCGAATTGTGTACTGACAGGCGAACAATCGTCCGTTCTGGTGTCGGCATACAAAAATTTTCATGTTTGCAAGAAAGACTTTTGTCCGCGGATTGTGCGCAGACATCTGTCGGAGGCACCATACTAACACGCGTACAATCGGCAGATCTTTCGTCCACCGACGTTTGTATGCCGACGATCGGTACGTGTGTACGGGCCTTAAAGTTGTTTACCCACTGACATTTTGGTAGTGATATCTGTGAGTTCAACAAATTATGACTATGGCCATAATGCAGTACGACACTTGTTGGATTTTTTTTCCCTTTTCTTTTTTAAGTCTATATTTATGGAAACTACCGTTGCATGAGTGAGAGTTCTGCTGCAGACTTCATGACAGCGAGGGGTAGAGTGTGACATTTTAACTGAGAGTTCTTTTCTTTGACAGTCTCTGGAGCAGCTATTCTCAAACATTGTTACATAAAACCATAGATTTACCAGGGGTTCCTAGGGTTGTGGCTGACTAACCCCCTATTTTATGGTGCCTACCAGCACCACTTGGCAAAACCAGCAGTATGAAACCAGTGATCTCTGTTAGCTGTCTGTAATGGTGGTATTCAGACCACCAATGGACTGCAATAAATTGGTTTTAGAAGGGGTTCCCTGAGCCCCCAAAATTATTTTAAGGGTTTCTTTGGGGTAAAATGGTTGAGAAAGGCTGCTCTAGAGATATAAGAAACAAACAGTTGACCATACCATAATTTTGGGTTGTACCAGTTTTTTAATTTGTGCATTGTGTAAAAAGGCAGTTTTTTCTTGTCTTCTCTGATCCTCCCTTTCTTCCACAGTCTCAAAACCATGTCCTGACAGTACAGAGCCTGCCTAATCACAGTAAAGTTGTTTACCCTCTGACATTTTGGTAGTGATATCTGTGAGTTCAACAATTTATGACTATGGCCATAATGCAGTACGACACTTGTTGGATTTTTTTTTCCCTTTTCTTTTTTTAAGTCTATATTTATGGAAACTACCGTTGCATGAGTGAGAGGTCAGCTGCAGACTTCATGACAGCGAGGGGTAGAGTGTGAAATTTTAACTGAGAGTTCTTTTCTTTGACAGTCTCTGGAGCAGCCATTCTCAAACATTGTTACATAAAACCATAGATTTACCAGGGGTTCCTTGGGTTGTATATACTCCAAAAACAAAATTACGATGCTGAGCACCCTGCTCCTGCGCTCAGAACCATGTTCTCAGGCTGCCTCAATCCTGGAACTCACACTTGGCATCCACTATGGCTAAGCTTTGCTACCCTCTACGACCAGGGTGGTCGACAAAACACTGCAAATAAGAACAAAGAAAAGGGCGCACCAGCCTAGCGCATTATCCTCAGTGAGCTTTTGTTGGAAAAATAAAAATGAACTACTCACAAACATGCGATAAAATCCAGCATATCAATTCCATCGAACAACATCCTAGTTACAAGTCCATGTCTCGTGAAGACAAAAGGGCTAACGCGTTTCGAGGCCGTGCCTCTTCCTCAGTTCCTAGGGTTGTGGCTGACTGACCCCCTATTTTATGGTGCCTACCAGCACCACTTGGCCAAACCAGCAGTATGAAACCAGTGATCTTTGTTAGCTGTCTGTAATGGTGGTATTCAGACCCACCATTGGACCACAATGAATTGGTTTTAGAAGGGGTTCCCTGAGCCCCCAAAATTATTTTAAGGGTTTCTCTGGGGTAAAATGGTTGAGAAAGGCTGCTTTAGAGATATAAGAAACAAACAGTTGACCATACCATCATTTTGGGTTGTACCAGTTCTTTAAATTGTATCTGGCTAGCCAACAGATGAAAGGTCGCCTTGGATTTCTTGCTATGGACACAGCTCGCATGTAAGTGTGTGTTTATAAATGTTACTTAATATGAGTATTTGAAGAAGTGCATAGCGATATATTTGCAGGAGGCTCCTCATAAAGCATTCCGAGTCTTCATAACGGATCCATGTCTTATTTAGAGTGTGATGAATTCCAGTATCCAATGATGAAACAACTAGTGGAAGATATCAGCAATGGGAGCAGTTGACCTAACTTTTGACCTTAGGTAAAAAATGTAGCAGTGAAACCAATGCACTTTCCAGTAGGCATTCCACAACACTAAAAGTATCCATTGACTTTTTTTTTTTCTGTGGTGTGTCAGACTGGCTGTCCACTTACTGAAAACACTATGCTGACATTCCACCCAAGCAACAGCACAGTATCCCTTACAACAGCTGTCATCATGCCTGTCAGCGGGATTTAAGCCTCTGATGAAGCAAATCTCTCGCCAAGTCCATCAGGAGGTGGGAAAACAAGTAGTCAACAATAGTCATATTTCTTCTCAGCACCCCAACCCCCCTTCCCAGTCTTGGGTGCCAAGAAGATGTTAAGATTGGTGTTCCTGGAAAAGGAAGAGTCAACAGATGTCAAGACCATGTTCACTGTAAGCCTGTAGTACTCTGAGATGAGTGTATACCAGGAATGATATTACTGAACATTTTCCTCTAAGAAGGTAAAGAGGTGATGTATTATGCAGTGGCATGGAACGCGTGAGCTGGCTAGAATATGTGTCCGTGTATAACAGATGTCATACATCTTATACATTTCCAGTAATGAAATCTTATCATTCAGGTTCATATACAGTACTGTTCTTCTGATCACCATCTGGATGATATTCCCTGGCAGCACTTTCCTTACCCATATGCTTCCTGTTTTATTCCTTACATTGGTGAAACACATTTCACAGCTTGATGTTACTGATGATTCTATGACAATTTTTAATTAAGACTTACATTAGTAAGTCTTTGCTTTATTCACCAGAGAGTCTGAACAGTGATATTACATATGCTTCAGATCCCATCCCGGTGGCCCACTCTTCACCATAACATCCCTCCATTGTCCTTTGACAAATATAAAAATTCAGGAGCATAGATATGTGTGCAAAGATAATAATATAATAGATGTAAACCCTATCTCTAATAATATCTTCCATCCTCTAGGACTCTACCCCAATATGTCAGGCTATAGCCTAGTACACACGCAACGATTATCGGCCGACCGATCGTCCGACTTTTGTCCAGAGTGGTGTTTTGTTGGTTGGAATGTGCCTAGACTGCACACGAATTTTCTCGCCCGACAAAATTCTACTTCAGAAGTGATGTCATGTGTTGGTTTGCTTTCTTTGTGTTCTTTCTTCTCTGAGCATGCCCAGTCTTGCTCATTAGATTTTTCCCTGTCGAAATCTGTACTGACTGCACGAAAACTGGACGTGTTTTGACGGCGGACAAAAATTTTATAGCCTGCACACCAGATTTTTTTTGGCCGAAAAGTCGGAGTCGGTTGTCGGAAGCATCATACTAACAAGCCGAAAATCGGCAGATTGGTCGTCGGACGAAAATTCCCTGCCGATTTTCGACGCGTGTGTACGAGGCTTAACTCCCACTCTGTCCACCTTTAGCATAGATATGTGTGCAAAGATAAGACAATGCTAGTCTAAATGTTTACCAAGAATGGTTAGAAAAACTAGGCAACTTACTTTAACTTATAATAGATGTAAACCCCATCTCTAATGATATCTTCCATCCTCTAGGACTCTACCCCAATCTGTCAGGCTTTCTCCCACTCTGTCCACCTTTAGCATAGATATGTGTGCAAATATAAGACAATACTAGTCTAAATGTCTACCAAGAATGATTAGAAAAACTAGGCAACTTACTTTAACTTATAATAGATGTAAACCCCATCTCTAATATATTCTCCCATCCTCTGGAACTCTACCCCAATCTGTCAGGCTGTCTCCCCACTCTGTCCACCTTTAGGCAATCTCTGCAAACTCATCTCTTCAGGGAAGCCTATCTCACCAGTGCTAATTTTGACGTCACATTTCGATTTAGTTTTAGTCATAATCTTTTGACTAAAATGCCATTTTAGCTTTAGTTATATATTAGTCACCTGAATTGTTTTAGTTTTAGTCATATTTTAGTCTACTAAAATCTCCAGTATATTTTAGTCTACTAAAACCTCCCGTACATTATAGTTGACTAAAATCTAATGGGTTTAGTTACCTTTTAAAGCATTTTTATAAGCATTTCTCCAGAATTGCCAAACTCATTACAGTATATACACCTGGAGTAAAAATCAAATGAAGAAAGAAGAAAATAAATGCTCCTGCGCTTGAGAGGTGGTGATGTGACAGATGGAGGCTGAAGGTCCACTGCCACAGGCACCACGTGGGCTGTGCTGCCACTCTCAGCAGGTCAGGGGGAACCCGAATGGCACTCTGGAAAGAAAAAGTAAAGAGGGCGCACCCACCTAGCGCATTGCCTTTGCAAAAAGGGAAATTTTATTTAAAATATAAAAATCATACTCACAATTGCGATAGACAATTCAAGCAGATAAAGGTATAAATAAATCAATCTAGATGTCCACCTAGCAAGGACTGCTAGTGAACGAGAGTCATGGAATGGATATCTCCAAAGGAAGCTGACGCGTTTCGAGGGGTCGCCCCTCTCCTTTAGAGCTGCTTTTTTTTTTCTTTCCAGAGTAAAAATCTAATAACATGTTATTATTTAGGGTATTAAGGTTTGAACATGCACTACACACACAGATTTAGCCGTTGTGACATATAACGCCTTTAAAAATAAAACCAAGTTTCCTAAACAAACAAAAATATTGCTTTTTGATAAAAAGAAGTGACACTTTAAAATATAAAAAGAAAACAAAAAAAACTATAAACTCTATTGGCTGTAATGCCATTGCACATACGTATTACTTGAAAATATTACCAACATTAAATATTAAGGAAAAAAAAAAAACATGAAAAGCCTTTTTCTTAATTCTTAATTAATTATTCTTATTTTTTTTTCTTAGTTAATACATGCCTCCTACTTATTCTTATGTGGTAGTTCAGTGATAATTTGACATCAAATTTAAATTTTGTTTTAGTCGTAGTGTTTGAACTAAAATGCCATTTTAGTTTTTGTCGTATTTCAACCATATGAATAGTTTTAGTTTTAGTTGTATTTTAGTCGACCAAAATTGCAAATATTTTCATCAACAAAATGAACTGTATCCCACCTTCTCCTAACAACTGAACTAATAATTCTTCCATTAGCTCATCTCTCACAGTTATTATATTTTGTACCACCTATTCCTTATTAGAGTACAAGCTTTCATGAGCAGGGCCCCCTAGCCCCCAGATTTTAAATTGCGTTCTAAGGGCTCTTTCACACGGCCACTCCCATTTCTTCTTCCACTGCGGAACTTTTTTTTTTTTCACGGACACGGATGACACTTGTGTCATCCGCTCCGTATGTCCGCATATCATCCCATCCGTTTGCGGATGATATATACGGACATAATGTATGTCTATGGGGATTGCGGATGTCAGCGGATGACACCTCTGACATCCGATTTTGCATCCGTTCCGTTTTTTTAACGGAAGAAAAATAGGGTTCTGTTCCGTTCCAAAAAACGGAACAGAACTGAAAGGACGAAAATCGGATGTCAGCGGATGGTCATCCGCTGACATCCGCAATCCCATTGACATGCATTATGTCCGTTTTTCATCCGCAAAAAAATGGGATGAAATACGGACATACGGAGCGCTTGTGTGAAAGAGCCCTAAGGGCTCTTTCACACGGGCGGTCCGATCAGATCCGCCTGTCAGTTTTTTAGGCGGATCTGATCGGATCCTCCATGCAGCTCTATGGGGCAGCGGGTGTCAGCGGAGACACCTCCGCTGACACCCGCTGCCATCCGCATCCCATCCTGTGCTGAAATCTGGACGGATGGAAACCCTATTTTTCCATCCGTTCAGTAATCGGATTGGATCGGATCTGATGAGAGCGGACAAGCGGTCCGCTCTCATCCGATCCCCCATAGAGGGCAGCGGGTGCTGAGACACCTCCCTCTCCGCTCTGCAAGCGGAGACGGAGCTGTCATCCGCCGGCTCAGCGGGGATCGCGGATCGATCCCCGCTGAGCTACACGGATCCGCCTGCGGAGGCGGACCGTGTGAAAGAGCCCTAACTGTACTGTCTTCCTTTATATTTATGTGCAAACTAAATAATAACAATAATAATAATTTCCAAATTACTTGCTTTTTAATTCTAGTGTTTGAAAATATTACTTGATAATCCTGCCATAAAGGTCCTTGCTCGGGCATTTTACTAGCATTTTGTCCTCATCCCCCAATTGGTGTTTTGTGTTGTCACCCTAACACATGTGCTTTTGGTGAAAAATATAGGCTGTACTAATACTAAAAATATAGGCTGTACTATGTTACTGTCATGAAACACACCTTGAGCAATGCTACTGGTGGAGCACTTCTATGTTGGCAGCAAATGACTGTAAGAAGGTGCAGGAGAACTGCATTGCTGAGATACAAAAAAAAAAAAAAAGAGAGAGATAAAAATAGTATTTTCTGTTCATGGAAATTGTTTGTGATACACAGTGCTTTAGCAAAATAAATACATGCAATTACTGTTTTCTTCTGCCGAATTCCAAATATGCATATTTATGTATAGTAAATGGTCCAGATTGGACCAATATAAGTATTTATATGTCATGCCTGGCCTATCCCAATAGAAGATGGAATTTGCTGTTATAGGCATCAATACTACAGTGATTACCACTAGCTTCTGGGTCCTGTGCCAAGCGTTTAGTGTTTAGTGAACACAGGAGGTCTCTCTTCGCCCAGGTGCTCAATGAATGCAAAACATTCTCTGATTGGAAGAAGTTGGGAGGTCGGGTGGTAAATGTTTTGTCTAGCAGGAGCACCAGTTGTTGAATATGCAGCCCAGGCCCCAACCCCTTGTATTGCATGCTCCTATGTCCAAAGTCTGCTTTACACAGCTTGAATATTGGGCGATCCAATTGAATCATCTGTATGTAAATTGGAATCAACCCTTTTAATAAATGAATATGTGTCTAAACGGTCAATTTACTAATGCTTATCATATATATTTGCATTTTTTTTTTAATATTGCATGCGATAATAAGAGTCAATTTATCAAAGTAAAATATCAAATTTGTGGTACTTACCACAAAAATTTAGAATGATTAAAGTCAATTCACTAAAAGAACACTTTTATTATTTATCTTATAGTACAGACAGTCAATATTTTTGGAACTTTATTAAATAACTAGACATTAAGCCCGTTAAATTAACGGGCGCTAGAACGTATGTATATATATATATATATATATATATATATATATATATATATATACACACACACACATATATACACACACACACATATATATATATATATATATACATATACACACATATACATACACACACCAAATTTGTCGTCTCCCTCCAGGGGGGATAATCGGATTGGTCGGGGGGCGGGCCTGTCCGGTCCCTCTATAAATATTCATGAGGTCGGCATGTATCGTAGCAGAGTGCAGCGCTGGGAGAGCGGTGTGTGATCGGTGAGATCCCGGGGCTGTCAGTGTGGATTTACCGCAGGTGTGTGGGAAGTTTGGTGGACTCCGGTGACTTGCTGGAACTTATGGCGGGGAGGTGATCAGAGGAGCCGGGACAGATCGGAGAAACTGCTCGCTATGATGTACCTTCTGCTGCTGTTGTTGTTGCTTCTTTCGCTGTGTGCATGCTGGCTCCCCCCACGGCTCCGGAGAAAGAGGCATGTCGGATAATGCCTTCGAGGCATCATCCGACAGGCCTCTTCATCCGGTGCCGCGCTCTTCTGAGGAGGAAGTGAAGTGGGCGGGGATCCGCTCCTGTCTAACACGCCCACCCAGCGCCGGGCCGGCAGCCCGAAGTCTCTCTGCGTCCCAACGGCTGTTTGTGCGGCAAATGCGCAGTAGCGCATTTCCACGAACACAGGGACGGACGCAGAGACACTTCCATTTTATTAATATAGACAAGAGAAACACTGCTCTGGGAGCACCCAAAAATAAAGCAATCTACAGTGCAGAAATGCTATGGCATTAGCTTACTGTAGCGATGTATAATATAACATTGCACTAGAGGGAGGGAACCATCAATCAAAACTGATTAACAAAATGCAGCAACTTAAACAACAAACTAAATATATAAATAAATACAAACGTGATGCATGCAATGCAGGGGAAAACTGGAGGAGCAGATGGGAAAAGGGGAAACAACAGGAAACAGGGAACAATGCAGCAGAGTACTGGATACAGGCCAGGAGCAAAATCAAGAATAAATGTCAACAGAGTCAGGCAGGAGCACAGCAAGCAGGGTACAAGGCAGGAGCAGCTTAAACACTCATGCGAGGTTTATTAGTGGAGACAGGCTTAAGTACACTCCTGCTGGTGGAAAGCAGAACTGCAGCTTTCCACCCAGGGAAGCACAGTGTCACCAGCAGGTGAACTAGGTCCTGACATCCCCTGTCAACCCTGTTACAACAAGAAAATTCGCTATGTCTATGGCAGGCCTTAGCTTGTGAAAAAAAAATTGCAACAAAACAACATAAGAAATTTAAGTGCTATATATTTGCTAAATGTTTACCTTATTCTTTAAATAGGCACATTTATTAGTGAATTGACTACTTTTAAGATAAATGCTGCACACTTTCTTTTAGGACAAAAAAGGTATTTATCTTTAGTGAATTGATCCCCAAGGAAACACTCTGTGCTATGGCCTGCATACAAACTGGCTGATTAGCTAGTATTTTAATCATGTACTGTATTTATTGGAATTGTTGGCTCTCTTAATGGCTTGGGTACTGATCAGCAATCACTTTTTGCTATGATAATACAGTATAATACCCTTTAAACATTTAGTTCTGCCACCACCACACCTCCTATCACCATTACTGACTGAAGGTGCCTTTATTGAGACTGAATGATAAGACTATTAAATCTGTGCACCATACCATGTTAAATATGCCAACTGTGCACCATGCCATATATAAATATTTGGGGCTTGACCATTGGCCTATCCGGAAGACAGGAAGGGTGTGCTCAGATGCAGAAGAGAGCTGCTAAAGGATTCTAAGATCTTTTCAGCAGTATATAGAAGTCCCTGCAATTTGCAGGCATAAATCTTTTCTGTTAAATGATTTGTAAAGCTGAATTTGTCAGGAAATCCTAATAATTGACTCATTATTAGTCTTGAAATGGTCATGGTGTTCCTAGCTCTGATTGGAATTCAGCATCTCACAGCCTCACTATCAGCATGTTGGGAAAACACCACTACAAATAAAGTAAAGCTGTTGGGTCAGTCAATCAGCTTGTTGAAGAACAAACTGAGATAATGTACAAAACGTTTACATTTTGTATTTCATAAACAGAACACTGTCTTTGCCCATTAAACACAAGTTGGTTGCAATATGTCCATTTATGGGTCATTTCTTCCAAAAGTGACATTTCAGTTTTAGTAGGACTTGGTGGCCTGGTTCACAAACTGACTGCAAATATTTTTTGGGTACTCCGGGGGGGGAGAACTCACTGCCAGCACCGCAGGCTTTGCTCTTGTTTATTCACTGCATAAACAATAGGGGAGTTCTCATTTCTTCCACCACATTCTTCATAATATAAGTGCAACATGAATAGTGTAACCCCCCAGTTACTGTTACAGCACGGGTTCAAAACCGGTAACACATGTACAGGGATTTCACCATGTGTAAGATTTTTAGGAAACTGTTAGACAATCTAATCTGCTAACATCTATCAAAATATCAGTTTTGCATGGCCTAAGCTGGCGTTCAGTTAAAACACGTTTTTTCTCTACAGCTATATAACTTACCTGAAATGAAACATTCTGTTGCAGTCTTCACTGCAGGTTAACAGCTTTAGGTCCCCAGCCTCAGTTGCACTAAAGATGCAATGGGGACACAACCCCTCCTGCCCTTTTCATTCATTGAGAAAAATTATGCAATGTCTAAACTGCCTGTAATATGATCTGTAAATGGGGGAGAGAACTCTGTGACTGTTGTTGCCAAAATTACATGAAAAATGTATTCCACAACTACTCCTTTTATTAGTCTCAGGTTCGGATCTCAGTACTATAAATCTGTTTCTTGTAAGAGGTTTTGTCAAATACTCTGATCAACTTTTGTTCCTCATAGGTTGGAAGTATTTGCATCATATCCCAGAATCTGGCTCTGGTTGTAATGCGACGCAAGCAACATAAGTCAGACATTTGCCTGGGATGCCTTTTTTGCTTTTGGTAGATTTCCTGATTGAAGCCTCTTGTGGCCTGGTTTCTTCTTTTAATTTCTCTCACTTTGAAATGTTTCTGTTCGTTCATGAAATTTTGAACACACTGAAGTTACATTGACAATTACACTTCTACGGATGGTTATCTTGTGTGTGTCTTGGTGTAGAAGTATATATCCCTTTTGAGATTCACTGTACCCCACAAGTACACCTTTGTGCAAGCATCCCATTTTGTAAGTTTTTATTTTGGGATGTGCACATAGGCTTTGCTTTCAAACATTTTTAGATGGTTCAAATTCAGGCCTTTTCCATTCCACAGTTCATATGGAGTCTTCCCAGGTGATTTTCCTGGTAGTCGATTAGCATGTTTCTTCCACTCTCACATAGAATAGGGTTCATTCTTTCTGCAACCTAGATTTGTTCTGGGTTGAATGGAACATTCGTTTGAAATATTTTTTGCCAAGCTTTCTGAGAATTGCCTGTGTGTTATCCCCTCTTTATTCAGTTCCATTGTCTGTGCGCAACGCACTTAGCAGTTTGCCAAATTTGTTGCTTACTTGAGCCAAATACTCTTCAAGTTTCTCTGGTACTTCACTTTTTGTGTAACATATATAATGTAGTAGAGCTGCACGATTAATCGTATGAAAATCGCGATCTCGATTCACCCCCCCTGACGATCTAAACCTGAAATATGCTTGATTCTTTGAATAGCTGCATAGCAGAGAGAACAGCTGTGGAAAAAAAAAAAAGCCTCCCGGCAAACGCCTATCAGCATTAAGTCTCCCAGTAACTATAAACAAAAATGATTACATTGTATCTTTTCCTTCCCTCTGCCAGTGAGAAAGGAAGTTTAACCTCTTAAAGACTGGACCTTTTTATGACACTTGTTGCTTGCAAGTTAAAATCAGTTTTTTTTTTTGCTAGAAAAGTACTTAGAACCCCCAAACATTTTATATATTTTTTTAGCAGAGACCCTACAGAAAAAAATGGCGATTGTTGTAATATTTTATGTCACACTGTATTTGCGCAGCAGTCTTTCAAACGCAATTAATAGACTTTAATGAAAAAAAAAAAAAAAAACGTAACAGTAAAGTTATCCCAATTTTTTTTTGTTACACAGAGAATCGTGATCTTTATTCCAAGCTAAAAAATCGTGATTTTCATTTTGGCCAGAATCGTGCAGCTCTATAATGTAGTATAACTGGAGTAATCATCTATAAAAGTGAAAATACATCTTCTTTCCTGGAGTCAATTTTTCCATTGGATTGTAAAGATCTGAGTGAATTAAGTCCAGAGGTTTCTTAGCTCTGCTGTTGCTCTGCTTTGGAAAGCCTTTTCTTGTAATTTTACTTTTATACAGCTGGTGCATTTCATTGTTTGATCACATGGACTAATTTTTCTTCCACTTGCAAAATAGTTTTTAGTTAATTTCTTTATTATGTCAGGACTTCTGTGCCCAAGTCATCTGTGCCATGTGTGAATGCAGTTTGAATGTTTTTTCTCCTTGGCAATATTAACCACCTCATTGCAGTTCAGATGATACAGTTAATCTGTAATTTTAGCATTTGCAGGTAAGATACCACTTTTTGTGATAGCACAACTGTCATTTTGGGAGGTCATTACATTGCCTTGTTATGCAAGCTAATTCACTGGCAAAGATTTGTTTAAAGAGAAGGGACATAAAGGACATTCTTACAGGTATTTTTTGATGACACTCTGAAAAATAGGACAGTAAAGAAAACCATCTACTATTTCTTCTAATTCCATTATTGCCCATTAGCTGTGGTGATTTCTTCTGTTTTACACTGGTCAAGGTGAATAAAGAAACCTCTGTAATTTGTCATGTGACTCGTAGCTCCTGAATCAACACTATGCCTGCAAAGGTGAAGTGCAACTTTTGGATTGAAAAACATATTCATTATTTAAAGCAAAATCAGTTTCTTCCTTCTGGATGTGTATAAAATGCTGTGACAAACGTTTCACAACTTTCTGGTAAGCCACTAAGTAATAGTGCTGCGACATGAAAGTCTTTTATTTCTTCTCCTATTCCTCTCAGGCATTCAACCTTCTCCAAGGTGTGCCCTATGTAATCCTGCATATCCTGGCCTTCCATCAGCTTGGTTTGGTATAGCTTTCTAATCAAAAATAGTTTATTGCTGAGATTAGCTCTTCATGCACTTTTTGTAATCCTTCCCACATTTCTTTAGCAGTTTCACACTTACATACAGTATATGTATGATTTGATCATCTTCTATGCTAAGAGATATTGTGCTCTGAGCTTTTTGGTCTTTCTCTATCCACTCCTCTGAAGGGTGTTCTGGCTTGACCTCATTTATACATTTCCTCGTACCTTCTCTTATCATCAGCGTTTTCATCTTGATATTTCTTCAAGACTGGTAGTTCTGGTTTGTAATGGTTTAGTTCTGGTAGTTCTGGTTCGGAAATGAAAGCTTTGTGGCAGCTCTGCTACTGGCCATTTTCTTTTATTTTATTGCAGTCTTTTGTCTGTTGCTGTATCTTGCACTTATTTTTTGTAGCTGGCTATGACTGGGTTCTCAGCTTTTTTCTTAGAGAGTGTCTGGGCTATGCTTGGGCTATGTCTGGGCCCATAACCTGTTAGACATTCTGTATATAGCCCTACAGAACAAACAGTGCACATATAAACACTGCAATCTACTGGCTGATGAAAAAAGGTAAATTTCATCACATTCATTAAGCTCTGGGGAAAATTCCCTTGCAAAGTAAACAGCCTTTTTTGGCTTTAGTTAATTTAACACCTTTATGTAATCACATGAAAATATTACAATTACATTACTGTACAGATGTAAGTGTAAATTTACACTACTATGCAGAAATTATTAAACCACCTGCCGACCAGCCGCTGTACTTATACTGTACCTGTACGTCGTTTCACGGGACTGCTAGTGGGGGCGCGCACATGTGCAGATTGGCTACAGGGGGAGCCAATCACCGGGTCCGGTGGCTGCGATGTCTGCCGGGCACCCGAAATTGCTCCCTGTGGAGACAGAATGGCGGTATGCTGTTGTAAACACGGCAGACTGCTGTTCTGTCAGTAATAAACACAGGCATCCTGGGTTCCTCCTATTTACGAACACAGGTCTCTGTGTTCATTCTGCAAGCCCATCCCCCACATAGTTAGAAAGCATCCCCTAGGGACACATTTAACCCTTTGACCAACCCTGGTGTTAACCCCCTTCCCTGCCAGTGTCATTAGTACAGTAACACTGCAAAATTTTAGCACTGATTACTGTAGCAATGTCACTGGTCCCCCCAAAAGTGTCACAAATGTCAGTTTGGTGTCCAATCTGTCCACTGCAATGTCGCAGTCCCGCTAAAAATCACAGATCGTCGCCATTAATAGTAAAAAATAAATAAATAAATAAAAATGTCATAAATCTTTCCCCTAGTTTGTAGACTTGATAACTTTTGTGCAAACCAATCAATATACACTTATTGAGATTTTTTTTTACCAAAATTATGTAGTAGAATACATATTGGCCTAAATTGATGAAAATGATTTTTACATTTTTGTATTGGGAATGTTGTATAGCAGAAAGTAAAAAATATTGTTTTTTTTTTCAGAATTGTCTCTCTTTTCTTGTTTATAGCGCAAAAAATGAAAACCGCAGAGGTGATCAAAAACCACCAAAAGAAAGCTCTATTTGTGGGGAAAAAAGGACATCAATTTTGTTTCAGTACAGCATCGCGCGACTGCGCATTTGTCAGTTAGAATAACGCAGTGCCGTATCGCAAAAAATGGCCTGGTCATTAAGGGGGTAAAACCTTCTGGTCGAGAAGTGGTTAATATACATGAAATTACTTTGCATTACACATTGTAAATTACCATAAGACATATGAGACCTCGAAGTGTAAATGTATCAATGCAAGAGCCGTAACTAGTTTAAACTCTGATTTTTCTCTAGTTGATTTTTTTATATGTTTTATTGCAATGTATATGTATTGTAGCTCATTTATGCACTATGATCATTAGTAGGTATTGACTTTGTTTGCTTGCCTTTTTCAGATTAACACAATGCAAGTTACTTTCTCAGTCAGAATTTTTCTATGGTCTAAACATCATTAGAGCTGCTTTTTTTTACATTTTTACAGAGAGCCGGTTCCAGTGAGAGCACAGGGATTGCAGATAGCCTGTGTTTCACAGAGAAAGCGTGAACAGAATTTTTATAAAAGATCTTGAAATGCAGGAGCCAGAAATGCAGCAATAGATAAAGGGGAAGAAGAATTCAGCAGGATATATTATTGCTAATTAACTGACTATAGCACTTTCAGTGCATTAAAATCAATGACTTGAGATGATCAGCTTCTGATATATTTATTTCTCACTATATGTTGGGAGGCTAGCTATATTTAGGGTATCTTCTCAGCTGTATTATTTATAATTTCCTCATCAAATAAAACAAGGGTAGGGGCTATTTAGCATATTAGATACTATGCCAAAAAATACCAACGCATATTGCTTGCTACAAATTTATATGCGCTGGGATAGGAAGGGAAGAGGACTGGTTAGCACTGATGACTTTCATCACTGAGCTCCTGGTTAAGATTCCACTGAGGGTCTGCATGGGGTTTATACACTGATCAGCCATAATATATATTTATAATATATATGTATGTATATGTATATATATATATATATATATATATATATATATATATATATAGATAAAACAGAACAGGGATAGTGAGATCCCACCAATATTAGGCAGGGTCCCGGCTAAACCTATAAAAGAAGGGGATGGTGAAGAGGGTATCATGAACCAGTAAGTCTGAGCATCATAGAACAACAGTTAGGAGAACCAAGGAAGATTTGTATTAAAAATTCATTTTAAGACATGTATAAAGACATAAAAATTGAACAAAATCCATAAACCTAACATCATTTGTCTCACAGTAAGTAACAGGCACTTGTAGTAGTAACAACCGGTGAGGATAGGACTGACGCGTTTCGCCTAGGTTGAGCTTTCTCAAAGACCACTTAATAATCCCCAGTTGACTATCACAAGGAAAAGAAAGAGAAATACATACAATATTAATTGAAAAATGCATAAATATTTACATATACAAACATTTATATCAAATAGATCATTATATCCTGAACAACAAAAATAGATGCTCACCAAAGTGCTAGTGCTACAGAGGTGCGGACATAAAACGTAGGCGTAGGCTGTGCAGAACACACTCCAAAGGGCTATGAAAGGGGGTACAACCAGGTGGGGATTTCAGGGTAAACACCCCTAACACCTCACTTTTAGAGAAAGGAAGAGTGCTGAGTCCCGTACCCTCAAACAGAAGAAGGGACAGAACCCTCACTTCAAGGCGGAGGGAAATCCACACGAAAGATCACCCGGAGCGAAGGGAGAATCCCATCTGGTAAACAAAAATAACAAAAATATACTCCTAATAACAAAGAGATAAGAACATATCTTTCAAGGTAAGTATGCACAGAAACAAAGTCTACCCCATATATAGATTAGATGTCTAATAGAAGGGAAATTGCCATGAGGCATCTCCAAAGGGGGTCACCATATGCTCCCCAGAGAATTGCGGATACATTTTAAGATGGACCAAATAAATACCTTACAATAGGTTAATATAGGGGCAACTACATGAGTATCCCCAATCCAAAGAGGGACTCCAGTCCACTTAATGAAGGGGTTCGGGTTGGAAGAGGTCAGGAAGAGGGGGGGTTTTATCATAAAACAAACACCCACATATCACCACACCCAGTTATCCATATATATATATATATATATATATATATATATATATATATATATATATATATCCTTTTATTTATTTATTTATTTATTTATATGTAGTCCAACTAAAAGGAGATTGAACAGTACTGTGCTCCCAAGGTTTTTTTTTGTGTAAAGTAAGCTATCTGACTATAGAATCTTCAAGATACAAACCCTCTCTTAGCTCAGAAGCAGGCAAAAGTGAAAAAGAGAGGAGGAGGGACAAGATCCTATACCCTATCCTGTATACCTAGAAAAGGAGAGGAGGAGAGATCAGATCCTTAATAGGTCTAAAGGCGCAATAGCTGAGGCATTAACCACTTAAGCCCCGGAGGATTTGGCTGCTAAACGACCAGGGGGTATTTTGCGATTCGGCACTGCGTGACTTTAACGTACAATTGCGCGGTCGTGCGACACTGTACCTAAACGAATTTGACGTCCTTTTTTTCCCACAAACAGAGCTTTCTTTTGGTGGTATTTGATCACCTGTGCGATTTTTTGATCACGTGCTATAAACAAAAAAAGAGCGACAATTTTGCAAAAATAACAATATTTTTCACATTTTTTTATATGAAATTCCCCCCCAAAAAAAAGTAAAAATCAAAATTTTTTAACATTTTCGGCCAATTTGTTTTCTGCTACATATGTTTGGTAAAAAAAAAAATCGCAAAAAGCGTATTTTGATTGGTTTGCGCAAAAGTTATTGCGTTTACTAACAAAGGGAAAGATTTTTGTCATTTTTGTTGTTTTTTTTTTTAACGCGTAATGGCGGCGATCTGCGATTTTTTTGCGGTACTGCGACATTGGGGCGGACAGATCGGACCCTTGACTGACATTTTTGACACTTTTGGGGTTACCAGTGACATTTCTACAGTAATCAGTGCTATATATATGCACTGTTACTGTAAAAATACACTGGCAGTGAAGGGGTTAACTTTATTTGAGAGGGAGGGGTGGTGTGTGTCCCTAGGGGCGTGATTCTAACTGTGATTGGCTGTCTGTTGAGCTGTAGTTACACTGATCAACGGTTCTACATAGTAGAACCGTATGATCAGTGTTTCTTGTTTACACAAGCTGCTTGCCTTTCTCCCTCTCCCCCGCCAATCGTCGAGTGACCGGCGGACATCGGGTCCGCCGGTCACACGTGCGGGGGGGGGTCCCTGACCGAGAGCCTCACAGGCTAGTGACGTTAATTTACGTCACTTTGCCTGTGAGGGGCTGACTGCCGCAGTAAATCTACTGGTGGCAGTCGGCAAGTGGTTAAGGTGAGCATATAGCACACCTATAGGTGAGGAGCACCGAAGAGCACATCTGACATCACACGGTGTAGAGGTGGAAGAAAGTATTAATGTGACATATAGAAAAGGAAGATCGGTGGTCACTGTTTGAGAAATATTTGGGACACTATAGCACTTGTTGGATTTTTTATCTAAATTTTAGCTTGTTTGCACTTTATGCTACTGGTGTATGTATTGATACAACATCTATACTATATACCGATTTACACAGAGCACTTTATAGATATATCTATATCACCTTGATTTATTGAAAATGTATTGACCATAATTTATTATATTTATTGTCACAGAGCACTTTATTGGCGCATATTTTATTATATTTATTGGTACAGAGCAATTCATTGGCACATTCATAATTTTTATTACTTGTATATAGCATCACCATAAGCACCTTCATTATTTAATCCATTATTTATTATTTGGTATATTGTTTAATACTTTTTACTCATACACGGTGATCAATTACTATATATTTAGGAATATTAATCTTTTCATCATCATATTTGTTTTATTATTTTGATACAACATATGGAACATCTACATTATCTATGATCTATTGCACAATACGCTATTTAAAGCGGAGTTCCACCCTGGATTTTTTTTTTTTTTTTTTTAATACCCCCGGGACAGTCAGGGCTAGTACATTCCACAATGGCTAGCCTCTGATCTGTCCCGGGTTGCACTTACCTGTTAGGACAAATACTTACCTTGCAAACGTCTTGTCCAGCGCTGCCATCTCAGATGTGGTCAGCTTGAAGCCAGCGAGATCCCCTTCGGCTTCTTCTTCCGCCTTCTTTGGTCCCACGATGCTCTGCGCCGGCCCCGACGTCACTTCCGGGTCGCGCGCGTCATCCCTCTACAGCTTCTGGGCATGCCCAGAAGCTGTTTAGAAGGGGATGAAGCGCGACCCGGAACTGACGTCGGGGCCGGTGCAGGCGCAATGATTCCTGGGAGCTATGACGTTCAGCTCCAAGGAATCATTGCAGAGCCAGGAAGTGACGACGGGCCGCAGCCGAGGAAGGAGGAAGAAGGAAGTAAGGTAAGTATTTTTTCTTCGCTACGAGGTAAGTAAAAAAAAAAAAATATGCGTTTATCCATTTCTTTTTCAGGTGACCCGGAGCGAGAAGATGGAGGTAAGTATAAAAATTGGGTGGAACTCCACTTTAATATAATTTTATTATCTTACACTATTTATTACCACTGAGATATATGTACACCCCATAGATATCCCTTGAAGCGCGGTACTTCCCCCCATTTTTTATACTCCTGTTAGGCAGTGTTTGTTTGGCCCCCTTCCAATATGGCTGCTATGCTTTCTCTCTCTCCAAGGAGGATGGGGTCATCGAGAAGAGCAGAGGTATAGCAAGGATTCTTGGGTCGGTGTGGAGAGGAGAAAGCACATGTTGAGGGAGAACAGTGGATTCCTGCTGAGAGAGCACTGACTGTAAGTTGCTGCAGACTCCCTTCACTGAGACATACATAGACTGTCAATGATTTCATGTTCCTGTTTGGAAAATACCTTATGTTGGATGGTTCCCTGAATGTTATTTCTTCAATACATGGACTTTCAAATACAATGCTGTGTGGATTACTGTCTATGTGGATGATACATTTCTCAATTGGGATTTCACATGCTATTCACAAGCCCCAAGTGAGTGGAGACACTAGCACTTGTTATAGATCCTGTCCTGATCACACAGATTATAAAGACTCTGCTCCTAAATACTATACAGGTGGCATCATCATACCCCAGTAGCCACAGAGAGTGAAAAGAATAGCGCTACATATACATACTCTGAACAAAATTATAAACGCAACACTTTTGTTTTTGCCCCCATTTTTCATGAACTGAACTCAAAGATTTAAGACTTTTTCTATGTACACAAAAGGCCTATTTCTCTCAAATATTGTTCACAAATCTGTCTAAATTCCTTTGCCGAGATAATCCATCCACATCACAGGTGTGGCATATCAAGATGCTGATTAGACAGCATGATTATTGCACAGGTGTGCCTAGGCTGGCCACAATAAAAGGCCACTCTTAAGCCCCGTACACACGTAAGGATCGTCGTCATACAAACGTCGGCGGACGAAAGATCTGCCGATTGTACGCGTGTTAGTATGGTGCCTCCGACAGCTGTCTGCGCACAATCCGCGGACAAGAGTCTTTCTTGCAAACATGAAAATTTTTGTCTGCGGACACCAGAACAGACGATTGTTCGCCTGTCAGTACAGAAATCAGCCGACAGACCGCAGATTTGCAAGACTGGGCATGCTCAGAAAATAAAAAACACAGGGAAAGTTAACCATTACATGACATCACTTCTGCAGTCAGCTGAAGTCTGCGGACAAAATTCTTGTGCTGTCCTTGTGCTGTCTTTGCACTTTTCAACAGACACCGACATCCGATTTTCCTTCCTTTCCATTTTTTGAACGGAGGAAAAATAGGGTTCTGTTCCGTTCCAAAAAACGGAACAGAACTGAAAGGAGGAAAATCGGATGTCAGCGGATGGTATTCCGCTGACATCCGCAATGCCATTGACTTACATTATGTCCGCAAATCATCCGCAAAAAAATAGGATGATTTGCGGACAAGCGGAGCGGCCGTGTGAAAGAGCCCTAAGGCCCCTTTCACACATGCTGTCCGTTTGTCCGTTTTTCATCCATCCGTTGACGGATGAAAAACAGACATCAATGTATCTCTATGTAAAAGCGGATGACAACGGATGATCATCAGTTAACATCTGTTTTCATCCGCTTCAGTCAATGTCCGTTTTTTTGAACGGATGAATGCCATATTTTTCATCCGTCAAAAAAACGGATCGGACGAAAAACGGATGACAACGGATGAAAACGGATGACAAGGGAAGAAAAATGGATCACAACGGATGAAAACGGGTGAAAACGGATGAAAAACGGATGACAACATATGAAAAACAGATAACAACTGACGAAAAACGGATGAAAAACGGATAACAACTGACGAAAAACGGATGACAGCTGACGAAAAACGGATGAAAAACTGATACATTTTGACGTGACTGAGTGCCGGTTCACACTTGTGCGATTTTACTGTGAATGCGATGCGTTATGAAAAGTCTAGATTCGCATGTATTCCCAAAGTACATTGTATTTGCGACAGTCGTTCACATCTATGCGTTGCGATTCAGATGCAAATATAATGCGATGATGAAAAGGGTCTTGTGCGAGTTTACAGTGTTGCGTTGCGAATTTAGTCTCCATAGATATAAATGTAAATTGGTCTGGACTCGCATTATCAGTTCAGATATGTGCGAATTCTTATGTGCGAATTCTTATTTTTTGTTTGATTTTCCCCTCAGCTCCACCCCTCCTGAGCTTAATTAACATAATCAATGCAATCAAATTTTCATTACAATTGCGCTGGTACTTTTGAAAAACACAAGGTAAACTCGCACTGCAAATTCGCATAGCAATCGCATCCGTTCGCAATCGCACAAGTGTGAACTGGCACTGAACTGATGAACTGAACGGACTGTATGTGTGAAAGTGGCCTAAAATGTGCAGTTTTATCACACAGCCCAATGCCACAGATGTCGTAAGTTTTGAGGGAGCATTAAATTGTCATGCTGACTGCAGGAATGTCCATCAGAGCTGTTGCCCATGAATTGAATGTTCAATTCTCTACCATAAGCCGTCTACAAAGGCTTTTCAGAGAATTTGGCAGTACATCCAACTGGCCTCACAACCGCAGACCATGTGTAACCACACCAGCCCAAGACTTCCACATCCAGCATCTTCACCTCTGAGATCGTCTGAGACCAGCCACCTGGACAGCTGCTGCAACAATCAGTTGGCATAACCAAAGAATTTCTGCACAAACTGTCATAAACCGTCCAAGGGAAGCTCACCTGCATGCTCGTCATCCTCATCGGGGTCTCGACCTGACTGCAGTTCGTCATCGTAACTGAGTTAATTGAGTGGGCAAATGCTCACATTCGATGGAGTCTGGCACTTTGGGGATGGTGTTCTCTTCACGGATGAATCCTGGTTTTCTTAGATCTTTGAGTTCAGCTCATGAAAATTAGGGGCAAAAACAAGTGTTGTGTTTATAATTTTGTTCAGTATAATATAATATTATGATCACCCTCCATACCCATTGAGGCATGGACTCCATTTACCTCTGAAGGTATACTGTGGTATCTGGCACCAAGCCGTCAGTAGCAAATCCTTTAAGTCCTGTATGTTGTAAGGGAGGCCTCCATGAATTGAACTTGTTTTACAGCACAACCTACAGATGCTCGATTGGTTTGAGATCTGGAGAATTGTGAGGCCAAGTCAACACCTTGAACTCATTATTGTGTTCCTTAAAACATTATTGAATTTACTAGAGCAGACCACCTTCTTCTATTACTCTGTGGTCCAGTTCTGATGCTTACATGCCCATTGCAGGCTCTTTTGGCTGTGGACACGCATCAGCATGGGCACCAGTCGCACCAATGCACTGTGTTCTGACACCTTTCTATCTGAAGCAGTAGAATACTCAGGCAAGCCTTTGCACCCCATGTGCTTCAATGAGCCTTCACTGCCCATGACCCTGTTGCTGGTTCACCAGTTTTCCTTCCTTGAACCATTTTTGGTAGATACTCACCACTGCAGGTAGGGAATATTCTTCAAGCTGCAGTTTTGGAGTTGCTCTGACCCAGTCATCTGGCCATTTCAATTTGGCCATTGTCAAAGACGCTCCAAACCTTACGCTACCCATTTTTTCTGCTTTCAACACAACAACTTCAGGGACAACATGTTCAGGTGCTGCCTAATATATCCCACCTACTTTCCGATGCCATTGCAACAAGATAATCTATGTTGTTCACTTTACCTGTCAGTGGTAATAATGTTATGGCTGATCATAGTATGTCTTTCCTTTGTTTTTCACATTTACACTGGCTCTGGAGTGTGTAAAAACTACACATTAAGAGCCGGTCCACACTAGCGCGACTAAACTTAGCCTTTAACCACTTGCCGACCGGTCACGTTGACCGTACTGCGGCAAAGTGGCTCGATTCCGTCCAGCGACGTAGACCTACGTCGCTGGACTCCTCCCCTTCGAGGCGGCGCTCGAGCCGCCGGAGGCTCGCTCCCACTGTTTTCAGTCACAGCAGGAGTCGGGCCAGGGGAGGATCGTCGGGGAATCTAGTTTGGAGATCCGCCCGCTTGTGTAAACAGAGCGGGCGGATCTCCTAAGTGACAAACAGTGACAGATTGCAGGGTTCAGCATAGCTCCCTCA
This sequence comes from Pelophylax lessonae, assembly GCF_965119305.1. Lineage (NCBI taxonomy): Eukaryota > Metazoa > Chordata > Amphibia > Anura > Ranidae > Pelophylax > Pelophylax lessonae. The sequence goes on from NC_138768.1 coordinate 144,543,969, forward strand.
CCTCCCCCCACACACGTCAGTAAGCACCAGGCATACATTAACCCCTCCCTCTCCAATAAAATTAACCCCTTCCCTGCCAGTGTCATTTTTACAGTAACAGTGCATATTTATAGCACTGATTACTGTAGTAATGTCACTGGTACTCCCAAAAGTGTCAAAAATGTCAGTCAAGGGTCCAATCTGTCCTCCGCAATGTCGCAGTCCCCCAAAAAAAATCGCAGATCGCCGCCATTACTTGTTTAAAAAAAACCACCAAAAATGACAGAAATATTTCCCTTAGTTAGTAAACGCAATAACTTTTGCGCAAACCAATCAAAATACGCTTATTGTAATTTTTTTTACCAAACATAGGTAGCAGAAAACAAATTGGCCAAAAATTTAAAAAAATTTAGATTTTTACATTTTTTTGGGGGGAATTTCATAAAAAAAATGTTAAAAATATTGTTATTTTTTCAAAATAAACGCTCTTTTTTTGTTTATAGTGCAAAAAGTAAAAATCGCACAAGTGATCAAATACCACCAAAAGAAAGCTCTGTTTGTGGGAAAAAAAGGACGTAAATTTCGTTTGGGTATGGCGTAGCACAACCGCGCAATTGTCAGTTAAAGTCGCACAGCGCCAAATCGCAAAAAGTGGCCTGGACGTAAGACAGCAAAATCCTCTGGTGGTAAAGTGGTTAAACCCACAAGTGCTTTTTTTTTTTTTTTAAATTACTTTTCCTTTATACTGGCTTTTGACATTTACAAATGCAGCAATTTAGAAATGGGATGAAAGGTTTACCCCCGCAAATACTTTTTGAAAAACAAAAAGGAAATTTTATATACAACATTATAGTTCAGGACAAAATGACAGACAAATGAGGAGGAAAGAGGGACAGAGGGACTTTGTTTCTGAATTAGGGACTGTCCTTCGAAGTCAGGAACAGTTGGGAGCTACGGATAAACCCAAAATAAAATTATTATTATTTCAGGTTCTTATATATAAATTCAAATGTCAGTGAATGTATTTAATCAATAATTATTGGTGAAAAGCCAATCAACCCAAATTATAGGCTCTGAAGAGCCAGTGACTAATGTAAATACTGAACATGTACTCTGTAAGGCCTCTTTCACACGGAGTGGACCGTATTGCGATCCGCTCTGGCACTTTTTTTTTTTTTTTTTACGAACACGGATGACACTTGTGTCATCCGGTCCATATGTCTGCATATCATCCCATCCGTTTGCGGATGATATACGGACATAATGTTAGTCTATGGGGATTGCGGATGTCAGCGGATTTTTTTTTTAAACGGAATAAAAATAGGATTCTTTTCCGTTCCAAAAAATGGAACAGAACTGAAAGGACGCAAATCAGATGTCAGCGGATGGTCATCCGCTGACATCCGCAATCCCATTGACATACATTATGTCCGTATATCATCCGCAAACAGATGGGGTGATATACGGACATACGGAACGGCCGTGTGAAAGAGGCCTAAAGCACAGTGAGGGTTATTTACTAAAACTGGAAAGTGCAAAATCTGGTACTACTCTGCATAGAAACCAATCAGGTTCCAGGTTTTATTGCCAAAGCTTAACCACTTGCCGACTGCCGCACGACTATTTACGTTGGCAGTCAGCCCCTCACAGGCAAAGTGACGTAGATCTACATCGCTAGCCTGTGAGGGTCTAGGGAGCGTGCGCGCGCCCCCGGAGGCGCGCTCCTGCGTGGTCACGGACCCCCTGTCCGCCGGTCACTCGGCGATCGTTGCTGCAGAGGGAGAAAGTCAGACGGCTGATATAAACAAGCCGCCTGTCATTCTCCCCTGTGTAGAAACAGTGATCATACGGTTCTACTGTGTAGGACCGTTGATCACTGTTCCTACAGCTCAAGCCACAGGCAATCACAGTTAGAATCACGCCCCTAGGGACACACACAGCCCCTCCCTCTCAAAAAAAGTTAACTTCTTCACTGCCAGTGTAATTTTACAGTAACAGTGTATATGTATAGCACTGATTACTGTAGAAATGTCACTGGTAACCTCAAAAGTGTCAAAAATGTCAGTCAAGGGTCCGATCTGTCCGCCCCAATGTCGCAATACCGCAAAAAAAATCGCAGATCGCCGGCATTACGCGTTACAAAAAAAAACCCCACAAAAATGACAAAAATCTTTCCCTTTGTTAGTAAACGCGATAACTTTTGCGCAAACCAATCAAAATATGCTTTTTGCGATTTTTTTTACCAAACATATGTAGCATAAAACAAATTGGCCGAAAATGTTAAAACATTTTGATTTTTACATTTTTTTTGGGGGAATTTCATATAAAAAAATGTGAAAAATATTGCTATTTTTGCAAAATTTACGCTCTTTTTTTGTTTATAGCGCATGATCAAAAATTCGCACAGGTGATCAAATACCACCAAAAGAAAGCTCTGTTTGTGGGAAAAAAAGGACGTCAAATTCGTTTAGGTACAGCGTTGCATGACGGCGCAATTGTCCGTTAAAGTCACGCAGTGCCGAATCGCAAAATACCCCCTGGTCAGGAAGGGGGTAAAATCTTCCGGGGCTTTTAGTGGTTAATTATACACGCTGAAGTCAGAGGCTGATAGGCTACCATGCACAGCTGAACCAGATTCTGAGTAAATCAAACAGCTAGATACCAAGGTGAAATAAATATATGGGAGCGGTTTTCCCTGCCAAATGATTTGCATTTTTATTCATTTATTTCTGAAATTTACACAGCACCTCGCAGCACAGTTTTGTCAGGAAAGAAGACCTGAGTTCTCTCTGTTTTCTCCGATTTTACTTATACTGTATCTACCTGGAGTTCAGCTTTCAGGACCTCGCCTGTTACCGTAAGAGCAAGCAAGCAGTTTATTCCATACAGATGCATTGCAGAAGTAACGCCAGATTGTTAGCTCATCACATTGTTTGGCTATTACACCATTGTGCATACAGAAGTTATGAAGGTAAACTAAAACTGATAAGCACCACTGAGAAGGTCATGTATCTATTTCAAACAAAGTTTGTATTTTCTTTGTATTTACAAAATAAGCAGAGTATGAAGTCATTGAAGAAAATCAGTTTTTATTAATAAAATTGCAAAGTATTCCAGGACGGTACAAAAAAAAAAAAAAATCTGTGGGAGGAAGAAGCTCCGAAATGATTTAAAGGAAGCTCTTGTGCGAAGCAGAAAACAGTAAAGTATTTACCGTTTATTTAAATCAGCACTGTGGATTGCTGTCTTGGCATGGGGCGGAGGAGCTAAACCTTTATGTTAGGATTTCACAATATCCTGAGCTTCCCATTGTTTGTGGATATGAAAAATGTGTTTTTAATAGAATCCCTTGAGATCAGTGTAGACTCCGAAAAAAAAAAAAAAGTTGTGGCATGCCATCTGGCAACCCAATCCACAAATTGTGTACCTAGGGCATAGGGATAAATAAGGACGCTTACAATGCTATGGGGAATGTTTATAAAGCAATGCTGTAAATGTGACATACACCAAACATTCACTGCAGGAGTATATTCCTGGTGCAGGTGTTTTAAACCTTATTCACGCAGGTGTATTTCTGATAAATCTGTCCGAAGGGCTGCCTTTGCCCACACAAGATGCCCCGGAGTTCCCCGTTGTTCCATGCATCCTAGTGCAGGCAATACTATTCATGTGTATTGTGATGCAGCGGCTGCACACAGCTGTTGGTCTTCGTATGACAGCCGCGTGGGTGAAGGTGCGTGTCCCCAAACGCACAATGTCTTTGTTCAGGGACACACACCTACACAACTGTAAAATCGGGACCAGTGGCAGTGTCTATGCAGCTGCTGCATCCCAATAGACATGAATGGAACTGCTTGAACACGGATGCACAGAACACCTGTGCATCCCATGTGGACAACGATGGCCCTTCTTACAGATGTAAACATAAGTTCGCCCGTGTGAATGGGGCCCTAAATTGCAGTGAATGACTCTCTTGTAGGTAATATTTGGTAAATGTTATAATCATTGCTTTATAAATAAACCCCTATGAATTTTATTATAAAATATGTATTGCATAAAGTGCTCAAATGATGTAACTTAAACTTGTTGTGAATTGCCTTAACCAAATCCCGCCCCTGGCCTATAGCAGAGTGGTGGCCGGGCGGGGGTCAGTTATCCAGACTGGACATCATATGACATCCAGTAGGATAAGCACCCCGTGCACAACCCTGGGGCGTGCAGAGTGGCAATTGGTTGTGCGTTGTGTCGGTGAGATAGGCTCTTTACCAAATGATCAGCTGTGACCAATCACAGCAGATCACAGTGGTAATGCCGGTTATCAGTGAAGTGCCGGTTATCAGCTTTCCTCAGTTCGTGCTGATAAGGCGCAAGTAGAGGAGAACCGATCAGCCGCTTTCCTGACAGGGGGGGTCTGCACTGATAATCCGCGCATTGATTATCAGTGCCCATCAGATGACAATCAGTGCCTATCACAGATGCCAATTAGTGCCCATAAATAATGCCTGTCAGTGCACATCACAGATGCCAATCAGTGCTCATCAGTAATGCCTGTCAGTGCCTCCTTATCAGTACTGCCTATCAGTGCCATCTATCAGTGCCACCTATCTGTGCTGCCTATCAGTGCTCATCATTGCCCCCTATCAGTGCCCATCAGTTCCACCTATTAGGGCCCATCAATGCGGCCTATCAGTGCTACATATATGTGCCACCTATCAGTGCCCATCCGTGCTGCATATCAGTGCTGCATATTAGTGCCTCCTCATAAGTGCCCATCAGTGCCACCTTATCAGTGCCTATTAGTGCTGCCTCATCAGTGCAGCCTCATCAGTGCAAGGAGAAAATGTCAGTGAAGGAGAAAATTTACTTATTTAAACAATTATATAACAGAAACAAAGAAACTTTTTTTTATTTCAGTCTTTTTTAATTTGTTTAGCAAAAAATAAAAAACCCAGTGGTTATCAAATACCACCAAAAGAAAGCTCCATTTGTGGGAAAAAGAAATTATAAATATTTAATATGGGTACAGTGTAGCATGACCACGCAACTGTCATTTAAATTGTGACAGCTCTGAAAGCTGAAAATTGGTTTGGCTAGGAAGGGGGTGAAAGTGCCCTGTATTGAAGTGGTTAAAGGGTAACTCCACTTTCGTGAGAAAAAAATCGGCAAATAGAAAAAACATGATACAGCATGTGCAGCAGATGATTGATAGTTATAAGACCATCCCATTCTCCTTCACTTTGCATATGGACACAGATAGACAAATAGCTGTATCTTCAGAATAACAAAAAGTAGGAATCTGCAACATTTGTTAAAATCCCTGCAATGTACACTGATCATCCAAAGGGGAGTGTTTTTTTCTCAACAAAAGTGCAGTTACGCTTTTCAGCAACCCATTTACTATGAACAGGCTGCCAAAGTACTACAACGAACAAAAAATTGTGTTTGATCCTTTTTTGACAATGAAGCACACCCCAACACATGGTATATGTGTTGTAGTGTGCTCTGGTGTGTTGGGCTTTACTGAACAATGCAATGGGGTGCCATTAACAAAAAACACTACAACACTAGAGTTGGGCCGAACACCCCCCAGTTCAGTTCATACCAGAACTCGAACATCGCAAAAGTTCGGACCCGAACCCTGAACCCTAGGGTCTGAAATGGATTGCGGGGGAATCCTTATGCTGTTTTTTTTTGTTTTATTTTGTCGTGGGGTTCCTCTTAAAATCCATACCAGCCCCAAATTGCAGCAACCAAAAAAAATGTGTATACAGCACTGTATACAGCACTAAATGTAATGTAATGCTGTTTAACACTGCACTACACTATAATCACACTACACTATAATCACACTACACTATAATCACACTACACTGACACTACACTATAATCACACTACACTGACACTACACTATACTCACTCTATAATAACACTACACTGACACTACACTATACTCACTCTATAATCACACTACACTGACACTACACTATACTCACTCTATAATCACACTACACTGACACTACACTATACTCACTTTATAATCACACTACACTGACACTACACTATACTCACTTTATAATCACACTACACTGACACTACACTATACTAATTCTATAATCACATTACACTGGGACTCATCAGAATAACATTAACTAGCTATAACTGACTGAGCTCTGCTCTATCTATCTCCAACAACACACTGCAAAAGGTTCCGGTGCTAAGGAAGCTTTTATAGTATGGGGTGGGTCTTTGAGCTTTGAGCCATGATTTGACAAAGTCATCATGACTTTGTCCAATCAGGGCTCTGACAGGGAATTGCATGCGTTTTGAACCGCATCTGATTCGCATGACATGGGAACCGGCAGCCTTTTCTATGGAGCTGGTTCACATATATGCAGTGCGAATTTGCTGCAAATTTAAAAAGTCCTGTGTGTTTTCTGAGCGCTGTGGTTTAGATGCAAATTCTAGGCTCATTGTCTTCTAAGGGAACGCATCTGAATCGCACATCTGATCAGTTTTAAACACACATTTGATTGGAACCCCCCCAAAATCCATACTAGACCCTTATCCGAGCATGCAGCCTGGCAGGCAAGGAAAGGGGGGGAAGAGCGAGCGCACCCCTCCACTGACGGGGTGCATACAAAGTTTTTATTTATTCAGTTAAAACCTTTATTACTAAATGAAACAAAATTTGCTGCTGTCACTGTAAAAACATTGAAGGGCTACATGTACAGTAGCATACCCTGACTGTGGCTGTGGAAAAATGCAAAACGTAAACTGCGTTTTTGCTGCATTTTCCCAGGGCCAGCGGTCAAAATGTTCCTATCTTGAAGTGTACAAGAAGCCTTAGCTGGATTTATGCTTTATTTGTTGGTTACTTATGCAAAGTCCATCTAAATCTACTAATCCTCTACTAATCCTTCTAAAGCTGGCCATAGATGGGTTGAATCTCAGCTGGTTCAGCAGGGACCAGCTGAGATTCGAACCATGTATGGGCAGGCTGATTGTACCCAAGATGATCGATCAATCAGCTTGGGTAAAACCAGCATGTCGGATTTTCCATGTGATTATTGCCATCGGCCATCACTGTATGTTCTCCGGCAGGGACGTCCCCGCCCCCTCCCACCGGAGAACACAATAATCCTGCGGGAGGGATTCTCCCATCAAAACTGACTGTGTTGATGGGGGAATCTAGCAGTTTTCTTTTCTGCTCCGTCTATGGCCGGCTTAACACTTCCCCCAGGTTAACAGTGCTGAAGTCCTAGGGTGGCTACATTGCTCCTCCACAGATAGAGTAGAGGACTGAACATAGCCACCCTAGAACAGGAAGCGTGTTACTAGCCAGATAACCAGGTAAAAATAAAGGAAAAAGACATAAAACAGAAAATCAATGCAGCCATTTCATCTAGTAATTTCATCTGTAAGCTTCAATACATTACATTTTTGTTTTTGGGTTTAGAAACAAGTTCTTAGCTTATACATCTACCCTAAGTGCAGTGCTTTAAGTGGCCCAAAAGAGGTGCCGGTACTCAATTATAACCTATACATTCCCCCCCACCCCACATCAGGGTCCCCACAGAGCACCCCCCTGGCCTGGGCTGGGACTCCGGAGCAGGGGGACTCACTGGTGGTGACTGGTTTGGCTCTGGAGTGGGAAATATTCTTGGGGGGGGGGGGGGTCAATTGAGGGCGCAGATGTCCAACATGCGTGTACTGGTACGCTAAGGCACACCGAGAGGTGGCGGTATGCTCAAGAGCCATATTTGGAAGTGGCGGTACTGAGTACCAGTGCATACCAGCCCACTTAAAGCACTGCCTAAGTGTCCATTTAGTTCTATGGCAAAACTGTTATTGGTCACTGTTACATACACAAACGATTGTTCGTAGTGAATAAAGGGTCAGAAGAATACCGGTGCTGATGGATGCTTAACAAAGCAAGGTACAGAAGTGATTGTGACAGATCTAAATTGTCCAAATGATTTTTCCTCTATACAGCAAATATCCAGGGCCAAATATGGCTGGACTGGGCACCTGTCATCTCATGGTTTGCTTTCAATCAACAAATGATGAATATTTCCTGAGCCCTTTATCTTCTGCCTATGGTTTTCCTAATCAGTAGCTAAATTAATCTTCCCAGGCTACAGTGGCAAGGTAGTACTCAGGATTCCGTTAGTCTCATTCTCTTTACTATTGTAGGGAAAAAATGCCATGGATTATGGGTAACTGGTAGTAGGTTGAATCACTCAGCAACTTCTTTTATAACTTTGAAACTGCTAGTAGGAACTTCAATGCCCATCTATCCATCATTCTTATGGTTACTATAGTATATTATCACTGTTCCCATTTCATGTTATATTTGTTAACTATTAGGCTCCTTTCAAACGGTCCTTCCAATTAGGTTTGTCAATCAGATTTTCAGGCGGACTCGACTGGAAAGGTCCGTGCATTCCTATTGACAGGCAGGTGTAATACATCTGCTAACTTCTGCATCGGATCCAGTCTAGTAAAAAAAAAGATGGAAGGGGATCCATCCTCTTCAGTTTGGGCAGATTAGAACAGAGGGTAGTGGTAGAGGGGTGTAAACGGACAGCAGAGTCCATTTGCTCCTGGCCACCTATACAGTAGAATGGGCTCTGTCCATGTCCGCTCTGCAGAAACTGAGTGGACGCGGACCTGTCATCCGCATGCTCTGCTGCAATCAGCAGGGGATCAGCTCACAGAGAAGAACCCTTAGTTTCTAAGCAGTGTGGTTAGACAGGTCTCCCCACATTCTTATGACAACGGACTTGTAATAAAGAGCTCTGGTCTCTGGCAGCTGCTCTAGAGATGAGCATTGCCATTCACAAACAAAAATCTCTCTGTGGTGCTGTGTGTATATCAGTGGCTGCATGAAAAGTGCTGAGTGATCTTTTAGTTTTTTAAAGCACTGTTGGGCTGTGTTATACATGGCACTGGCCTGGCACTGCTGATTGTTCATAAGAGAAAGCTCACAGTGCTGCAGTGCTTTGTGATCCATTAGTTGGGCAAAAAGCAGCCGCTGATAGACACACAGAGCCGCAGCTCTAAGCTATCTGTTACTATTATGAATGAAGTGCCCCTTGTTCATTTAAAATAGTAAGAGATCATTCAGATCTACAGCTCTGTGTAATGTGTCTGTGGCTGCTTCTACACATATAGTGCATTGGCACATACTTACACAGGGCCAAAGCTCTGAGTGATTTTTTACTTTTAAGGTCAGTTCACACCATAGAAACAGTCCGGATTCATTCCAGATGCTTTTCTGCATGCGTGTTTTTGACGCATTTTTTATGTGTTTTTGATGCAGTCCAGTGCATTTCCCCCCCTCTTTTTTACTAACCTTAAATAGGGAAATGTGTGTTCCAGTGTGTTTTTGATGCATTTTACAGCGTTTCAGTACAGTCCAGTGCAGGAAAAATGGCATATGTTCTACTTTTTTTCTGGAACTGGAACGCACTGGAACTGCAAACACTGGTGTGATGCCATTGGAAACCATATAATCTATGTTCCATGCGTTTTTGATGCAGAAAAAAGCGCACTGGACTGCATATGGTGTGAGCTGGCCCTCAGAAATGAACAAGCAGAACTGCTTGTTCAATCATAAGTGTTTGTGAGTTGCGTTTGGGGTGCCATTAACATTTGTATTTTGCTCAGGGCAATGTGCTCACGTGCACACCTTGTTCTAGTGTGAATCGGCCCAAAAAAGAACTCTAACCTAAAACAAATCCTACAAATATGATTATAGCAAGTCTACTTTCTTATCCCTCAAACACAGGTGCTACCTGTTGACATATTATTGGCTAAGTTGGTAAAATGAATGCCAATGTTATTGAAGCCCAACTCCGTCCATTATTATTTCTCCAGTTTTAAATACACGTGGGAAGGATTAGAACTTCACAAATGTTTTTATTTCTGTCCCCATTGGGGAGACTTTTCTCTCTTTTTGTCCCTGTGAAAATCAGACAAGAAATGACGGGAACAAAGAAGACATAGAAAGCAACAAAAACCTCACACAGCTTTTATCCCTTCCTAATGCTATCCAGAAATGGATGAAACTGGGTGTTAAAATGCCAACAAAAACCTTTTATGTGTTTTAGAGAAATTTGGGGAGGATCCCTGTCAGGTTTTTATTCATGTTTGTACCAGAAAGGACAAATAACCTCCCCATAAAAACACAGAAAAAAAAAACAAATTTTTAGTACAGCGGGTAGATCAGGGGTCTTCAAACTATGGCCCTTCAGTTGTTCAGGAACTACAATTCCCATCATGCCTAGTCATGTATGTGAATGTCAGAGTTTTACAATGCTTAAAGCGGAGTTCCGGGCACAGAATCGTTTTTTCAATGAACATACCCCCGGGACAGTCAGGGCTAGTACATTCCACAATGGCTAGCCTCTGATCTGTCCCGGTTCGCACTTACCTGCAAGAAGAAATACTCACTTTTAAAATTTCTTCTCCAGTGTTGCCATCTCTGTTGTGGGCAGCTGAAGCCAGCGCGATCCTCTTCTGCGTCCTCTTCCGTGTCTTTTTCTCCCAGAATGCGACGGCGCCGGCCCCTCTCGTCACTTCCGGTGCGGCGCCGCATTCCTCCACAGCTTCTGGGCATGCCCAGAAGCTGTTTAGCAGGGAATGTTTAGCAGATGAATAAATAAGAAGTGACAAGCGGGGCCGGTGCCGTCGCATTGATTCCTGGGAGCGATGACGTTCAGCTCCCAGGAATCATTGCAAACCGGAAGTGACGGCGCAGGCCGCGGCCACAGAGGGAGGAAGTGGAAAATAGGTGAGTATTTCTATCTACAATTATAAAGGTAAGTAAAAAAAAATCAATAACCCTAACTATCCAATTCCTTTTCAGGTGAAGAAGAGCAAGCGGATGTACACAAAATCGATTAGGTCGATTTTGTGCCCGGAACTCCGCTTTAATGGGAGGTTTAGTTCTGCAACAGCTGGAGGGCCGTAGTTTGAGGATCCCTAGGGTAGATCCTCCGATGATGTTATTGTTTGATGTGTCTTCCAGGTGTCAACTGGACCCCCATTTCTTGGGTGGACATTGTAGGCACAGGACGTGAGGGAAAATCTTCCCAATAGGATCAAGTAAAAAAAAACTTAACAGAAATTGTAATTCTTCAATACTCTGTCCAATACAAAAAAAGGTTCAGCTTTAAGAAGGCAAAAATTGTCAAAAATGAAAAGGTACTGCCTCAATGTGTCTAAACCGTGGCCTGGATAAAGTAAGGGCTTAACATCAGAATACCGCTGGCTTCCCAACAGTTCCAAGACTCGCTGTCACCGGGCTGACACTATAGTTACACTTATAAACAGGAGTCATGATAGACAAAGCTGTAAGGGCAATTAGCATCAGCTTCTTGGCAGGGAACACTATCCTAAATTGCTTTAAATAGAGGCACGGTGCCAGTCAGAAATGGAATTAGCTATGCTTTTGAAAGACCTACCCCACAACCACTATAAATTAGACTGGTTTGGGGTTACACACAAACTGCAGAAATACAGGAACATTTAAAACATATTTAGGCAACCTGTGACCCTCTCCATACACAACCTCTGGATCTCTAGGTTACATGAAATCAGCTACTGCTCAATTACAGGTCCTGACTTACCAGCCAAAGGCTGACACTGATTTTTACAAAAAGATTTTTTTTTGCTGTGGTCTGCATATAAACTCATCTTGCAGAGTACTCTCCAATGACTACACAGCAGAATGAACATAATCTTGGGATTTATATAGTTCGCTTTTTATGGTTCTTCAAAATAAAAACATTGCTTTCAAAGCCAAAATGGCTAATAAAAAGAATCTGTTCTCATGGAACATTCTTGCACATGGATCTTCTGGTTCCAGCAGTCCTCAATGACTCCCAAATCTCAAGCTAGTTCTGGAGCAGTCTACAGTGGAGTTAAAGGATAAGTTCATATACCGTATTTACGGTATAACATGAAACATTTTACTAAAGCAGCATCCCCTCTCACCCCCTGATCCCCCATTGTGACAGTGGATCCTCTCCCCCGCACTCTCTGTCACAATTGAAAAACAGTGTGGCTGTGCTAGGGGATTCATTCACACAAATCTGTGAATTATTAAACTACAAGTACCTTCAGCCAACACGGCAGATGGCTTGAAGTTCTTAATGAACTGCAAGGGGCGCTAATGAGCGCTCTCATAATTCAATGACACTTCCTGCAATTCAGTACCTGTCTGCCAGTATGGAAGGCACGGGCAGTCAACTATACTGAGAGTCTGAAGGAGTCTGACATTGTACTTGCAATCTGCTAATCATGAGTGTAATGCTCTGCAGGCTTATAAGAAAACAATAATAAATGAACATTTTTTTTACCTGCATAAAATGTGCATATATTTTTTTTCTTAAGTGAACTTGCTTTTTAAAATGGTTGTAGACCTCTGAAATGAAAGATGAACAAAACATATCCTTCTATAGTGTTTTTTTCTGTCTCCTGCCTCATTCCTCAGCTATCTGCATGAGTCATTTCTGAAAATCTATGCTGACACTCAGGGCAGCCATCAGAAATTTTGGGGCCCCTTACACAGCTTAAGGCCTGGGCCCCACCGGGCCTGACCACCAACATTCCGCAGGGTGCGCCCTCTGGCCCGGCCCACCGAATCCGCCCACTGGCCATCCCACTGAGTCCTTTAGTGCACCCACTTCTATTTTAACACTCTTCCAACTTAATAAATGAAAATGAATCAAATCCATCAAAGAGACATCCCCATATAATCAGCAAAGAGATAACCCAATCCAATAAAGACACAGCCTCATATATTCAGCAAAGAGACATCCCAATCAAGTAAAGAGACTGCTTCATATATTAAGCAAAGAGATATCCCAATCCAGCAAAGAGACGGCCTCATATTTTCAGCAAAGAGACATCCCTTCAGCTGCATCGGCTTACTCTGCAGCCGCTATGCTTTAGCAATTGCTAGTTACTGCAGCTGCAACTACTCGATCTCCTTGGTTGAGGCCTGGATGGCCAGGCCCCTCGGAACGCCTGGGCCCCTTACATGTGTATGGACTGTCCCCCCCTGATGGCTGCCCTGCTGACACTAGACAATCCCAGGACACCCCCCCCCCCCCCCCCCAGCACACAGCAGGTGACTGACAATGTCCGCTGTGCATGTTTCCCTATGATCTGTGTATATGGGGGGGATGTCCATTTCCTCCACTCAGGTCTCAGATTACACTCAACTCTCTGCTCTATGCTGCGCAGTGTGTGACATCAGACAGACCCGCTCTCTCCCTTCGAAAGCTCAGAAATGCTGTGTAAATTGTGGACTTTGAACTAATGTAGAGAAGAGGTGGTTTCAGATAAACATATACAACAGATGCAGGAGGATTTGTTTAATCTCTGTGTATCACCAGAGGCCAGTCACTTCAGTGGGAAAATGTAACGGTTTACAACCACTTTGATGGGTGCTTTGCCTCTGGAAGTTCAGACAGAGCTTTGTTAACAATAATAACACTTATGAACCAGTGCCTTGGGCCGCAATCGTAGAAGAAGCACCAAGCCTCAAAATGTATTGTGAATGCTTTTTCCTATTGTGATTCCCTTTTCTCTTCACTTCTGCTGAAGTTTGTCTCTAAATTCAGCAAGAGATCTATGGGGGTAAGTGGATAATTTTGATTGATGCTGTATTTATATTGCTGGTTGACATGAATGACATCAGGGGACATTGTTTCTTAATTTATATTTTTACTTGTTCTTTGTTAGTACTTACCAGTTACATTTTTTGATTTAGTAAAAAGCGATACTATGTAGCCCTTGCTCATTCTGGAGCCTGCCCGCAGAACCCTTCATCCTTTTTAGGGGATAGGATGCTGGGACCCTTGTCTGCATCAACATGGGGACAGGGTACTTTGCACTCCCCTACATAAAAGGTACCATTCCAGTGATGAGAACATGTGGCCTGGTATGGTTCAGGACGGAAAAGACACATGTTCTCTCCACCCTTTTGCTGGCCAGCCAGGCTGCATGCCTGGATAAGGGTCTGGTATGAATTTTTGTAAGCAATGTGTAAAGTCCCTTTCAGAAAAAAATAATTATAGGGTCCTCCTAAAGAATTATAGAAGAACATTATCCTGGCATGCCGGCTGGCTGGCTAAAAAAAAAAGGAGCAGTGAGCATGCCCCCCAAACCCTTGCAAAAGGGGATTGGTAAATCCAAAGAGCGATATTGTTGCACTCTTTGTAATCTGTAATCCGTTCAGCCAGACAAGAGCTTTCTTACCGTAGTAGCTGGCAGTGTTTATGTGTGTTTCTGTCTGACTCACTCTCTTGTGTCTTCCGGGAGGAGGAGAAGAGATATAGAGGGCGGCAACTTCCTCCTGAGCCGACATCTCTATAGCAACCTGTACTGTGCATAAAGCATAGTACTGCCCATGTGCGGGATTTCCTGCTGCATTCTGGGTAGCCAGAATGAACAGCAACCAGGAAGAAGGACACTTCGGCTTCAGATGCCCTTACTAAAGATGACAACGCACAGGCAGCAGTTTTATAAAGTAAGATTTTCACTAAACAAATACACCGTTCAACTCATAAATATGCAAATTGCGGTTTTGGCAAGCGAGGTGTATTAATATTAATGGGCTATTTTTGTTTAAAAAATCATTCTGAGGGTGGAACTCCGCTTTAAAATGTCAATCAGAATTTGATCTATCAGAAATGATCTATTAAAAGATTGTGTGATCGATCTAGATCTGTTCTTCAACACACGTGGATATTTATTAGACTGATCAGAAGCAATCAAAAACATTCTGGCAAAGCCACTCAACTTGGCAGAGTCATAGTGGAGTAAGAGCTCACTAAATCGAATGGAGGTCTTTGGTTTGTAATTTTTATTCTACTTGATTTGTTTAGTGACAATAAATGATCAATTGAATTACCTTGTGCATACATGTGTGGCCACCATAAAGCTACAAATCAGAGATTGGTCAGTTGTGCAACCATAGCTTTTTACCATACATCGCATTTTTAGTAAATCAGGCCTGATACCTGCTGCAAGAGTGTTGTCTCTAAACAAGAATTCTCAAGCCTCACAAGTATCTCTGAAGGATGAAAGGGAAGCCATGGCTTTCCAGGCAGTCTACAAATGTAGACTGTGGACAAGATTTTCTCTACTGTCTGTTGGTTTTATAATCTGGGAACAGCTGTATAGACTGTCTAAATGCTGGATTGGGAAATTATTATGTAAAGTCTAGGGATCAGCCTTAGATCGCAGGTCAAGCCACTTTTACTCTCTTCAATTGGCGATATTTTGCTAAGGAACCCAGTTGCAGAGATTGGTAAGTTGTGCAACCATAGCTTTTTACCATACATCTCATTTTTAGTAAATCAGGCCTGATACCTGCTGCAAAAGTGTTGTCCCTAAACAAGAATTCTCAAGCCTCACAAGCAGGGCTTTTTTTCAGCAGGAACGCGGGGGAACGCAGTTCCGGCACCTCCAGCACTGAATGTATGTAATAGAAAGGGGTGTGGGGTGTGCTGGAGGGTCTATTTATGATGCTGGCTGCTGGGAGATTTATTGTCACTGGTGGGGATCTGTTTTTGTGTGAGGGTCTATTGTTGCTGGTGGGTCTTATGTTGCTGGTAGGTCTATTGCTGCTGGAGGGTATATTAATGCTGGCTGCTGGGAGATCTGTTGTTGCTGCTGGGGGTCTAACGTTGCTGGGTGGATCTTTTGTTGCTGGGTGTGGTGTTTTGTTGTGTGCGGTCCATTGTTTCTGCGTGGGGGGGGGTCTATTGATGTTTGGGGGATCTATTGTTGCTGGGGTGGGGTCTTTTGTTTCGGGGGATCTATTTTTGATAGGGGGGTCTATTGTTGCTGGGGGGGGATCTAATCAGAGATGTATAGTAACTAAGTAGAACTACTTCACTACTGTACTTAAGTATCGAAAGGCGATATCTGTACTTTCCTGGAGTAGAATTTTTTTCTCCTACTTCCACTTTTACTTCACTACATTTTTTCGATGATTTCAATACTTCTACTCTGATATTTTTTTTTTGTGTGCTGCATAGTTACTCGTTACTATTATAAAAATGACCACTGCCAGAACAGTAGATGACAGATTTCATGAAGTTGAAAAAATTTGTATAATGTCATGTGTACAGCCAAAGGAATTGTGCTTGTCCTTTTAGGTTAATCATTTTAAATAATAAAAAACAATATGATGTTCAAACTTTTGACTTCTTTCTTTAATAACTACATAACACAGTACTTGTACTTTTACTTTCAGTACTTGAGTAGCAATTTTTTTTTTAAAAACTACTGGTACTTTTACTTTCAGTAGTTGAGTAGCACAATAAAAAAAAAACTAATTGCAATACTTAAGTACAAAAAATGTTGAATACTTTAGTACTTCTACTCAAGTCACTTTTTGATCGAGCACTTCCACTTCTACTCAAGTCACTTTTTGATCGAGCACTTGTACTTTTACTCAAGTATGGGTTTCGAGTACTTTATACAAGTGTGGGTCTAATGTTGCTGGCTGCAGAGGATCTATTTTGCTTTTCTTGTAAGACCCCGTTCACACTGGGGCGACGCTACTTGCCGGGGCGACCTCACAGGTCGCGGTGCTCAGCTCGCACCGCGACCTCGGAGCGGCCGGCACGGACTTCATATCATTGAAGTCAATGCAGGTCGCTCCAGGTCGCCCCAAAGAAGCTCCGGACCCTTTTTCTAAGTCGGAGCGACTTGTGTCGCTCCTATTAGAACGGGTCCACAGCTACTCTATGGCAGGCGACCTACGGCGACCTGTCAGGCGACCAGGTCGTCTAACAGGTCGCCCCAGTGTAAACGGAGTCTTATTATTGCCAAACTCCATACAAATTATTTAGCACCACAAAATGATACTTGGTTCTGTATTCTCTAAAAGGGGCAGTACTGGGAGGCGGGTAGGGGGTGAAACTAAGGGACGGTGCTTAGAGGTTAGTAGGGGGCGGAGACAAGGCGTGACTCAGAAGGGGGGAGTTCCTGCTCACAAGTATCTCTGAAGGATGAAGGGGAAGCCATGGCTTTCCAGGCAGTCTACAAATGTAGACTGTGGACAAGGTTTTCTCTACTGTCTGTTGGTGTTATAATCTGGGAACAGCTGTATAGACTGTCTAAATGCTGAATTGGGAAATTATTATGTAAAGTCTAGGGATCAGCCTTAGATCACAGGTCAAGCCACTTTCACTCCCCTCATAGGCGATATTTTGCTAAGGAACCCAGTTGCAGTCTTTGACCCAAAGTCAAAAAGTACTGTGATCACAATAACAGGGGAGCTATAGAAGGGCTGCGACCAGCATATATCACCCGAGGAGCTCCACAGGTATATAGGCAATCAACATTTGCTTTAATGTGCCAGCAGCCAGCCATCACTGATTTTTTCACTTTTTGAGTGTACCTATCCGCTAATTAAGCCCTTCGTTCATTGTTTTTCTTCTCCTCAAATGCATACTACTTAGCACAGTAGGCGGCAAATTAACTAGCGCATTCCATTCTAGGTAATTCTAGCAAGCGAAAGGCTTTGCACTAGTGAGCACAGGGTGGGTTTCATGATGAGTAGCTTCTAATGTTGGTATTTACAAACAATTTACACCTGCATCCCATACCTCTGTCATTTCTTTATCCTCAGGACATGACTTAAATATAAAAGAGAAAAAATGTAAAATATAGAAAATAACAATGTAAATATTATACAATTACTGGAATAGTCGCAAGACACAATGTAGGAATATAGAGAACGGTACATCCCTCCTACATTGCAATAAAATGTGGCTCAGTTTTCCGAATTTAAAAAAAAATATAATAGCCCTTATACATATCAATTATTAATATGGCTGACTGGTTCACATTAAATGCCGTATTCCAAAGCCTGCTGCAGATAATTACATAAAATCCTGAGGCTTTTTTGTGACTCCGTTTCTTTTTCTACAAAATCGACATGATGTACTGATCAGTCTCTTCTGCCTTGCTTTTCTCGCAGACAGAGCTGGAAAATAGGAAGAAAAACAGAAATATTTTTGCAGTACATTTCTTGATTGATGTGTGGCATGCATTGAAGTCAAAACAATGACCTCATTGCTTGCCTATGACATTCGA
The DNA here is from genome assembly GCF_965119305.1 of Pelophylax lessonae. Lineage (NCBI taxonomy): Eukaryota > Metazoa > Chordata > Amphibia > Anura > Ranidae > Pelophylax > Pelophylax lessonae. The sequence continues at coordinate 144,562,075 of NC_138768.1, forward strand.
GTAGGATTTATCCGGCTTTGCTTAACCCGTTCTGCATCTAAAGCAGCGGGGAACTGGATAATTCTGGTGCAGGTGTCAAAAAGGGTTTGATTTGTCTCTAGATGCCAGGGTTACCAAATTCTCCCTTTAACTACTTCTGGACCGGAAGGTTTTCCCCCTTTAACCACTTAAGCCCCGGAAGATTTTACCCCCATTCCGACCAGGGGGTATTTTGCGATTCGGCACTGCGTGACTTTAACGGACAATTGCGCGGTCGTGCGACGCTGTACCTAAACGAATTTGACGTCCTTTTTTTCCCACAAACAGAGCTTTCTTTTGGTGGTATTTGATCACCTGTGCGATTTTTTGATCACGCGCTATAAACAAAAAAAGAGCGTCAATTTTGCAAAAATAGCAATATTTTTCACATTTTTTTATATGAAATTCCCCCCCCAAAAAAAATCGCAAAAAGCGTGTTTTGATTGGTTTGCGCAAAAGTTATCGCGTTTACTAACAAAGGGAAAGATTTTTGTCATTTTTGTTGTTTTTTTTTTTAACGCGTAATGGCGGCGATCTGCGATTTTTTTTTTTGCGGTACTGCGACATTGCGGCGGACAGATCGGACCCTTGACTGACATTTTTGACACTTTTGGGGTTACCAGTGACATTTCTACAGTAATCAGTGCTATACATATGCACTGTTACTGTAAAAATACACTGGTAGTGAAGGGGTTAACTTTATTTGGAAGGGAGGGGCTGTGTGTGTCCCTAGGGGCATGGTTTCTACTGTGATTGGCTGTGGCTCTAGCTGTAAGGACACTGATCAACGGATCTACATACTAGATCCGAGTGATCAGTGTCTTTGCAGCGAGGAGAATGACAGGCAGTTTGTTTACACAAGCTGCCTGACATTCTCCCTCTCCCCCGCCGATCGCCGAGTGACCGGCGGACATCGGGTCCGCTGGTCACACGCGCGGGGGGGTCCGTGACCACGCGGGAGCGGGAGCGCGCCTCCGGGGGCGCGCGCTCGCTCCCTAGACCCTCACAAGCAAGCAACGTAGCCCTACATTAGTTTGCCTGTGAGGGGCTGACCGCCGACGTAGATAGTCGTGCAGCGGTCGGCAAGTGGTTAATGACCAGGTCATTTTTTGCAATTCGCCACTGCGTTACTTTAACTAACAATTGCGCGGTCGTACGACGCTGTACCCAAACAAAATTGATGTATTGTTTTCCCCACAAATAGAGCTTTCTTTTGGTGGTATTTGTTTACCTCTGCGATTTTTATTTTTATGCGCTTTAACCACTTAATCCCTGGAAGATTTTATCCCCATTCCGACCAGGCTTTTTTTTGTGATGCGGCACTGCGTGAATTTAACAGACAATTGCGCGGTCGTGCGACGCTGTACCTAAACGAATTTGACGTCCTTTTTTTCCCACAAACAGAGCTTTCTTTTGGTGGTATTTGATCACCTGTGCGATTTTTTTTTTTTTTTTTTTTTTTTTTTTTTTTTTTTTTATCATGCGCTATAAACCAAAGAAGAGCGTCAATTTTGCAAAAATAACAATATTTTTCACATTTTTTTATATGGAATTCCCCCCCAAAAAATGTAAAAATTGTAAAATTGTTTAACATTTTCGGCCAATTTGTTTTATGCTACATATGTTTGGTAAAAAAAATTGCAAAAAGCATATTTTGATTGGTTTGCGCAAAAGTTATCGCATTTACTAACAAAGGGAAAGATTTTTGTCATTTTTGTTGTTTTTTTTTTTAACGCGTAATGGCGGCGATCTGTGATTTTTTTTTTTGCGGTACTGCGACATTGCGGCGGACAGATCGGACCCTTGACTGACATTTTTGACACTTTTGGGGTTACCAGTGACATTTCTGCAGTAATCAGTGCTATACATATGCACTGTTACTGTAAAATTACACTGGCAGTGAAGGGGTTAACCTTTTTTTTTGAGAGGGTGGGGGTTATGTGCGTCCCTAGGTTATGTGTGTCCCTAGGGGCGTGATTCTAACTGTGATTGGCTGTGGCTTGAGGTGTAGGAACACTGATCAATGGGCCTACATAGTAGAACCGTATGATCACTATTCCTACACAGGGGAGAATGACAGGCGGCTTGTTTACATCAGCCGCCTGCCTTTCTCCCTCTGCACTGACATCGGGTCCGCCGGTCACACGCGCGAGGGGGTCCGTGACCGCGCGGGAGCGCGCCTCTGGGGGCGCGCGCGCTCGCTCCCTAGACCCTCACAGGCTAGCGACGTAGTACTACGTCGCTCTGCCTGTGAGGGGCTGACCGCCGCAGTAAATAGTCGTGCGGCGGTCGGCAAGTGGTTAAACAAAAAAAGGGTGACAATTCTGAAAAAAAAAAAAACAATATTTCTCACTTTCTGCTATATAACATTCCCAATAAAAAAAAATGTAAAAATCTATTTTTTTTTTCATAATTTTAGGCCAATATGTATTTTGCTACATATTTTCCGTAAAAAAAAAAAATCCCAATGAGAGTATATTGATTGGTTTGCAAAAGTTATCGTGTCTACAAACTAGGGGAAAGATTTATGTCATTTTTATTTATTTTATTTTTTTACTAGCAATGGCGGCGATCAGCGATTTTGTGCGGGACTGCAACATTGCTGCGGACAGAGCAAACACCTAACTGACATTTTGACACTTTTGGGGGACCAGTGTCATTACTCCATTATTCAGTGCTAAAAATATGCAATGTTACTGTACTAATGACGCTGGCAAGGGAGGGGTTAACACCAGGGGTGATCAAAGGGTTAAATGTGTCCATAGGGGGTGCTTTCTAACTGTGTGGGGGATGTAACACAGAGAGCTGTGTTCCTAAATAGGAGGAACACAGGAGCCCTGTGTTCTTTGCTGATAGAACAGCGGTCTGCTGTGTTTACAACGACAGATTGCCGTTCTGTCTCCATGGGGAGCGATCGTGGCCTCCCGCAGATCAGCTTTCCCTGTGGCAAAGGGGTGTGCGCGCGCCCCCACTTGTGGTCCCGCGAACCGACGTACAGTTACGTTGTTTCGCGGGACAGAGCAGACCTTCCGCAGTTTATGTACTGCTGACGGTCAGCAAGTGGTTAAATCAGAGGGGACCTCTAAGGCTAAGTATGGGTCAGGATTTTAGAATAAAGTCATTTGACTTGAATTTAGTGAACCACACCTTACTTTGTTCACTGATCCCAGTTAATTAGAGAGAGCCTAAAACCAGCCATAGATGGATCAAATCTTCTCTGGTTCAGCAGAGACCATCTGAGATTCGATCCATCTATAGGCAGGCTGATTGTACCCAATTCAATCCATTGATAACCAACATGTCTGATTTTTAGCATGCAATTATTGCCATAGGCCAGTGATGGCAAACCTTGGCAACCCAGATGTTTTGGAACTACATTTCCCATGATGCTCACTCACTCTGCAGTGTAGTTGAGCATCATGGGAAATGTAGTTCCAAAACATCTGCGGTGCCAAGGTTCGCCGTCACTGCGCATAGGCTATGGCTGCTAGCAGTAATCACTGTGTTTTCCTAGCAGGAATGGCTTCCCCCCCCCCCCCCCCCCCGACGGGAAAACACAAAAACGCTGTGGGAGGAATCAAGCGATTATCATTCCTGCAACCCAAGATTTCAGGAAAGAAAATTGCATAATCTATGGCCTGCTGTGTGAGGGTTCCAGCCTGTGAGTGCAAGGGTCAAGATAGGTTAAACCCTCTCAAACAATATACATTTTCTAAAAGCAAAGACCCTGGATAATAAAATGGTGGTAGTTGCAATTTTTTATGTCACTTTATATCAGCACACATGTTTATCAGACACAAATTATAAGCAAACAAGACACTATTAGTTTACAGAACTATAATATATTATGCATTTTTTTCTATAATATCAAGGAAGCGATTGCACCGAGTAAATGGATAGCAAACATGGCAAGCCATACAATTGTGTAGACAGTACCCAAAATTGTCCATTGATGATGCTTTCAAAATCTTTAAAGGGTAACAATTTAGAGTTAACTATGAATGGTGGCCCTAGAACTATTGCCTTTACTTGGACCCTCATGAGAATTCTTCAGATATGTGGCGCAATTGTTTTTGTATGTAGGCACACCTGCTGCATATTTTTACGTTCTTATGTGTGTGTATGTGGGGAACAGGGAATTTTACCATTTTTAAAAAAATGTTGTGTTTTTTTATTCATTATATGTTACTTTTTTTTTTTTTTTTTTACACTTAACATAATTTTTATCACATGGAGTTAATAGCCCTCTATGTGACAGCAAACTTTTATAACAGGTTCTCTTTATTGACAGATAAAGGTATATAGAGCCCTGATGTCTCCCCTGCCCTCCACTGCAGCTAAGGCTTGGTTCACACCAATGCATTTTTTAATGCGTCTTGCGGTTTGCAGAAACACACTACAGCCCCTTTAACATAGTTTCCTATGGGTTACGTTCATATCTATGCGTTTTTCAGCCGCTGCATTTTTGGAAAGGGTCAGGGTCTTTTTTCTCGCAGCAGATTTTGTTTTGCATGTAATAGACTTCAACAGACCTGCACCAAAATGTTGCCTTTTGCATTTTTTTCTCCTTAACAAATTGTTAATAGCCGGTCGATAAAGAGGTTGTAAACCCGTGAAAAAAAAAAAAAAAACCTGCAACACAAAGTCATAATGAGCTAGTATGCATCACAAAGTAGCTCATTATTAAATACTTACCTTAGAAGTCAGCCCTGCTGACATGGCCTACATGTTTTTTCCAGGCTTGTGGGTTCTGGCGCAGTGATTGGCTGGAACCACGATGACCTCAATTCCACACATGCGCGCGGGAGCCGCTGGTCATGGCACAGGCTGTGAAGAAACGTCACGGCAGCCATTCCTTCAGAGCCTATGTGCCAATGATGTAATTGGCGCAGTATACAGTAAATATCTCCTAAATGGGGAAAGCTTAGAAGATATTTACAGTATCTTATTATAGGCTTACCTATAGGTACAAACAAACAGGGGGAGTTTAGTCCTTACCGATAAGTCATGGGCTGTCAGCAGGGTTCCTGAATGCTGAATTTTAAAAAAAAAGTTCCTGGCAAAGAAAATAATTAGAAAAAAAAAAATGTGTAGGTCCCCCCCCCCCCAATCTATACCAGGTCCTTTGGGTCTGGTATAGATTTTGAGGGGAACTCTATGTCAAATTTGAAAACAAAAATACATCCCTGACCCTTATCTGAAAATGCAGCCCAACAGGCCAGAAAAGGGGGGGAGAGCGTGCGAAGAACCCGATGGGCCTGGTATGGATTGGGTGGACCCCACACTGTTTTTTTTTCTCTTGCTGGCAATTCTTTTTTTTTACATTCAGCTGTCAGCATGGTGGCCACCGCTTCCTTAACCACTTAAGCCCCGAAAGATTTTACCCCCTTCCTGACCAGGGTCTATTTTGCGATTCGGCACTGCGTGACTTTAACGGACAATTGCGCAGTCGTGCGACGCTGTGCCCAAATGAAATGGACGTCCTTTTTTTCCCACAAACAGAGCTTTCTTTTGGTGGTATTTGATCACCTGTGCGATTTTTTGATCATGCGCTATAAACAAAAAAAGAGCGACAATTTTGCAAAAATAACAATATTTTTCACATTTTTTTTAATGAAATTCCCCCCAAAAAATGTAAAAATCAAAATTTTTTAACATTTTAGGCCAATTTGTTTTCTGCTACATATGTTTGGTAAAGAAAATCGCAAAAAGCGTATTTTGATTGGTTTGCGCAAAAGTTATTGCGTTTACTAACTAAGGGAAAGATTTGTCATTTTTTTTTTTTTTTAACGAGTAATGGCGGCGATCTGCGATTTTTTTTTTTTTTTTGCAGTACTGCGACATTGCGGCGGACAGATCGGACCCTTGACTGACATTTTTGACACTTTTGGGGGTACCAGTGACATTACTACAGTAATCAGTGCTATACATATGCACTGTTACTGTAAAAATGACACTGGGAGGGAAGGGGTTAACTTTATTGGAGAGGGAGGGTCCCTAGGGGCGTGTTTCTTACTGTGATTGGATGTGGCTTTGTGTGTAACAGCACAGATCAACGGTCCTACATAGCAGGACCGGGTGATCAGCGCTTTTACACAGGGGAGAGTGACAGGCGGCTTTGTTTACATTAGCCGCCTGCCTTTCTCCCTCTCCACCCGACGATCGCGAGTGACCGGCGGACATCGGGTCCGCCGGTGACATGCACCGTCTTCTTCGGGTACGAGCAGGGGCGGGAGCACGCCTCCGGCGGGACGCGCACGCCCCCAATTTGCTCCCAGGCTAGTGACGTACCAGTACGTCACTTTGCCTGGGAGGGGCTGACCGCCGCCGTATGTAGTCGGGCGGCGGTCGGCAAGTGGTTAATAACCGGCTATTTGTATTTTTTTAAGGAGAAAAAAAAACACAAATCCCATTAAAACCGAATGCATAAATGCATCAAAAATGCGTCTTTAAAAATGCATTCGCACCAGAAAACCGCATCAACTGCAACTGCACAGATGTGAACCTAGCCTAATGGGGCACAAAACACTGCCTCCCAGGCCCCTGCAACCCAGGAATGACAGCACTGAACCCACAAAGGATGTAATGCACTCCACTTCCTGAAGAAGTCCTATTTAGGACGTAACACATATGGGGTGGATCTGTGTCATTGATGCCATCACGTTTTGTACTTGGGAGCTGGTTGTGAGCTAGAGGTTTGCTATGTGATTTGCAAGTTTTTTTATATTGTTTTATGTGAGTGCAATGTTATCTTTTTATTTAAGTAAATACATACTATAAGCACTGTGAGAGCTTTGTTTCACCTTTTATATAAGTGTAGCACCCTACAGGTAGGTGCTAGGTAAAAGTATAGTGGGCCTTGGCTGCCTAACAGCAGGGCCAAGGTTTCAGCTGGCTGTCATGTCTCCCAGGTGTGTCTGCTGAGGGGAGTCTCCCCACTGGCTCCATGAGAAGATTATCATTGGGCAGTGGAGGAAACCCAATCAGAGACACACTCAGGCCTGTATCTACCCCAGAAGGCAGATTCTGCCGCAGAGGATCCTGGGAGTGGGTATACGTTTTGAGGGAACGCATGACGCAGTGTCTTTGGCAGGAAGCAGAGTCCCAGGAGGGAGAGTATGGCTGTCTCTCCTCCTGTCAGAAGGATCGGGCTTTCCGGGTGGCTGCCTGGGAATCCAGAGAATGCTGAGTTGAGCTGCAGAAGGGATCCGGTGTGCCGAGGACCAGTGGAGGAAGAGGGGCTCAGTTCCAGGAAAGCCTGCCAAGGTCGTGAGTACTGTGAACTGCCCCTAGGGGTCTGCCAAGTGTAAAGGGGACCACTCCGGAGAAGGTTCCAGGGATCCAGGAGTCAGCTAGCTGTAAAGGGGGTGCCCAGTCAGAAGACCCTGAAGTGTTAGAGGGGGTACTTAGTCAGAGGACCCTGAAGTGTTAGAGGGGGTACCTAGTCAGAGGACCCTGAAGTGTTAGAAGGGGGTACCTAGTCAGAAGACCCTGAAGTGTAAAGGGGGCACCAGTGCGTGGGCCCTGAAGAGTCAGTGTACAGTGTGCAGTGTACAGAGTTAAGAGTTGCAGCAGCACAAGCAGTGACAAGGAGCTACCTCAGTCAGTGAAGGGCTGGAGGGAGCTGTTCAGTGACTTTTGAGCAAAATCGAGTGTCAGGAGTCAAGAGTTCTACAGTCTTGGATCTTTTGAGTTAACAAACAAGTTAAAGTCAAGGTTCCAGCACTAATTCAGCAAAGCAGTATTTGCAAGCGTCGGCATTCAGCTGGCGTCAAGACAGCGCTAGCGGGCATTTTTGTACGAAGTCTCAGTTAAGCTTAGAAGAGCCAGAGGAGTATCCCACTCATTCCCTTCCCTTCCCCAATATACAATGAACAAAACAAACCAAAGATGCCAGAATGGTCATTATCTCAGTTTTCACACCTGGGTTCATAGCTTAAATGTGTTGGGAGTGTTACCGGTACTGATAACAGACCCACCTCAGGCCCAAGGCCTGGAAACATTGCTACATAAGAAAAAGTGATTTTGAGTTTTTGATATATTTTTGATTTAATTCTATATTATGTATAATCTGGGTGGCGCTGCACTATTTTGTTTATTGACTTTTGCTGGAGGGAAGATCAACAAATGGACATTCACTAATCTCCCTCTGTTCCATCTGCTAACACCCGCCATGCTAGTTTTGGGCCTGCAGGTGGAACAGTGGATCTCGGGATCAATGGCAGGGGCAGTTGTCTGGTGGGATTGGTACCTTTGGCGGGGTGTGGAAGTGATCAGGCAGCTTTACAGCCACCCAAATTACTCCTACATGAAAGCTCACAGTCAGCTGCTTTAACCCCCTTAGCAGTATCCCCGAGCGTGACTCGGGGTGGATTTTTCATGCTACTATCGGTATCCCCCAGTCACGCTCGGGGTAGATGTGCAGAGCCTGCAGCGGTGTTCCTTACCTTCTCCTGGCGATCCAGCGATGATCTCCCATTGCTGTGATTGCCGCCGAGATCCCCGCCGCTCGTCCGTCGCTCTGATGACTTCCTAGTTCCGTTCCCTGCAGCAGCAATGGTGCATGGGAGCGGAACTAGGGGGGGAAATTCAAAGTTGCACCAACACAAACACATAAAAAGGAGGTGATACACAATGTAATCTGAAATTATATATAATAAATGTATATGTATATATATATATATATATATATATATATATATATATATATATATATATATATATATATATATATACACACATAAATATATATATATATATTATATATATGTGTGTGTATATATATATATATATATATAATATAAATTTATTATACATAATTTCAGATTACATTGTATCACCTCCTTTTTATATATATATATTATATATTATATTATATATTATATAATAAAATTATATTATTGATTAGATTATAATTCATGCGTTTTGTGTTTCAAATTTATCACATCTGGGATGTCTAGTAGAGTCTTGTTTTGGTCAGGTTTAAGTCAGTAATTACTAAGAATTGTAGGCCTATAATACATAACGCCAAATTTTCATGCAAAAAATTGTACCGCTTTTGGTACATAATTCCTGACATAATCATACCGCCAGGGAGGTTAAGCAGCCTAGATGGTCTTCAGGCTGGTCCAATGACATCTACAGTAAACCCCCCTCCATTGCGGGGGTTACGTTCCGGACCCAGCCGCGAAAAGTGAAATTCCGCGAAATAGAAAAACCCTATTAAAATGCATTGTAGGCATGTTTATTTTACTGTCACTGTATGTGTAGAAGCATTTTAAGGTCTTTAAACACACTTTTAAAACAATAGAAACTCATTTAAACACATAAAAGATACCAAGAGACATAGCAAGAGCTATGGAAAACACAAAAATATTTCATTTTTAATGATTTATATAGTAAAATAACATTACAAAAAAAACCGCGAATTACCAGGACCACAAAAACTGAACCGCGATGGAGCGGGGGATTACTGTAGTACATATGAGCGCTGCCAGTCTGAAAGTACTGTGAGCCTTGGCTAGTATGATGATGCCACCCTCATGACAATCTGGGCTCATGGAAAGCAGGTTTGATTATACCAGCTGCCATTCAATCTAGAAGAAGTTGAACAAGTGGTAGTACTGCAAGGACAGCTCTGAATTGAAAGTGAGTTTTGCAGCAAAATGTTTTTTTTCTCTCTTACTCCAAAGCAGCATACAAAAAAAAAAAAAAAAACTGAAGTTCAGCTTCAAGTGTGTAGGTTCAAAACTGCCATCTTCATCCTAGTTTACTTGCTAGTAAATCACTGACCTTCAGTAAGTATACAGAATGGGAGTTCATACTTTTAACCACTTGCCGACCGCCGCAAGTACATATACTGCGGCGGTCAGCCCCTCACAGGCAAAGTGACGTACCGGTACGTCACTAGCCTGTGAGGCTCTGGGAAGTGAGCGCGTGCCGCCGGAGGGGCGCTCCCGCGCGGTCACGGACCCCCCCCCCGCTCGTGTGAGCGGCAGACCCGATGTCCGCTGCTCACCAGGGCCGGACTGGCCTGCCGGGATAGCGGGAAATTTCCCGGCAGGCCGGTGTAAGGTTCTGGCACTCTCAGTGCCTCCTATCACATTTATTCCGGGTGATTTCCATCTACCTAGACAGAAGAAACACATATAGGTGTGTTTCCCTTTAAGGCTGAAGCTGTCATCACCCAGCGCCGGACTAGATGGCTATTTAGGGCGTCGGTTCTCACTCACATGTGTTCGTTCAAACACCAGTACCTGGATACTAATCTTGCTTGAAGCTTCCATGCTTGCAAGCTCTCCTCGCTGACGAACCTCGCTGCGCTGATCCCTGCATCCTGCTACTGGATCATCCGCATCTCCTGAGCGATCCTTCGGCTATCGCTATTAGTGCTAAGTACCCCACAGGGGAAATCTCTATAGACTTGTACTAGGCTTACACTATTTAGCTCTGCATAGCAAGGACTGTCTTTTACATCTGCATAACTAGATTGCTAGCTCTTGAGGCTACTGCTACTATTTCCTGCACTGGGTTGATCTCTCCTGTATGCACCTGCTACTCTGTCATCTGTTATCATACATGATCGCTAACCCTTCCTGCATCCATCTGCACTGTCTCACCTCAAGTGTCTGTCACCTACCACTTCCACTCAAACCTATCCCTAAGACCTTTATCATTGTCTTACCACATGTACATAAAGTCACACTAGGAACCAGCTTAATTACTGTGTGTATTTACTGGCTGAAATAAGACCTTCCATACATGATGAGTCATTAAGGTTGGGATTGGTATCTCAGCATATCTCCTACATGACTACTGACGTGGAACTACTTCTGCAGCTGAAAATCCACACCTTATAAGAAACGCAAGGAGCGTTACAGATTGAACGAACCCAAAAAATGGATTCAGCAGAAGTAGCCACTCAGGTGACACAATTAAAACAGCAGGTATCTGCGTTAATACACGCACTTGCTGAATTGAAAAACGACAATCAGGCTCTGTCGCAGCAGGTAATTAGACTGACACAACTTACCTCTGCACAGTCTCCTGAACCCAAGATAAATCCCCCTTTGGTATTTACAGGCGATCGCAAAAAATTTTGCGAATTTAAAAACGCATGTGAGTTACTTTTTTTGCTAAAACCTCGTACTTACCTTACTGATCACATTAAGGTTTGTACTATTATTTCTTACCTATCAGGCGATCCTCGAGCCTGGGCAGATTCTCTTTTTGAAAAAAACGACCAGCTTCTCAACTCCTATGCCTTGTTCCTGGCAGAGCTCACTAGCCTATATGATGACCCCAATAGGCAGAGTACTGCTGATCTTCAGTTAAGATCCTTGAAACAAGGAAAAAGGCCTGTAGAAGACTTTGTCGCAGAATTCAAGAGATGGACCCTTGATTCACGATGGAATAATGCATCTCTGAAAACCCAATTTAGGCTTGGCCTATCAGAAGCCGTCAAGGACGAGCTCGCCCGAGCAGAGATGCCAAAAACCCTGGATACATTGATACAACTCAGTATCACCATAGATAGAAGACTACGAGAAAGGAAGTCTGAAAAAATGGAAATGCCATTATCCAGTTCTTCTCAGAATTCAGCTATTGACCCCACTCCTAAACCCGCTCCAGGTAACCACAGACCCCGGCTACCTAAGGAAAAAAGGAGACCTAGTAGATATGGTGATCCTGCCTGGTCATGGTCCGAGCCTGCCTCAAACAGTCGACCTTGTCACTCTGACACATCCCATTTGGACCCTGATCCTACAGAGATGGATGAGGAGCCTATGGAGATTGGTGCCATACATGCTAGGTTGTCCTCACAAGAAAAAAGAGATCACAGGAGAATCTGTGGCCTTTGTTTTTATTGTGGTGAAGGGGGACATTTCATTACATTCTGCCCAACCAGACCCCATAGGCCTAAGGCTCTCCCAATGGAGGCCAGGCGAATCCGAAGGGTCTTCCCTGAAAAACAGCCTGGAAATTATCAAGGCTGTTGCCAGCCCTGTCCCCGTTCTATATCAGTGAAGGACACCCAGAAATTAACAAATATTGGAATAGATATTCCTTCAACTCCAGTGAACTTTATACCACGTTCAAAAAACCCTCCTGTACCACCTCCTGAGGATACTCCTATTTTTGCAAGCACATTTCTGGCTTCCGATGAAAATACAGAGATTCTTGCACCTGACTGCGTACGTGCTTCTAATGGCACGGTGGTATGTAGGAAGGATCTGAGGATGTTTGAAGAAGCATTGGTTGCTAGGTCTACTAGGATTACTTCGGATGGTTATGCGTCCGATTCTAGTGAGGGGTCCATGTAGCAGACACCCTAACAACAAGTGATCCGATTCTCATCGGTTACCAACCTGATCCGATTTTTATATCGGCAACAAGGGATCCGATTCTCATCGGCTACCAACCTGATCCGATTTTCATATCGGCAACAAGGGATCCGATTCTCAGATCGGTTACCAACCTGATCCGATTCTCATATCGGCAACCATTATTTTTTTTTTTTCCGATTCTCATATCGGCAACCAATTTTTTTTTTTTCTTCCCGATTTTCATATCGGCAACCAGTCTTATCCGATTCTCGCATCGGAGACCAGTCTCATTCCGATTCTCATATCGGCGAAAAAAAAAAAAAGAGAAATTTTTTTTTTTTTTCCTTCCGATTTTCGCATCGGCAACCAGTCTCATGTGATTCTTATATCAACAACCAGCCTTAGAGGCCTTCCAGAGCCGGCCTTACGGGGGGGGGTAATGTAAGGTTCTGGCACTCTCAGTGCCTCCTATCACATTTATTCCGGGTGATTTCCATCTACCTAGACAGAAGAAACACATATAGGTGTGTTTCCCTTTAAGGCTGAAGCTGTCATCACCCAGCGCCGGACTAGATGGCTATTTAGGGCGTCGGTTCTCACTCACATGTGTTCGTTCAAACACCAGTACCTGGATACTAATCTTGCTTGAAGCTTCCATGCTTGCAAGCTCTCCTCGCTGACGAACCTCGCTGCGCTGATCCCTGCATCCTGCTACTGGATCATCCGCATCTCCTGAGCGATCCTTCGGCTATCGCTATTAGTGCTAAGTACCCCACAGGGGAAATCTCTATAGACTTGTACTAGGCTTACACTATTTAGCTCTGCATAGCAAGGACTGTCTTTTACATCTGCATAACTAGATTGCTAGCTCTTGAGGCTACTGCTACTATTTCCTGCACTGGGTTGATCTCTCCTGTATGCACCTGCTACTCTGTCATCTGTTATCATACATGATCGCTAACCCTTCCTGCATCCATCTGCACTGTCTCACCTCAAGTGTCTGTCACCTACCACTTCCACTCAAACCTATCCCTAAGACCTTTATCATTGTCTTACCACATGTACATAAAGTCACACTAGGAACCAGCTTAATTACTGTGTGTATTTACTGGCTGAAATAAGACCTTCCATACATGATGAGTCATTAAGGTTGGGATTGGTATCTCAGCATATCTCCTACATGACTACTGACGTGGAACTACTTCTGCAGCTGAAAATCCACACCTTATAAGAAACGCAAGGAGCGTTACAGCCGGCTGCCTTGGGGCTGCTGTCGGCTATGAGCTGCTGTGGGATGTTTTTTTTCCTCACAAGAGCAGCGGCCGGGTGCCTCCAACTCCTTTAGAACTGGTGTCTGGCGGAGTGATATGCTTTGGTGTGCAGTCACGCCTCTTTTTGTCAGCTGGCTGAGTCGGGGCTTTCACAGAGCTCCAGTAAAGGTGGGTGGAGCTAGAAGAGGTTACACAGACAGCAGCCCCGATCATTGCTTCCTGCCCAGCACATATCTCCCTGAATGAATATCTGAGAGGACAGATAGCAGCCTTCATCTTCTCGCCGTGAGTCCTGACCTTCTCTGCCTTCCACCCTCTACTATGCTGTGTGTAAACCTGCCCTTCATCTTGCATTGCAGGTTTACTGAGACAGACAGAGAGAGAGACTTTCTTGAATAGGTTAGGGATATACTGGGACATCTGAGATGATTCATAGATGTATTCCACACACACATCTTTTATAATAAGTTATAGTATGTATATGGAATACATCTATGTATCACCTCAGAAGTCTAAGCATATTCCTAACCTATTAGAAAATATAAGTATAAACAGCACTGAATGTAATTACATAACAGGGCCAACTATAGGAAGGTATAAAAAAAAAGTTCACCCTTGCAGTGTAGGAGTGGGGAGTGGGAGAAATGCCTCTTTTGCCTTATTCCATGTTGCAGCCAGCTCCAGTGCTTTCTTCCTCCACACAAAACTCTGACATCATCACATTAATGTCCCTGTATAGTATGATTGGGAGACTGGAGTGTGACCACAGCCAGTACTTTACATAGAAGCTGAAGGGGACAAGTTACAGCACTGGAGGAAGCCTACAGGAGCCACAGCCCATGACCTCTCCTGTACCGTGTCCACAGCCAATGACCTCTCCTGTACCATGTCCGCACAGCCTCTGACATCTCCTGTACCATGTCCGCGCAGCCTCTGACATCTCCTGTACCATGTCTGCAGCCCCTGACATCTCCTGTACCATGTCTGCAGCCCCTGACATCTCCTGTACCATGTCTGCACAGCCTCTGACATCTCCTGTACCATGTCTGCACAGCCTCTGACATCTCCTGTACCATGTCTGCACAGCCTCTGACATCTCCTGTACCATGTCTGCACAGCCTCTGACATCTCCTGTACCATGTCCGCACAGCCTCTGACATCTCCTGTACCATGTCCGCACAGCCTCTGACATCTCCTGTACCATGTCCGCAGCCCATGACATTTCCTGTACCATGTCTGCACAGCCTCTGACATCTCCTGTACCATGTCCGCACAGCCTCTGACATCTCCTGTACCATGTCCGCACAGTCTCTGACATCTCCTGTACCATGTCCGCAGCCCATGATATTTCCTGTACCATGTCCACAGCCCCTGACCTCTCCTGTACCATGTCCACAGCCCATGACCTCTACTGTATAATGTCCGCAGCCAATGACTTCTCCTGTACCCTGTCCGCAGCCCATGACCTCTCCTGTACAATGTCCGCAGCCCATGACCTCTCCTGTACAATGTCCGCAGCCCATGACCTCTCCTGTACAATGTCCGCAGCCCATGACCTCTCCTGTACAATGTCCGCAGCCCATGACCTCTCCTGTACAATGTCCACAGCCCCTGACCTCTCCTGTACAATGTCCACAGCCCCTGACCTCTCCTGTACAATGTCCGCAGCCCATGACCTCTCCTGTACAATGTCCACAGCCCATGACCTCTCCTGTACAATGTCCGCAGCCCCTGACCTCTCCTGTACAATGTCCGCAGCCCCTGATCTCTCCTGTACAATGTCCGCAGCCCCTGACCTCTCCTGTCTAATGTCCGCAGCCCATGACCTCTCCTGTACAATGTCCGCAGCCCATGACCTCTCCTGTACCGTGTCCGCAGCCAATGACCTCTCCTGTACAATGTCCAAAGCCCATGACCTCTCCTGTACAATGTCCAAAGCCCATGACCTCTCCTGTACAATGTCCGCAGCCCATGCCCTTTTCTGTACCGTGTCCGCAGCCCATGACCTCTCCTGTGCAATGTCCGCAGCCAATGACCTCTCCTGTACCGTGTCCGCAGCCATTGACTTCTCCTGTACAATGTCCGCAGCCCCTGACCTCTTCTGTACCGTGTCCGCAACATTTCCTTTACCAAGTCTGCAACCTCTGACTATCTCCTGTATCCTGTCTGCGGTCTCTGAAAGGGCTCCTGTAACATGTCCGCAGCCTCTGACCATCTCTTGTCTTTTATCGTGTCTGCAGTCTATGAGAGGGAGCCTGGAAAGAAGTTTGCTCTTATATTTATAAAGTCCTATGTGCTTTCATGTCTGTCTTATCTATATATAATACACTTTTCAAATGTTCTTTAAAACTCATGGTTTTCCCTATTACGAACAAGAAAATAATGGCATTATGCTGTTGGGCCGGTATAATAATGCTATGGGGCTGGTATGAAATTATTTCCAGGGCTGAATTTTATTCCCAGTCCGGCCCTGACGCTCACTCACGATCGTCCGTGACAGCGGGAGAAAGGCGGGCGGTTAATGTAAACAAGCCGCCTGTCATTCTCCCCTGTATAGGAACAGTGATCATACAGTTCTGCTATGAAGGACCGTTGATCATTGTTCCTACACCTCAAGCCACAGCCAATCACAGTTAGAATCACGCCCCTAGGGACACACATAACCCCTCCCTCTCAAAAAAAGTTAACCCCTTGACTACCAATGTCATTTTACAGTAACAGTGCATATGTATAGCACTGATTACTGTAGTAATGTCACTGGTAACCCCAAAAGTGTCAAAAATGTCAGTCAAGGGTCCGATCTGTCCGCCCCAATGTCGCAGTCCCGCAAAAAAAAAATTGCAGATCGCCGCCATTACGCGTTAAATAAAAAAACAACAAAAATGACAAAAATCTTTCCCTTTGTTAGTAAACGCGATAACTTTTGCGCAAACCAATCAAAATACGATTTTTGCGATTTTTTTTTTTTTTTACCAAACATATGTAGCATAAAACAAAATGGCCGAAAATGTTACAAAAATTTGATTTTACATTTTTTTTGGGGAATTTCATATAAAATAATGTGAAAAATATTGTTATTTTTGCAAAATTGACGCATTTTTTTGTTTATAGCGCATGACCAAAAAAAAAATCGCACAGGTGATAAAATACCACCAAAAGAAAGCTCTGTTTGTGGGAAAAAAGGACATCAAATTCATTTAGGTACAGCATCGCACGACCGCGCAATTGTCCGTTAAAGTCACGCAGTGCCGAATCACAAAATACCCCCTGGTCAGGAAGGGGGTAAAATCTTCCGGGGCTTAAGTGGTTAAGAAATATGTACAGTACATGCATGAAATGTTATTCAGAATTATTTGTAGACATTCAAAGGCGCTATTTTCATTTCTGACCACGCAAACCCCAATTTACTATCAATTTCTGGAAACAGATTCTTTTTTTTTTGCATACATTGTGAACACCTACTTGAGCTACACTATTCTGGTGCACTTAGGCTTCATTCAGACAGAATGAGGGTGGATAGACTGCTGCGTTCAGCGGTGGCTAAACACTGCCTCTGGAAGCAGAAACTGTCTGTTCTATGGCTGCATATAAATTCGATGAATAAATGAGGTCAGTTTGTATGTGGCCAGAAATGCCATCCCTGGATACATGCTATCTGCATCTAGGGATGCTCAATGTCCCTAAAAGCAAATAAAAGCTCAAGAGAGCGCTTACATGGGAACAGCACAGACCATTGTTTTGTACATGGTATAAATCTGGATGCGCTGTGGCTGTTTGCAAACACCAGGGTTGATTAATTAAAGGTAAATAGGCCGTTCATCTTGTAAGAGAATTTTCCCTTTGCATGGAAATTTTTCCTTAGATTAGTGAATGTGGTAGAATTTTAATTTGTGAGCAATAACCAACTACTTGTAAGAAAAAAAAAAAAAAACTGCTTGCACATAATTGGATGATTGAAGTCAGAAATGCTTAACTAGTTTCACTAAACTAATAGAAAATTCCCTTGCAAAGTAAACAGCCTATTTGCTGTTAGTAAATCAACCTCACTGCGTGCAGGCAGCTACAGTAGTTTCTCCGCCGGCAAGAATTGCTGATTCCCTCCCGAGTAAATGAAGCCTTATGTGCTATCTTTGCAGTCAGAAGATCTTGTCAGTTTTATTTTGGAGTAAATATCTAGGGCTAACTATGTAAAAGAGGTGTCGGTAAATAATACAGAAAAATGCTTATTTTTCACAATTTTCCTTTTTCCTGCCCTCTCCCTGGTGAAGGAATTATATTGGCGATGTCAGTGTTTGAAAAATACTGCTAATAAATTGACGATTGTAGCCAACACAGAATCAGAGAAGAGTGACCGCAGAAAAAATACAAAGTTATCTGCTCCCCGCTCCTTTTTTTTTTTTTGTAGATTTATTTTACAGATTTATTTTTTATAGATTTTATTCTACAGCGATCAGTTATAAATTTATGATCACCCATCTAATATTGAGTAGGTCCTCTTTTGCCCTATTGAGGACTACAATAGAACTCTGAAGGTATGCTATATCTGGCAGACTGGCACAAAGCTGTCAGTAGCAGATTCTTTAACCTCCCTGGCGGTATGATTCTTTCCGATTTTAGGTGCTAAAAGCGGTACCATTATTTTGCTAGTAATTCTTAAGGACGAGCAGCCCAAACCAACTATTTACATATGATTTGTTTTACTGTGCGTTCTTCTTTATAACATCTCGGGTATTATAAAGTTTGAAACATAAAATCATAAATTATAATAATAAATAAATATAAATAAGTTAAAGTATATATATATATATATATATATATATATATATATATATATATATATATATATATATATATATATATGTGTATGCATATATATATATAGATATACGTGTATATCTATCTATCTATCTATCTATCTATCTATGTACATATATATATATATATATATATATATATATATATATATATATAGTACAGTAAAACTGCAGGAAAGGGCAATGGGGGGCAAACTAATGTCAATTTATTTTATTTTGCAATGTAATCCAATATATATATATATATATATATATATATAGATATACGTGTATATGTATATCTATCTATCTATCTATCTATGTACATATATATATATATATATATATTAGTACAGTAAAACTGCATGAAAGGCACTGGGGGGCAAACTAATGTCAATTTATTTTATTTTGTAATGTAATCCAATAGGATTACAATATATCAGTGTGTTTGTGTGTTTTACTATTTGAAATTGCCTCAGGTTCCACCCCCTTGTGAGCGTCACGTTGCAGGAGATGGAAGCCGGGGCTCACAGCATCGGGCGGAAGAGGGACAAGGTAAGTAACCTCTACCAGGATCCAGCGATGCTCCCTGGCGGTACCCCGAGTATGGCTCGGGGTTACCGCTAATGGCACTAAAATTCCACCCCGAGCCACACTCGGGATTACCGCTAAGGAGGTTAAAGCGGAGTTCCACTCAATAGTGGAACTTCCGCTTATCTGTCTCCTCCTCCCCTCTGGTGCCACATTTGGCACCTTTTAGGGGGGAGCAGGTACCTGTTTTTGACAGGTACCATGTCCCCACTTCCGTTGGACCTCACCGCGGTGAGGTACGTCAGAGGTTCTGCCCCCTCCTCCTCCCTCTGCTTCCTGGCCAATTACAGAGCGCCGGCAATGGCGGCGGCAGCACCTGACAGCCTGATGGAAACATCGGCTGCGGTACCGACATCGCTAGACATGTCCTAATATTAAAAGTCAGCAGCTACAGTATGTGTAGCTGCTGACTTTAAATTTTTTTTTTTGGGGGGGGGGGGGCGGAACTCCACTTAAAGTCCTGCAAATTACAGGATAGGGCCTCCATGGGTCAGACTCATCTTTTCCAGCACATTACACAAATGCTAGATGGACTGAGATCTGGAGAAATTGGAGGCCAAGTCAACACCTCAAACTCATTGCTGCATTCCTCAAACCATTCATGAACCATTTTTGCCGTGTAGCAGGGTACCAGGCTCATGTGACAGGCTCTCTAATAGCAGGGGGTTGGTATACTGCCTCCCTCCTTAGCAGTCATTTCCCCAAACTGTAACTGGGAACCGAACCCACAGTATGGAGATCCCATGTATCCAGCCGTATACTACGGGAGAGCTGAAGGAGTTAATTTAGTACATACATGAGTTCTGTACTTAGTGCATTCTGTCACTGGGAGTGAGGTGGAAAAGATATGCTGGACTAGTGGAGAAGCCATGGGCTCAGCAATGTACCCCCTAATTGCAACAATCACCTGATGAAGGTGTGTAGTGACATGGGACGGAATACTTCCCAGTGAATGGCTCATCTCTAAGCCGGGGTTCTGCCTAATGTTGACTTGACTGTGGCCCTGCCTGGTCCCGGGAATTGATGAGTGCATACACAATAGGAGAGTAGAGGTATCCTCCCCCGCCCTACCCAGACACACACCCGGCCATTCACTTAATGTAAAAGAAAGGTCATCTTCTTCCATTGCTCCGGGGGCACCCTGACCTGTCTGGTTATATTATTATTATTATTATTATTATACAGGATTTATATAGCGCCAACAGTTTGCGCAGTGCTTTACAATGTGAGGGAAGACAACACAGTTACAATACAATTCAATACAGGAGGAAGTAGAGGGCCCTCCTCATTAGAACTTACAATCTAGAATATACAGGCCCATACACAGCTGCAATGCCCATTTTTTTATTTTCACTTTTTTAAATCAACTTTAGGAACAACATGTTTTCTGGCTGCTTAATATATCCTACAGATTTTTAGATGCCAGTATAACGAGATAATTAATGTTATTCACTTTACCTATCAGAAGTTATAGAGTTGTGGCTGATCAGTGTAGATTTACATTTATCCCAAGTATTTGAATCATTACCTCTACTGGAAGTCTATTCCAAGCATTAACTTTGTTTAGCAAAATAAGGCTTCAGCCCCTTTAAATGCCTTTCCTCCTGGAAGGAGAAAACTGCTGTTTAACCACTTCTGGACCGGAAGATTTTCCCCCTTAATGACCAGGCCATTTTTTTGCAATTCAACACTGCGTTAGAATTGCGCGGTCGTGCACTGCTGTACCCAAATGATACTGATGTCCTTCCCCCCCCCCCCCCCCAGCTTTCTTTTGGTGGTATTTGATCACCTGTGCGATTATTATGTTTTGCACTATAAACAAAAAAAGAGCAACAATTCTGAAACAAAAAACAAACAATATTTTTCACTTTTTGCTATATAACATTCCTAAAAAAAAAAAAATTAAAAAATCAATTTTTTTTTCATAATTTTAGGCCAATTTGTATTCTGCTACATATTTTTGGTAAAAAAAATCCCAATAGGGGAATTTTGATTGGTTGACGCAAAATTTATCGCGTCTACAAACTATGGGAACGATTATGTCATTTTTTTTTATTTATTTATTTTACTAGTAATGGCGGCGATCAGCGATTTTTGGCGGGACTGCAACATTGCGACGGACAGATCGGACCTCTAACTGACATTTTTGACAGTTTTGGGGGGACCAGTGACATTACTACAGTAAACAGTGCTAATAAATATGCACTATTACTGTAATGATAACACTGGCAAAGAAGGGGTTAACCCAGGGGCGATCAAAGGGTTAAATGTGAGCCTAGGGGGTGTTTTCTAACTGTGGGGGGGGGGGGGCTTGTGAAATCAACACAGAAACCTGTGTTCCTAAATAGGAGGAACACAGGAGCTCTGCATTGATTCCTGAGAGAACAACGGTCTGGTGTGTTTACAACAGCAGACCGTCATTCTCTCTTCACAGGGAGCAATCGCGGGTGCCCAGGTGGCAATCGCAGCTGCCAGCCCCGTGGATTGGCTTTCCCGCTGGCGAGTGGGCACGCGCCCCCCCCCAGGATCGCTCCTGCAAACTGCCGTACAGCTACGGCGATTTGCGGGAACCTGCCGACATATACTGGCAGCGGCTGGTCGGCAGTTGGTTAAAAAAAGTGGTAAAAGCTGTGTTTTGCATGTGCGTTTATACGCATTTGGCAATGTATTTTGTTGGCCAGAATATTCATTTATTCTGGCAATTAACCACTTGCCAACCTCCCTATAGCAGTTTTACTGCTACAGGGCAGCGGATGTATGCAGGATCACGTGTATATATATATATATATATATATATATATATATATATATATATATATGCAATCCTGCACTTCTGGGTAGCAGGTGCGATCGCGTGCCGCTGGTGGCTCACTCCTGCTGTGATTATGCACAACGGGAGCCAGTCAGCGGGTACCGTGGGACTTGATGTCCACCAGCACCCGCCGATCGTTAGTTACACAGGCAGAAACAAGGCAGATTGCCGTTCTGTCAGTAGGGAAGGCATTGATCCTGTGTTCCTGCACAACCGAGACATGGATCCATGCCTTCCCCTAGTAAAAGCACCAAGCACATTGTAAACAACCACTGGCTAGGCTCACAGTTAACCTTTTGATTGCCCCTGATGTTTAACCCCTTCCCAGCCAGTGCCATTAGTACAGGGACAGTGCATATTTTTAGCACTGATCACTGTATTAGTGTCACTGGTTCACAAAAAAGTTTTGTCCGCTGCAATATCGCAGTGCCGCTATAAATCACTGAGCATCGCCATTACTAGTAAAAATAAATCAATAAATAAATAAATAAAAAGTTCCATAAATATATCCAATAGTTTGTAGACACAATAATTTTGTGCAAACCGATCAATATACGCTTTTGTAGCAGAATACATATTGGCCTAAATTGATGAAGAAATGGTGATTTTTTTCCTTCTTTTTATTTTAAATTGGATGTGTTTTAGAGCCGAAAGGAAAAAATAATATATAAATATAATATATATTTTTTTAAATTGTCTGTTTTTTATATCAATTTTATTTGGGTACAGCATCGCACGTCCAAGCAATTGTCAGTTAAATTAATGCAGTGCACTACCGCAAAATATGGCCTGGTCATTAAGGGGTAAAACCTTCCGGTCCTTAAGCGGTTAAAGTGGAACTTTACTTACATGAAAAAAAAGTTTCCAAACAGACTGGCTTTTAAATTTCTCTTCTGCATCAAAGCAATCTTGCTTGCCTATTTGCAATGTACGCTGGGCTGCGCCCATGCAGCTTAGTGTACAATTTTGGCATCTGCCAAGATGAATGAATTCTTCTGAAGATTTACCCCCCTTCATGACCAGGCAT
Source organism: Pelophylax lessonae (assembly GCF_965119305.1). Taxonomy (NCBI): domain Eukaryota; kingdom Metazoa; phylum Chordata; class Amphibia; order Anura; family Ranidae; genus Pelophylax; species Pelophylax lessonae. The sequence goes on from NC_138768.1 coordinate 144,584,913, forward strand.
TTTCCAGGGCGGAAGTGGTTAACGTGTGAACATGCCTAAACATGTCTAGCTTTAACATGTGTTTATGCATGTTTTTTCTGCCCAAATGCTCCTCTCCTGACTGTGCTGGTGATATCTTTTTTTCAGCCTGTAAACGCTCCTCTTCTAAAACACTTGTAAACACTCCTCTGTGTGAGCATGGATACATAGACTAACATATAGCTGCATGCACTGAGCGGCTGCATGCACTGTAAATATCTCCTAAACCATGCCGGTTTAGGAGATATTATTTGTACCTACAGGTAAGCCTTATTATAGGCTTACCTGTAGGTAAAAGTGTCAAAAAGCGGAATACTACCGCTTTAAAGCTGCAGCAACTTCAAAGTAGTTCATGCACTACTTTGGTCTGACTTTTATGCAACTTGAGGGCCATAGACTTCAATGTTAACCCACAGAGGTTGCAGGAACGTCAGAATGTTATAAAATGCAACTTGTGTGCAACAGTCAGGGGAGGTCTGGGCCAGGGGGCAGGGGGCAAATTGCCCCCTGGGCTTCTCTGATGTCCTGTAAAAAGGCTGCACCGCTTCTGCTACAGATATGCCTAAAGGATTCCTGGTGAAGGGAAGTGGAAGACAAGGAAAGAGCGCCAGCCTCCCTCACCAGCATGCATGGTGTAAACTGTGTCTAAGCAGAGGCCGGTTCCATGCCCCACTGGAGACACTCGTCCCCTGGCCAGCCCCAACCGAGCTGTCCCAGCTCGTCCGAACTGCCCCCTGCTGGGCCGGAGTACCTGGAGCAGGGCTTCAGCCTAGAATGGGGGTCAGAAGGAGGACGGAAAGAGGGAGAGTGGGAGGGGGCAGAGGCGCTGCACCATGGGCCTCTTGTTTGTACTTGTCCCCTGGGCCGAAAGTTGCCAGTCTGCCCCTGGCAACAGTTGTCCATTAAAACTGGTCAAGCCATAGTCGTATACACGTCGCACCCATCCAAAGTTGCACCAAAGTTGCACTCCTTAGTCGTCGCAACTTTGGAGTTGTACAAGGGTGAAAGGGGCCCTTAACCAGTTGCCAACCAGCTCCTGTACATTTACTGCGGCAGACTGGCTTGTACAGGCAAAACAATGTAGATCTACATCGCTTGCCTGGGAGTAGCTCCCGCCCCTGATCGTCAGCGGGGAAGCCGATGCATGTGTCAGGGGGCCCCGATTGCCGCCTGACACCCGCAATCGTTCCCCGCAGAGAGAGAAGGACGGTCGGCTGTTGTAAACACATGATCACAGAGCTCATGTGATCCTTCTATATAGGACCACATGTCTGTAGCACCTTACAAGATAGGTGCTAGGCAAAAGTATAAGTGGGCCTTGGCTGCCTAACAGCAAGGCCATGATTTTCAGCTGGGCTGTCATGTCTCTCAGGTGTGGTTACTGAGAGGGAGTCTCCCCACTTGCTCCATGAGAGGATTCTCATTGGCAGTGGAGGAAACCCAATCAGTGGCTCATTCAGGCCTGTATCTACCCCAGATGGCAGATTTTGCTGCAGAGGATTCTGGGAGTGGGTATAAGTTTGAGGGGAACGCATGATGCAGTGTCTTTGGCGGGAAGCAGAGTCCCAGAAGGGAGAGTACGGCTGTCTCTCCTCCTGTCACAAGGATTGGGTGTCTCGGGTGGCTGCCTGAGAGTACAGAGAGAGCTGAGCTGCAGAGGGGATCCGGTGTGCCGAGATAGAGGGGTTCAGTTCCAGGAAAGCATTCCAAGTTTGTGAGTGCTGTGAATTTCCCCTAAGGGTGTGCCTAGTGTAGAGGGGATCACTCCGGTGAAGGTCCCTGGGATCCAGGAGCCAGCTAGTGTAAAGGGGGTGCCTAGTCAGAGGACCCTGAAGTGTTAGAGGGGGGGGTGCCTAGTCAGAGGACCCTGAAGAGATAAAGGGGGCGCCAGCAGTTGGGCCCTGAAGAGTAAAGTGTGCAGTGTACAGTGTTGAGAGTTGCAGCAGCACAAGTAGTTACAAGGAGCTACCTCAGTCAGTGAAGGGCTGGAGGGAGCTATCTGCAGGACTTTTTAGCTAAACAGAGTGCCAAGAGTCAAGTGTATTACAGTCCTGGAGTTAACCAAGGAGTTAAAGTCGAAGTTTCAGCACAGTTCAGCAAAACAGTATTTTCAAGCGCCAGGAAGAGTTGGCAAAGCAACATCGGTCGCCCACGAGCCTCTAGGGGGCGAGCGCGCGCCGCTAGAGGCGCGCTTCCGCCCCCGCTTGGTCACTAACATCCCCGCGCGAGTGACCGGCGGCTCCAATGTCCGCCGGTCACTCGCGATCTCCCGCTGGAGAGGGAGAAAGGCAGGCGGCTAATGTAAACAAAGCCGCCTATCATTCTCCCTGGTGTAACTGCAGAGACTATACGATCCTGCTATGTAGGATCATATGTCTCTGTGGTTACATCACAAGCCACGCCCCCCCCACAGTTAGAATCACGCCCCTAGGGATACATTTAACCCACTGATCACCAATAAAGTTAACCCCTTCCCTTCCAGTGTCATTTTTACAGTAACAGTGCATATGTATAGCACTGATTTCTGCAGTAATGTCACTGGTACCCCCAAAAGTGTCAAAAATGTCAGTCAAGGGTCCGATCTGTCCGCCGCAATGTCGCAGTCCCGCAAAAAAAAACGCAGATCGCCGTTATTACTAGCTAACCACTTAAGCCCCGGAAGATTTTACCCCCATTCCGACCAGGGGGTATTTTGCGATTCGGCACTGCGTGACTTTAACGGACAATTGCGTGGTTGTGCGACGCTGTACCTAAACGAATTTGGCGTCCTTTTTTTCCCACAAACAGAGCTTTCTTTTGGTGGTATTTGATCACCTGTGCGATTTTTTGATCACGCGCTATAAACAAAAAAAGAGCGTCAATTTTGCAAAAATAGCAATATTTTTCACATTTTTTTATATGAAATTCCCCAAAAAAAAATTTAAAAATCAAAATTTTTTTACTTTTTCGGCCAATTTGTTTTATGCTACATATGTTTGGTAAAAAAAATCGCAAAAAGCGTATTTTGATTGGTTTGCGCAAAAGTTATCGCGTTTACTAACAAAGGGAAAGATTTCTGTCATTTTTGTTGTTCTTTTTTTTAACGTGTAATGGCGGCGATCTGCGATTTTTTTTTTTTTGCGGTACTGCGACATTGGGGCGGACAGATCGGACCCTTGACTGACATTTTTGACACTTTTGGGGTTACCAGTGACATTTCTACAGTAATCAGTGCTATATATATGCACTGTTACTGTAAAAATACACTGGTAGTGAAGGGGTTAACTTTATTTGGGAGGGAGGGGCTGTGTGTATCCCTAGGGGCGTGCTTTCTACTGTGATTGGCTGGGGCTTGAGCTGTATGGACACTGATCAACGGATCTACATACTAGATCCGAGTGATCAGTATCCTAACAGCAAGGAGAATGACAGGTGGCTTGTTTACACAAGCTGCCTGACATTCTCCCTCTCCCCCGCCGATCGCCGAGTGACCGGCGGACATCGGGTCCGCCGGTCACACGTGCGGGGGGGGGTCCGTGACCACGCGGGAGCCTCCCTAGACCCTCACAAGCTAGTGACGTAGCCCTACGTCACTTTGCCTGTGAGGGGCTGACTGCCGACGTAGATCGGCGTTAGGCAGTCGGCAAGTGGTTAAAAAAAAAACAATAAAAATTACATAAATCTTTCCCGTAGTTAGTAAACGCAATAACTTTTGCGCAAACCAATCAAAATACACTTATTGCAATTTTTTTCACCAAACATATGTAGCAGAAAACAAATTGGCCTAAAATGTTAAAAAAAATTTAGATTTTTACATTTTTGTTTGGGGGGGGGGGGGGGAATTTCATATAAAAAAGTGTGAAAAATATTGTTATTTTTTTCAAAATTCTTGCTCTTTTTTTGTTTATAGCACAAAAAGTAAAAATCGCACAGGTGATCAAATACCACCAAAAGAAAGCTCTGTTTGTGGAAAAAAAAAACTTAATTTCGTTTGGGTACAGCATCGCACGACCGCGCAATTGTCCGTTAAAGTCACACCGTGCCGAATCGCAAAATAGGCCCTGGTCTTTGAGCAGCCAAATCCTCCGGGGCTTAAGTGGTTAAAGTGGTTTAAGAGATTTTTTATTTTTTTTTGCCCGGTGTGCACAAGGCCTAAGTCCTGGTTCACATTACCGCTACTTGTCAGCCTGACAAGTCGTGGTCCATTCAGTGCTATGGGAACCGTTCTAATAGGAGCGACTTAAGTCGCTCCGACTTAGAAAATAGTTCCTGTACTACTTTTGACAGAAGTCGGAGCGACTTGCATTGACTTCCATTATGTGAAGTCCGTGCAAGTCGCGCCGAAGTCGGATCGCCATATTGTGAACCGACACTAATACTTTTGTTTCGAGAATTCTTTCTTCCTGCTAGTTTGGGTTACGTTCCTGTATTCTTGATCTTGGCTTCATATTGAAAATACTGCCCTCTTGTACTTTATTTCCCCCCTGAAGTATTTAAAGATCTCAGTCACTCTGTCCCTCCTTTCCTTCAGACTGTACATAATAACTTCCTGAAGTCTTTCTGCTGCTTTCATATGCAGAGAGACAGGACTGGTGAACAAAGGCCGTGTATTCTAGACAGCACGGTAGCTGAGCTGTGTGAGTGCCGCAGTAAGCGGTAGAATACGGTAGTATGCAGTGGAGGATTCTGGGAGAGGGTAGGGTAGAGCATGGGCTGCAGGCGGACAGATTAGAGCAGGAAGACATGTGAGTTGTACATGTTTATGTTTCCAGATGAGAGGTGCTAGATGGCACTCCATAAAAATCTGGCTTTTATTTCACTGCTATGATAGGATAGGATGATATACAGAGGGTGACAACCAAAGGGGGAGATCAGACAGGGGATGTGAAATGTCAGAGCTCTATAGATCTCTATACATGACCTATAACACTTGTGTATTAAATCTCACAGGGATCCTGATACACAAATAAGCTGATCTCCCACACCAGACACCCAATTTCTAGTCTGATTCCACCTGTAGTGCATAGCAATGATTATGGATCGCTCACCCATTGATCTACATTTATAAACTACCACAAATGTTACATCTAATAAAAGTTCTGCATTGGTAAACTCTTGTCTGATCTCCCCTTTATTTATATTATTATTATTTATTTATATTATTATTATTATTTATTTATATTATTATTTATTTATATTATTCTTATTTATTATTATTATTTATTTATATTATTATTATTTATTTATATTATTTATTTATATTATTCTTATTTATTATTATTTATTTATATTATTATTATTTATTTATATTATTGGGCCAGATTACGCAGATTGCGCTGTCTACGTCAGTGTAAGTAGAGTCCCCCTTTACTTACAGAGATTGATTAAAGCCCCGTACACATGTACCGATATTCGGCCGAACGATCGGCCATCTTTTGTCCCCGGGCTGTCGTGTCCGCTGAAAAGTGCAAAAGACTGCACACGAATTTTGTCCGCCGACTGCAGAAGTGATGTCATGTGATGGTTAACTTTCCCTGTGTTTTTTCTTTTCTGAGCATGCCCAGTCTTGCAAATCTGCTGTCTGTCCTCCAAAATCTGTACTGACTGGCGAACAATCGGCCGTTCTGGTGTCGGCATACAAAAATTTTAATACTTGCACGACAGATACTGTTCGGCCGAAAGTGCGCTGTCGGCTGTCGGAAGCATCATACTAACAAGCCGAAAATCGGCCGATCGGACAATCTGCACGTGTGTACGGGCCTTAAAGGTACATAAGCTGCACAGTCTGCAAGTGCAATTGCATGCAAATTGATATGGTGGCTGCATTAGTTTTCTTTTTTTTTTATAGCAGGGTTCGTACGGTCATGGGATTTTGACATGGCACTTTCCAGGCCTGGGAAAGTTTTGGAAAATGACTGAACCCCACAAAGTTTTGGAAAAGTCATGGAATTGAGAACGATGCCACTGTGGAGCAGATGCTTAATAATTTTATTGACAAATTTTACATGGTGTAAGCGTCTATCTGCATTGGAGGTAGGCGTCCTTCCGTGTCTGCGGTTTTTCCCTGAGACTGGCCAGCAGCAGCCGAGAGATGACACTAGAGAACCAATCAGGGACTCACTTCTGATCGAGGCAGCGGGGAAGTGCATAGTCACTAGAGGGCCGCATGAACGTGATGACGCGGGGGGTGTGGTAACCGGTTTTGTGCCCCCCCCCCCCCCCCCCGTCATCACAGCTTCCAATCCGATCGCTGGCTTTTTCGTCCGTGCGCCTGAAGTGACATCGGCTCCCAGCTTACTTACTTGAAGTCATGGAAAAGTCATGGAATTTTATTGGTAAAAATGTGTATGAACCCTGTTATAAGCTTTTCCCCTCTGTTTTCAAGTGGTGATCTGGCCATTAACACTGTATTATAGTGCCTCTACTCTGGATGAAGGAGCACAGGGGGCACTTTTGGACAGCATCATTGTCAGTCTGAAGGGAGTGTTATGTATTAGCAGAATTACATACAGTAACAAATTGAAGCCAAACTGCAAGTAATACTTTGTAAGCAGTTTCAGAAAACATTTTTTTTTCTTTAAGTCTACTTTTCACTTGTGCGACTTGTCATGCAACTTTGGACACAGTCACATGACAGGTCACAGCCCATTGATTTTAATGGCACCTGTTCCAATCTATGCGACTTTGAAATGGTGCCTGCACTACTTTGATGTGACTTTGATACAGAGAGTGTAAATTTGGATCAAATCAGCACTCAAAGTCGCATTCTAAAACGTGTGACTTTGGGGTCACAATAGTGGAAACGTAGATTAAAGGAATAAAAGTTTTATGTAATCAAATAAAAGCTACCATTGGGGACGAGGGCTACCTCCATCCAGGTACTGTGTGATGTGGTAATTGCCTCAAATAAAAGCTGATCATTGTAAGCACCCCTGTCAGGGGTAAATGGGTTGTCTTGTCTCTGTAACCAATACATTCTGCTAGAGAGCGCCTTCTTTTGAAAAACAACAGACTTAGAGCCGATTCACACTACCGCGACCAGAAAGTCACGCCATGAAGGAGCGACTTTTTAGCGCGACTTGTGCACTACTTTGAAGAGACTTAAATGATAGGCGACTTTGTCTGTGGGGAATGCCTGGGTAATCTTTTTCTTCTTCCTGGAAAGTCTGATCACAGTCGCTTGAAAATGGATAAGGATCCGACTTGGAGGCGACTCCCATTGAAGTCTATGTGCACAAGTCGTATAGAGGTCGCCTTGAAGTAGTACAGGAACCTTTTCTGAAGTCGGAGCGACTTCAGTAGTGCATATTAAAGCGGAGTTCCGGGCACAAAAACAAACTTTTTTTTTGTGCCCATCCGCTTGGTCTCCCTACCCTGAAAAGGAATTGGATAGTTAGGCATTTTTTTTTTTCACTTACCTTGTAATTGGAGATTGAATATACTCACCTATTCTCTACTTCCTCCCTCGGTGCTGCGGCTCCGGCGTCACTTCCTGTCTTGCGATGATTCCTGGGAGCTGAACGTCATCGCTCCCAGGAATCAATGCGACGGCACCGGCCCCGCTCGTCACTTCCGGGGCGACGCCGCATTCCCCGCTAAACAGCTTCTGAGCATGCCCAGAAGCTGTGGAGGAATGCGGCGCCGCACCGGAAGTGACGAAAGGGGCCGGTGCAGGCGCATTCTGGGAGAAGAAGACACGGAAGAGGACGCCGAAGAGGATTGCGCTGGCTTCAGCTGCCCACAACAGAGATGGCAACGCTGGAGAAGAAGGTTTAAAAGTGAGTATTTCTTCTAAAAGGTAAGTGCGAACCGGGACAGATCAGAGGCTAGCCATTGTGGAATGCACTAGCCCTGACCGTCCCAGGGGTATGTTTGTTGAAAAATGGTTTCTGTGCCTGGAACTCCACTTTTAGACGGCTCTCATTCATTTACATTGAATTTGTAATGACAATCGACTTGGGGCGACTTGAGGTCGCACAAGTCACGTCCCAAGTCGGAGTAGTGTGAACCGGGTCTTACTGGCCAGAGTACTAGATATAAATAGAAGAAAGAAAGCCTAAGGCCCCTTTCACACAAGGGAGTCCGTCGGCGGACTCCATTTTTCTCAGCGGGGGATCGATCCGCCGATCCCCCGCTGATCAGGCGGATGGCAGCTCTGTCTCTGCGCTGTGTGCGGAGACAGAGCTGTCAGGTCCCCACTGTTCTCTATGGGAGAATCGGATGAGAACGGACCGCCTGTCCGTTCTCATCCCATCCAATCTGCCAGATGGATGGAAAATAGGGTTTCCATCCGTCTGGATTTGATGGACAGGATCGGATCGGATGTCAGCGGACATAGAGATACATAGAAAACCGACAGGCAGATCTGAACGGTCTGCAAGTGTGAAAGGGGCCTAAGAAAGAAAACGAATGCAGCCATCACATTGTAAAGCCTCGTACACAGGATCAGATTATCAGACACATTTTTGTCTGTTTTTTGTTGCATGCTCGTCTCATATGAAAAGTGATGAGGTTACTTTTGATACGAAAATTCTCGTGCAACCGAATTCCACTTCAGAAGTGATGTCATGTGTTGAATTGTTTTGTATGTGTTCTTTTCTTTCTGAGCATGTCTAGTCTTGCTCTTAGTACAGTTTTCGTCTGAAAAAAAACCTAATTAAATGAAAATCGGATGTTGTGCTCACGTACGATAAAAATTTTATAGCCTGCGCAATTAGTTTTTGTCGTACGAAAATTCGTAATCAGCTGTTGAAAGCAACATACTAACGATCCAATAATCAGCAGGTTTCTCCATCGAACAAAATTTTACTTCCGATTTTCTTATCGTGTGTACGGGCCTTTAGAGTTGTTAAGCTGCAAAATAATAAATGTTTGTTTATAGGTTTAACCACTGGCCGACCAGCCGCCGTAGTTTTACTGCGGCTGGTCAGCTCAATTACGCGAAATGGCGTACCTGTACATCACTTCATGTAATAGATAGTGGGGGGGCGCACGCACCAATTAACCGGAGGGGGAGCCAATCAGAGGGTCCGGCAGATGCGATGTCTGCCAGCCACTTGCAATCGCTCCCCATGGAGGCAGAACAGCGGTCTGCCTATGTAAACAAGGCAGACCGCTGTTTTGTCCCAGATAAACACAGGGATCCTGTGTTCCTACTATTTAGGAACACAGTGAGTTGATCCCCCATACAGTTAGAAAGCACCCCCTAGGAGCACATTTAACCCTTTGATCGCCCCTGGTGTTAACCCCTTCCCTGCCAGTGTCATTAATACAGTAACAGTGCATATTTATAGCACTGATTACTGTAGTAATGTCACTGGTCCCCCCAAAAGTGTCAGGTGTCTGATCTATCCGCAATGTCGCAGTCCCCCTAAAAATCGCTGATCGCCGCCATTACTAGTAAAAAAAATAAAAATAAAATAACAATGACATAAATGTATCCCCTAGTTTGTAGACGCAATAACATTTGCGCAAACCAATTAATATACACTTATTGTTTTTTTTTTTTACCAAAAATATGTAGAAGAATACATATTGGCCTAAATTGATGAAAAATTTTTTTTCAGAATTGTCGCGCAAAAAATAAAAATCGCACAGGTTATTAAATACCACCAAAAGAGCTCTTATTTGTGGGAAAAAAGGATATCAATTCTATTTGGGTACAGCGTCCGTCGCACGACCGCGCAATTGTCAGTCAAAGTGACGCAGTGCTGTATCATAAAAAATGGCCTGGTCATTAAGGGGGAAAAACCTTCTGGTCCTTAAAGCAGAGTTCCAGTGGCTTTTGTGTTTATTAAAAGTCAGCAGCTACAAAATGTGTAGCTGCTGACTTTTAATAAACCCACACTCACCTGTCATACGGTCCAGCGATGTGGCCGAGGGGAGCCTCGGTTCTCTCCGTCTTCTCCCCGTAGTGTGGGCACCCGGCTGTGACAGCTTGTGGCTTCACAGCCGGGTGCGCACTGAGCATGTGCGAGTCGTGCTGCGCGTCCTGAATGGACAGGCACATTTCTGGGATCTGTGACGTGTCTCAGAAGATTGCAGGGAGGGAGGGGGAGAGGAGAACTTCCGCCCAAGCCGCCTAGGCGGCCTGAGCGGAAGTGGAAGCGGTACTTGTAAAACCTAGGTACCCGCCCTCCCCCCCCCCAAAAAAAAAAGACATGCCAAAAGTGGCATGTCAGGGGGTCAGGACCACTTAAAGCGGAAAAAGAGGAAGTAAACCCTAAAAAAAAAAAAAAAAACCTGTAAAGACAAAGGCACAATGAGCTAGTTTGCATCGCATACTAGCTCATAAAATACTTACCTTAAAACGAAGCCCTCGCAGTGCCGCCCCCTACCCATTCACCAAAAAAGTGTCAAAAAGAAGTAAAGACACACAGTTTTTGACAATTCCTTTATTAAAAATAAAAAACAATGTCCCCCAATGTAGATCCATCATCAATCACGATGCCACACCCGAAAAAAAAAAATCTCCGCCTGCGACGAAGGCTAACCTCTGTCTGCCTACTCTTCCATCTGACAGTTCTTAAAGTGGAGTTCCACCCTATTTTTATACTTACCTCCATCTTCTCGCTCCGGGTCACCTGAAAAAGAAATGGATATTCGCATATTTTTTTTTTTTTTACTTACCTCGTAGCGAAGAAAATATACTTACCTTACTTCCTTCTTCCTCCTTCCTCGGCCGCGGCCCGTCGTCACTTCCTGGCTCTGCAATGATTCCTGGGAGCTGGACGTCATAGCTCCCAGGAATCATTGCGCCTGCACCGGCCCCGACGTCAGTTCCGGGTCGCGCGCGTCATCCCCTTCTAAACAGCTTCTGGGCATGCCCAGAAGCTGTGGAGGGGTGACGCGCGCGACCCGGAAGTGACGTCGGGGCCGGCGCAGAGCATCGTGGGACCACAGAAGGCGGAAGAAGACGCCGAAGAGGACGCGCTGGCTTCAAGCTGCCCACATCTGAGATGGCAGCGCTGGACAAGACGTTTGCAAGGTAAGTATTTCGTCTTGCAGGTAAGTGCAACCCGGGACAGATCAGAGGCTAGCCATTGTGGAATGCACTAGCCCTGACTGTCCCGGGGGTATTAAAAAAAAAAAAAAAAAATCCAGGGTGGAACTCCGCTTTAAATAGGTAAGGGGTGGAGCCACCCAGCAATGTCACCTGGTGGCACTGCCCCCGTGTGACGTCATCAATCAGTGCATGCTGGGTCAGTGACATCACATGGGGTGGTGACGTCGCCAGATGGCCCTGCCCCTTACCTATTTAAGAACTGTCAAATGGCATAGCAGGCAGGCAGCGGTTACCTTTCATCGCAGGGGAGCCTTTTTTTTTGTGTCCTGTGCTGGCAGCGGGTGGCGTAATTGACTATAAATCTACATTGAAGGACATAGTTTTTTTGTTTTTAATAAAGGAATTGTCAAAAACTGTGTGCGTTTTTATTTATTTTTTGGTGAATGAGTAGGGGTACAATGTACCCTATACTAATTCACATTAGGGGGCAGGATCTGGGGGATTCTGATAAGCCCCCTGCCCACAGACACCCACAACCACAGCCCAGTGTTGTGGGGAAGTGGCACCTATCCCCATCAACATAGGGACAAGGTGTTTTGGGTGCCCCCTGCCCCAAAGCATCCCCCCATGTTATGGGCATGTGGCCTGGAGAGGGGGGCACTCGTTCATCCTCCCCTCTTCTGAATTGCCAGGCTGCATGCTTGGATAAAGGTCTGGTATAGATTTTGCCATTTGTTTAAAAAAAATTGGCGTGGAGGTTACCCTCAAAATCCATACCAGACCTAAGGGCCTGGTATTGATTGGGGGGGGGGGGGGGGGGGCCCTAGCCATTTTGTTTTTTAATTTTGACGTGTTTTTTTTTTTTTTTATTCACATTTCTCTGTTGCCGGCAATGTTTTTTTTTTTTTTTGTTCAGTTGTCATCTGGGAAGCCCGTTGACAGCTCATTGGTTGTAAAGCCCCGTACACACGTACCGATCGTCGGCCGAACGATCGGCCGTCTTTTGTCCAGGGCTGTCGGTGTCTGTTGAAAAGTGCAAAAGACTGCACAAGAATTTTGTCCGCCGACTACAGCCGACTGCAGAAGTGATGTCATGTGATGGTTAACTTTCCCTGTGTTTTTTCTTTTCTGAGCATGCCCAGTCTTGCAAATCTGCGGTCTGTCGGCCGAATTCTGTACTGATTGGCGAACAATCAGCCGCTCTGGTGTCGGCATACAAAAATTTTAATGCTTGCATGACAGATTCTTTTCGGCCGAATGTGCGCTGTCGGCTGTCGGAGGCATCATACTAACAAGCCGACAATCTGCCGATCGGTCGTCGGCCGAAGCTTTTCGGCCAACGATCGGTACGTGTGTACGGGCCTTTAGGGACACAGCAGTCTGTTTCTCGGTCCGCTCCTTAACAACCAGCTATTTACTGTGCCCTGACTGAGCAAAGCCTTGCACCTGACCAGTGGTGAGGGGCATTGCTTTAGCCAACCAGGGCTTAAAATGCACTGTGCAGCAAAGTCTTCTATTTTTATGAATACATACACGGCTTCCTCTGATTGGTTAAGGTGGAAAGACAGACGGATGCCTTCATGATCTCTGCCTCATTGATTAAACAGAAGGCTTCCTGTGAAAGGCCGAGCAACATTCAACCCAACTCAATTTTAAATCAGGAAACAGAAAACAGAAAGCAAAATCCCAGTTTTTATGTTACACAGTACTTATAGCAGCCGCATTTGTTAACCTCCTTCCGCCTGGCTATAGCCGACAGATGGCTACAGCACGGGCATACTTTACCGGGAGGCAGTCATTTGATGTCCTCCCATGATCAGGCTATTTTCCATCCGTCTGGAGGATCGGATCGGATGGGATCGGAACAAAATTCACAGGCGGTCCGTTTTCATCCAATCTCCCATAGAGGAGAGCAGGGATCTGACAGGTCCATCTCTGCACAGTGAACGGAGATGGACCTGTCATCCACCTGCTCAGCGAGGATTGGCGGATTGATCCCCCACTGAGCAAAACGGAGTCCGCTGGGCGAAGCTCCCGTGTGAAAGGGGCCTTATTTGTGATGCAGGAAAGAAATTCCCAGACACACCCACTGCAGATCTTGTTCTCTTTCTTTTACAGAAAGACTGGTGTAAATTTTTTTCTCACAGCCGCCATTTAGATTTAAATCTGGTTTGGAAGTTTGAATGGGACTGGTGGGGCAGGATGCAAAGATAGAGAGAAAGTTACAGTTAGGCCTCAGTACAGTCCCTGGAAGGTGCTGTCTGGATTTAGGTCTTAGGCTAAGTTCACATCTAGGCGTTTTGGGGCGTTTTTGGGGAGTTTTTCTGCTCTAGGATCAGCTCAAAAAACGCCCAACAAGACAAATCCTATTCATTTCAATGGCCCCTGTTCACATCTGAGCGTTATGACGTTTTAAGCAAAACGCCCAACGCTCAAAAAAGTACATGAGCTTCTTTTTGGGCAGATTACAGGCGTTTTTATTATTTTCCATTGGTTACTAGTCAACCTAAAAACGCCTGCACAAAAACGCCTGTAAAAACGCATGTAAAATGCCTGAAAAAACGCCCATAAAAACTCCTGAAAAAACGCCAAAAAAATGCCTGTAAATAGCAACGCCAAGATCTGAACGTAGCCTTAGCAAACTCCCTGATAACAATAATTAATGTAGCTCTCATAATGGAGCCGACTCAGTAAACTGTGGAAAGTTTGAAACAAAAGGATGGGGAATGCTGTGTCCTAGAGAATTTGACATCCAGAACAGATCTTATTAACCACTTGCCAACCGCCAGCCATATACAGTATATTCTACGGCAGTGTGGCTATATTGCCTGAATTGACGTACCTGTGTGTCCTTTCGTTCAATAGCCACTAGATCGCGCCATGATTGGCTAGCGGGAATGTCAATCAACGAATCCAGCGGACCCGATGTCCGCCGGCCACCCGCGATTATGCCCGGTAGAGGCAGAATGGCGGTCTGACTATGTAAACAAGGCAGATCGCCGTTCTGTCAGGCATTAACACAGTGATCTTGTGTTCCTGCTAAGCAGGAACACAGATCTCTGTGATCATCCAACGAGTACATCCCCCACACAGTTAGAAAGCACCCCCTAGGGACACAATTAACCCTTTAATCGCCCCTAATGTTAAACCCCTTCCCTGCCAGTGTCATTACTGCAGTGACAGTGCATTTTTTTTAGCACTGATCACAGTAATAACGTCACTGGTCCCCAAAAGTGGCAAAGTGGCAGTTAGATGTCTTATTTGTCCACCCCAATGTCGCAGTCCTGGTAAAAATTACTGATCACCGCCATTACTAGTAAAAAGTAAATAAATAAATAAAAATGCTTTAAAAATATTGAATCTTTTGTAGACACTATAACTTTTGCGCAAACAAATCGAAATACACTTATTGGGATATGTTTTACCAAAAATATGTAGCAGAATACATATTGGCCTAAATTGATGAAAAAATTTGATTTTTAAAAAAAATTATTGGCTGTGTTTTATAGCAAAAAAGTTTTTTCCCAAAATTTTAGCTTTTTTTCATTTCTAGCACAAAAAAATAAAAACCACAGATGTGATAAAATACCAAGAAAGCTCTATTTGTGGGGAAAAAAGGACATAAATTTTATTTGGGTACAGCGTCGCACGACCGCACAATTGTCAGTTAAATTAATGCAGTGCAGTACCGCAAAAAATGGCCTGGTCATTAAGGGGTAAAACCTTCCGGTCCTTAAGTGGTTAAAGTGGAACTTTACTTACATGAAAAAAAAGTTTGCAAACAGACTGGCTTTTAAATATCTCTTCTGCATTAAAGCAGTCTTGCTTGCCTATTTGCAATGTACGTTGGGTTGCGCCCATGCAGCTCAGTGTACAATTTTTGCATCTGCCAAGATGAATGAATTCTGATGAAGATTTACCCCCTTTCATGACCAGGCCACTTTTTTCTGCGATATGGCACTGCCTTATTTTAACTGATAATTGTGCGTTCATGCAACGCTGTACCCCAATAAAATTTATGTAATTTTTTACAAATAGAGCTTTCTTTTGGTGGTAATTGATCATTACTGAATTCCATATTTTTTTTGCAGTATAAACAAAAAAAGAATGACAATTTTGAAAAAAAAATAAAAAACAATATTTTTTACTTTTTGCTATAAAACATCCAATAAAAAATGTTAAATATCTAATTTCTCCATACATTTATGTAAATATGTATTCTGATTCATATTTTTGGTAACAAAAATCCCAATACACGTATATTTATTTGTTTGCGCAAAAGTTGTTGCTGCATAGTTAGTCTGGTTGAAAAAAGACTCAAGTCCATCTAGTTTAACTAATAAAAAGGGAAAACAAAAAAAAAAAACAAAAAAAAAAAAAAAGCCCATATATACAATCCCATACCCACAGTTGATCCAGAGGAAGGCAAAAAAAACAAAATAGCAAAGCATGGTCCAATTTGCTCAAGCAGGGGAAATAATTCCTTCCTGATCCCCTGAGAGGCAATCGGAAGTTCCCTGGATAAACTTTACCTATAAATGTTAGTGTCTAGTTATATTATATACAATTAGGAAAGAATCCAGCCTTTTTTAACCACTTCCCGCAAACAAACATACCTGTACGTTGGCTTGAAGAAGTGGTTGTACTGAGATGATGCCTCGAGCTGCAGGCATCAACCAGGTACCATTTTTTAGAGCCGGCAGTCAGCTTTCAGTAGATAAGAACCTATGCGTCTCAGCAGCCACTGGGCCGTTATCCCACTGGGAGACCCAAGCAACCAGACGGCACGTCCGAACGCCTGAACGAAGCCGGATTCGGCTTCGAACAGGTCTCCGATCATGTAACCCGGAATCGACGTCACAACGTCACTTCTGGTTTTTTTCAGCTGCCAATAGTGCCGATTTAAAAAAACTGTCAGTATTAAAAATGCTGATTTTTGTGTTTTGAATACTTTGAAGTGCAGTGGAGGGGTCTGGGGTCTTTTAGACCCCCCGATCACTCCATTAAGAGTACCTGTCACTGCCTATTACTGTCACAAGGGATGTTTACATTCCTTGTGACAGCAATAAAAGTGACCATATTTATTTATTTATTTTTAGAAACTGTGTTAAAAATAAAAAATAAAATAAATAGGAAAAAAAATTAAAAGTTTAAAGCGCCTCCGTTGACGTGAGCTCATGTATGAAAGAAAACGCATACGTAAGTTGCGCCCGCAAATAAAAACGGTGTTCAAATCACACATTTGAGGTATCGCCATGATCGTCAGTGCGAGAGCAATAATTATTGAAAAAGACCTCCGCTGTAACTCTAAACTGGTAACCGTTAAATTTTTTTAAAGCGTCGCCCATGGAGTTTTAAGAGTACCGTAGTTTGACGCCATTCCACGAGTG
Source organism: Pelophylax lessonae (assembly GCF_965119305.1). Classification (NCBI taxonomy): domain Eukaryota; kingdom Metazoa; phylum Chordata; class Amphibia; order Anura; family Ranidae; genus Pelophylax; species Pelophylax lessonae. The sequence continues at coordinate 144,601,305 of NC_138768.1, forward strand.
TGCACAATTTTAAACTGTAACATGTTAGGAATCTATTTACTCAGTGTGTCATCATCTTTCACAATATACAAAAAATAGGGCTAACTTTACTATTTTGTTTTTTCTAAATTCAGTGAAATGTATTTTTTCCAAAAAAATTACGTTTGAAAGACTACTGCACAAATGCCGCAAAAAATATTGCAACAACCATTTATGTATTAATACATGTTGATCATATCCCCTCCTTAATTGTCTACAAACTATGGTATATATACTAGAATTTTTATTTATTTTTTACAAGTAATGGCAGCGTTTGGAGACTTATAGCGGGACTGCAACATTGCGGCGGACAATCTGACACTAACTGACAATTTTGACACTTTGCAGGAACCAGTGACACTAATACAGTTATCCGTGCTAAAAATATGCACTGTCTCAATGACACTGGCTGGGAAGGGATTAAACATCTAGGGCAATCAAAGGGTTAGCTATGTGCCTAACCAGTGTTTTGTATAAACTGTGTGCTGCTTTTACTAAGGGAAGTGATGGATTTTATTCCCTGCTTTGCAGGGACCTAAAATCAATTACTTTCACCCTATCAAAACGGAGCTCTGCCATGTTTACATAGGCAGAGCTCCGTTCTGTGTCTCCACAATGATCGGCGGGGGCCGGCAGGCATCCATTGCCTGGCACCCGCAGATCGGCTTCTGCTGTGAGTAGTATATATTCATGATTCTGCACAGAAAAGCCGCCTTATATCAGTATATCTGCTATAGGGTGGTTCTTAAGGGGTTATCTCCATTCACAAAAGGCCTACAGGTGTGGGAGGAGCATAAATTGATAGTTTTAAAAGTTTAAAATTTAAAATGATGGAATCGTGTCAGTAGATTACATAGAGTAATTTTTTTTCAAGGTGAAAAAACCCTTTCACACCCACTTGCTATAAATGACAAAATTACTTTAAGTAATAATCTTCAAATTAATGAATAACAATAACAACAGAAAAGAAAGCAAACAGTAAAAATTGGGGTGTCCACTAATGTAAAGTGGTTGGTAGGGATGCACCGAAATGAAAATTCTGGGCCGAAACAGAAACCGAAAATTCAGGATGCCCTTGGCCGAAAACCGAAAATTACTTTTTTCCCCCAAATGATTTTAAAATAGATAGAACAGGGGCATACGCCAGAAAAAGGCAGCGACCTGCACCTGTAGCTGCCACCCTGTCGCAGTATATGTACTGTGACGGGTTGGCAAGTGGTTAATTTAATTGCCAGTGGTATTTGTATTATACAGCGTGAGGGGGTTAATGTATTGTCACTGGTCACTGATGCATTAGTGACCGACCAGTGCAGTTAATTAACCCCTTTGTGTTGCATTAGTGGCACCAGTGTCAGTGTAAATTAACACTGGTTGCACTGACACTGATACTGGTTGCACTAATGCAGCACAAAGGGGTTATTTATCCCCATTTGACTTAGTGCTTACTTGTTAACAATGTGCTTGTTTCTTCCCGCACGCTGGCTCCTCCATGTCACAGGCAGGCAAACTCTCTGCTCCTCTTCTCTTGGGTCCTCCTTACAAAATCCTGCCTCTGGCTGGCGGCTCGCCTCTCAGTGATGTCAGTACTACGTGACTATGTATATGAACTAACACACCGGGCGGGCAGGCGAACAGCCGCTAATAGCTGTAATGAAGTGAGCCCTTCACTTCCCTGTCAGCAGAGATACCTGCCTGATAGGGAAGTGAAGGGCTCACTTTATTACAGCTCGCCTGCCCTGCTCGCCGCTCGCCTGCCCGCCCGGTGTGTTAGTCCATATACACTTCACCTACGCTACGCTGCGCCCCCCTTCCTTGCGGCGTCCATTAATTTTTAGCATCCTTCACCCGTTTTCTTTCTAAATGGGTTAGGCCCATTTTCGGGCAAAAATTTTGGTTTCCGAAATTTCTGTGCACCACTAGTGGTTGGTGTTCAATTGTCCTTTTGGTGGTCAATGGCAATTCAAAAATTGCCCCCTTGCATTTGTGGTCAGTGTAGGCACGTGATCAATTCATCAAAGCTCAAGGAACCCCTTCAGGAGGAACCCTGGTTGAGGAAGACTGGTGTAGAGAGTTGAAACTTACAGTAGAAACCTTGGATTGGCTGTTGGTTCACCGGAGAAGTGTCCTTGTACCCTAAGCTCCATATAGTGCAATGACCCCTTACTTTGCCAAGTGTACGTAAGCAGCTGGTCTACTTTCAGACTGATCATTCAGAATCTTGAATAAGCCCAGTTGTGATTGGTCCTATTTCTTGCTGTAGGTAATAAAAAAATTTTTTTTATCAGCCCACCTGACTGTCTTTCTCCCGGGAGATTTGTCTGGCAGTGTTCTCCTGCTGTCCTTTCCTTGCTCCTGTGCCTCCTGGTCAGGATCCCTGTTTGTCATGAAGAGGGGTTCCTTCTGCACCCAAGCCCAGGCCTGATTTCACCCCCCCCCCCAGACTAGGGGGTTACTCTCAAAGGCCTCTGGGAGCCTACCACTCCATCTCCATCTTCCACCCAAACTCCACACTTCCCCAGCTGGGCTGACCCTGCCAACCTATCTGTTGGGGATTGGTCAGTGCCCTCACGAATACTCCAGGCAGCTGCTCCTCCCCTCCATGCCCATCCTTCTGGAATCTTCTGCTAGTTTCCAGAAGTAGGGGAAGGTTTTAGAAATGCTGGCTGTGAATCATACCAGCCCTCTCTGAGTCACTCACCCAACCCAGATTAAATAACACAGATTTGGCTGGCAGCCAGGTCTGACAATTTACGTACACTAATATAAATCCTAAAACTAGTACTCTAGCAACGCTTAGGGGTGCTACATATGCATTGGGCAATGGGAAGCCAGTGGAGGGATTTGGAAGAGAGGGGTGGCGGATACTGAACGGGTATGAAGACAATCTAACGACATGACTCATAAGAACCAGCAACTGTCATTTGTAACGGTAAATTTGCATTTTTTGACAACACTTATATATGGTTCCTGTTTGCATCATCAAAATTTAATGCTGGAAATGAGCCCCACAATGAGGGTTTGTCAGTATTAAAATCCAAAAGTATCTACTGTAGTTTATAAATTGGCAGTGAATTCTTTTCTTTAACCGCTGAAATAAATTGAGATATGCAACAGAAATATAGATAGTGTTGGAAAGAATGTCACATTCGCATGTGCAGTAACCATAGCAACCAGTCAGAGGTTCTCTTTTATTGTCTGTCTTAGATTGTTAAAATGAGGAAAAAAACACGCCATTTCACATTTTAAAGCATTATAGTTGCTTAAGTGATGGAGCTCTCTCCTCTCATATAATTAATGAATCCCTCCCATTAACTCCTCAAATGAAAAACACCCAAGTTTATTCTTTATATAGATCTATAAACTTTACATACAATTCAGAACATTTTTAAAGCTGAACACCCGAGTACAATGCCTTGAAAAAGGATTCATTCCCCTTGAAATTTTTCACATTTTGTCATGTTACAATCAAAAACGTAAATGTATTTTATTGGGATTTTATGTGATAGACCAACACAAAGTGGCACATAATTGTGAAAAGGAAGGAAAATCATAAATGGTTTTCATAATTTTTTACAAATATCTTATAAGGGTGGCGTGCATTTGTAGTCAGCCCCCCCATTACTTTGTAGAACTACCTTTCGCTGCAATAACAGCTGCAAGTCTTTTTGGGGATGTCTCGGCCAGCTTTGCACACCCAGAGAGTGACATTTTTGCCCATTCTTCTTTGCAAAATAGCTCAAGCTCTGTCAGATTGGACGGAGAGCATCTGTGAACAGCAATTTTCAAGTCTTGCCACAGATTCTCAATTGGATTTAGGTCTGGATTTTGACTATGCCATTCTAACACATGAATATTCTTTGATCTAAACCATTACATTGCAGCTCTGGCTGTATATTTAGGGTCGTTGTCCTGCTGGAATTTGAACCGCCGCTCCAGTCTCAATTCTTTTGCTGACTCTAGCAGGTTTTCTTCTAAGATTGTCCTGTATTTGAGGGGTCATCTGTTCTGACCAGCTTCCCTGTCCCTGTTGAAGAAAAGCATCCCCCCAACATGATGTTGCCACCACCATCTTTCACGGTGGGGATGGTGTGTTCAGGGTGATGTGCAGTGTTTCGTTTTCCATCACACATATCGTTTTGCCTTTAGGCCAAAAAGTTCAGTTTTGGTCTCATCGGCCTAGAGCACCTTCCTCCACATGTTTGCTGTGTCCCCCACATGGCTTCTCGCAAACAGCAAACTGGACTTCTTATGGCTTTCTTTCAACAATGGCTTTTTTCCTGCCACTCTTCTATAAAGGCCAGATTTGTGGAGTGCACAACTAATAGATTCACCCTACTGTGGATTTCTGCAGCTCCTCCAGAGTTTCCTTGGGTCTCTTGGCTGCTTCTCTGATGAATGCTCTCCTTGCCCGGCCTGTCAGTTTAGGTGGACGGCCATGACTTGGTAGGTTTGCAGTTGTGCCATACTCTTTCCATTTACAGATGATGGATTGAACTTTCCCCTGTGAGATGTCCAAAGCTTGGGATATTTTTTATAACCTAACCCTGCTTTAAATGTTATCCCTGACCTGTTTGGGTGGTCCTTGGCCTTCATGATGCTGTTTGTTCACTAAGGTTCTCTAACAATCCTCTAAAGGCCTCACAGAACATCTGTATTTATACTTATATAAAATTACACACAGATGGACTTCATTTACTATTTAGGTGACTTCTAAAGGCAATTGGTTCCACTAGATTTTAGTTAGGGGTATCAGAGTAAAGGGGAATGAATACAAATGCACGCCACTGTTTTTGGATATTTATTTGTAAACAAATTTGAAAACCATTTATAATTTTCCTTCCACTTCACAATTATGTGTCACTTTGCGTTGGTCTATCACATAAAATCCCAATAACATACAATTACGTTTTTGGTTGTAACCTGACAAAATGTGAAAATTGTCAAGGAGTATGAATACTTTTTCAAGGCACTGTATATATCTTAAACCTGAGTTGCTCTTTTGCTGAATCAGATGACATTTGAGCTGTGGTTGGTCTGGCAAACTCCACCCTGCTCAACAAAATGTTAAAAATCAATTTGAAATCATTGGCCGTTCTTTTGGACGTAGTCACTGTTTGGCAGTGCCACCAGCCATGGGGGTCACAACTGCTTGGGGAGAATAGAGATTCTTTAAGCAGAGATGTATAGTAACTAAGTAGAACTACTTCACTACTGTACTTAAGTACCGAAAGGCGGTATCTGTACTTTTCTAGAGTAGAATTTTTTTCTCCTACTTCCACTTTTACTTCACTACATTTTTTCGATGATTTCAATACTTCTACTCTGATATTTTTTTTTTGTGCTGCATAGTTACTCATTACAATTATAAAAATTACCACTGCCAGAACAGTAGATGGCAGGTTTCATGAAGCTCAAAAAAATGTGTATAATATCATGTGTACTTTTGACTTTTGACTTCTTATGACTTCTTTCTTTAATAACTTTAACTTTAATAACTTTAACTTTAATAAACTTTTGACTTCTTTCTTTAATAACTACATTACACAGTACTTGTACTTTTACTTTTAGTACTTGAGTAGCAATTTTTTTTAAAAAAAACTACTGGTACTTTTACTTTCAGTACTTGAGTAGCAAAATGTTTAAAAAAACTACTTGCAATACTTAAGTACAAAAAATGTTGAATACTTTAGTACTTCTACTCAAGTCACTTTTTGATCGAGCACTTCCACTTCTACTCAAGTATGGGTTTCGAGTACTTTATACAACTCTGTCTTTAAGTTATTTTCTCTCTGTCTCTCGTGGGCTGAACAGTATATAAGCCATCTATGCCCAACCTTATTTAAGTGATTGTAAACGAACACCTTGAAAAACAACCCATTCAGTTTAAAATAGAAATGAAAAGCAAAACATTTTTTAATAGATCTAAAAAACATTATAAATACTTTTTTACCCTATTTTATAAATGATTACATTTCTCAGTTCTCAGCTGTATAAGAGCTGGGGTAGGAGAAGCAGTTGTAGACTGAGCCTTCCCAGTGAATGACTGTGCATGATGGGCGTGTATGGACAAGTCTGATCATTGAAGGAGAGCAGGCTGGGTTCCCAGCATACTGAAAAACAACAACAAGAGAAGGGCGTACCAACCTCATGCATTACCACTAAAAAAAATTATTAAAATCCAAAAAAAGCATACATTGTACTCACAAACGCCTGATGATAGCACACATGTAAGGAAAATGGAACCAATAGCCTCCAGGACTGCCAGGATACTCCTATGGTACTGGATGACGTGATAGCATCCGCATATGCCTGGCTGACGCCTTTCGAGGGAGAACCCTCCTATTCAGAGCCAAAAGTACTACCGAACCATCCACCATAAATTCACAAGGTGTTATATAGCCACTTTGTACCGCCCTCATTACTCAGCTCCTCCCCACAAGGGGCAAAGGTCAAGAGTATAGATAGCTGGGACGGAGTTTGTTTACGGATGGTCTATAACATCCACAAAAGTGAGAGACCACACAGTGCAAACTGCTACCCCTGTGTATACAAACCAGCCAAACACCTATTGCAAATAACGATGGTAATAATAATAATAATAGCAATAACAAAGGTAAAATGATCTAAGAACTAAAAGCAAAAATAAAAAGATAAATGTTATGGATCGTTACCAGAGCCAACAAATATAGTGACTAGGTTTAATATGCTAGGCCTGCATTTTGGCTTTAAATCAGCAAACAAAGACCAGAATACAGAACAGCAATACATGTATCTATAGGTATGTATATATCTCTCTATGTACTCCAACCTTGATGGGATTAAAATATGTTGGGGTTCGTGCCCCGAAACGATGACCAATTCCTCTGTATAATCGTGTCGCCATCCGCGCCCCAAGCCGCATCACACTTGCTTGGAACACACGCTCAGCTCGTACACCCAGAAGTGCGAGTGGATCTGTGTCCCAACACATCACTTCTAGAGAGGCATATTGGATTTTTACCCTGGGATTGCTTAACCCCAAGGGGTTAAATGAGGAGATTTAGCTCCCATCTGTGATGTGACCTTGTCGCATCGGGGTTATGGGACTTTATCCCATGGCATCTTGTATGGTCCTTCCTATAGTGGTCGCATAGTAAATTGCATGCGGCTACTATACTGCTTAACACATTGGCACCACCCACCATCCACTAGTCTAATACCCCTGTGCCCACAGTAGACACAGTGTAGGGGTGTATGCCTATGGAGTCCTGAACATAGGCATTTTGAAGATTCCATCAGCCCTTGTGGTATGACCATGGATGCAGTCATATATGGATAGACCATCAGTAAACAAACTCCATCCCAGCTATCTACACCCTTGACCTTTGCCCTTTGTGGGGCGGAGCTGAGTAATGAGGGCGGTACAGACTGGCTATATAACACTGTGTGAAATCATGGTGGGTCAGTAGTACTTTTGGCTCTGAAGAGGAGGGTTCTCCCTCGAAACACGTCAGTCAGGCATATGCGGACGCCATCATGGCATCCAACACCATAGGAGTATCCTGGCAGTCCTGGAGGCGTTTGGTTCCATTTTCCTTACATGTGTGCTGTTATCATGCATTTGTGAGTACAATGTATGCTTTTTTGGATTATAATAAATTTTTCTCTATCGTTCGTTGACAGACGCAGTCCTCTGATGCATATCAGTAGGGTTATACTGCCCCCTACAGGAGTAGCACACTAGGCAGAAAAAAGTCTGGCTACGCTTATGGGCAGTCCCTGGGGGTATACTCTCTCACTTCCCGCATAGGATGTCAGTTTTTAATCTGCCTAGTCAGGAGTTAAGGACCTAGTTCTTTGCTGGGATCTTTGGTCCTGGCATAAAAGTATTTTTTATGTAGATTTTTTTTTAGCTAGCCTTTTTCTCTGCAATTTTTTCCTGTGAGATCTTCAAGCAATAATGCTGGATCTGGGCGATGGGCTGGATAATCTAGATCCAGTGGTCACCCCAGCTGGCCAGTGAGCTCGTGCATGCCTTAGCTCCACGCTGGGTCGGCCGCGACATAGTCCCACTGGACGGGGACTGGCCCCGAGAGTTAAACGTCTCGTCAGGTCGCACATGACAGGGTCTAGGCCTATGTCGCAGCATTCCTCTTTGGCCGACAGCCCCCCCCCCACTGCGCCCAACTGTGTTCCTGGTATGGTGAGTAAACGTCCCCCCCTTTCCCTGACGGATTTTGGGGTGGACGCGGGCCCCTCCCTGGGATGGTTGGACCCTCACACTCCTGGATTTCCCTCTGTCCTGCTGTGCCCCCCTCCCCTGGTGGTAACAAAAGTGAGTGCACCCCTAAGTTAAAATTTCCAAATTGGGCCCTAAGTATCAGTATTTTGTGTGGCCACCTTTATTTTCCAGCACTGCCTTAACCCTCTTGGGCATGGAGTTCACCAGAGCTTCACAGGCTGCCACTGGAGCCCTCTTCCACTCCTGCATGACGACATCACGGAGCTGGTGGATGTTAGCGACCTTGCGCTCCTCCACCTTCCGTTTGAGGATGCCCCACAGATGCTCAAAGGGTTTAGTTCTGGAGCCAGGCCATCACCTTTACCCTCAGCTTCTTTAGCAAGGCAGTGGTCGTCTTGGGGGTGTGTTTGGGGTCATTATCATGTTGGAATACTGCCCTCCGGCCCAGTCTCCGAAGGGAGGGGATCATGCTTTGCTTCAGTATGTCACAGTACATGTTGGCATTCATGGTTTTCTCAATGAACTGTAACTCCCCAGTGCTGGCAGCACTCATGCAGCCCCAGACCATGACACTCCCACCACCATGCTTGACTGCAGGCAAGCCACACTTTTCTTTGTACTCCTCACCTGGTTGCTTCCACACACGCTTGACACCATCTGAACCAAATAAGTTTATTTTGGTCTCATCAGACAACAGGACATGGTTCCAGGAATCCATGTCCTTAGTCTACTTGTCTTCAGCAAACTGTTTGCCGGCTTTCTTGTGCATGATCTTTAGAAGAGGCTTCCTTCTTGGACGACAGCCATGCAGACCAATTTGATGCAGTGTGCGACGTATGGTCTGAGCACTGACAGGCTGACCCCCCACCCCTTCAACCTTTGCAGCAATGCTGGCAGCACTCATACGTCTAATTCCCAAAGACAACCTCTGGATATGACGCTGAGCACGTGCACTCATCTTCTTTTGACAACCATGGCGAGGCCTGTTCTGAGTGGAACCAGTCCTGTTAAACCGCTGTATGGTCTTGGCCACCGTGCTGTAGCTCAGTTTCAGGGTCTTGGAAATCTTCTTATAGCCTAGGCCATCTTTATGTAGGGCAAAAATTATTTTTTTCAGATCCTCAGATAGTTCTTTGCCATGAGGTGCCATGTTGAACTTCCTGTGACGAGTATGAGAGAGTAAGAGCGATAACACCAAATTTAACACACCCGCTCCCCATTCACACCTGAGACCTTGTAACACTAACGAGTCACATGACACCGGGGAGGGAAAATGGCTAATTGGGCCCAATTTGGACATTTTTTACTTAGGGGTGTACTCACTTTTGTTGCCAGTGGTTTAGACATTAATGGCTGTGTGTTGAGTTATTTTGAGGAGACAGCAAATTTACACTGGTATACAAGCTGTACACTCACTACTTTACATTGTAGCAAAGTGTAATTTCTTCAGTGTTGTCACATAAAAAAATATAATAAAATATTTACAAAAATGTGAGGGGTGTACTCACTTTTGTGAGATACTGTATATACACTGTTTAAAAAAATTAAAGGCACACTTTTTAATCAGAGTATAATATTAAGTCAATTAAACTCCTGGGATATGGATCTGGTCAGTTAAGTAGCAGAGGGGGTTGTTAATCAGTTTCAGCTGCTTTGGTGTTAATGAAATTAACAACAGATGCACAAGATGGGCAACAATGAGACAACCTCCAAAATGGTTTTACAGGTGAAGGCCACTGGCATTTTTTCCCTACTGATCTTTTCTGACTGTTTTTCAATAGTTTTGCATTTGGCTGGGGTCAGTGTCACTACTGGTAACATGAGGCGATACCTGGACCCTATAGAGCAGGGATCTCCAAACTACGGCCCTCCAGCTGTTGCGGAACTACATGAGGTGAGGCATTGTAAAACTCTGACATTCACACTCATGACTAGGCATGATGGGAATTGTAGTTCCTGAACAACTGGAGGGCCATAGTTTGGAGACCCTGCTATAGAGGTTGCACAGGCAGTCCAATTTATCCAGGATGGCACATCAATACTTGCCATTGCCAGAAGGTTTGCTGTTTCTCCCAGCACAGTCTCAAGAGCATGGAGGCGAATCCAGGAGACAGGCAGTTACTCTGAGAGAGCTGAACGGGACTGTAGAAGGTCCTAAACCTATCAGCAGGACCGGTATCTGACCTTTGTGAAAGAAGGACCAGGATGACTACTGCCAGAGCCCTACAAAATGACCTCCAGCAGGCCACTGGTGTAAATGTCTCTGATCAAACAATCAGAAACAGACTTCATAAGGGTGGCCTGAGGGCCCGACATCCTGTAGTGGGCCTTGTGCTCACTGCCCGGTAACATATATCTCGATTGCCATTTGCCACTGAACACCAGAATTGACAGGTCCACCAGTGGTGCCCTGTGCTTTTCACAGATGAGAGCAGGTTCACCCTGAGCACATGTGACAGATGTGAAAGGGTCTGGAGAAGCCGTGGAGAACATTATGCTACCTATAACATCATTTAGTATTAACAGTTTGGTGGTGGGTCAGTGATGGTCTGGGGGGGCATATCCATAAAGGGATGCACGGACCTCTACAGGCTAGACAATGACACCCCGACTGCCATTAGGTATCCGGATGAAATCTTTGGACCTATTGTCATACCCTATGCTGGAGCAGTGTGTACTGGGTTCCTCCTGGTGCACAACAATGCCGGCCTCATGTGGTGAGAGTATGCTGCCAGTTTCTGGAGGATAAAGGAATTGATACCATTCAGCTGGTCCAGATCTGGGAGGAAATACCCAGAACAACATCCGTCGTCTCATTAGAAGTTTGTAGTACCAATTTAAAGAGGTTGTAAACCCGAAAAAAAAAAAAAAACCTGCAAGACAAAGGCATAATGAGCTAGTATGCAAAAACTTCCGTCTCATCTCCTCTTGGGAAAGAAATGGACAGGCATTGAGAACAGGCAGGGGAAACAGAGCCATTAGTGACTGCTTGTCAAACTCCCGGCAAAGACAAGAGGGCGCCAGTTCCCTGTTGGAAGCGTCTCTCACTGAAGAAGGCCGAAAAGCCGCGGCCTCAATTATCGGATGGCACGGTAGTCCGCGCACTCGGGGAGGGGGTGGGGGGGCACAAAAGAGACAGGACACCTCCTGCAGTGCACCCCAGGTGCCAGATCGCTAATTCTAGTCGCCAATGCCACCTGGCACCCGGGGTTTGTCGAGCCCTGCTTAAAAACCTCTTCCCAACAACTCTGAGCTGTGGTTGTCGGGATCTGTGGGTGGGGGCTCATCCGAATCTGGAAGCCCCCTTTAAAAAGGGGGCCCCCAAATCCCTCACCCCCCTAAGTGATTGGGTATCGGGTACGTTGTACTCCTACCCATTCACCAAAAAAGTGTAAAAAAGTAAAAACCACTGTTTCTATGTTAGAACAGTTTTTGACAAGTCCTTTATTAAAAAGACTAAAAAATTGTGTCCCTCGATGTAAATCTATCGTCAATCACTACGGCTGCCGGACCCAAAAAATAGAAAAAGATAAAAAAATGCTTCTGCCTCTTAAGAGGCTACCCGCCGTCTGCCCGATCCACAGTTCTTTTATAGGCAAGGTGCGGGGCCACCCAGTTACTTCACCTGGTGGCACCACCCTCTTCTGACGTCACGTGACATGGCACTGCTCCTGGTACTTAACATTGGTGTCTATAGAAATAATTGGACAGCTTGACATGGCACTGCTCCCTGTCTTTAGTATTGGCATCTATGGGAAATCTTGGTCAGATTGGCATTGCACTGCTCCCTGTCTAACATTGGCGTCTATACATTTTAAAATGGGAGTATGCCTGTACACTACACTGACTGCATTAAAATGACTGAACACACTATCGACTAACTACCTGCCTATTCTCTGTTGTCACACACTATACACGGCTGCCGTGTAAGCAGCAGCCTTATATAGTGTGGGGCGTGGCACCCTGCCTTTGGCCAATCATGGCTCTGACAGGACATCGTGCTGTGATTGGTCCAAAGCATACAGGTCAGGTGCATGCTTTGGCCAATCATCAGCAATCAATGCACTGCAACAGCGTAGTGCATTATAGGGCGCTCATCGGCGGCGAACTTCCCGCTGTGCGCCCCATTTGTTCTTGCATTCTGCAAACACACGAACAGCTGATGTTCGAGTCGAACTTACATTCGACTCAAACACAGAGCCCATCCCTAATGCTGACTTTTTTTTTTACTAGAAACTCAGATAGCAGATCAAAGAAACAAAAAGTGATGAGGTAATAGAAATCAGATTTTTCTTTCAGGTTTTATTGAAATTTGGTTAATCACAAAAATCAAAGTAGTAAATACAAACATATACAGCCAATGACAAATAACCACTTTTTTCACATGTCGGCCAGCAAGTAAAAGTTTATTTTGTAATTGCTTATTAAAATACATGTGATTTGATTCTTTATTTTTCTGTAGATTTGCATTCACAAGAAGTAGCGGATTGCCCTTATTTCTAGATAGTTTGTCAACCTTTTAAATAATAGGTATACGAGTATAAGTTGTACTGTATGTATGACTGTAAATTAATGCATATGGTAAGGGCCCAACTTCAAACATTCAACCTAATAGCAATAAAGTAACTTAACACGTTAGCTTGTTTTTTTTCTCATTATGGAATTTTGAAAGATGAGTGTTTTATGGGTAACCCAACTTCTGTTATTGCATTAACTTACGGTGTGGGCTCATTAATGGTCAATTGCTTAAGTTTTGTTTTTAGTTAAAAAACGTTTCCCCCTTTCTCCTAAACATCTTGGTAGTTCTGTCTAGTCGTGTATTTGAAGGTAGAGAGAATTGTTTGTCTTTCCGAAGAATTCAAAGCTTTGTCAATAAATAGTAGCCAGCATTTGAAAAATTGTTTGGTTTGAGATTCTTTATGCTAGCTACTCCCTGATGCCAATTTTAGTTTTTTTTTTATATGGAGTAAATTTCATAGGTCACTTTGCACTCTTGTTAGTGTTGTGGGGTGGGGGAATCGTGATAGCTATTCTCGCAGGATGCACCATCTGGCTGTTAAAAGGCAGATATGTACTCAGTCCATATTTTATAGAGGTGCTTGGGGATTTTGAGAGGACTCCCAGAAGCTAAATATTAACAACATAGGGTCTGGAGGTATGGGTTGTCCATAGTTTTTTGTGATTAATTGAATTATTTTTTTCCTTGAATATTTATATAAAGGGCATTTCCAGAAGTAGTGTTTTAAATTGGTCAATTTTTCCCTGCACACTAGCTCCCCTAGTCTGAATCTGGTTTGCACTGTTGGAATAAAATGTAGGCCTTAGGTAGGATTTTGTACTGGGTTTCTCTTCATGGCTCATGGATAGCGACTCTGCAGATAGTTTGTAAATTTGATTGCTATAATTTATAAGCTTTACATTTATTTTAGGAATAATATATAGAAGTATATAGAGACTTTAGCACTGCCTATTAGTTTGTCTAGGGTTTTGGAATACACTTGTAGTTTGGTGGCTGGGTTACAAATTTCAGTATGCTGTGGCTTGAATGTAATGTCTCTTTACTCTCTCTTGAAGAGATGTGGTATTTTGTGTTTGGTTCAATGAATGTATATGGTTTTCCAGTTTGTGTTGGAAAAAGGTGATGGACATGTTTTAGAGCTTTCTATGCCTGAATTTGGAATGGAAGGTTTTCTTCTCATTGTGGAAAGGCTGGATTATGTTTTATAGGAAGGTAATATGAGAAATATATGTATTTGTTTAAATATTTTCCCAGTTCCCTCAAGGAAATCACTTTATCTCTTACTGGACCGTGATGGCAAATGAGTGGGGGGGGGGGGGGGGGGGTTTGGTTAGTGGGCAATGGAAGACTGCAGGGAAATGCCATGGTTTTGCTAGATCTGATTCTATATTGTAGTTAGAGAATCTGGACAAGCCTCTCAATCAGTCTATAGCGTGTCTCAGTAAATAAACTAGATTATAGAGATACAAGTCAGGCATAGCCACCCCATCATCTTGTTTTGGCAAGTATAAAGTAAGTCCCCTTCCTACGAAGGAGTTCCGTTCTGGGAGCTCGTTCGTAAGTATAACTTGTTGGTAAGTCCAACAAACATCAGGCTGCAAGCACTGATTAGTGTGTTCTGGTGGAAGGAGTCCCCCTCTCAGAACGCAATAGCACAGCTGGGGAGATCACTGTACCAACATTGCTTGTGTTGGTACAGTAATCTGTCATTTTTTTTCATTAGCCTGCCTGGTTGAACAAAAAAAAACTCAAATGTTCGTATGTAGCGGACTTACTGTAGCTTCTTCTGCGCAATGGAAGGTCTCCTTTTTCACCAAATAAAACCTGTAAAGGCCTTGTTCAAAGTTTGACCTCAGAGTGTTTTAGAAGGGGTATAGTATTTTGGCAAAGTTTACTATCTTGACCAGACATATGCATCCAAAAAGAAAAACTGGGCGAAGAGGCCCATCCAGACAGCTCTTTACAAACTTTTAAGTATAATTGGGGAGTCATTTAGTTTATAAAGGGAGGTAGGTGTTTTTCCTATATTTATTCCTAGGGACAAGTTCTTTGGCAATGGAGTAGTTAGTTATATATAATCATAGTTATATGATTTTATTATTGGTCAGGTGTGCATAAAGACCTTATAATTTTCCAAATTGATTTGTAAAAAGATTTACAAGTCCAAGGACGAGTGCTGATGTTTCACTTTTCAGATAGATACATAAGGTATACAGAAACCTTTACCACAACACTGTTTACTGTACACAAATATCAGGTCCGGCCAGGCTGAGCACAGTGAGTTTTTTTTTTATGTGGACATTGTGTTGAATAGAGCTGGTGATAGAAGTTGTTCTAAGGTGGTGTTTATTTGTTTTGGATCGGTAGTGGAGGTTTTATTGTGGTCCCTTAGAGATGAGATATGAATCTTAGTTCGAATGCTTCGTAACCCCTTCCTGCCACTTCCTCTTGGCCCTTAAAGTGAATCTAAATGGTGGAAGTGGAGATGGGTGCAGGGAGCAGGCTCTCAGAAGAGTAAAGTGCTTACCTGCGGCCGCATATATGTGCCAGGTCAGTGGTAAGTGGTTATTAACTTGGCAAACATTTTGCCTGCTTTATTAGCATATTTTTGGGGTCTCAATCTAGCTTGGGCTTCATATGTATATTCTGGTGGTGTTGCCTATCAGCCGAATTATTTTTTGGCTATATACCAAGCTTCCTAAATAAATATTCCCAAGTGCGCTGTCCACAAACAATTAATGTAATAATGGTCAATTAATTTCATACGAAATGTAATCAAATAAAGTGCATTGAAGCATATAATCAACTCATATGTGAAAATGAATATCAGTAAAAAAAAAAAATGTGCATAACACAACATATAAAGTACAAAAGTCCATATATCATGTGGAAAAAATATTGTGCAAAAATTGTTAAAGTGCAAACAATTGTGCTCTGTTCATAAGCCTCCACAATCTTCTTTCTTAATGTGGAAAATATTAGTGTACACCACCACAAAAGAGTGTTCCAAAAGCCTCTTCTAAACAACTAGTTAACAGGGATCCTTACCAGATATTCTGATCTCACAAGGAGATCATAAAATGCCTTGCTGCTCTGCAGCCATATATGCCATGATCCAAAGTACAAAGACTCTCCGGACTCCTAAGCCAAAATACACTCCAATGAAGGGACTTAAATACAAAAGGAGGCTCACATAGTGTAGTACTTTACCAAACGAATTTAAAAAAACTATGGAAATGCAGTTACAAACTGCATGATGTTTAAAAGCGTGTAATTCAAACAGCCAGCATGTCCAAGCTTTAATCCAGCTTGTGGAATGACATCATGTGTGAGGCGCCTCCCAACGCCTTTCTCCGTACCAAGCGTCGCCTGGGGAACCGGATTTATTTATGGGACAGTAGGCAGGATTTCTTATTTTAATACTTATCTAAAATAAAAGGCAGACACCTGTACTGTGGCTTTAAAACTTTCAATTACCGTATTTTTCGGACTATAAGGCGCACTGAAAATCCTAAAATTTGATCAAAAACCAGCAGTGCGCCTTATAATCCGATGCGCCTTATATATGAAACTTGAGTATTGAAGGGTCTCAAAACAATTTCTGTTTCACATTGATTGATGAACTCCGATACGGAGGATGAAGAGTTCGAAGGTTTCATGGAAGATGAATAGAGCTGACTGTAAAATAAAGCGGTTTAAAAGTTTAATAAAAGTGAGTGATTTTTCTCTGTATTTTTTTAGTGTTTTGATTCTTTTTAGGCTGCGTTTAAAGGCTACGCATGAAAAAATGTTTACAAATTGATCACCTGCCAGTAAACCCCGTGCGGATCAACGTTGCACAAAAAAGTGCGCCTTATAATCCGGTCCGCCTTATATATGAAAATAGTTTGAAAATTTACTGTTAACTGATACTGCGCCTTATAATCCGGTGCGCCTTATGGTCCGAAAAAAACAGTAATATATAATAAAAACATCAACACTCTTAACAGCCTAGCCACCACGGCTCAGGCTGCATAAATAAAATTTCAGGTAAAATCATAACTTCCACACATATATAAAAAACCGTCCCCCTTTGCTAAAGCAAAGGTGACCCACCACATAATAAAAGCCGCGACAAGGGAGGGGGGGTGGGGAACTCACACAGATGAGTCTTCTGAGGCGAATGAGCCCCTCTGAGGTGAACCCCTCTTTATATAGGGTCCTCAGAGGGCTCTAGAAGCTTCTACGCTAATCCTTTTCCTATAGGTGCTCTGACCCCTGCAAAGTGTGACAGGAAGTCAGGTAAATCTGTGGATGTTTTCACAGACAGGAGATACACTTCTGCTTGGGTTAGACAATTCACCAATTACTATAGGGTGTCGGCTGCAAAGGTAGCCAGGACGGCTTAAGGAAGTTGAAAGGCCTTCAGCTGTTCAGAATGAGGAAGTTAAGGCCTCTATAATTTGTCCAAAGGAAGTTACAGGACTGCTGCCTCCTGACGCTGTGTGAGCTGGAGAGAGGAGGACAGTCAGATGTGTGCCTCCCGAAGCTGTGTGAAGCCTGGGAGAAGGATTGCTGCCTCCTGACGCTGTGTGAAGCTGGGGAGAGGAGGACAGTCAGATGTGTGCCTCCCGACGCTGTGTGAGCATGGGAGAAGACCTCCTGGAGCGATGTGCGCTGAGGAGGGTAAATAGTGTGAAGACCTCCTGGAGCGATGTGCGCTGAGGAGGGTAAAAATTGTGAAGACCTCCTGGAGCGATGTGCGCTGAGGAGGGTAAAAAGTGTGAAGACTTCTCAAGGTGAGAAAATGAACTATTTCTATGTGGAAGAAATAAATGAACTGTTTGCTATGTGAAGAGACAAGCAAAGGGACATGTTCAATGTGAAGAGGAAAAGGGACGTGATCAATGGACATTTGTTGTGTGAAGAAAAAACATGGACTATTGAGTGTCTACTGTAGGATCAGCAAAGTTTGCCCAACAGTAGGTTGGAGACAGACTCCGTAGGTAGGTTCCTGTATGTGAGAAGGTAGCCGCCCACAGTGGCAAGGATTTATTTTGTGTTTTATTTTTATTTTGATGTTTTGACGCTTGCACTTGTGTGAAGAAAATCTGCATGAATAAACCAAACTGTTGTTTGCAACCACTTCTCGGCTATCTCCCTGTGTAACGAACCCCCCCAGAGGGGTCATCCACGCCCGCCACCGAGCTAATCTCCCACATATGGTGGAGGATGCGGGCAGAAGCAGAGATCCCTGCAAAGAAGTGCATATGTTCTATGAACTTTGTCTGGTGCATGAGATTGCACAATCTATGTGTGCAGGAGAGGAAATCCTGAAAGAGAAAAAACTACTTGTTTTAAAGAGACAGTGGTCTCAAAAAGTTTCGATGAACTTTGTCTGGTGCATGAGACTGCACAAACTGTGTGTGCAGGAAAGGAGATCCTGCAAGAGAGAGAAAAGCTACTGGCTTTAAAGAGACAGTGGTCTCAAAATTTTTTGCTGGACTGTGAAAAATTTGTTGTGGAGTTCTTGAAGATGGGGCGGTCAAGACGCCTGAAAAATGCAAAGATAGCTGAAATGAGAAACCAAATTCTATGGATGGAGGGGATGTTACCGCCTGAACGAGCCCCATCCATGCCTGAGCAGAATCTGCTAAAGAGAAAGGTTGTTGTCCCTAGCAACACTGAGGCAAATGTGGATTTTCAGCGCAGCTTTGCAGCTCAACAAAAGGCTCACCAAGAGAGCATGGCAGGCTGGAATCAGAGACGCCAGCAGCAAATGGAGGTCATCGGTTTGGAGGAAACCGAGTAGGTGTGCAGGGCTGAGCTGGATGCCTTGAAACGGAAAATGGAAGAAAAGGAACACGCCCTGGAGTTGCTTAGGATGGAGCATAGAAACTTGCAGACTCAGGTGTTACAGTGGGAAGAATCCACTGCTCTTCTTTTTTCCGAGTTACAAAAACGTGGAGAGACTATAATGGAGAAAGATACCATCCTCATGGAAAAGGAAATTGAAGTTCAGACTTTGCAGAAGCAAAGTATGTGTGATATGTTGGAGTTGCGTAATCAGCTGGAAAAAAAGTCTTCAGTCTGGAAGCTACAAAAATAGACCTGCAGGGGGTGCAGGAACAGAATGTCGCTCTGAAAACGACATTGTCTCTCAGCGACAAGGAGAAAAGTGAGAGAGAGGCTAAATTACTGAGTACTGTGTATGAGCTCACTACTTTGAGCAATGTGGTAGATGAATTACGTACGGACTGTGAAAGTTGGAAAGATGAAGTCCAACGTGTCAGCAGCAGCTAAAGGAGAAAGAAGCCTGTGTGGCAGAATTACAGTCTCATTCCCAGAAACTAGCCAATGAGGTGAAGGCTCTTATGCAGGGAAAAGGAGATTCTGAACACAAGAGAAACAAAGTAGAGGCACAGTTGCAGGAATCGCAAGTCAAGGTGTCAGAAGGTGACCGATTGTGTGCTAAGCTGTCAGAGAAGGCAAACCGACTGCAGGTTGAGTTGGACAATGTCACAAATCAGCTTTCTCAAGCAGACAGCAAATCTAGAGAAATTGCCAAAGATTTCTCTATCTTGGAATCGCAGATGCAAGACACTCAAGAACTCTTACAGGAAGAGAGGTGTCAAAGGCTGAGTTTTAGCACAAAGCTCAAACAAATGGAAGATGAGAAAAATGGCTTCCTGGAACAATTAAAAGAGGAGGAGGAAGCAAAGAAAAACCTATCAGAGCAAGTCGCAACATTGCAAGCTCAGATAGCGGATATGAAAAAACGCATGGAAGAAAGCGTTGGTTCATTAGAAAATGTTGAAAATGTGAAAAAGAAGTTGGATCAGATGCTTGGTGAGGAGAAGACTGTGTCTGCAAAATATGCAGAAGAACGCGACCGTGCAGAAGCGGAGGCGCGTGATAAAGAGAGCAAAGCCCTGTTCTTGGCTCGCTCCTTGGAGGAAGCTCTAGAGTGTAAGGTTGAACTAGAAAGAGTTAACAAACAGCTGTGTACAGAACTGGAAGATTTGGTCAGCTCCAAGGATGATGTTGTGAAAAGCGTTCAGGAGCTAGAAAAGTCTAAGCGAGCCTTAGAACAGCAAGTAGAAGAGATGAAGATTCCGTTGCAGGAACTGGAAGAGGAATTACAGGCAACAGAGGATCTGTCCCAAAGAGGGGATAGTGTGCCTGATGCAGTTTATAAAAGGATCAGTGTTTTGGGGTCTGTCCTGAGTGAGCATCAGAAATTTGATGACATGTTGTTTGAATCACCCCTCTGGAATAAACAGTTCCTTCAAAAACTTCAAGCACTGAAAAATGGATCATTAGAACTTCAGCAAGCAAAGGAGCTGTGTAAGAAAAGTGATTTCTCAGTTCAGGCTGAAAGTCTAGTGAAGAAAACTAAGGCAAGTGATATAAAGCTTGGAGAAAAAAGCAAACACCACCTAGTGGAGAAAACTATGGCTGTTGGTGAAAACGTGAAGCAAATGAATAAGTGCCTTTCAGGGAATATTTCCAAAATGGAACTGGTGAAAGACAGGTGGCCGAAGTTTGATCGTGATCTTGAGATACATTCCATGTGGAGTTCAGATAAAGAAAGGGAACTAGGTGACCTTGAGCGGTCAAATAGTTCAGCAGATATGCAATTCAACCAAATCAAGGAAATACTAAAGGAGCTACAAGGGAAAAGTAGTGCAATAGCAGAAAGTGCATTGAAGGAACCTGTAATAGACTGTGTTGTTGCCTTTGACCCATATGATGGTGGAAGGAAAGTTGATAAAGTACAGACATTTCTTGGAACAAAGCCAAGTGAAGCAGAGGTTCTCAAAGTTTTGTGGAAATCATTTATTGATTGCAGTGAGAGGCGGCTCAAGAATGTTGAAGACATTAAGACTAGCCCAATTGAGTTGCCTATGGATCACGGTCCTCCATGGCGGATATGACAGACGGTTATGCAGGACAAACTTGAGAAGGAGCGAAATTATACTAAAAATGCAGTTGAAGAATGTGTATATGAGATGAGGGACAAACTGTGTGACATTTATAAGAAATCTGTAAATGAAGATGACAGAAACAGTTTCACCCTGAAGCTTGAAGATGCTAAGAGGCTTATCAGTGAGAGTCAAGAGCAGTGCCTGACACATGCGTGCCTGGAAAACTGTGTCCCAACCCTAGGGTTGAAACAAGAGGGGGGGGGTATGTGACAGGAAGTCAGGTAAATCTGTGGATGTTGTCACAGACAGGAGATACACTTCTGCTTGGGTTAGACAATTCACCAATTACTATAGGGTGTCGGCTGCAAAGGTAGCCAGGACGGCTTAAGGAAGTTGAAAGGCCTTCAGCTGTTCAGAATGAGGAAGTTAGGGCCTCTATAATTTGTCCAAAGGAAGTTACAGGACTGCTGCCTCCTGATGCTGTGTGAGCTGGGGAGAGGAGGACAGTCAGATGTGTGCCTCCCGAAGCTGTGTGAAGCCTGGGAGAAGGATTGCTGCCTCCTGACACTGTGTGAAGCTGGGGAGAGGAGGACAGTCAGATGTGTGCCTCCTGACGCTGTGTGAGCATGGGAGAAGACCTCCTGGAGCGATGTGCGCTGAGGAGGGTAAAAAGTGTGAAGACCTCCTGGAGCGATGTGCGCTGAGGAGGGTAAAAAGTGTGAAGACCTCCTGGAGCGATGTGAGCTGAGGAAGGTAAAAAGTGTGAAGACTTCTCAAGGTGAGAAAATGAACTATTTCTATGTGGAAGAAATAAATGAACTGTTTGCTATGTGAAGAGACAAGCAAAGGGACATGTTCAATGTGAAGAGGAAAAGGGACATGATCAATGGACATTTATTGTGTGAAGAAAAAACATGGACTATTGAGTGTCTGCTGTAGGATCAGCAAAGTTTGCCCAACAGTAGGTTGGAGACAGACTCCGTAGGTAGGTTCCTGTATGTAAGAAGGTAGCCGCCCACAGTGGCAAGGATTTATTTTGTGTTTTATTTTTATTTTGATGTTTTGACGCTTGCACTTGTGTGAAGAAAATCTGCATGAATAAACCAAACTGTTGTTTGCAACCACTTCTCGGCTATCTCCCTGTGTAACGAACCCCCCCAGAGGGGTCATCCACACCCGCCACCGAGCTGATCTCCCACAAAAGTTACGCCCACTCCAGCTGTTTCCCTCAGGATAGCCCAGAAGCTGTTTAGCAGGGAATGCAGCGCCGCACCGGAAGTGACGAGTGGGGCCGGTGCCGGCGCATTGATTCCTGGGAGCGAAGTTTTAGTAAATCAAACCCTTTGTCTATATAGCTGGGGAACACATTGTTGTCAGCTATATTGCAAACAAAGATTTCGAATAACACAAAGTACAGGCGTGTTTTTCCTGCATTGCGGATAGCAATTTTCTTCTTTGCTCTGCTAGATCAGGAAATTGACCAGTTATTGTGATGTAAAGGTTGAACTACCTGGTGGGTTGCGAAATAACAAGGTTTTAATCATCGTGCTGCAGCTTTTGGACGCAATGAAAAACTGTGGTTTTGAATGGGTTATGTCTATTGCAACGAAGGAGAATATTGTTGGTGTTTCCTGTATAGAGGGAAAGGTTATGTTTATGCAGGAAAACTTCTCTATCATTTTGGAAGAAATGTTAAAGAGTAACATGATTAGCCTTCTCATGTTAAAGAATCATTGATTTATCAACTTCGATGTTCATCTTGTGAAGAGATAGTTGATGGAAGATTTTTTTTTTTTTCTGTATAGAGTTCACTTTTTCCCTTTTGAAGATCAGTGGATCGTTTTAATGAATATCTTGTAGTAGCTGCTGTATGAAATGTTGGGCTTTTGCTGGGTGCTGAAAGGTACGCTGCTGCCTGTCATAGGTTTGGACGTGGAGCGTTGCAGGATATGCCAAAGTAAATTGTCTTTTCTTTTTGTGAAGGGCAATGCTGCCTTTTTGAAATGACTCATTTGTGTGTTACTTCAGATGAATAATCAGCGAATATCAGAAATTTGTGGCCTTCAAGGAAAAGTCCTTTACCTGCCCCAGAAAGCATGTAGTATTGCTATAGAATGAGTATATTCAAGGTAGTGTATGGTGATGAGATGATAAGTCTTTCTTTCTGGGTTTGTGGGTCAAAAACTGTGCGCTCTTTCTACTTTACAGGGTAGGATAATTCTCAGAATTTGGGGGATGTTATGCGAGTTGGACATTAGCAGGCCTAGTGGATAGGATTCTGGCAAGCCTACTATATGTAGATTTTTGCACTGTGACTCATTTTCTAAGGCTTCCACCGTGTTTGCCAGTATGCATACCTGGTTTTTAGTCACATCCATGACGGTGTTTGGTTTTTCAACCTTATCCTCCAGTGTTGAGATCCGTTCTTTAGCTTCATTCAGTTTATGACAGGGTTCATACGGTCATGAAAATCCTGGAAAAGTCATGGGATTTTGACATGACACTTTCCAGGCCTGGAAAAGTTATGGAAAATGAGTAAACCCCACTAAGTTTTGGAAAAGTCATGGAATTTTGTGCAACTATTTAATTTTGAAAATGTCTCCGGGCCCCCTGTATTCTGTGGGAGTGGGGGACAGTAAGTTGACTATTTGCTCTGTTTCGGGTTTAGACGGATTAATCAGCAGCAGTGCACTGCACAGCTGAAGCCTGGTCACTGGCCTCTTCAATATGAATAGGCCGTGACAGGCTAGGAACTCTGCGGTGGATTGATCCGCTTAAACCTGAAACCAAGAAATAGTGCACTTACTGTCCCGCTCCCAGGGGCGTACCAGCGAGGAGGGAGGGGAGGGGGGCGCGCGCACACTGGGGGTGTCAGCCAGGCCACTCGAATCGCCGCACTGGGGGTTGTCAGGCCGCACTGGGGGGTGTCAGCCGGGCCACTCGGATCGCCGCACTGGGGGGTGTCAGGCCGCACTGGGGGGGGGGGGGGTGTCAGGCCGGTGTCCGCCGGACCGCCCGCATCGCCGCACTAGTGGGTGTCAGGCTGCACTGGGAGGTGTCCGCCGGGCCGCCCGCATTGCCCCACTGGGGGGTGTCAGGCTGCACTGGGAGGGTGTCCGCTGAGCCGCCCACATCGCCGCACTGGGGAGGGTTTCAGGCTGGTGTCCGCCGGGTTGCCCGCATTGCCGCACTGATGGGTGTCAGGCCGGTGTCCACATCTCCGTGTGAAGAAGGTAGCTGCAGCGGCAGAAAGGTCAGTGAGAGTGCCTGAGGAGTCTCGTTTTGTGTGCTGGATGGGGCAGCTGCATAGAGATGAATTTAACTTTCCATATTCCTCATGCTGTCGCTGAATTCTTGTTACTCCTCCTCTCAGAGGCTGCAGGAGGAATATGGAAAGTTCAATTCATCTATATGAAGCTGCCCCATCCCCCTCCTATACAACTTCCTTTGCTGGCCCCCCTCAGTGCTCTTTAGCCCCCCCTCAGTGCTAATAACCCCCCCCCAGTGCTATTAACCCCCCCTCAGTGCTCTTTAGCCCCCCTCAGTGCTCTTTAGCCCCCCCTCAGTGCTCTTAGCCCCCCGGTGCTCTTTAGCTCCCCGCAGTGCTCTCCACCCCCCTGTGCTCCCTGGCTCCCCCCTCAGTGATTTCCAGTCCTCCCCCTGTGCTCTCCACCCCCCTGGTTTTCCCTGCTTCCACCCCCCTGTGCCTTTCAACCCCCCTGCAATGCTTTCCAAACCCCCCCTTAATTCTCTCCAGTCCCCCCCCCCTCCGTGCCATTCAGCTCCTCCAGTGCTCTCTGCTTCCCCTGTGCTCTCCGGCCCCCTAGTGCTCTTCTATCTTCTATCATGTCCGCAGTTCTTGACCTTCTCTTGTATCATGTCCGCAATCTCTGACCATCTCTTGTATCATGTCTGCAGTCTCTGACCTTCTCTTGTATCATGTCTGCAGTCTCTGACCATCTCTTGTATCATGTCCGTAGTCTCTGACCATCTCTTGTATAATGTCCGTAGTCTCTGACCATCTCTTGTATAATGTCCGCAGTCTCTGACCATCTCCTGTATCATGTCTGCAGTCTCTGACCATCTCTTGTATCATGTCTGCAGTCTCTGACCATCTCTTCTACCATGTCTGCAGTCTCTGACCATCTCTTCTACTATGTCCGCAACCTCTGACAATCTCCTGTACCATGTCTGCAGCCTTTGACCACCTCCTGTATCATGTCCACAGCCCCACACTTTTTTTCCCAGGACTTGACCCCGGAGTATAGACGAGAGTAAGCGCCACATTTGTGCATCTGTGCCATCCATACCAGTCCACCTGCACCTCCCATCATTACTGTGGCTTGGGCCTAAAGAGTAAGCGCTGCATTTTGTGCATCTGACTGTGCCATCCATACCAGTCCGGGTGCACCTCCATCATGACTGCCTAAACTGAAGCTTTATCCCCAAGCAGGAGCGGCCATTAATCTTCTTTCTCCAGTTACAGTATATTGGTCAAATTGCAAGTTAACTTTATGGGGGTAACACAGTTTCAGCTAAAGTTAGTGTGTTCACAGGGTAGCAATGCCAGGGAAATGCAGCTTTAAAATGTATGGCTTCATCATGATGAAAAGTATGAGAGGTGGCTGGAGAAATGTCAGGACCCGGGATGTGCTAAATATACAGTGTGTGTCGTAAAACGTTTGACATTTCGAACATGGGAGAGGCAGCGCTGTCTAGCCAAGCTAAAGGCGCAAAGCACCAGTCTGCAGCTGTGTGCTCGACAGCTTCCAATCCGATCGCTGGCTTTTTCACCCGTGCGCCTGACACCGGCTCCCAGCTGTGGCAGCGGTGCTTCTATCTCATCCACTGTAAAACAAGGGACCATTTTAAGTCACGCTGTACTCAGAAACGAAACCCTAACTGCAGAGGTATTGTACACTACAAAGCTTGTCATTTATTTTAGTACAAATATGCTGGGTGTGACATGGGATTTTCTTCTTAATTAACATGTACACATAGACATTTCATGAAAATTTAGGTCATGGATATTTACGTGTAGTCATGGAAAAGTCATGGAATTTTATTGGTAAAAATGTGTATGAACCCTGTTATGAGCTTGTGCAAGTAAGTCATGTTAGTGAAATTACATTAACTTAAACTCGGCTTTAATGACTGCATTCTGGATTGTTGGTTCAAGAAGTTTAGCAACTACAGATGTCATTTTCACGTGGCTTTGATCCAGATTGGTTTTATCGTTGGAGGACAGAGGTTCTGGGTTAGCTCATAATGGCTCCAAGATTTCGCCATCATGAGCAGAGTTATAGTTTTGCTCTTGCTTGTTTGGTCCTGGAACGAGATTTGCTTTGTGTTTTCTCCAGAAATCTGTCCATTCAACAGATGATTTGGTAGCAGGACAGGTCTTGTGGGTATGGATGGCAGCACCTGTCAGTTATATAAAATTACTAGCCTGGTAGTGTGGGAGGTTCTCTAATCTACATCCGCTGCGTCAGGCAGCAGAATTGAAAGCTAGAAATCAGGTTTTTCTTTCTTTTGGCTTGGCCCCCTGTATTGTTACAATTCAGGTAAGGGGGGTGGTAAAACAGCTGCTCAAAGAGCCTACAGGGGTTGATTTAGTAAAGACAAATAGGCTGTTTACTCTGCAAGGGAAAGTATGTGGTAAAATGTAACTTTGCAAAGACTAACCAATCACAAAAGGACCTGGGGGTACTGGTAGACAACAGGCTTGGCAGTGGCATGCAATGCCAAGCCGCTGCAAGCAAAGCCAACAGAATACTGGGATGTATAAAAAAGGGGATTCACTACAGAAATAAAGAGATTATTCTCCCTATCTACAAGACTCTGGTCCGGCCACATCTGGAGTATGCTGTCCAGTTCTGGGCACCGGTCCTCAGGAAGGATGTGCTGGAACTGGAAAGAGTCCAGAGAAGGGCAACAAAAATAATTAGGGGAATGGAGGACATCAGCTATGAGGAAAGACTACAAGCACTGAACTTATTCTCTCTGGAGAAGAGACGATTGAGGGGGGATATGATATCAATGTACAAATATTGTACTGGCGACCCTAGCATATGGAAAAACCTATCCAGAGAAAGGGAATACAATAGGACATGTGGCCACTCACTAAAACTAGAGGAAAGGCAGTTTAACCTTAAAATACGCTGGGGGTTCTTCACTGTGAGAGCAGTAAGGATGTGGAATTCTCTTCCACAAGCAGTCGTATCAGCAGGGAGCATCGATAGTTTAAAAAAACTATTAGATGGGCACCTTAAAGACCACAACATACAGGGGTATACAATGTACGGGTAACAGCAAACACACACACACATCATAGGTTGAACTGGATGGACTGATGTATTTTTTCAACCTCACAAACTATGTAACTTTGTAGCATGCAAGGAAAAAAAACAGCATTTTTCCTTGCACATGATTGAATTATGGAAGTCAGCAGAGTTTTTCTGATTCACTAAGCTCTGGGAAAAAAGTGAACAGCCTATTTGCCTTTATTAATTCAACCCCGTAATTTATGTCCCAGACTTGTGGGGTTCCATAGCTAACAGCTACCCAAAACCTAACCCCAACCCAAAACCTAGCCATGGTTGAGGTCTACAGTTTATGCTGTTGGACTTGTTAGGTATTTTCACATATTTTTATAGATCATTCTTGACTTTGACATGCATGAATTTAATTTTGCACTAATGGAAATTGTGGAAGGAAAGGAGCAACATTATTTTTCCTCCAAAAAGCAGAACGCCACATGTTATCAGTTAAAGTGATTGCCATAACATGTTCCATATTACCCGGCCATTCTGCTTGATTTGTTGGAAACTATGAAAAAAAGAGAAAACTGGATAATATTGCAGAACTGGGATGTCCAAAATTGTATTCACCTTTCTCTATTTTCCAACCCTATAGGTTGTCCCAAGGATGGATCCTGAAAACAAAGACAACATTGTCCTAGGGGAAGAGAAATTCCGATACTTCTGTTTAGAGTTTGTGAAACATTCCCAAAGTGTAGGGGATGGCTGGGAGTGGAAACATGTCCAGGTAATGCGTGCATGAGTCACAGTCTATACATTATATAATTACTGTGTATGCTGTAAGTAGCATTCTACACAATCTGCATGACATATGGTTTGTGCTTACACTACCGAAAGAGGTTATTCTTTCATAATTTAGTAATTACTGTTTACTTGTCCAACGCCTGAAAGGATAATCAAAAACATCTACAGCTAAAAACAAAGGGGCTTATTTATAATTGGTCAAAGAGGTCACTTGGTACTATTTTGCCACCTTCTCTGATGCATTCTGCCCACGTTGTATTTTTAGAGCTCATTCAGAAGTGACTGGTGTTTTCCTGCACTTGATAAACACCAGCCACTGCTAGGGCACATAGAAAACAATTGTTTTCTATGTGCCCTACCAATTGTTTTCGTGCAAACCATATAACAATATACGCTAATTGTGATTTTTTTTTTTTGCCAAAAATATGTAGCAGAATACATATTGGCCTAAATTGATGAAGGAATTAGTTTTTTTTTTATATTTTATTTTTTTTAATTTGTTTTATAGCAGAAAGTAAGAAATATTGTTTTTCAAAATTGTCTGTCTTTCTTTGTTCATAGCACAAAAAATAAAAACAGCAGAGGTGATCAAATACCGCCAAAAGAAAGCTCTATTTGTGGGGAAAAAAGAACATCAATTTTATTTTGGTACAGCGTCGCATGACAGCGCAATTGTTAGTTAAAGTAATGCAGTGCTGTATCACAAAAAATGACTTAGTCATGAAGGGGAGTAAACCTCCTGGAGCTGAAGTGGTTAATAAATGAGGTAAGGCTTCACTTTCCAAAGAGTACTCAATAACGTGCAAGGAAAATAAAAAAAAAAAACAGTATTTTTTCTTGCACATAATTGAATGATAGAAATCAGCAGATATTCTGTTAATTTCTTAAGCTCTGGAGCAACTGCACTTTGCAAAGTGCACAGTCTTTTTCCTTTTAGTAAATCAACGCCTGTATGTTAACACACAGCAGTTCAATGCACCATGCTGCTGTGTGGAGACATGAATGGAGTGTCACTTTTTGCACTTCAAATAAAGTTAAAAAAAAAAAAAAAACACCTCAAACTGCCCTCTCACCATGGCTCACTGCAGCCAAAAACGGAAAGCTGCCCATGTACTAACAGAGTAGTTGATTTACTAAAACTAGAGAGTGCAAAATCTTGTGTCGCTCTACATAGAAACCAATCAACTTCCTGTTTTTTTTGTCAAAGCTTAATTGAACAAACTGAAGTTAGAAGCTGATTGGCTACCATGCACAGCTGCACCAGATTTTGCTTTCTCCAGTTTTAATAAATTAACCCCAGAGCATTTAGTGTGCAGGCAGTGTGAACGAGCCCTAAAAGTTGTTTCAGCAACTGTGTTCAGTGCATGAAATCAGTGATTTGTAACCAAAACTTAACTGGATACACAGCGTATGAACTTCTGTAGCTACCTTCAGCAGCCAAAATGTGCTATGTAGGTAGCCCAGTTGGCGTCATGGCAGATATCCTTTTATTTAAAAAGTCAAAAGTGCAAAATTGCTGGCCGAACAGCAGCTGCATCCAATGATCAGGTATTCTGACAGGCGTCGTCATAGGATCACCAACATTAACAGAGGCACTATGGCAATTATTAGTAGAAGGGAGGTCTTCAACCTGTGAATGGCTTTTTATTGGCGTCTCTAGTTGAATTGACAATTTCACTGGCTAACTGCCATAGTGACAGCATTGTCACAGAGGTTAGAAGTGAAAACCTCCTTTAAGAGACATAGATAGTAAAGAAAATGTGCAAAAAAGACAGGGATTCTAACATCTGCTCTATCCAAAACTATTAAAAAAAAGGTTTTTGGTGGTGGGAGATACACTTTAAGCATTTTTATCATAAATTTTTACCTACCGTAACTAAATGGTGACCAGGCTTAAAGGGCCATAAATGGATTGAATCTCGGCTGGTTACATAGTTGCATAGTAGGTGAGGTTGAATAAAGACAATAGTCCATCCAGTTCAAACTGTGTAGGTGTGTGTGGCCGTAATCATCTCACGTAGCCCTGAATGTTCTGATCCTTGAGATGTACGTCTAAGAGTCTTTTGAAAGCCACCATACTACCCGCAGAAACCACCTCTTGTGGTAGAGAATTCCACAATCTTGTAGCTCTAGCAGTAAAGAACCCCCCACGTTACCTGAGGTTAAAACGCTTCTCTAATCGCATTGTATGCCCTAGAGTCCTCATGCAATCCCTTTTGACTGAATAGCTTTTTTTCTATGCCGAGATCACCATTGAGATATTTATAAATTGCTATCATGTCCCCTCTCAGGCGTCTCTTCTCCAGGGAGAATAAATCAAGCGATTGCAGACGCTCTTCATAATTAAGGTCCTCCAATCCCCTAATTAGTTTAGTTGCCCTTCTCTGGATTCTCTCCAGCTCCAACACATCCCTCCTGAGGACTGGCGACCAGAACTGGACAGAATACTCTGCAGGTACCAGCCATGATTCGATGCATTATGGGGCCAGCTGGTTGTACTGAAGTCGATCCATCCATTGACATCAGTACAACTGGCCTGTTGGATGTTTTTCATGTGATCACTGCCGATGGCTATAGCCGCCAGCAGTGACTATTGTGTTCTGCCGGCAAGGAAGGTTGCCCGCCAGCAGAATGCAATAGCACTGCAGGAGGGATTCAGGGTTGATGGGGGAATCAAGTGATTTTCTTTCCTTCCACTTGTGGTGGAAGGAAAGTATATCGCACAATCTATGGCCTGCCTTATTCACAGAATTAATATAAAAAAATACACTGCGCTTAGTAATGAAATGATGATCAGTATTTAAAATGAGTTCATTACAGTCTATTCATGATCAGATGAATTCAGTACATAGATCAATCCCTTGGTAAAGTGCTTGTGCTCTATGGACAATATTCCAGTGCAAGACTCCAACTGTGCTCAAGGTGCCCCACATAGATGTACACTTACCGCACTGTATGTCCACCTATCTCTAGTGTGGTTAGCTGCGCTTATATAAGGAGATTACTCTTGGAGGTATCAATACATATGGGATCCTCTAGAGGTCTCTACGCGTTTCGACCAATCAGTAGGTCTTTATCATGAATTCTACCATCTTTAGTGTGGGTATATTTACCCTTTCGAGCAATAATTCCATTAGCTAAATTTGCACAAATGCTAGTACTTGCTGCACACATTGGGTTTCAAAATTCCTGAACACAAGTATTGCATGTATAATAAATAGATTTAAAAACACTTTTATGGCATCTACATTCCTGGTTTAATAAGCCTATTCCTAACGTGAACCACCTAGTGGTCAAATATCATATTGCATCTTAATCTCTAACTCATTGAATGGGTGATTCCTATTGTGTAAGTACACCTAAAAGTGCCAAATCTACCCTTTTATGGACTGGTCGAAATTTGTTGAGCTTTGATCGTGTTATCGCAACACACTTCCACATACGTCCCTTCCGGGCACAGGCCCAAGCCGCATTGCAATACAAACATTGGATGCCTGGCCGGTAACCCGCTTGAGCTGCACACCCTAGGTACCAGGTTTACGGGCACCATGACATGTGAGTGTAAATTTTATATCTTTTCTGTAAAATACATTTTTAAACTGACAGTTTTAGGCTATGATTCCTTCCTCTTTGTGTCCTCCCTTTCAATTTATCATCTAAGGAAACAAGATTGCGGGGTCATGACACCTCCAAGAGGAATATCCCTCTAAAAGCGCAGCTGACCACACTAGAGATAGGTTTTCATACAGTGCTGTAAGTGTACATCTATGTGGGGCACCTTGAGCACAGTTGGAGCCAAGCACTGGAATATTGTCTATAGAGCATGAGCACTTTACCAAGGGATTGATCTACCTGTATGTACTGAATTCAGCTGATTATGAATGGACTGTGATGCACTAATTTTGAATATTGATCATCATTTAATTACTGAGTGCAGTGTATTTTTTATATTCATTTAACTGTATTGCATACTACTTACAATCACACTGCAGCTAGTATATATACATATTTACAGTATCTCACAAAAGTGAGTACACCCCTCACATTTTTGTAAATATTTTATTCTATCTTTTCATGTGACAACACTGAAGAAATGACACTTTGCTAGTTGTAAAGTGTAGTGAGTGTACAGTAATGTAAAGCAGTGAGTGTAGAGCTTGTATAACAGCGTACATTTGCTGTCCCCTCAAAATAACTCAACATACAGCCATTAATGTCTAAACCACTGGCAACAAAAGTGAGTACACGTCTAAGTGAAAATGTCCAAATTGGGCCAATAATTTGTGTGGCCACCATTAGTTTACAGCACTGCATTACCCTCCTGGGCATGGAGTTCACCAGAGCTTCACAGGTTGCCAGTTGGAGTCCTCTTCCACTCCTCCATGATGACATCACGGAGCTGGTGGATGTTAGAGACCTTGCACTCCTCCCCCTTTCCGTTTCAGAATGCCCCACAGATGCTTAATTGGGTTTAGGTCCTGAGACATGCTTGCTTAGTCCATCACCTTTACCCTCAGCTTCTTTAGCTGGGCAGTGGTCGTCTTGGAGGTGTGCTTGGGGTCGTTATCATGTTGGAATACTACCCTGCGGCCCAGTCTCAGAAGGAAGGGGATCGTGCTCTGTTTCAGTATGTCACAGTACATGTTGGCATTCATGGTTCCCTCATTGAACTGTAGCTCCCCAGTGCGGGCAGCACTCATGCAGCCCCACACCATGACACTCCCACCACCATGTTTGACTGTAGGCAACACACACTTGTCTTTGTACTCCTTACCTGGTTTCCACCACACACACTTGACACCATCTGAACCAAATAAGTTTATCTTGGTCTCATCAGACCACAGGACATGGTTCCAGTAATCCATGTCCTTAGTCTGCTTGTCTTCAGCAAACTTTGTGGGCTTTCTTGTGCTTCATCTTTAGAAGAGGCTTTCTTCTGTGGCGACAGCCATACAGACCAATTTGATTCAGTGTGCACCGTATGGTCTGAGCACTGACAGGCTTAACCCCCCACCCCTTCAACCTCTGCAGCAATGCTGGCAGCACTCATACGTCTATTTCCCAAAGAAAACCTCTGGATTTGACGCTGAGCACCTGCAGTCAACTTCTTTGGTCGACCATGGCGAGTCCTGTTCTGAATGAAACCTGTCCTGGTAAACCGCTGTATAGTCTTGGCCACCATGTTGCAGCTCAGTTTCAGGGTCTTGGCAATCTTCTTATAGCCTAGGCCATCTTTATGTAGAGCAACAATTCTTTTTTTCAGATCCTCAGAGAGTTCTTTGCCACGAGGTGCCATGTTGAACTTCCAGTGACCAGTACGAGAGAGTGAGTGATAACACCAAATTAAAACACCTACTCCCCATTCACACCTGAGACCTTGTAAGGGCTCTTTCACACGGGCGTTCCTTTTTTTTTTGCCCGATCAGGTCCTTTTTTTTTTTTTGTTACGGACACGGATGACACTTGTGTCATCCGGTCCGTATGTCCGTTTTTCATCCCATCCGTTTGTGGATGAAAAACTGACATAATGCATGTCTATGTAAATACGGATGTCTGCGGATGACACCACTGACATCCGTTTTTGCTTTCGTTCCGTTTTTTGAAAGGAAGAAAAAATAGGGTTCTCCTCCGTTCAAAAAAACTGAACTGAACTGAACTGAACTGACAAAAAACGGATGTCAGAGGATGATCATCCGATGACATCCGTATTTACATAGAGATACATTATGTCCGTTTTTCATCCGCAAACGGATGGGATGAAAAACGGACATACGGAACGCCCGTGTGAAAGAGCCCTAACACTAATGAGTCACATGACACCGTGGAGGGAAAATGGCTAATTAGGCCCAATTTTGACATTTTCACCTAGGGGTGTACTCACTTTTGTTGCCAGTGGTTTAGACATTATTGGCTGTGTTGAATTATTTTGAGGGGACAGCAAATTTACACTGTTATACAAGCTGTACACTCATTTCTTCAGTGTTATCACATGAAAAGATATAATAAAAGATTTACAAAAATGTGAGGGGTGTACTCACTTTTGTGAGATACTGTACATATTTTTCACCATTATTTTTCTTTGGTGCAAAATTTGTCATTTTTATCTTATTCACAGAATATTTGGAGGATCAGGTCACCTTTATTTTGCAATACTTATGTAAAAGAGAACATCAATCTGCTAAACAAATATGTTCACAAATTAGTTTTTTCTCCTCACTACGCCGCCCATTTCCTGTGTGGATGTCACAGGGACATAAAGAACCACGGATTGTAAGAAACAAAATCACTCGATTACCTCCCTCGGAGCCATTGTGTTCGGGAAGCTGCTTCCTCCTATGAGAACACAGTGGTTACTGTTGGTGGCTATAATAGTCACTCGCAATAATTGCATGTATAATCCAAGAGGCTGGTTTTACCCAAGTTAATCGATCATTTAACTTGGGTACATTCAGCCTGTCCATGCATGGTTTGAATCTCGGTCGGTTCCTGCTGAATTGGCCAAGATATAAACCTTCTATGACCAGCTTTAGTTTCTCATTGCTTGGCTGCCTGAACACCACTTGGCAAAATGACCTGCTACATGTCTGTAGCATCCCCATGATCCCCGGAGGAACATGGGGTACCCTCAGAGAAAGGGCGGAGTAGCATTTTCCCAGGGCAGAGTCCATGGCTGAAAAGTGGGGGTTGGGAAGCCACTTTAAGGACTTTTTTAAAGATTTTATTCCTCACATCAACACATGTGAGAGAGGGGTAGGGGATTCAGATCCCACTAACTGACTTGTAGACACACTCTACCCATAGACCTCAGTACAGGCAAAAGGGGCTTTTAAGCTGAAACCGTCAACCTGTACCTTTTCCAGGAGAAACAATCTCTATTAGGAACAGTAGCCTCAGTAATCCACTTGGTGCTTTCCCAGGCTCTCCGCAAGTTCATTGTCCTCAGGATCTCCTGCAGCAGATTCACCTTTGGTTCTCCTTCCAGACTCCTGTGCTCTGTCAGGCTCTCTGAGCACAGGACCTCCAGCAGAAGAACCATACTGGACAGGCAGGCTTCTTCTGTTCCTAGGCATTTGCACCAAGCACATGCAGAGGCCTCCAAGGCCCTAGGCCTAGTTGCACAGCTGCACATCATACATCCTCCCAAGGCAGCAGCCTAAGGGGAGGAGAATGCTCACAATATCCACTCTAAATATATAAGCATGCACCAGTGGCAATAGACCCTTTACTAATTGACCAAAGGGAGCATAGACATTCATAACTTAGCTTTAGGCCTTATTCACAGATGAATGGCCCACAATGCAGACAATGTGTGTTCTGGGCTGTTCACCGGCACCCACACAGACGTCAAATTGGGAGCAGCAGCTATGTCCTAATTGACATGAATGGATCTGCCTGCAGCGGGATGCAGGGAACACCTGTGCAACCCTGTGTGGTTAAACACGACCCCCGCATGGGCGTACGCTGTAGTATGTCCATGTGGATGAGGCCTTACTGTGGCATCTCACTCTATTGCCAGAGGTACCAGTGACATCTACTGGCAGCAGATAGAAACAACAGCAGCATTGGGTTTAGGGGGAAAACCAAACAAGAAAATAGACTATA
Source organism: Pelophylax lessonae (assembly GCF_965119305.1). Lineage (NCBI taxonomy): Eukaryota > Metazoa > Chordata > Amphibia > Anura > Ranidae > Pelophylax > Pelophylax lessonae. Next base: position 144,636,636 of record NC_138768.1, read on the forward strand.
AATCAGCTCGGGATGACTACGACCCAGCAGGACTAAATTTAGATAGTCATCCCTGCTTAGGACAGGGTGGCTACATGTCCTAAATAGGACATTTCATGTGGGAAGTAAGATCATAGTGCTGTAGAGTATATTTAGTTAATTCAATCATCACTAGGATATTCTAAAACTCATGCTGCTAGTACTGGACAATTAGCACTTTCTATGTCTGTCTTTTTTTTTAAAGGCAATAACGTTACAGAAAGTTAAAGCAATAAATAACTGAGAAATAAATAAGTTGGCTGCAACGTACAGTAAATTTTGTATTACATTGTAAGAGGAACACTGACAGATTTGGTGGAAACATGTAATTTAGCCTAATAATTAGTGAATTCTTGCATGTCCCAGCTCTCTTCTACTTGTGACAGCAGTTACCTGACTGGTATTATTTCTTTTGAAATATTTTACAATAAAAGTTAAGATTTTTCTACTATGTTTGTTACCATTGTAAATCAGTTTTATTGGTGTTCTTCTGAATAGCAAGCACCAAGTGATCAATAGTGCCTGTTTTGACATGACATAACAGACTTTGTCAACACAGCCCTTGTTTGTAAAAGCATTTGTCTGTCAACTTTAAAGTGACATTAAACGATATCCCTATTTTTAAAAAATAACGCATACTGTACACTTACAATCTAGATGGAGATTGGCGATCTGTAGCAGCTCTTCAATGCAAAAAAGCAATAAATGCCAGACACGAGAGTGAATGGCAACAGCATCTAGTGAGCTTTATTCATATGGGAGTGAAACTGGCACAGATCGCTTTAGTGGTGGATCATTGGTGTACTGTTTGGATCTTTTGGATACACTTTCTTTATTACACATTGTTGGACTTGAGCATGCACTTTTCTTTATATTTTTTATATGGACACCTTTTAAATTATTTTTGCCTTTCATTTATTTCACAAGATTTAGATGTGATTTATTCACATTAATGCGCTATTGTGAAATTGTGTTTTTGAAGGCATTGTATTTCACCTATTATGTTTTGGTATATTATTTAAATTAGCTGCACAGAGAGATTGTTTATCCACTCATCTAGGAGCGCAGTGCTCATGTATTTACCCACTTTAGGTCCGGAAGGATTTCCCCCCTTAATGCCCAGGCCATTTCTTGCGATTCAGCACTGCGTTATTTTAACAGACCATTGCGCGGTCGTGCGACGCTGTACCAAAATAAAATGTATGTCCTTTTTTTCCCACAAATAGAGCTTTCTTTTGGTGGTATTTAAGGGGGGGGGGGGGGGCGATTTAAGTGGCGCTGCCTTTATATTAATAAGGGGCACTCCAAAGGGGTTTGTAGGCCGGAAGGCAAATTTACTCTTCTATGGTCATATTGGTTGTGATCAATACATATAAGTATGTGGTTGTGGACAGTGTAAAAGTGCAATAAGTGCTAATATGTAGAAAACTTGCACTATGGGACAGCCAGATGGGTGAAGCAAAGCAAGTGCTCCCCTCTCAATCCTGCCCGCACTCACCGGAACTAGGTACCCCTACAGGGGTAATCAGCGTACTGTGATTAGGGGACAGACAGAGGGAACCCCTAATCACAATACGCTGATTACCCCTGTAGGGGTACCTAGTTCCGGTGAGTGCGGGCAGGATTGAGAGGGGAGCACTTGCTTTGCTTCACCAGCACACTCAATTTGGATCACTCCGAGATTCACTCATCAACGTTTCTTTGGATTTTTTCACCAATCACTTATGGACTTTTTATAGCTTATTTTTAAGGTTTCTACAGTCACTTTGTTTCACCCATCTGGCTGTCCCATAGTGCAAGTTTTTGCACATGCATTGGGCCAAGCAGCACCAAGTCACTTTATTGGCATTTATTAATTTTGAGTTAATCCACATATATTGTTAACTCACCGTGAGTGAGACCGTTTTGCTAATTGATATTTATTTTACCCACTTTGGATATCTTTATTAATTTATTACACGATATTCCCCCACCACTGAGCACTTTATAGTTACATATGACAATTTTTATTTATACTGTTTGATTTGCTTGCGCATTTTACATTGATATATGACAGTTTTTATTACATATTTGTTGATCAATACGTTATATATATATATATATATATATATATATATATATATATATATATATATATATATATATATATATATTATTCTCTACATATTAGCACTTATTGCACTTTTACACTGTCCACGACCACATACTTATATGTATTGATCACAACCAATATGACCATAGAAGAGTAAATTTGCCTACAAACCCCTTTGGAGTGCCCCTTATTAATATAGAGGCAGCGCCACTTACCTCACCCCCCTTATTTACACTCTTTATGCACCCTTTTGGGTGTATTTCTGAGGTAGGCAGCAGCCTTAAATTTGTTCCTTAGCGCAGATTTTTCCAACTCGCTGGTTTTGGTGGTATTTGATCACTTCTGCGATTTTAATTTTTTGTGCTATAAACAAAAAAAGAGCAACAATTCTGAAAAAAAAAAAAAAAAAACAATTTTTTCATGTTCTGCTATATAACATTCCCAAAAAAAAATTAAAAAATCTAAATATTTTAACATTTTTGGCCAATTTGTTTTCTGCTACATATTTTTGGTAAAAAAAATTGCAATAAGCGTAGTTTGATTGGTTTGCGCAAAAGTTATCGCATCTACTAACTGCGGGAAAGATTTATGTAATTTTTATTGTTTTTGTTTTTTTTTACTAGTAATGGTGGCGATCTGCAATTTTTAGCGGGACTGCGACATTGTGCCGGACAGATCGGACTCCTAACTGACATTTTTGACACTGGGGGGGACCAGTGACATTACTACAGTAATCAGTGCTAAAAATATGCACTGTTACTGTAATAATTACACTGGCAGGAAAGGGGTTAATACTATGGGTGATCAAGGAGTTAAATGTGAGTGAGTCTAACTGTATAGGGGGCAGGGCTTGTGAAATGATCACAGAGACCTGTGATCCTAAATAGAAGGATCACAGGCACTGTGTGATCATTCCAGAGAGAAGAATGGTCAGCTGTGTTTACAACAGCTGACCGTTCTTCTCTCTCAGCGGGGAACGATCGCGGTTGTGTCAGACGGCAATCGGAGCTGCCTGCCCCGTGCATCGGAGTCCCCACTGCCGAGTGGGGGCGGGAGTGCACCGCCGGTGGCGCATGCGTGCTCGCCCCCTTGCTGCAGGCGCGCGACCGACGTATACCTACGTCGGTTCGCGCAGGAGGGGCTGCCTGCTGCAGTATAACTGCGGCGGGCAGTCCTTAAGTAGTTAAATGCCATCTCTTCCCCTAGTAAAAGCGCCTCCCACAATATAACCCTTTGATCACCCCTAAAGGTTTAACCCCATCTCTTCCTCTAGTAAAAGCGCCTCCCACAATATAACCCTTTGATCACCCCTAAAGGTTTAACCCCTTCCCAGCCAAATGTCATTAGTACAGTGACAGTATTTTTTTTACAGCACTGATCACTGTATTAGTGTCACTGGTCCACAAAAAGTGTCAAAAGTGTCAGTTAGTGTCAGAATGTCTGCAGCTATATCGCAGTCCCACTATAAGTTGCTGATCGCCGCCATTACTAGTAAAAAAGAAAAACATTAAAAATATCCAATAGATTGTAGACGCGATACATTTTGCATAAACCAATCAATATACACTTATTGGTAATAGGTAACAGAATATTGACCTAAATTTATAAAGAAAGTTGAGTTTTTAAAAAAATTTTATTAGATAGATGTTATAGCAGAAAGTAAAATATTGTTTTTGTTTTCAAAATTGTCTGTATTTTTTTGTTCATAGTGCAAAAAATAAAAACTGCAGAGGTGATCAAATACTACCAAAAGAAAGCTCTATTTGTGGGGGAAATCTTATCAATTTTATTTGGGTACAGCGTTGCATGACTGTGCAATCGTCAGTTAAATTACTGCAGTCCTGTATCACAAAAAATGGCCTGGTCATGAAGGGGGTAAATCTTTTGGAGGTCAAGTGGTTAAAGGATAAGCTCACCTTCGGGAACATGTTACATGTTCCACCCATTTTTAGGGTGGAACATGTAACATGTTCCCAATGCTGCAGCCGCTGCCCCCCCCCCCCCCTCCCTCCCTGTGGCAGCAGTGGTTCCCTATACTAGCTGTCACAGCCGTGACATTCATTCACAGCTCTTTGTGTGAATAAACTACAAGCCCTGACATCCTTTGTGGTTGTCGGCTTGTAGTCCTCAATGAACTACCATGGTGCTGTGGAGCCACCATAGTAGTTCATTCAAACTTTTTGCCAGTGTATCTGCTTGCCCATACGGGACGTACGGGCACACATATATACAGAAAGATCTGCAGGAGACCTGCTTCTTTAAAAGAGCTTGAAAACCACATCTTGAAATCTCAATTTTCTTTGAAATCTTTGCCTGGGAGAGACCTTGCTGATGCAGATAACTACCTTGTGTCTTGTTGCTGTGCTGACTCTTGCCATGGTTTATCACCTGTGGCAGGAAACTTCAACAACTTCATCTTGGTAGCAGAGTTTTCTGTTTCTGTTTCAGTTAATGACCATGTTTCAACCTACATATAAAATTGATGATCATTAGCACCTGCTTGGTATAATTGGTTAATCATAAACCTGACTCTAATCCTACAAAATCCTTGACTTTGTGCAAGTGTACAAAGTGTGCACGTTTAAGAACTGATGCTGGTTTGAAGCCAAAGGGTAGTGCCACTAAATATTGATTTCATTTTGTTTTTTCTTTTGTTCACTCACTTTGCATTTTGTAAAATTATAAAAATAAAGATAAACAATTAAAAAAAAATATATATATAAAACATTCCTACTTTACTGCATTTTTGCTACACACCTGACTAAAACTTTTGCACAGCACCGTATTTAAAAAATAATTAAAGAAATAAAATACAGACCCCCTCAGATTTGAAATTGGGCCAAAACCAGGCTGTAACAATAGTCCCAGCAAAAAGAGAGTGGTAGTAGGGAACTGACATTTCATGGTGTCTCAGTCAAAATACAGGTAAATTGCTTAGTGGGTAGTGGGTTGCCAGGGGGGGTAAAAAGAGAATAGGTAGGGTAGAGAAAGGGAAAGGGGAGGGGGGTTTATCAATATCTCAATGAACACAAGAACAATTTCCAAAATTTTGACAAAACTGAGTCTAGAGAACACTTGTATAGCTTATTACATGAAAGTAAGGTTAATAATATAATTAAGATTGCAAAATCTTAAGTTTTACTCAAATTAGTTGATGCAAAAATGAATACACCCCACAACAAAAACGACTACATCGAGTATTTTGTATAATCTCCATGATTTGTAAGCATCAAGTCTTCTAGGCATGGAATGAACAAGTTGCAATCATATTGCAACATCTATCTTTTTCTATTCTTCAATAACGACCTCTTTTAGAGCCTGGATGCTGGATGGAGAGTGATTCTCAACTTGTCTTCAGAATTCCCCATAGGTGTTTAATTAGGTTCAGATCAGGAGACATACAGTACTTGGCCACTGAATCACTTTCTCCCTTTTCTTATTCAGAAGAAGTGGCCTTAAGTGTGTGTTTTGGATCATTGTCATGTTGGAAAAGTGCATGACGACCAAGGGCACAGAGTAATGGTAGCATCTGCTCTTTCAATATAGAGCAGTACATCTGTGAATTCATGATACCAAAAAATGAAGCTCCCCAACACCAGCAACACTCATGCAGCCCCACAGAAGGACACTGCCACCACCATGTTTCACTGTAGGCACCATGCATTTTTCTTTGTACTCCTCACCTTTACGACACCATATAGTTTTGAAGCCATCAATTCTAAAAACATTTATCTTGGTCTCATCACTCCAGAGTACAGAATCCTAGTAGTCATCTTATTTTTCAGCATGGGCCCTGGCAAATTCTAGGCGGGCTTTTTTGTGCATGGGCTTTGGGAGAGGCTTCCTTCGTGGGTCACACTCATGCATGGCATTCCTCTGCAGTGTGCACCGTATTGTGTCACTGAAAACAATCACCCCAGTTTGGCTTTCTACTTCTTTAGCAAACTACAATGAACTTGCATGGGGATTTTCTTCAACCCTTCTCATCAGAAGATGCTCCTGTCAAGGTGTTAACTTCTTTTTTTTTTTTTCAAGGTGTTAACTTCTGTGGACGGCCTGGACGTCTCTGTAAGATGGTTGCAGTTCCATCTGTGTTAAATTTTTGTATCCATTTTGCTACAGTATTCTGACTGATAAGTAAAGCTTTGCTGGTCTTCTTGTAGCCTTCACCTTTCTTATGTAAATAAATTATTTTCTTTCTCAGGTCTTGTGACATTTCTTTTCCATGTGGTGCCATTGCTAACAGCATGAAATGGGAAGGGGTTTTCTTTAAGTTACGCCCTTTTATAATCAACTGTCTACTGGACACCTGTTTAATGAATAAGTAGAATTACCTGTAGTTGAATTCTTGTGAATTAGACTTTGTTGTCTAAAATTTAGTTTTGCTTCTAAGATTTTCATTGGGGTGTATTCATTTATGCAACATGGTCTTGGGTGACTATTTTTAGGAAAAATACTTTTTTGTGTGTGCAAATTGACAAATTTTGGTTGCAATCAATGGCCCGCATTTGTTAGAGTATTTTGCAGTATAGTGTCCCATAGAAAATGTTGTTTTTGAAAGAAAAGTAAAGTTTTTTTGAAAAATCTGTTGGGGTATACTCATTTATGCCTAGCACTGTATATATATATATATATACAGTATCTCACAAAAGATAGTACATCCCTCACATTTTTGTAAATATTTTATTATATCTTTTCATGTGACAACATTAAGTCCCCGTTCACACTGGGGCGACCTGTGAGGCGACCTGGTCGCCTCACAGGTCGCCGTAGGTCGCCGTAGGTCGCCTTCCATAGGGAAGCTGCGGACCCGTTCTAATAGGAGCGACACAAGTCGCTCCAACTTAGAAAAAGGGTCCGGAGCTTCTTTGGGGCGACCCGGAGCGACCGTCATAGACTTCAATGTTATGAAGTCCGTGCCGGCTGCTCCGAGGTCGCGGCGCGCTGCTCGCACCGCAACCTCGGAGGTCGCCCCTGGAAGTCGGATCGCCCCTATGTGAACGGGGCCTGAAGAAATGACACTTTGCTACAATGTAAAGTAGTGAGTGGAGAGCTTGTATAACAGTGTAAATGTGCTATCCCCTCAAAATAACTCAACACACAGCCATTAATGTCTAAACCGCTGACAAAAAAAGTGAGTACACCCCTAAGTGGAAATGTCCAAATTGGGGCCAAAGAGTCAATATTGTGTGTGGCCACCATTATTTTCCAGCACTGCCTTAACCCTCTTGGGCATGGAGTTCACCAGAGCTCTACAGGTTGCCACTGGAGTCCTCTTCCACTACTCTATGACAACATCACTGAGCTGGGGGATGTTAGAGACCTTTGAGCTCCTCCACCTTCGATTTGAGGATGCCCCACAGATGCTCAGTAGGGGTTTAGGTCTGGAGACATGCTTGTCCAGTCCATCACCTTTACCCTCAGCTTCTTTAGCAAGGCATTGGTTGTCTTGGAGGGACGCAGCCCAGTCTTGAAGGGAGGGGATCATGCTCTGCTTCAGTATGTCACAGTACATGTTGACACTCATGGTTCCCTAAATGAACTGTAGCTCCCCAGTGCTGGCAGCACTCATGCAGCCCCAGACCATGACACTCCCACCACCATGCTTGACTGTAGGCAAGACATACTTGTCTTTGTACTCCTCCCCTGGTTGCCGCCACACACGCTTGACACCATCTGAACCAAATAAGTTTATCTTGGTCTCATCAGACCACAGGACATGGTTCCACTAATCCATGTCCTTAGTCTGCTTGGCTTTAGCAAACTGTTTGCGGGCCTTCTTGAGCATCATCTTCAGAAGAGGCTTCCTTCTGGGACGACAGCCATGCACTCACTACTTTACTTTGTAGCAAAGTATAATTTCTTCAGTGTTGTCACATGAAACAATAGAATAAAATATTTACAAAAATGTGAGGAGTGTACTCACTTTTGTGAGATACTGTAAATATACAGTATATAGTTATTTATACAGTATATATGTACATACACGCACACACACAGTGTACATTTTTTCTAGCAGTTCCTCAGTTCCCTGCCACGCCGGGTATGAAAGCGTTAACTGCATACATTATTAGTTGCAGGACTTTCTGCTAATCAATAACATTTCCTTAAAGAAGGAATACATGCTTTCAGATTGATGACATAGACCCACAATATGACAGTTTGATCACAGCCATTCATGAGCACTCTGGACAGAAGTAGCAGCCCGACTGATTGGATTTATTTGAATGCGACTGTAGCATTAAAAGGCAACACTAAAACCAAACCTCTTAAATGTTTAAAACCTGCTTTTCCACCTGTAAATCTTCACCCTGTCTTCCTTCCAGGTATGCAGTCTCCGGCTACATGAGTGGCCAGGGGCACAATGACGTCACTCCCGCGGGTTCGCATCAGGGGCGGATCCAGAGTCTAGTCCCGGGAGGGGCACTGCTAGAAAGTAAAGTGTTGCTTACAGAACTGAATGTAGAACTGTGTTGCTGTAGAACGGCTGCAGCACACCTCTCCATCCGGGACTCATGCCCCTACAGCCTTCCTTCATTGGTTTTCCCGTGGTGAGGTGGAGGCAGGGCCATCCTTAATAGTGATTGGACCCTGGGCAAACATTTTTTAGCCCCCCCCCCCCCCCCCCCCCGGCACATTAATATACATACTACAGGAGATGATCGGAGACTGCAGACATAGTACAGGAGATGGACACCCTACAGGAGACTGTCAGAGATGGCAGACACAGTAGAGAAAACGGTCAGAGGCTGCAGACTTACTACAGGAAACTGTCAGAGGCTGCGGACATACTACTGGAGGCTGTCAGAGGCTGCGGACACACTCCAGGAGATGGTCATAGGTTGCGGACACACTCCAGGAGATGGTCAGAGGCTGCGGACACACTCCAGGAGATGGTCATAGGTTGCGGACACACTCCAGGAGATGGTCAGAGGCTGCGGACACACTCCAGGAGATGGTCAGAGGCTGCGGACACACTCCAGGAGATGGTCAGAGGCTGCGGACACACTCCAGGAGTTGGCCAGAGGCTGTGGACTCACTCCAGGAGATGGTCAGAGGCTGCGGACACACTCCAGGAGATGGTCAGAGGCTGTGGACACACTCCAGGAGATGGCCAGAGGCTGTGGACTCACTCCAGGAGAGGGCCAGAGGCTGTGGACACACTCCAGGAGAGGGCCAGAGGCTGTGGACACACTCCAGGAGATGGCCAGAGGCTGTGGACACACTCCAGGAGATGGCCAGAGGCTGTGGACACACTCCAGGAGATGGCCAGAGGCTGTGGACACACTCCAGGAGATGTCCAGAGGCTGTGGCTACACTCCAGGAGATGGCCAGAGGCTGTGGACACACTCCAGGAGATGGCCAGAGGCTGTGGACACACTCCAGGAGATGGTCAGAGGCAGCGGGCATACTACAGGAGGCGGTCAGAGGCTGCACACACGGTACAGGAGACGGTCAGAGACTGTGGGACTTAGTACAGGAGGCGGTCAGAGATGGGGGACACAGTACAGGAGGGGCTCACAGATGGGGGACACAGTACAGGAGATAGTCAGAGATGGGGGACACAGTACAGGAGACAGAGATGGGGGACACAGTACAGGAGACAGACAGGGGACACAGTACAGGAGACAGAGATGGAGGACACAGTACAGGAGACAGATGGGGGACACAGTACAGGAGACAGATGGGGGACACAGTACAGGAGACAGATGGGGGACACAGAACAGGATACAGATGGGGAACACAGTACAGGAGACAAAGATGGGGGACACAGTACAGGAGACAGATGGGGGACACAGTACAGGAGACATAGATTGAGGACACAGTACAGGAGACAGAGATGAGGGGACACAGTACAGGAGACAGATGGGGGACACAGTACAGGAGACAGAGATGGGGGACACAGTACAGGAGACAGATGGGGGACACAGTACAGGAGAGAGAAATGGAGGACACAGTACAGGAGACAGAGATGGGGGGCACAGTACAGGAGACAGAGATGGGGGGGACACAGTACAGGAGACAGAGATGGGGGACACAGTACAGGAGACAGAGATGGGGGACACAGTACAGGAGACAGATGGGGGACATAGTACAAGAGACAGAGATGGGGGACACAGTACAGGAGACAGACAGGGGACACAGTACAGGAGACAGAGATGGAGGACACAGTACAGGAGACAGAGATGGAGGACACAGTACAAGAGACAGATGGGGGACACAGTACAGGATACAGACGGGGGACAAAGTACAGGAGACAGAGATGGGGAACACAGTACAGGAAACAGAGGGGGGACACAGTACAGCAGACAGAGATGGAGGACACAGTACAGGAGACAGAGATGGGGGACACAGTACAGGAGACAGAGATGGGGGGACACAGTACAGGAGACAGAGATGGGGGGACACAGTACAGCAGACAGATGGGGGACACAGTACAGGAGACAGAGATGGAGGACACAGTACAGGAGACAGAGTTGGGGGGACACAGTACAGGAGACAGATGGGGGACACAGTACAGGAAATAGAGATGGGGACACAGTACAGGAGATGGGGGACACAGTAAAGGAGACAGAGATGGGGGACACAGTACAGGAGACAGATGGGGGACACAGTACAGGAGACAGAGATGGAGGACACAGTACAGGAGACAGATGGGGGACACAGTACAGGAGACAGATGGGGGACACAGTACAGGAGACAGAGATGGGGAACACAGTACAGGAGACAGATGGGGGACACAGTACAGGAGACAGAGATGGAGGACACAGTACAGGAGACAGATGGGGGACACAGTACAGGAGACAGATGGGGGACACAGTACAGGAGACAGAGATGGGGAACACAGTACAGGAGACAGATGGTGGACACAGTACAGGAGACAGATGGAGGACACAGTACAGGAGACAGATGGAGGACACAGTACAGGAGACAGATGGGGGACACAGTACAGGAGACAGAGATGGGGGACACAGTACAGGAGACAGATGGTGGACACAGTACAGGAGACAAATGGGGGACACAGTACAGGAGACAAATGGGGGACACAGTACAGGAGACAGAGATGGAGGACACAGTACAGGAGACAGATGGGGGACACAGTACAGGAGACAGAGATGGAGGACACAGTACAGGAGACAGATGGGGGACACAGTACAGGAGACAGAGATGGGGGGGGACACAGTACAGGAGACAGAGATGGGGGACACAGTACAGGAGACAGAGATGGGGGACACAGTACAAGAGACAGAGATGGGGGACACAGTACAAGAGACAGAGATGGGGGACACAGTACGGGAGACAGAGACGGGGGACACAGTACGGGAGACAGAGACGGGGGACACAGTACGGGAGACAGAGACGGGGGACACAGTACAGGAGACAAATGGGGGACACAGTACAGGAGACAGAGATGGAGGACACAGTACAGGAGACAGATGGGGGACACAGTACAGGAGACAGAGATGGAGGACACAGTACAGGAGACAGATGGGGGACACAGTACAGGAGACAGAGATGGAGGACACAGTACAGGAGACAGATGGGGGACACAGTACAGGAGACAGAGATGGGGGGGGACACAGTACAGGAGACAGAGATGGGGGACACAGTACAGGAGACAGAGATGGGGGACACAGTACAAGAGACAGAGATGGGGGACACAGTACAAGAGACAGAGATGGGGGACACAGTACGGGAGACAGAGACGGGGGACACAGTACGGGAGACAGAGACGGGGGACACAGTACGGGAGACAGAGACGGGGGACACAGTACAGGAGACAAATGGGGGACACAGTACAGGAGACAGAGATGGAGGACACAGTACAGGAGACAGATGGGGGACACAGTACAGGAGACAGAGATGGAGGACACAGTACAGGAGACAGATGGGGGACACAGTACAGGAGACAGAGATGGAGGACACAGTACAGGAGACAGATGGGGGACACAGTACAGGAGACAGAGATGGGGGGGACACAGTACAGGAGACACAGATGGGGGACACAGTACAGGAGACAGATGGGGGACACAGTACAGGATACAGATGGGGGACACAGTACAGGATACAGATGGGGGACACAGTACAGGAGACAGAGATGGGGGACACAGTACAGGAGACAGAGATTGAGGACACAGTACAGGAGACAGAGATGGAGGACACAGTACAGGAGACAGAGATGGAGGACACAGTACAGGAGACAGAGATGGGGGGACACAGTACAGGAGACAGAGATGGGGGGACACAGTACAGGAGACAGAGATGGGGGGACACAGTACAGGAGACAGATGGGGGACACAGTACAGGAGACAGATGGGGGACACAGTACAGGAAATAGAGATGGGGGACACAGTACAGGAGATGGGGGACACAGTACAGGAGACAGATGGAGGACACAGTACAGGAGACAGATGGGGGACACAGTACAGGAGACAGATGGAGGACACAGTACAGGAGACAGATGGGGGACACAGTACAGGAGACAGAGATGGGGGGACACAGTACAGGAGACAGATGGGGACACAGTACAGGAGACAGACGGGGGACACAGTACAGGAGACCTTTCAGAAATGCACAGATTTGCACTTGAACAGCTCAGGGTTTCAGGATAGCAGTCATGCTTTCTATGGAGGGAAAGACATACCTGGCTATCAGGCACTTTTAGAGGTCCAGGAGTGGGGCATCCACTCAAATGTTCTCTCCTTCTACTCCATCCAGAGTACATAGGCTGCATGAGGCGGGTTCAGAGCATCAGTGGAGCTCCTGGCCCTGCCCCCTCTTTGCTGGCTGAGCAATGCAGAAGTCGGGGGCGGGGCTCTCGACTCTTACTACAATGGCTCAATACCGAGTGCACAAGCTGAAATGGGCGGAGTCAGAGCATCAGTGGAGCTCCCGGCCCCCTCCTCTCTATGCTGGCTGTGTAATACAGCACTGCTTCCTGTATCCCCAGTGCGCTCTGCGGTGCTATTATCAGTGCCCCAATTTGCAGATAGCGCGGGGCAAACAAGGAAGCTCCTTTGGATGTCGGTAGGGGCAATTTACCCATTGCCCGCCCCTGGTTCGCATGGGAGCTGTCGTTTACAGCATGGTCTCTGAAAGCTTAGCACGGTATACTTCACCTTCAGAGCGCATGCCCCAGTGACATCACTGGCTGGCTGAATATCTCTTAAACAGTGCAACATGGTAATACATGGTAAAACAGAGTTTACTACCACATTCAATATCCAACAAATGAACATTTTGAACTAGTAATGTCTTGTAAATTATTGTAATCCCTTCAATGATTCCAGGAAGAATAGGAATCCTCCGCTTAACAGCAATTTCACATCTAGCTTAACAAAATATGCCTGAAGAAATCATTTTGATAAGTCATCTGGGCCAAGGTTTTTACTTTACCCAGAGGAAATATGACAGGATCCAAAGAGATAACACAATCTAGTTATTGAACAATAAGGTCAGCAGTTATAACCCTAAAGACAGTAATACTCTAGCAGTAAAATATTGGTACTAGAAAGATTATGGATGGACTGACTGTAAATATCACTACATGTTCACAGACCAAAGGTGTGAGCCTTTCAGTTCACGAAGCCACACAGCTTATATTTTCATGATGGAAAACTAAATTCTGCAGGGGTATGTATCATTGTACAGGATAGAGATTGACCTTGTAGGTAAATATCCTCTAGTGGAGCCTGTTCTACTATACTTCATAATATCTGCAGCTCAATACAATAATGTGCTGATTATAGGAAAATTTTAACTGAAGCTGAGCTAAATAAAAAGTGTTCAGTATTCTGACTTTATCAGTTGTTTTCCTTCTAATGACTACTTTGTTAGGAAATATACTTGCAATATTTGCTATGTCTATGGCAACAAAAAAGTAAATAATTGGATTAATCTGCACCCAGTACAGTTATAAAACACTCACTTTGATTGCAGAAAACACTTTTAAAACTTTCCGACTCCTTAACAGTTAACAGCCTTGAAAAGAAATCTGTTGCATTTAGCAGCAGTAGTAATATAGGCACTAAATGTTTTACCCATTAGTTTGGGTGTTCTCAGAAACTCCCAAAATAATAGACGAACCCACAGCTCATGCCAAGATAGCACAGGAATCTCCATCCACTCTGTGCAGGCAGAAGTCTCTTTCATAGTATTTCCTCTTCTGGTTGAATGTTCTCAACCTATAGGATTAGGCTATTTTCTCTATCGGTCACATGTTATTTAACTCACCTGGTCTAATATTCTTATGGCTGTTTTCTCAAGTGTTAGGAAATCTTGCATTTGGCCTGCGAAAGGCAACAACTGATATTTCACACATATTACAAATATTGCAGGTATTATTTGGGACTTTTGCATGAATGCCGAGACGGTCGCAAAGCAAATTATTTATACATAGCTCCTTGGTCTTGCTACTTACAAAAATTAGAGGAAGATTTACAAATTCACAAACTCTTCTGGATACTGCTAACTCCAGAGTCCCTATCATACTAAATGTTTAATAAAAACATTTGACTTTATGGAGTGAATGCATCTATGAGGACTTCTGGAAAAAGTTGGCATCCCAGACATCACCACATCCTGTTGGTCCAATTATATTTTCATAGTTTTCAAAAAAACATTGCAACAAATGATCTATCCTTTCTTCTTAAAAGGCCATGGCAAATGACAGGCCTGTCCTCCCTCTTTGCCTTACAACTGAACCTTTAGCAAAACTTACTTATTGTTTCACTAACCCCTAATCCCCTTTGATAAGAATCTAACAGATTCCTATTTTTACTGGTACTTACCTATGCGTTTAAGTTGAATCCTTTCCATAGCTAGGGATAGTGAGCTACAGAAACCTCCTCCCTGCCATGGCACTCTTAGGTTGCATAAACCTCTTAAAAATTAAAACCAGGGGGCGTGGCCAGGAACGCCATGTGAGCGGACATGTCTCACAGAGCTCCCCACTGATTACCGTCCATAGATTCTGCTCCGGTCACCTGTCCGCCGCCACACCGATCCCCCTGCATCCACCGCTGCCTGCTCTTTCCTCTGGTACCTCTCTGCTTTGCATCCCTTCCATGGGCTCGCGCCGCAACAGACTTGATTCCGGCATGCAGGCCAGCCAAGATGGCGCCGCAGAGGCCCTCCCGCAGCGGGAACAGCGCAGCAGACCAGCAGGTAAAGATCCTGCCAGCAAGCTTCCCAAGCCTTCCAAGAAGTGCCCTAAGGACTCCACCAGGGACATGTGGTTCTACACGCATAAAGTATCATCGGTCCCAGGGGAGTCAGAAGGCGCGGCTGCTGCACAGCCCCGGCCCTCTTCCTGGGCTGGTGAGGTGGAAGATAGTATGGAGTCCTCCTTCCCGTCTCTGCAAGCCCCTTCTTCTGCACAGGCTGCCACCACCTCCAGGCCGGACAGCCCCACAGCTCAACCTACCCATGCTGACATTCTGCAAGCGGTGCATATATGGACTGCTTCGGTGGACCTCTTAAAATAACAATTTGGGGGGATCCAGGAGACAGTCGCCCTGATTCGACAGGACCTCCAGAAGGTCTGTAAGCGTACCACGGCTGTTGAGAGTCAGGTCAGCGACCTGGAGGATCAGCTTCCCCCTCTCCTGTGAGATGTGCAACAAGTTACCAGACTGGCAAAAGGTACTGACCTCAGGGCTGAGGATATCGAAAATAGGCTAATCCGCAACAACGTCCGTATAGTCGGCTTGCCTGAGAAGGTGGAGGGGCGTTTGTTGAACAATGGCTGACGGATATCTTCGGCAAAGACTCCTTTTCCTTGCTCTACGCAGTGGAGTGGGCGGGCACACAGGGTCCCCCCTCGGCCCCAACAACCAGGCCGCCCTACTCGTACTATGCTGGCCCGCCTTTTAAACTTCCGTGACGAGGAGGCCATTCTTAGGATGGCAAGGGAGCAACTAAATTTTCAATTTAACGGCGTGCGCATTTCTTTCTATCCTGACTTTTCAGCCGAGATCCAGAAAAATAGGGCACGCTTCTGCTCTGTGAAACAACAATTGCAACTCCTAGGGGCTTTATATGCCATGCTGTACCTGGCCAAACTGCGGATTACTGCCTGGGATCAAGCCCACTTCTTTGAGATGGCGGAGGATGCCTCCTCCTGACTGGACCGCAACTAACATCTGCTGAGTTCTGCTGGTTGTGACAGTGCAGAAGAGGCCTGATCTTCACCCTTTCTGCATGACAAGTACCCGGAGGAGATCTGTATCTCATTCTCTGCTGGATGCTGTGTGGTGCGTTCTGGGGGGCTGGATCCCAGTATCCTACCTTTCCCGCACAGTGGAGTTCGTGATGTTCACCTGCAAGAGTACTGACGGTTTATAATGTCCCCTTTCAGTGCGCTGTCAGAGGCACCTAAGCGTGGATGGGAGAGTTTGGTTGCCCTCCGTTCACCCATCTTGCTCCTTGAAGTTGGGGCAGCCTCTGCTTTCCCAGGTTGGGCTACATTGAGTGCTCAGTTTGACCCCCTGTCAGTTTTTTTTGTGTTTTCCACTATCACGCTCTCCTAAGTACATGCCGACACTTCCACCCAGTCTCTGTTGGTGCTTGGTTTTCCTCGGGTCTTGCCTTACCCCTGCCACACTTCCTGCCAACTGCACCATGACAACTGTAACAATTGTTTCCTGGAATATTCGAGGCATACACGACCCTCTGAAGCGCACCATGGTATCCAATACCCTCCGTAAGCACCTACCTGCCATTTGTGTGCTCCAGGAGACTCACCTCACCAAAGACTCTCTGGCCTCCCTCAGTTTTGCTTGGGTGGAGTGGGCCTACCATGCCACCCACACCAGCTACTCCCGGGGGGTTAGTGTTCTGATCCATGGCTCAATGGATTGCCTGCTCGGTGGACCCTGAGGGCAGATACGTGTTTTTAACTTTCCATCTATATGCTCTGACATGTATCCTTGCGTTTGTATACATTCCCCCTCCTTTTCGCACTGAAGTGTTGCATGATCTGCTGCTGTACCAGGTGGGCTTCCCGGGTATTCCACTGTACGTTTTGGGGGATTTTAATGGTTATTTAGATCCGGCTTTAGACAAACACCCAATAGCCCCTATACCTGGCCGCATGGGCCTCACTCCTCTAGGTAAATTTGTATCTGAAGTGGGTTGGGTGGAATACTGGCGCAGCACACACCCTGGGGAACGTCAATTTTCCTGCTTTTCTAAGACTCACCTCTCACTGTCTAGGATTGACCTCTACCTCTGCTCCAGAGACGCTACTAAACACCTAGTAGATCTTACTTATCCTCCCAGGTGTGTGTCGGATCACTCGCCGCTGGTGGTGTCCCTCGGGGCGAGACTACCCTCGGCTTTGTCACGGGCCCCTTGGAAGCTGAACGCATTTTGGCTTAACCTACTGCCCCACCCGAATAGCTGCGGGCACAGATTGCATCCTTCTGGGAGGATAACTCCAATCTCTGTCCTATAGGTGCCACTTGGGAGACTTTCAAGGACTTCCTCAGGGGGTGTTTGATTCGGGAGGTCCAGGCTATTAAACGAGGTACGGCGGCTCAGGGGGAGAGGTTAGCCTGCCTGGTGCAGCAGCTAGAAACCCAATTTACTGCTGATCCTAGTGATGAAATAGGAACGCTTGGCTGTCTGCCCAGGAGGCCCTTTCTCACATGGCCTCCTCGGCTGCTGAGAGGAAGCGTATTTTTAGCCACCTGGCTTTCTATGAAGAGGGGGAACAGACCGGCCGCCTGCTGGCAACAATTGCTCATGCCCATAAAATGGCCCCAACTATAGGGGCTTTGAAGAGACCGGATGGTCGTCTTGTTAACTCCCCTGATTCGGTAATGGCCGCATTGGTCTCCTTTTACTCCTCGCTCTATTGCTCTAAGCATACCTTTTCCAAAGGGCAGATCGACACCTATTTGCAGGCCATTCCATTGCCCTCCCTGTCGGAGGAATCACAGCATATGTTGGACGCACCCCTCACACTGGAGGAGATGCAGGAGGCGGTCGGTACTTTTCCCAACTCCAAGGCTCCTGGCTCGGACGGTCTTCCTATGGAAATATTTAAACTGTTTGAGGCAGAAACCCTCCCGCATTTGTTAGCTGTGTTTGATCAGGCTAGGGAACTTAGGGTACTGCGGGAAACTATGACGAAGGCAACAATAGTACTTATCCCCAAACCAGGCAAGGACCCCCTGGACCCTGGCTCCTATAGACCGATATCCCTGTTGCAAAGCGACATTAACATTCTGGCTAAGGTGGTGGTCCTCCGCCTTAATAAGGTCATAGCCACCATCATTCACCCCGACCAATCGGCTTTATGCCCCACAAATCCACAGCCATTGACCTACGCCGCTTGTTCCTAAACCTTCAGTCCCCACCGGCCGAGGGGAAGACCAGAGCCCTGCTGTCACTTGACGCCCATAAAGCATTTGACAGCATTGAGTGGTCCTTCCTGCTGGGCGTGATGCACTGCTTCGGGTTTGGGGAGGACTTTATCTCTTGGTTACAACTCCTGTATACGCAACCGTCGGCGGTAATTAGAGAGGTGGGTCGTGTGTCTGACGGTTTCTGCCTGTATCGGGGCACTCGTCAGGGCTGCCCTCTATCCCCGCTCCTGTTTTCCTTGGCCATAGAACCCCTGGCGGCCCTGATCCGGTCGAATCCGTTGGTGGCGGGTTTCTGCTATGGGGACCTTCAGGAGAAAATTCTGTTATATGCGGACAATGCTTTTCTGCTGCTGGGGGATGTGGGGCCCTCCTTGGGGGAAGCCATGCGGGTGATCACATTGTTTGGTACCTACTCAGGCCTGGTGATCTACTGGAGCAAGTCCTCGCTCATGTTACTGGATCCCCCTGCGGAGGGATCGCCTCCCTGGCCTGTAGATGTCCCTGTGTCCACGTCTGTTAAATACTTGGGTATCCTGATCACCCCCTGCCTACTAGAGTATATCAAACTTAACATGACTCCCTTGCTGGCCCATTTCCGGACCAAGGTTAAGATGTGGTCTAGGCTCCCCATGTCTCTCGCGGGACGTGTGAACCTCATAAAAATAATCCTTTTACACCAGCTCCTTTATATACTTCATAATTCTCCTGTTGTGATCCCCTTGAAGATCTTCTGCATTATCGATACCATTTTTCGGTCCCTGTTGTGGCGTACCGGCCGACCCAGGGTGAAATTGGTGCAGCTTCAGAAACCAAAAGATGCTGGGGTTTTGGCGTTGCCCAACCCGTGGCTGTATTACCTAGCATCCCAACTTGAGCAGCCCGAGTAGCGTGTGCAGCTCCGGGGGAGGATCCTATGTCCCGTGATTCTGTTTCGGTGTTGATGAGGTTGGCAACGGGCGGGAGGGAAATCCTTGGTGGCCTGGAGGCTTGGGCCTATGCTAAGTCCAACAAGCTTTTCCCCACATACACTCTAATGCAGAAAGTATGGAGCAAGGCTAGACAGTTACAGGATGTTGCCGGCATCACAGCCTTTAGCCCCATCTGGAACAACGCTCACTACCCGGAATTGGTCAAGCTAGCTCAGGGGCCCCGGTGGGAAAGGTTGGGGGTGGTATATCTAAGGCAGATTTTCTCTGGAGGGCGGCTCCGTTCCTTTTCAGAGCTTAGTTCGCAGTTTCGGCTCCCGAGGTCTATGTTTTTCTACTACTGCCAATTACAGCACGCAGTGGCGAGCCCATCAGGGAGTTTACCTGTGGCACCTCTCCCCTGCCCCCATATTTACCTATGTTAGTGAAGTTATTTCATACAAGGGATTCATTGCACAGTGCTACCACATGTTACTGACAGTTTTTCTGAGGGCCACCCGACCACAGCTGCCACTCGGTGGGAGAGGGATGTGGGCACTTATGAGGATGACCAATGGGAGGAGACCCTGGCCACTGTCCAATGCTGTTCGCTTAGTATGGCAGAGCGGATATCTCAGTTGTATCTACTGCTTAGAGTCCATTACACTCCGGCCAAACTGTTCACTATGGGCATCAGAGACTCCCCCATGTGCTCTCGCTGCAGCAGGGACCATGGTGACCTCATCCACATGGTGTGGAGGTGCCTGAAACTCCACCTGTATTGGAAGACAGTCATAGATACCCTTATTAGAGTTTTCCAGGTTTCTTTAACTGTTGACCCTAAACCTTGTATATTGGGGATTCTTGGGGACATTTTGGTTACTGATATTAGAGCGCAGGCGGTGGGGAGGGCACTGTTCCAGGCTCTCAAGTTGATCCAGCAGTTTTGGACCTCCCCTAACCCTCCCACTGTGGAGGAATGGGTCAAGCAGATGGGCAGCACTTTGCGGCTGGAAAGGAGCATTTGGCAGCACGGGGGATGCCCCGCCAAGTTTGAGAAACTGTGGCACCCTTGGCTAGACACTCCTGGTTTGTCCGCGACTGAGTTGGTCTTGGATCGCATGCTGCTTTCCTGAGTACCCTCCTCTCCTGGTCCCAACTGATTGTTTATTTTTGATGGGGGGGTGGGGGGGGTGTGGGGGCATGAATGTTGACCTGTTGACTACTGTCTGATTTTGCTAGTCTCAGACACTGGTGTTGTATGTTATTCTGTTTTTCTACATATGCTTATTGTAAGTGGGTGGCGTGTGTGCCGCCTGTCGGTTATTCCTATTTGTTCTGTAGTGGATGGTAAACTTCAATAAACTTCTTTCTCTTACGTCCTCCGACAGTCGCCGCCTCTTCATATTCGTCACAATGGGGTTATTGACTTTTGCTCCGTAGGAGTAGCTAGGCAACAGAATATGTTAATATCAAAGCTTTTAGCATACTGTAAGAATATTTAATAATAAATATCTTGCGCTCGTACTTATGTCAGAATATTTATACTGCTCTGAATATAGCAGTGTATTTATTTATGGTTAATAAGCAAAGATCTGTGAAAAAGGAGAGTCTTCACCTATTGCCATAAATCAATGTCGTGAATTCTTTTTAATGAATTAATTCCTTTTTAAAAGCATATACCAATCAGTATGGAATATATATAAAAATATTTATTCTCAAGACATGTAAACACAATATATGATCAAACAAGAAGTGACACAAAAAGATAACTCTACAGAAAAAATACTAACTTCAAATAATCAATGCAATGTGATGTTTAGCTCAATGATGAAAGTGAAAGTAAAACAAAGTGAAAGTGAAAGCAAAATGAAAGCAAGATTACCATTTCTTCCCAGGTATAGTATAAGCCATAAATTAATGTTCTATATAAACAGACTACAATGGTCTGCGTAATCACATAGCCCAAAGTCATTCCACTGCAGATGAAATGAGAATAAGCCATGCAAAATGGAAGACTTAAAATTGCAAATAATGCACTGAATCTGATATTAATAAAAATGTATAAAAACAAAAATCAGCTTTTTAGAGAAAAATCTACCATGGTTTATACGGCTGGGATTGCAATCTCATTACCCTTAAATATGCAATATAAAACATATAAGGAAAGAATAAACAATTGTTGAATAAAATCAAATAACATAGCAAGGCATAATTTCCACACTTAAGATGGCCGCTAGAGTCCTAAGATGGATGCCAGTGAGGGAGGAGTTTCCTCCAAGTTTCAGATGAATGATGGACCAGGGAGTATGTCTGGATGAGTCTATTGAAAAATGTAATAGCGTGTGTGGTGTAAGTGTGAGGTGTGTTGTCAGTAGTGTAAAGTAATGTGTGTCCCCCTCTCATCTGGGTTGGTCTTTTATATGGTAAGAACAAAGAGCTATAAAAATTACCATAAGTAAAACCCAGAGGGATGAAACATTATCCCAATTGGTTGGGATATTCTATACCTCAACTGGTGATGTCAGAGACACACCTCTTTAAATAATTAACCCTATACCTTGGATAATAAAATTAAATGATGATTTCTCTATATGTGTAATCATAAAACATATATAAAACTTTGTCCAGACTACCAGTACATACATAAATGTCCACCTGTATCTCCATCATTCACCTTGGCAAGTAATGCCATTTCAATAATTATATTATTTAACACAATATAATATTTTTATATTGGAATATCTCAAATTATCTCAAGACTGCACCTGGTATTTCGCCTCCAGAGGGCAGTATCGTACCGTTCATTAGATTTTGTATTTAACATACTTATTAGAACAATTACCACTCTTCTTATCTGATGACCTCTTGACCTCTGGCTAGTAAAGATCCATTAATTATTTGACCATGCCAAAGGCTGTCAGAAATCTAGTCTAGGTTGGAAGATCTATTACTTAGTCTATTCTAAAACAACGCTTATATAAACACTCCTACCACATACCTTAAAATGAAGTAATTGGTTTTTAAGACGCACAAGTCCTTACACATCATAGAAAAGTATACTTATGTATATATATATATATATTATATATCTAATATTATATAAGTATCAAGTTCACACTTCTATATTAATAAGAATACAATGTATTATCGTTAATATACATCTTACATATGATGATGTTTTCTAAAACTTATTTTTAAATAATCCTTTAAAAGAAATAGACTGACTATATTGTTCATTGTTATATACAGATAAGATAACAGGCCAAACTAGCCATTAATGACTAGTACGATGTCTCGCCAATTGATTCTTATCTGATGAGATGTGTAAAGGGGTCTTATTTATGACTGCAGACTTACAAGGATTTTCTGTAGAACGTAAGACTATGTAAAGGCATCTTGTAAAAGAACATGAACTTCCCATGAACTCCTAACAAAATGGATCCTGTCCTGTTCAGAATCTTATATACATAATATGGCATATACATGGCTTTTAAAATCATTTTTATTCTATTTATTATTATTATTTTAATCAACCCCCAATAATCCCGACAATACCCCACCCCTAGGGGGTGGTCCCCTCAGTCAATACCCTCCTGCTTCCTGCATTCCTACCTCAGTTTCAATTGTCTAGCTCAGGAGTTAGCAGGCTTATCCTGTGCTGGGATTTCAGTCTCAGCCTCTATTCTCTCTTTTTGATTTTATTTCAAGTGTTTTCTCTTCTTTACTTAGCTGTTTATTTTTCAGCATTAGTTTAGTTCTTCGGATGAAGATGATCGTGCGGAGCTGGGTCTCGGGCTGGCCTCCCTGGTTATCCGGGGTTCAGGGCCAGTGGCTTCCCAGCCTGCCATCGAGCGTTCAGCTCAGGTTTCCCTGGCATATGTGAACGACCCATCCCTGTTCGCTGCAGGGATGCTGCGGTGAGGTGGCTACCTCACCGGACGCCATTTGCGGTTTCGCACCGCAGTTCCACTGCGTCCTGGCTGCGACTCTCCCTGTCCTTAGTGCAGCGGTTTGATCGCTTGTGCGGGTTCCCCACGCCATCCGGATGGTAAGTGTATTCTGTGTGGGGACCTGTCTGTTTTGGGTGTCAGTCTGGGACTGTGGGACCCTGCATGTCTGTGTAAAAATGTTGAGCTCCCTGTCAGTGTTAGCTGCCTTTCTGTGGGCTGTGGAAGGGGGGGGCTCTCCTGCTCTGCTCTGTGTAACAGGCTGAGTTTTCTGTGAGACATGCTGTATGCTGTGTGTGACATGCTTGTGCAACATTTTTGGAGCATACTGTGCAGCGACCGCTACTGCGGTCCGCCATTTTTTTGCAGCGCGCTGTGGTGGCCAGTCCTGTGTGGAAAGAGCGGCGTTTTTGGCGCCAAGCGCCGCCATTTTGGCGGCAATCGCTCCGGCCTCATGTCAGCGCTGTTTCTGTATCTGCCTGTGGAGCCTCAGCCAGCGGCCATGTTTGTGTAGCCTTTCCATAGGCTTCATAGGGGCGGTCAGCATTGCATCACTTCCTTTTCCTCTGGGACAGCGATCGGTGCAGCAGCCTGTGTGATCCCTCCAGGTTTTACCTCTCCATATTCCTGTATTCCTTGCCTTGTATTCCTATCCCTGTGGGGGTCAGTGTATTCTGTGAGTGCGGTGGGCTACGCTCGCCGCAATCTTAAAGGGGCAGTACTCTTTTTTTTTCCTAAGTTTACTGGGGCATGGATTCTCAGGAAAGCAAGTTTCCCCCCACCTTGGTGGGGGGCCAAGGGGCTGCTGCTTCCCCCGAGGGGGCTGATCTGGCTACTATTGTGGCTAACTTAGCTGCTCAGGTGCAGATGCTGGTGGCTGATCGATCCACAAAAAGGCCCAGAGTGTCAATTTCCTCTGATTCAGAGGGCGATGGGGCTGCTATGGCTGGAGTGCCCTTCTCAGGGTCTCACTCATCCCTGGACCTCGTGGGGTCTGACGGGGAGGCTGAGGTGGAAGGGGTTGATAATTCTCCCCCTGGCTCGTCTGAAGAGCTTGCACTCATGGATGAGTTGGTTGCTTCTATCAAGCAAACACTGTATTTGGAGGATGAACCTTGTCCTCCTGTTTTGATGTCCTCGTACGGGACGCAAAGGAAACGCAAAATGTTGCAGGTTTTTCCTTGCTCTACGGAATTTCAGCGCGCTGTTGATGAGCAATGGCGCAATATAAAGAAGCCTTTTGCTGTGCCGAGTAGGTTCAAGCTGCGTTATCCCTTTACACCAGCTACTGATGAGTGTTGGTGTGTGCCGCCTCAGGTGGATCACGCGGTGGCGATTTTGAATAAATCCACTGCGATCCCTACTGAGGATACCCCGGTGTTCCGGGACCCTACGGACAGGAGATTGGAGTCTCTGGCCCGTCACTCTTATACGGTTGCGGGCTCTATGCTAAAGCCGATTTTTGCTTGAATTATGGCAGCCCAGGCTATTGCCGATTGGACGCAGGTGCTCAGGTGCACCCTGGTGACTGACTCTGCTTCACCGTCAACATTGGCTATGGTGGATCAGATTCATCAGGGTGTCATGTACTTGTGTGATGCGGACTTAGATATGGTCCCTTTGGCTGCGCGTCTCCAAAGTGTGGCGGTGTTGAACCGTCGCCTGATCTGGCTGAAATGTTGGTCTGTTGACCAATCTTCTCGCAAGACTTTAGCGAATTTGCCCTACGCGGGCTCTCGCCTTTTTGGCGAATCCTTGGATACCCTGATAAAGGGTATTTCTGGGGGTAAGAGCACTCTCTTGCCCCAGACTCACAAGACTAAGTTTGTTCGCGGGAAGAAGAATAACTCGTTTAGACCCTCTCAGGGGTCCTTTCGTGCCTTTCGGTCGCACTATAAGGGCAAGCCCTTCAAGGGACAAGACTCCCAGAAAAAGCCGTGGGCAGGTAAGCAGAAGTCCAGTCAGTCCGGGTCCGCTGCCCATAACAATGCGGCCTGAAGGGGCGCCCTCACCCGGCTCTGGGGTGGGGGGACGTTTGCTCGGTTTTCTTCAACCCTGGCTGGCCCGCGTTCGGGACAGGTGGGTTCAGGAAATCGTTCGATCTGGTTACAAGATCGAGTTTCTCTCTCGGCCGGCGGGCAGATTTTTTCCCTCAAATCTTCAGCTGTCTCCGGAGCAATTGCGGGATCTGCATCTGGCGGTGCGGGACCTGCGGGCTCAGGGAGTGGTGGTTCCGGTGCCTCATCGGGACAGATTTCGGGGGTTCTATTCCAATCTGTTCACTGTGCCCAGAAAGGAGGGCAAGGTACGTCCGATTCTGGACTTGAAAGCTCTGAACCGCTTTGTGCGGGTTCGCAAGTTCCGCATGGAATCTCTGCGATCGGTGGTGGCTGCCCTGGTTCCGGGGGAATTCATGGCCTCTATCGACCTGAAGGATGCGTATCTTCACATCCCCATTTTCGAGGGTCACCAGAAGTACCTTCGATTCGCCATTGCGGAGGATCACTACCAATTCGTGGCGTTGCCCTTTGGTCTCGCTTCGGCTCCACGGGTTTTCACCAAGGTGCTTGCGCCGGTTCTGGCTTTATTGAGAGCCCAGGGCATCTCGGTCCTGGGGTATCTGGACGACATTCTGGTTCGGTCTGCGACCAGTCAGGGTCTGGTGAGCGACCTGTCCGTCACGATGCAGACGCTACAGGAGTTTGGCTGGACGATAAATTTTCCAAAGTCGACGCTGTGTCCGTCGGTTCGTCTTCCTTACCTGGGAATGATCCTGGACTCTGTTCAGGCGAAGGTCTTCCTGCTGGGAGACAAGCTCTGGAAGCTTCAGGAAGAAGTCGGGTCCCTCAGGGACGTTCAGTGCTCGTCCCTCCGGACGTGCATGAGGTGTCTGGGATTGATGGTCTCGGCTTTCGAGGCGATCCCCTTTGCCCAGTTTCACACGCGGGGTCTCCAAAGGGAGATTCTGGCCAGGTGGGACGGGCAACCGCAATCTCTGGATCTCCAGATTTCGTTGAGCCATCGCACCAGAAGAGACCTTCTGTGGTGGCTCCAGTCCCCGGCGGTGTCGGGGGGCAAGTCCTTTCGCCCTTTCTCGTGGACAGTGATCACCACGGATGCCAGCCTGTCGGGCTGGGGTGGTGTTCTGGGCATTCTGGCCGCCCAGGGAACTTGGTCGGAGGAGGAGTCCTCCCTTCCGATCAACATTCTGGAATTGCGAGCGATAAATCTCTGCCTTCGGCGTTGGTCGGACAGGCTGCAGGGCCGTCCGGTTCGGGTGCAGACAGACAATGCTACAGCGGTGGCCTACATCAACCACCAAGGGGGCACCAGGAGTGCCCGAGCGGCTCGGGAAGTAGCCGACATTCTATCTTGGGCCGAGACGCACGTCCCGGCGATATCTGCAGTTCACATTCCGGGGGTGGAGAACTGGCAGGCGGATTATCTGAGCCGCCAGACCCTGGACCAGGGAGAATGGTCCCTTCACCCGGATGTCTTCCTGATGCTGTGCGAGAAGTGGGGGTCCCCAGATGTGGACCTGTTCGCGTCTCGTCTAAACAACAAGGTGGAAAGGTTATTGACTGAGGGGACCACCCCCTAGGGGTGGGGTATGCTAAAAGCTTTGATATTAACATATTCTGTTGCCTAGCTACTCCTACGGAGGAAAGGTCAATAACCCCATTGTGACGAATATGAAGAGGCGGCGACTGTCGGAGGACTCAGAGAAAGGAATTTTACAGGTAAGATTTTACAAAAATTCTGTTTTTCTGATAAAAAAAAAGTGAAAACCAACTTCTCCCCAAAAAAAAAATGAAAAGCCTTTCC
This sequence comes from Pelophylax lessonae, assembly GCF_965119305.1. Lineage (NCBI taxonomy): Eukaryota > Metazoa > Chordata > Amphibia > Anura > Ranidae > Pelophylax > Pelophylax lessonae. Next base: position 144,663,799 of record NC_138768.1, read on the forward strand.
ATAAGTTGGAATATTTTCAGTCACCAAGCAAACACTGTTGTGTTATTGTTTATATAGGCCTGTTGCTTACCTGGGTTAGTTCTTACCAGGGAGCTTTGACATATATATATATATATATATATATATATATATATATATACATACTATATTGTCAAAAGTATTGGGACGCCTCGATAGAACACCTTTAGGATGAATTAGAGCGGAGGTGTCGTCCAGCCTTCCCAGAAGAGTTGAAGCTGTTATAGCTGCAAAGGGTAGGCCAACTCAATATTGAACCCTACGGACTAAGACTGGGATGCCATTAAAGTTCATGTGCGTGTAAAGGCAGGCGTCCCAAAACGTTGTATATATATTATATATATATATACATTTTTCTTGTATTAGAGCATTTTACTTCTTTATATAGTGTCCTGGAAATTCATCAGTTTTGCTTGAAGCTTCACACATTTTGTTTCTATTTCTGGCACTCTAAGCCTCCAAGTCAAAATTTTATTATATATTGTATCTAATGAGATCTTATCAACTTTTGATCAAATGAAAACTAAGATTCACCTCCACAAACGTATGCTCTTTCTGTTCATTCATCTTAGACATGCCATGGCATGTTCTCCAACCGCATTTTATAGAGAAAGTAATAATACGCCAAATTATCTTCACATTCATTTATTATGTGTAGAGTATGTGAAACATTTTAGAGATTATCAGGTATAAAATATAGCTGCACCACAATACAGTGGAAACTATCAGTAAAGTATTAACATATAGGTCACAAAAAACGTTATTATGAAAAGAAGAAAGCAATATTCCGCATAATTGAAAAATTCTACAATAACATTGGCCAAAGGGCAACTTACAAAAATGTGAAACCTGCACTGTATTAACTGTACATAATATTAAAGCATTACAGATGACAACAACTTGTAGCACAACATAACATAAACGCTAAAGAAAGCCAGTGTTACTATTAAACAGGCAGTATTGGAACTGCTGGGTAGCCATGATAAAATAGCTGATCAGAGGGGGATCCAAATAGGAAATCCCAGTTGATCAGCTCCAAAGTTGAGGCCTTCAACCCTTTCTCCTAACATTCAAATCCTTTTTGAGCCTGTTTAGGTTTATTTTCTATATTCTGTGTTAGTTGAACAAGGGAAATTAATCTTATAATCCTTGAATTGTGCAAGTCTTGCCTAGGTGTAGTCTAAATATTTGTCATTATTTTTATTTGATAGAAATCCCCCATCTGTTTGCTTCACAGAATAAAGTTGGCCAGGTCCTTGCTGCAGAATATGATCTTCCTAATTCACATTTTTTGGCCTACCACCAAGCAATTTCGTATATATCTTCATGTGCCCCAAGCCTGTCAGAGGGCTTTCAACATACAATGATGGACACTCTCATACTGTACAACAGAGGTCCTATTCAATATCTATGATATTTAAAACCTTACAAGATGAACTGCTTCCTCCCTCTACAGAGAGGCTCTTTGAAAAGTGGCATATAGATTTTCCTGGATTAGAATTTTCACATCTGATTCTTCAGGGCTACAGCCATATCAGGGTACTTACGGTGAATGAAATATGGAGAGAGGCTCAATTTAAATTTATTCATAAAGCCTATATTCCAGCCCTCTTCACTAGAGATAACAGAACCAAAGCAGTATGTCCTCTCTGTATGTCAACGAGGCCTACATTGGCCCACAGATTCTGGTACTGTCCCAGAGTGATTCCATACTGGGATAGGGTGGTGCAATATGCCAATATGGTAATGAATACCCATCTACGGAAATCCCCGCATCTTATGTTATTTGGAATTAACTTGCCGAATACTACTGCCCAGATGAGCCTACTGTCCCTCCGTGGACACATTTATGCTTTTTGGCGGCTAAAAGGACCATCCTAAAATCATGGTTTCAACCTAGCCCTCCTAATCTATCTGCTGTTAAAAGGGAGCTTTGGTCATTACTGTATAAGGGAACGTATGGATACAGTCCTACAACATTTTGTTCCTACAAAAGGTTTTTTTGACAAATGGCAACCCTTTATAGAGCAAGAACTTACGGACGTGGAAATTCAATACTTTATGAAACCTTTCAGATTCACGGACTGGTATTTAAAAGCGGAAATAACACGAACCTTGGTAAAATTAAAGATAAGTGACCCGTAGGTCTAACCATTATAACTACCCTCTTTTTTTAAATTGATTAATTGACTTATCTCCCGTCTATATTAAGGCCTTATATATAAGTACAGTTCTATTCAAAATTATTCAACCCCCACTGAAATTGATTGTTTTGGCCAGTTTGACATTGATTTTGATCATTCAGTCATCCTGCTTACAATTAAATCAAAGAGGCACGTGTAGGTCAGACAAATATAACATAACATTTATAATGAAATAACCACAAATGTCTTTTCTGTGCTCACATCATTATCAGTTTTATTCAACCCCCAAATGACATTCAATCTTAGTACTTAGTACAACATCCTTTTACAGTTATAACAGCTTTTAAACGTGAAGCATAGCTTGACACAAGTGTCTTGCAGCGATCTACGGGTATCTTCGCCCATTCGTCATGGGCAAAAGCCTCCAGTTCAGTCACATTCTTAGGCTTGTGCACTGCAACTGCTTTCCCACCAGAGGTTCTCAATCGGATTTAAGTCTGGTGACTGTGATGGCCACTCCAAAATGTTCCAGCCTTTAATCTGCAACCATGCTCTAGTGGACTTGGAGGTATGCTTGGGATCATTGTCCTGTTGAAAGGTCCAACGTCTCTCAAGCCTCAGCTTTGTGACGGACTGCATCACATTGTCATCCAATATCTCCTCGTACTGAAGAGAATTCATGGTACCTTGCACACGCTGAAGATTCCCTGTACCTACAGAAGCAAAACAGCCCTAAAGCATGATTGACCCCCCCCCGCCATGCTTCACAGTAGGCAAGGTGTTCTTTTCTTCATAGGCCTTGTTCTTCCTCCTCCAAACATAGCGTTAATCCATGGGCCCAAACAGTTCTAATTTTGTTTCATCAGTCCACAGAACACTATCCCAAAACTTCTGTGGTTTGTCCACATGACTTTTGGCATACTGCAGTCGACTCTTCTTATTCTTTGGAGACAGCAAGGGGGTGCGCCTGGGAGTTCTGGCATGGAGGCCTTCATTACGCAGTGTGCACCGTATTGTCTAAGCAGAAACTTCAGTACCCACATCTGACAAATCTTTTCTCAGTTCCTCAGCAGTCACATGGGGACTTTTCTCCACTCTACGCTTCAGGTAGCGCACAGCAGTCGAAGTCAGCATCTTCTTTCTGCCACGACCAGGTAGCGTTTCAACAGTGCCCTTTGCCTTGAATTTGCAAATGATGTTTCCTATGGTGTCTCTTGGTATGTTTAACATCTTTGCAATCTTCTTATAGCCATTGCCCTTCCTGTGAAGAGTAATCACCTCTTCTCTTGTCTTCCTGGACCATTCTCTTGACTTCACCATGTTTGTAACCACACCAGTAAATGTCTAGAAGGAGCTGAGTATCACAGTCATTTTAAAACTGCCTAATTGGTGCTTATTAGGCTTTAATGCTGCTTCCTGACATCCACAGGTGTTTTCAATACCTGATTGAAAACACTTCAATGAACCTCTGTTCTTCAGAGTGGTAGTCTTTAAGGGGTTGAATAATTGTGTCAATGAAGAATTCACAAAAGAAACATTTACTACTGTATTACAAAACCAATTGATGTCATTTTAGTTGCATATGGTTCTTTAAGAAGTCCTTGTAGGATTTAATTCTGAATACAATTACAAATGTACACTAAATTCCCTAAAACCCTTTACAGCATTGGGGGGGGGGGGGGTTGAATAATTTTGAATACAACTGTATGTAATGTTGATGGACCAATATTCTAGGATATATATGAGAATACCCATCTCTAGGCAAAATTAGCTAAATGGACCAGCCAATGTTAAGATGTTGAGAAATTATATATATATATATTTTTTTCTCTCTTTTTTTTTCTATCATAGATTATAGAATATAGATCTTGATATTGTGATCGTTATTTTTCTTTTTTGAAGTTTATTTGTTTGTATGATTGTTGGTTATAAAATTAATAAAAAGAGATTTAAAAAAAAAAAAGAATAAAGTTGGCTATAGATGGATCATTTTTTGGAAACAAAACCCCAAAATGAATGGGTTCCTCCCAAGCATGGTGGATAAAGGAATCCTCCCCACCGAGGCATTGTTTTTTGGCAGTGGGGACTGTCTGCTGTCAGAATACACCGGCTCACTCATTGAAAGCAGCCGCTGATCAAGAAAAAAATTCTTACAGAAGACTTGACTTCCTCAATATGTGAAACATGTCTGTTCCCCAATATGCATTAGTCTAATGATAGAGGTCTGCAATAGAAATTACCACAAAGGAAAATTGACTTTGAAGGCGCCATAGCTACAATATGAATAAAAGTCAACTGTCTTTATATCACATATAATTCAAATACATTCTGAATGGACAATGCAACTATACATAGATACTAATAGTAAAATAGATCTTCCCTGTATGTGGTTGTCTTGGCCCCCTGACGTAGCTATTAAATGGTATGTAAACAAACTTGATATTTCCACTTAGTTGGGGAGTTGCAGCACCATCGGGCCTCTAGATCCAGCTCAACATGTTTAGCGACTAAGCTCTTCTTCAGGAGCTTATAACAATATCTAAGTGAATAAAAAAATGTTGGATCAATGTCTATCCATAATAATATTAAACAATACATGCCATACAATATTCTCAATACTTATTAAAAACTAAAATAATGTTACATCTATAGCACACGGACAGGTGGAGGCAGGGACCAGACGCACACAGGACCCCATGCTCTCCTGAAGGTTCTTACTGTGTGTGTGTTTGGTCCCCGTCTCCACCCATCCGTGTGCTATAGATGTAACATTGTTTTTATAAGTTTTCAATAATTATTGGGAATGTTATATCGTATGTATGGTTTAATATCATTAGGGATAGACATTGATCCAGCATTTTTTACCCATTTAGATATTGCTATAAGTTCCTGAAGAAGCACATAGTTGCGAAACATGTCGAGCTGGATCTAGAGGCAAGTGACAATATCAAGTCTGTTTTTACATACCATTTAATAGCTTTGTTGGGGGTCCCATGCAACCATACACAGTGTGAAATAAAGACTGTTGACTTGTAATCAAGTTGTAGCTAGGGTGCCTTCAAAGTTTCTTTTGTGGTCATTTCTATTGTGACAAACATTTAGGATGTGGCAAAGATTTACAGTTTCACCCTGTGGTGACATAGTATACCCTTTATTAATAAGAGGTTTTAGTTGACCCTGAAGAGCTGTTATTGGACCATGTAATGGCAATTGGATGAGGTTTATCTAAAGAATTGGGTAAGTTAGACCCCTAGTAAAACATGAGTGAAGAATTACTTCTTGTTAAAAGCTAAATTACTTTCCCTCATCTGTGAACTATGAATGGACAAGAAGGAGAATCGTTTTAGAAATGTGTTTGTATATCATCAGTTGACCATTGGTGCTGCACACTGGTCTGGAACTGCTGCTTATTAACCAAACAAAAACAGAAACATGCAAAAACATAATTGACACTCTATTAAAGAGGTTGTAAACTCACCTTAAAGTCTTTAACCTATAGGTAAGCCTACATTAAGGCTTACCTATAGGTGCTATAAATATCTCCTAAACATGCACAGTTTAGGAGATATTCACAGTGCATGCAGCCGATGACGTCATCAGCGCATGCGCTCTGAAGGAACGGCCACCCGTGCCGTTCCTTCAGAGCCCAGTGCCGTGAACGGCGGCTCCCGCGCGCATGTGCGGGAGTGATGTAATCGCACCCCCGGCCAATCAGATGGCCGGAGGACGCGAACGAGGAAGCAGGACGGCCGGACATGTCGGCCGCCCTGTCGCTGAGCGGGACGCACTGTGAGGTCTTCGTTTTAAGGTAAGTACTTCATAATGAGCTAGTATGCTAGCTCATTATGCCTTTGTCTTTACAGGGTTTTTTTTTTCTCATTTTTTTATGAGGGTTTACTTCCTCTTTAAGCCATTGTTTAAAGTATTAGTAAAGAACTTTGTTTTGACTTGTGATCTCATTTATTACTGCTGTAAACATGACTGTAAAAAATACCAACAGGATTAAAAAAGATCACACTTGTTGAATGCATGAAAAATATCACGCCCATGCTTCAGTTTTACTGTTGTTTCATCTGCCAAAAAAACTTAAATAAAGGAGATGCCATTGCAACCAAGATGACCAGTACTAAGCCATTAATATTGTCTAAAATGGCCAATTAGTTGTGGAGGACAGATAAAGGGCACACATTCACAAAATGTTCTTTTCGAAAAGGTTAAAGTGTGCCTTACAGTGACTAGACAGTTTTTAAAGTATGTGAGAGGAAATCTTTTTAGTTCCCCCGTGTGTGGACAGTTCATGTCCACAAATACTCAGTTTGATGTAAACTAATTTGATCTATAAATATTAGTCTTTTTCTCAGCGGTTTATCAGTCTATATTTGAGTGCATTTTGTCAAGCAGACAACCCAGTTTTAACTTTCCATTTTATCTGACAATGAATGTCAGTACAATAAGAGATTATAACAGATATATAATAGATAAGATTATGGAGTGGCACAGAAACTGCAGAAGATAATTTTTTATTACTTCTATATATTTTTATACTGATGTGCGGTGAAGGAAACTTAAGCACAGACTGAAAGGAAAATGTAACCTAAGGCAGCTCTTGTCAGGAATATGCTTATAGTAATGAGCTTAAAGTGTTACTAAACCCACAACAGAAAAACCAATGTGTATATGCAGTAAAACATGCTTGTTATACTCACTGTGGAACCCAAGAGGTTATTTTCTCTGTTTGAGGCTGTTTGATCCTGTATGCACAGATCCTCCTCTTCTTGCATTGTCCCCATAACATGTCCGGATAACACAGAGTTACTGGAGTCAGGCTGCACATGCTCGGTTTGGTGTGTATTGCTAGAGAGTTTTTCTTGGGATAGCAGACAGGATCACTCTTCCCTTATTAAATTAAATAAATAAGTTAAATAAATAGACACCACACACCATCGGTTTGGATAAAAAATATTAGGCCGCGGCCGTTTATTATTTGTTTTAAATAACAACCAGAAAATTTTAAAAATCAACAATAAGATGTAATAAACACTGAAAACAACCCAATCACCACGATCGAGGTTGTAAAGTAAATAAATACAATTAAAAATGTATCCAACACTTATACCACATCATAAACGTCCCTCTTTGCATAAAACAAAGGTGACCCACAAATAATAAACGTTGGCCGCGACAGCCAAGGGAGGGGGGAGGGGAAACAAGAAACAGCTTCTTCTTGTCTTCTGAGGTGGTCTGAAGTACCTGTGGAAGGAAAGCCCCTTAAATAGCCCTAATCTGGGAGCCAGAATAAACTGTCTGGCAGCTTTGGGAGGGAAATTTGAGCGGGAAGCGGGGTGTAGCTCAAATCTCCCCAGATACAGGGGAATTTGAGCAGGAAGAGGGAAAAGGATACTCCAATCTCCCCAGATACCTGTGAAATTGAGCGGGAAAAGAGGCAGCAGCTGTGACAGGGTCAAAAGTTCATTTGACCCTTGCCTCAGAGACCCTAAACTAATGTGCTATTCTCCTATATTGCTAAAATTATATTAGTGCATACAAAAAACAATGTAATACCTATAGAATTTAAAGTCCAAGAGAGTAGACCGCACTCAGGAAATGTAGGTGAAAACAATCAAAACTCCTTTATTCTTCTTCGGTACAGCAGACAGACAGTACAATGCACATAACAGACGTGTCGGGTTGACGCGTTTCACGAATTAGATCGCTTACTCATAACCACACACTTGGTTCCACAGTGGCGGATTTTAAACGAGTAATAAATGGCCGTGGCCAAATTATTCCAAAATTGGGGTCTGATTTTTATTTAATTAATGTATTATGACTTATGTTAATTTTAATGTTAATATAACATTTAAATATCCTGCCTACTATCCCATAGGAGGATGTCTCAGGGGGTAAGAGACACTTAATGTAGACCCATTTGCACCTGTTTAGTGACTATTTGTCTCTCTATATTAGTAAAATGTGCATATATTGTACAGAGCCTATGTACACGTAAAGTAATTGCTAATTCCTACAGTGAATGTTTCTATATTCAGTCATGAGTTTATTGGAGCGTAGAGATCGTTAATGAAATATAAATTAGTGAGCTAAAATCATTGAGGGTGCAGCCTGTCACCTGGAGGGGAGGATGGAGGGAAAATATTGCATAGAGAACAATTCCACTTGATGTGAATTCACTGGAAAGTCTCGCAGTGTGAGCGGGAGCATCTGTTAAGCTGCGGTGGTCTAGTCAGGGACTGAGTGCAGTCAGGTGCAGTCGGGCACTGTGCCCGGTGTTATAACGGCGACTGCAGTCACTGAGGATGGGATTTGCGGCCAGAAAGTGGTGCAAGGAGAAGGGGAGTAGACGCCCACTGGTAGTTGGAGGGTGCAGGTTGTTCTTGCTCGCCTGCCGCCCACCCCTCGCTGCACAGCCCGGCCCCCAGCAGGTCAAGGCTCACAACTGGTCCGGGGCCTGGGGGTTGGGGACATCTGCAGTAGGGGATTTCCTTCTAAAATTACCCTGTCCACAGGGTGACAACAGTTCTGTACAACTTCACTGCAGAACGAACAGTTGTCACCCCCATCACAGGAAGGGTTTAAATAGAGGAACTACTATATAATGCAGTCTGTTATTGACAGACTTGACCATAAATGTCATTTTGCCAATACTTACACATTAAGTAATCCCAAGTATATGAAAACTTGCTGTATGTATATGCGTAGATCATTTTATTTATAGGAATACCTCAAAAAAGAAATCTTTGTAAATATATGCTTTGCAATATTTTATCTTCTAGTAGTACTCATCTATAAAATGAGATCTCTGTATCTGTACAGTAGGCTAGCATTGAGACACCAGCCAAAACAGAAATCTACGGGTAGCAGTAGCTATGTACAAATGTTTTGACACTTTTTATGTCTTGTGATTTTGGATACAGGGAAGTGATGATGGATACTTGAGTAAAACTTGCTACCAGACAAGATCTGTCAGTTCAGAGAGCAGCCAATGGAAGAAGAGCGATGAAGAGGATGGGAAAACTTCTGCTGTTACTGTGGATGTGAGTTTTTAGTTCATTTCACTATACTTAAGTTAAGAAATATCCATTTATATCTACCATCCGTTCTACGGCTGGGACCACATGTTGTGCTGAGCTTTGAAAAATTTTTGGTGGTTTTAAAATCATTGATCCCACTGTTTCTATACTGCCATTGTGAGACTTAAAATGTTCCTTGCATACTTGAATTTTAATAACTCAAAGATTCTGAAGCCTATAAGGAACTAAGTATAAGTCAGTACACTGTCATTGCAATATATCTACAAGACCAATATTGTGCACTTCCATGGGACCAAAGAGTACCAAATAGGACAGAATCCAGGCAAAGATCAAGACCAGTGGGATCTTGTAAAATGGACGTGCCTGGGAACATCATTATTCAGCCATAACCATTAAACTGGATAAAAACATGATTTCTAGAATATGACTATATACAGCCAATCAAAAGTATTTTCCAAATTCTGAATGTTCTGCTGTTACACGGTTCTTATAGTTTAATGGATATTTATGAATGTTCAAAGAGGGTGCAATTTCAATCATATGGGTTCAAATAAATACAAGAGGAACCTATACAGGTGATACTGTACCTTATAGTCTAATGGTTTATAAAGTCATAAAAGCAAGGTAACGTTGGGTGTGGCGATACAAAAAACGTGAAGGGTTTTTGTCTTATTCCTCGTGTGCAGATAAAAGTTAAAGCTTTGGTTTGGGAGATTGCAAGACAGGGGCTAAAAAATTGATGTGCATAGCTGCATAACAACAAAATGCATGTGTTTGAACAAGTTTACTGCAGGGAAAAGCAACAGGTTCACTTTAATGTCAGCCTCCACAGTAGCTTATACTTATACGGCATCCAATTCACATGACAGGAGACTGTGATTGGCTCTCAATGGAGCCGGTTCACACATCTCCGTGGCGGCTGTGGAGCGGATTGCACAGGGGTCCTGTGAGTCTTTGGCTCAGTTTCAGGTCCAAATTCAGGCAAAAATGCAGCCTGATTCGTCCCTGAAATGGAGAACAGGGTCGCACCTGACCCCCTGCTGTGAGTCAAATCCATATTAAGTGTGAACCCAGCCTTAGTCTTGCTGTCCATTCCACTGCCAGGAGTGAAGGAATGTTCTGTGTGGACTATGTGTCACTGGAGTTGTAGTGTATACTTCCCAAGTGTAGCAGAAATTGCCTAGCAAACTTATAACATGGAGTGTGTCATATACTCCTCCATAGCCTGTATTTCCTAAGTGAACTGGCGTGGGAGCGCAGGAATGGAGTATATAGTAGGGGAAAATGGGGAGATTAAAGCAGTAGTAAACCTAATTTTAATTTTTTTAATCCTGTAAGACAAAGGCATAATGTGCTAGTATGCATCATATACTAGCTCATTATGAAATACTTACCTTAGAACGAAGCCCCTCAGTGGCACGATGTTACCGCTGAAGACGCTTTCATCTTCACCCTGTCTTCCTTCTGGGTTCCCATCCTCCTGCCATCTTATTGGCCACGCCGTGATGACATCACTCCCACACTTGCACGTGGAAGGCAGGGACTGTGGCACAGGGCTTTTTAGGGACAGCACGGGTATGCCCTCCCTTCAGAGCTCATACCCTGGTGACATCACTGGTTGCATGCAGTGTGAATATCTCCTAAACGAGATATTTACTGTACCTACAGGTAAGCCTTATTATAGGCTTACCTGTAGGTGCAAACTCAAAAAAAGAGCTTAGGATAAGTTAATCTTCTGGAACTTTTATAGGGTGGAACATGTAACATGTTTCCGATCCTGCAGACGATCCCCACACACCCTGTGACAGCAAATTGGGGATTTTCTGCCGGGGATCTTCTGCTCGTAGCTGCTGTCAAATTATTTTATTTCGTATGCATTTTAAAGACAAAATAAAGTGTTTCATTTCTAGTTTGAGCGTTGTGTTAATTACCAATAGCCTGTTTTATTTATCATTCTTTATTAGACTTGTGTGCATTATAAGGCCATGGTGATGATATCTTTCTGTGACTCAGGATGAATGTAGAATATATGATTGATATTGATACTCCTTGCAATATTTGTGATGTGGGACTTCTTGCCAGATGTCTGTAGGTTGATTTTTTTTTTTCTGGTTCTTTCCGGGAAACGAATAAAAAAGAGATTACACTATAATCCTGAAGTGGTAAAAGCAAACCTGCAGCTTTGTTCTAATTGGGCAAAACAGAGGGTTGCTTCTTTAAAGTGGTTCTAAAGGCAGAATGTTTTTTACCTTAATACATTCTATGCACGAGAGACTAGGCTGTCCGGGACTCTCTCTCCTGATTGGCTGTTACACACAGCGGGCGCATTGGCGGCCACTGTTGTCAATCAAAGTCAGTGAGCCAATGAGGAGAGAGAGGGGTGGGCCCGAGCTGCAGCTCCGTGTCTGAATGGACACAGAGAACAGTGGCTCGGCTTAGTTGCCCAAATAGCAAGCTGCTTCCTGTGGGAGCATTTGGCAGGAGGGAGGGGCCAGGAGCACCAGCAAGAGACCCGAGAAGAGGAGTATTTGGGCTTCTCTCTGCGCTACTAACCTGAGCCTGATCTCGATTCAGCGATGTGCACGAGAGCAGTGACTCTCCCTGCTCTCTCTCCTCAAAAAAGCAGCAGTGTGAGCCAACCCTTACTTAAATCCTTACTGAGATCTTGATTGAAAGTAGCTTCTCCAGATCTCAGTAAAGTTGAGATCCGTAACCATTGGTGAGCTTCCCATTTTTTACTAAATCTAAAAAAAAAAGTTCTTTCTTTATATATAATTTAAAGAGGGCAGGGCTCTGCTGGGACCCAAAACCCTGTTGCACATCTGTACACATGGAGGATCGGGGAGCAAGTGTCATTCTCCTCTAGGTAAGAGAGATGGGAGTTCTGTGTTGCAGGACAAGAACACAGTAAAGTTAGAAAAAAAAACGTTAGATCAGGAAGGGGGGAGAGGGCAGGGGAAATACATTTTATATAGGGTGAAGGTCTGCTTTAGGACTTAGGAGCCTTTTTGCATGTCCCTTGGAATGGGCACTGCATGGGCACTGCAGGTTTTAAATATATTTTCAAACAAAACCCTCTGCTTTTAATGTAAACTGTTTGACAGGGCCAATTTGGTTGTTTTGCAGGCTGGCTGGTAAGTGTGCTGGGAAATGTTTTGTATGTTTGTGATCACACAACCAATATTCACCTATGGGACTTTAAATGAGGCATAATACAAAAGTCTTTAAATGTCAATTTATTGTACAAGGATTGGACACATAAATGTATAAAGTACACATAAAAAATGTTTGGCTTATCATGCCAATGGGTACACGTAACAATATATAATGTACATCAAGCTGGTATTTTTTCAAGTACATGCTTTACAATAACCAAGATGATTGCAATTTGAGAAAGGAATTCATCTTGTAACTCAATGTTATTTGTGAATACTTTCACTTCTTCAGGAGTAGATGCCTCCGACAACAGAACCCTATACAACCAGCTTGGAACTTGATAAAACACAGCGTCTTCAAATGGTGTCTGCTGCTATGTGGACGGGGACTAACACACCCGATGGAGGCATTGGAGGCATCTACTCCTGAAGAAGTGAAAGTATGCATGAAATGCGTAGAGTTACAGGATGCATTACTCTTTCATATTGCAATTATCTTGGTTATGTAAAGAATGTACTTGAAAATATACCAGCTTGATGTACATTACAACATTACATATTGTTATGTTTAACCCATTGGCTTGATATGCCAAACGTTGTTTTATATGTACTTTATACATTTTATGTCCAATCCTTGTACAATAAATTTACATTTTATGACTTTTGTATTATGCCTCATTTTGAAGTTTAATGGGCGAATATTGGTTGTGTGTGTATATATGAGGATGGAGGCACGATAAGCTAGGCACCTGCTTACAGTTCTCTGTTTTACAATTGTATGTTTGTGATGAGGATTGCCCTTCCATGTGCACCTTAATGCAAAGGCCAGTTAGAGTTGGGGTGATTGCCACTTTTTGTACAGGCGGATTGGCCATACCCAGTTTCTATTTTGTAACTCTTCTACATCTGTATGGCTGTCGGTGGGATACCTCATAACCTATTCTACATCGTGTTACAACTGAAGGCATAAATACTACTAAGTAACTTGTATTTAAATACAGGTTAGCAAAATTCTCCTTTGATATCCTATCATGGATTGGTGATGGGTCTTTTATAAGTAGCCATTGAAGATTGATAAAGGATATGGATCGTGCTTTACTAGAAGCTATTGTTGTTCCTTGAATTGTTTGCTGTTGGAAGTTTTGTCTCATAAACATACACACTACATCTTGAATGTGACATTTCTTCTTTTTCTTTTCCTTCTTGGCTGCTCCTCTGAGGGGAAAGCAATGATCTTGCATTGACGCGGTCTTTGATCTCTCCTCAAATTCTGTTTTATATCCCCTAAAGTCTATGTTTGATTGACTGTTACTACAATAAGTAAATCAAACCAAATTTATAAGGAAGCTGCAGGGAGAGCTTAAAAGATGACTTTCCTGACCTCCTGCAAATCTATTCCTCTGTCCCATCGTGTTGCATTGTAACCTTACAGAGCTGATTATCTGTGCAGTGAAATTGGTTTTGTTATGGATTGCTAACAAATACACTCTACACTTTCTGGAACTGAATGCAAAAATATGGCCAAAGTGTTTCATTAATGGATTTAAAGAGTTGGAACGTAGCCTACGCTGAGAGATAAAGTACATTAATAAGACCAAAACTGTGCACCAATCACCACTGAGAGTGATGTTATTTAAGTCCATCTCTTCCATCCAACAAAGACCCTAGGAGATAAATTGGGCAGTTAAAGTGATTGTAAACCCTCACCTTGTAAAACAGATCATTCAGTTTAAAATAGAAATGAAAGGCAAAACATTTGCGTATATACAGTGTCTACAAAACATTACAAATGCCTTTTTTTGGCTTTTTGGAGAGATTACATTTAGCACAGAGGCGAGGGAGGAGAAACAGCAGCACACCTTTCTTCCCAGTGAATAGCTGTGCAGGACGGGGGCTAGCACAAGTCTGATCATTGAAGCAGAGCAGGCTGAGTCTCCAGCACAGCTAAAGAACTGACCATGTGCTCTCATGCCTAGTGTAGTCAGTTTTTAATAAGAAAGCAGAGGGACTGGCAGGAACACCAGGGATTTCACACAAAGAAAGCAATACAAAAAGAACATGATACTTTTTCATACAAGTACATGATACAGCTGACACATTTCAAGAAAATTAAATGTTAGGTTTACATTCTCTTTCAAGTCCAGGGTGTACTGTCTCTCCTATGTTCATATCTACAGCATATTATCAAAGAGTCTGCTAGGTGAAGATATTTAAAGTGATACTAAAAAAAAAAAAAAAATAACGAACATGTTATACTTACCTCCTCTGTGCCGTTGGTTTTGCACAGAGCAGCCCGGATCCTCCTCTTCTCGGCTCCCTCTTCTATGCCCCTGGCCCCTCCCTCCTGTTGAGTGCCCCCACAGCATGCAGCTTGCTTTGGGGGCACCTGAGCCGAGTCACAACTCCCTGTGTCCATTCAAACATGAAGCTGTGATCAGTGTTAATTTCGTCGACTAAAACCGACTAAAACGTTTTTGTCGACTAAAATACGACTAAAACTAAAACAATTCAGATGACTAAAATACGACTAAAACTAAAATGGCATTTTAGTCAAAAGACTATAACTAAAACTAAATCGAAATTTGCTGCCAAAATTAACACTGGTGCATGCTCAAAGCTTAATAGCATAAATAATAACATATTAGATTTTTCACTCCAGGACCAGCAGTAGTATATAATGAGTTTGGAAATTGTAGAGAAATGCTTAAATAATGCATTACAAATTACAATTGAACTACACCCATTCGATTATAGATGACTAAAATGAGTTTTAGTCGACTAAAATGTAGGACATTTTAGTCGACTAAAATGTACTGGAGTTTTAGTCGACTAAATACGACTAAAACTAAAAACACTTGCAGAAGACTAAAATGGGACTAAAACTAAAATGCCATTTTAAAATTGAAATTTGCTGCCAAAATTAACACTGGCTGTGATCCGGCCCCGCCCCCTGTCTCTCCTGATTAGCTGACTGACTTTGATTGATAGAAGTGGAGGCCAATCACGCCGCACTGCTGTCTCAACCAATGAGGAGGAGAGTCCTGGGCAGCTGAGACACTCCTGCAACATCGCTGGATAGAGATTGGCTCAGGTAAGTATTAGGGGGGCTGAGGGGGGGGGGCTGCTGCACACAGAAGGCTTTTTTATCTTAATGCATAGACTGCATTAAAATTTATAAAAAACCTTCTGCCTTTACAACTCCTTTAACAAGGGCAGTAGTTGTAAGAACACCAGTTATAAGATTAAAAACCTTTTGATATCAATAATACATTCAGGGATGCATGATTAATCAAAGTATAATCCACGCTAACACTAAAATCTATAAATCTACAGGCATCCATGATCTAATACTGACCTATCTAGCCCTGTAAAGAAGAAATCGCTATACATACCTTTTTTTGAGCCGCTCCAGTCCGGTCTCCAGTGGCGGAAGCTCTACAGAGGAGAGGAGACAGCCGACAACGACTGGGAAATGCCTGGGAAGTGACGTCACCCAGAGAGTTACTATTGGGCTTCCGTTGTCGGCTGCCTCCTCTGCACCCGCCTCCACAGAGAAGCCACCGCTGACAGCTCAGTGTGGGATTGGACCGGATCAGCTTCAAAAAATAAATTTCCTCTTTACAGGGCTAGATAGGTTAGTGTTAGATCATGAATGCCTGTATATTTACATATTTTAGTGCTAGGATGAACTTCGACTTTAATTACATCAAACTTAATGTACAATAAGCTGTATATGTAGACCACTGCATACATTTTCAGCGCTATATAAATACCTGTAATGAATATATAAAGGAACTGATGTTGTTGAGATACACTTCTCAAGATAGTATATTTTCCGTGACTCTCTGCAGCCTTTCCTTCTCTGAGATTGTGCAGCTGCCTTGTAATTGAAAAGCTAAACGCAGCAAGAGCATGTGTTCCCGTATAAAGAAACGGACCATAAGAGCCTGTCTGCCATATCACAGTCCAATATAGCAGAGTACAGTTTACTATAGCATTGTCTGCGGAGTCACCAACAACTGTAAGGTTTATAGGGACTCCACACACAATTTAAATCACAAGCGAAATGCCTTGGGTGCTCCACACTAAATGGGAAATGTAGCAAGAGTTATAGTAGGCAACTCAAAAAGCTTCTACAGATCAACAAGGAAGATAGTGTAATAGCCCTAATGCACAGTCACAGCCTGCCTTCCTCTGTGATTAGCCAAAATATCAGTGCATTAGGGCTATTACACTGTCTTCCTTGATGCAAAAAAAGTTAGTAATTTATAGAGTGTATATATATATATATATATATATACAGTGGTGATCGAAAGTTTGGGCACCCCAGGTAAAAATTTGTATTAATGTGCATAAAGAAGCCAAGGAAAGATGGAAAAATCTCCAAAAGGCATCAAATTACAGATTAGACATTCTTATAATATGTCAACAAAAGTTAGATTTTATTTCCATCATTGACACTTTTAAAATGACAGAAAACAAAAAAATGGCGTCTGCAAAAGTTTGGGCACCCTGCAGAATTTATAGATACACACAGTGCTGCTTGGCCCAACCCACCTGCTCCCTCCTCACAGGATTTGATTGACAACAGGAGGAGCTAGTGGTTACCCACTGCTGCCTATGATGATTGCTATAACTGCAAACTTAATGTAAGAGTTCTGTACTTTTAAATACATTGCGGTTTTACACTATGCAGAGATATTTTATCTTTTTTGGAGGTTTGGTCCACTAGGTTTAACTAAGAGAGAAGTGACCTGCCCTTATCATTGAGGTGGTAGACCCCGGAAGTTGCCTTGGGATTATCCCCCCCCCGTTGATATACATCTATGTCCGCCTGTTTGACTCAGTACCTCTGGTATCTGAGTCCATGATTTCTAGTAAGTACATTTACCGCTAGTGGTGGCGGATAATCAGATTGTGGTGATTGTGGTGTTGGATATTCGTGGTTGCTATTCACAACTATTGGAATAACACTGGGATCGAATAATTAGACTACTTTATACCATTTATTTGGACTATCACTTTTCTATACCTTTATGTGCCTTGACACTTTTTGAAAAAATGCACTGAATATTATTACTGTTTGTTGGATTATGTAAACTTTGTTATCTATGGTCTATACACTGTAGCAATACATATTAGCGCAGCACATTTATAATATAATACTGCTGCCTATGTACCTGTGAGGAGAGAGAGAGAGAGGGGCGATGCTGCTCTCGAGAAACAGCACTGGATCGAAAGAGGAGCCAGGTAAGTATTTGGAGGTGCTGATACTGGAAGGTTTTTAATTTAAATTTTAGAGTACCCATTAGGGAAAAAAAAAACCTTCTGCCCTTAGAACCACTTTAAGTTATTATCTCTCAGCAGCTCAACTCACCCTGCTAGTCTCTTTCAGCAGTTACTTACTTTCACCATTCTCATTTCGAATGCAAACACTGGGAAGGTGACTGGGAGAGCGGAGCTGCCTGGCATATTAAGAATGTAAATACATGAATGTTTATAGCCTAGGCACAGGTTATGCTTAATCTCCAAAAATAATCCATAAACATCTACTTACTTATGTCTCTGTACTCTGTTTTTACTTCTTGCCTCCTTGGCACTTTTACCCCCTTCCGGCCTAATTTTCACCTTTAAGTGCTGTCACACTTTGAATGACAATTGCGCAGTCATGCAACACTGTACCCATATGACATTTTTTATTATTTTTTTTCACACAAATAGAGCTTTCTTTTGGTGGTATTTAATCACCACTGGCTTTTTCTATATTTTGTTAAATAAACAAAAAAATCACTGAAAATTTTGAAAAAATAAAACATTTTTCATAGTTTGTTATACAATTTTGCCTTCACTGATGTGCACTGATAAGGTTGCACTGATGGGCACTGATAGACTGCACCGATGGACACTAATGGGCACAGGTAAAAGGCACTGATAAGCAGCACTTATGGGTGACACTGATGAGGAGCCACTGATGGGCACTGATTGGAAGTACTGGTGGACACTGATTGGCCTTACTAGTGGGACTGCACTGATAATCAGGACACTGATAATTAGTGCCTTGATTATCAGTATAGATGTCCCTTTTCCACACGCCGGTTATCGGCTCTCCTGACAGCATGAGGAGAGGAGCGCCGATAACCAGCTTGTGTTTAGATCGTGATCCGCTGTGATTGGCCGTTTACCTGGATATGTGATCAGCTGTGGCCTAGTGACCCAGTGATTACAGAGAGCACCATGGTGGACATGATCACGGGAAGCCGTCATATGACTTTCCCCCAAAAGTGGCCAGCCCTGCTGTAGCTGTTATTCAGCTATAGCACGGTCGATAAGAGGTTTATTAAATCATTTGGTACTGTGTTCTTCTGCTTAAATGTAATGTCTTCTGTGAGTTCCTGAACCTCTTTTTCCCTCACTTCCATTTGTTTTAAAAAGCAGTGCATGTCACTTGCGGTCATGTGCACTGCTCTATGCACACTACTTATCCCATAGTCCATAACCCATCTCAGGAGCGACCGAGAGAGGGTGGCTACACACCTACATACAATGGGACAGTGGGGAACGAATGTAGCCACCCTCTAACAGGAACTTACAGCAACAAAAAAAAAAAAAAGAATTTGAAGTTTTTGTGGAGGCTGTGAGCAATAGAAGGTACTTTTCTGGGTACATACTTGAAAAAAATAGTTTCTTTTTAAATCAGAGTTTAGTCTCCCTTTAACCGGTTGCCGACCGCCGCACGACTATATACGGCGGCAGTCAGCCCCGGCCAGGCAAAGTGACGTATATATACGTCACTAGCCAGTCACTTCCTTGTGAGCCAATAGCGGGCGAGCGCGCGCCCGCGGAGGCGCGCGCCCGCCCCAGCTCATTCCCTGGGAAGTCAGTGCGTGTGACCGGCGGACCCGATGTCCGCCGGTCACTCGCGATCGTCCTCCGTGAAGGGAGAAAGGCAGGCGGCTAATGTAAACAAGCCGCCTGTCATTCTCCCCTGTGTAGGAATGGTGATCATACGGTTCTGCTATGTAGGACCGTTGATCTCTGTTCTTACACTAGTAGCCATGTCCAATCACAGTAGAAAGCACGCCCCTAGGGACACACTTAACCCCTCCTTCCCCAATAAAGTTAACCCCTTCCCTGCCAGTGTCATTTTGCAGTAACAGTGCATATGTATAGCACTGATTACTGCAGTAATGTCACTGGTAACCCCAAAAGTGTCAAAAATGTCAGTCAAGGGTCCGATCTGTCCGCCGCAATGTCGCAGTACAGCAAAAAAAAATCGCAGATCGCCGCCATTACGCGTTAAAAAAAAAAACCCACCAAAAATGACAGAAATCTTTCCCTTAGTTAGTAAACGCAATAACTTTTGCGCAAACCAATCAAAATACGCTTTTTGCATTTTTTTTTACCAAACATATGTAGCAGAAAACAAATTGGCCAAAAATGTCAAAAAATTTTGATTTTTACATTTTTTGGGGGGGGAATTTCATATAAAAAAATGTGAAAAATATTGTTATTTTTGCAAAATTTACGCTCTTTTTTTGTTTATAGCGCAAAAAGTAAAAATCGCACAGGTGATCAAATACCACCAAAAGAAAGCTCTGTTTGTGGGAAAAAAAGAACGTCAAATTTGTTTAGGTACAGCGTCGCACGACCGCGCAATTGTCCGTTAAAATCACGCAGTGCCGAATCGCAAAAAAAGCCCTGGTCAGGAAGGGGGTAAAATCTTCCGGGGCTTAAGTGGTTAAGTTTTACTTGGGCTTTAATCAGGCAAGCATTTCAAAGTTGTTATTTTCGAAGTGTCTTGTGAGTGGTGGATTCCCTATCATTGGATCACAGACAAATAGCTCTTTTACCTTCCTTTTGAAATTGCACTTTAAAGTCCACTAAGGCTCAGTTTATGTTTTTAAATTTGCATTTTGTTCCTTCTTCTTCTATTTCTTTTGTGTATCGTTTTTATGGCAAGTATAAATTAATACACAAGCTAAACTCAGCAATTGTCAATCTCTGGAACCTCACGTAGGGTAAATACTTTTCCAGACCCTTGTACATCACATTGTTTTGATGGCATTCATTATCCTAGTTGTTGATGCCTGTGGTAAGTTAATATAAGCCATCATGCAGTAAATAATGACACATTGCCTTACTTTTGGACACAACATGTTTGTACCAGGTGCAGCAGAGCATAGCCTAATGTAAAACTGCAGCCCTAGATTTGTTACTTTCACATTTTCTATTGATGTTTCTTAGATTAACTTGGAGTGAGACACGAGCGGTGCTCAGTAGTGACAGTCAATCAATAGAAATATGAGGACATGAGTCATGTTTCTTCATCAGTACCTTGCTGTAATGTTCAATCTGAAATTGTTTTCTTTTCTCCTGAATGAGATGGGGTAATGACTGTACAACCAGTCCTCGGAGGATGAATCCATGATGATGTCTAGGATGGATGCATAAAATAGAACGCTAAGCGACTCATCTGTTATCTGGGGGAGAGATGGAAGATAAACCACTACAGAATGTTCTATTAACTGCGACTTGTGATGTCTGCCGACTGAGTGCGTGCTGGCCAAAACATTGTCACTGGTTGGAATAATAATCATTTCGTTATCATTATCACTAAAAAAGATGTTCAGAACAGTATTTTTTTGTCAAAATAACAAAAGTAACTGAGGATAATATCTTAAAGCTAAACTACAGGAATGATCCTTTGATCCAGCTTGGTTACACCTAATTCTTCATATCTCACTCTAGAGCAGTGGTCCTCAACTCCGGTCCTCGGGGCCCACTAACAGGCCAGATTTTAAGTATTACCTTGGGGAGATGCAGACTAGAATGCTGCAATCACTGAGCAGCAAATGAGATCACCTGTGATGTAATTTAGTTATCTTGCAAACCTGGCCTGTTAGTGGGCCCCGAGGACCGGAGTTGAGGACCATTGCTCTAGAGCAGTGGTCCTCAACTCTGGTCCTCAGGGCCCACTAACAGGCCAGATTTTAAGTATTACCTTGGGGAGATGCAGACTAGAGTAATGCAATCACTGAGCAGCAAATTATATCACCTGGGATGTATTTCAGTTATCTTGCAAACCTGGCCTGTTAGTGGGCCCTGAGGACCAGGGTTGGGCACCAAGGCTCTAGAGGACCACTGGGGATGCAGAAATTCTCAGTAGTAGCCTGTACTACAGTCAGTGCTGGGCTCATCTAGGTGCTGCTTAAGTGACTTACCATCTCTCCACTGAACACAGGGGGGCATTCACTTTGCACCTCCACCATCCTGAAAACTTATTTTATTTTTTTTCAATGACTAAAAGGCATTCCCACTGCCTTGTCCAATCAGAGAATGCCTTGTATTCATTTTAAATAATACAAATGGTTCTCTGAATGGCAGAGGTGCCAAGTGAGGGCCCCCCGGTTCAGTATACTTAAAGTGGTTGTAAAGGCTGAAGGTTTTTTACCTTCATACATTGTGTGCATGAAGGTAAAAAACCTTCTGTGTGCTTCTCCCCCCCCACAGCCCCCCCTCATACTCACCTGAGCCCCCTCCCGATCCAGTGATGTGCATGAGACACTTGGCTGTCCCAGGACTCCCTCTTCTCATTGGCTGAGACAGTACCGGGCACCATTAGCTCCCACTGCTGTCCATTACAGCCAGTGAGGCAATGAGGAGTGAACAGGGGTTGGGGCTGAGCACGCACCAGTGCTCCCATTGTAAGCGGCTTGCTCTAGGGGCACTGGTTAAGGGGGAGAAGCATTGTTGAGGGACCCAAGAAAATGAGGATCAGGACTGCTCTGTGTAAAACCACTGCACAGAGCCGGGAAGTATGACACGCATGTTATTTTTAAGCACCCAGTGCCCAAGAGACCAGTAATGACTTAGGCGTTGATTTACTAAAGGCAGACTGTGCACTTTGCAAGATCAGTTGCACTCTTTTTTCCTAATTTAGTATAAAAACCCTGCGCTATTTATAAAAGAAATACACAAATAAAAAATAAATACACTACTATAAAAAAATAAAATAATAAAAACTTTTAAAAAGCAGCTATCACTCCACAGTGCAATCACTAACAGTGAGGTGCTCCTTAAAGTGGAACTCAATGCCAAGGAAAGTTCAGTTTTAAGGCCTCCTTCCCAGCTCCTGTTTGTGAAATTATGCTTTTGGGGAGGAGGGGGAAGCAGGTACCCCCTCCCACTTCCGTTCCGACCACCTAGACAATTGGAAGCTCTTCTTCCCCTCCCTCCCAGAGTCTTCTGGGACACATGACAGGTCCCAGAAGACTGTGGGACCATTCACTGTGTGCGGCACCACTCTCACATGCACAGTGGGCACCCGGCTGTGAAACCACAAGCTGTCACAGCTGGGTGCCCATAGTAAAGATGCCAGTGCCAGCGAGAGAGAACACAGAGAGAAAATGGCTGGTTTGAGGGTGAATGGCTGTTTATTAAAAGTCAGCAGCTACAGTTTTTTAATTTTCACTTAAGAGACTGGAGCTCCTTTTTAACCACTTAACGCCAGTGCCATCTTAAGAGCATTAAAGGCCCCCGGGCAATACAGTGCACTGTGGCCCTGCCTACGCAATCACCCACGAGAATAAAAATGCAAAATATTGATAAGGCGACATTTATTGGTACAGCAGTGCCAGGCTAATGACAGCTTTCAAGTTCGGCGGCTGGGTTTGGTGAACACACACAGATGGGAATCAGACTCGACTGTCCTGTGTGCGCCAGTTCCCATGGAGGCGGACAGGCATTCCTGCAGTTGTTGGTTCCCCCTCCACTGCCCAAGTGGCCTGACAGCAGCGCAGGGCCGACAGGCGCTTGCCACCTGCTAAGTTCGGTGGCGGGATTCCGGAATCGGGACTAATGCTTGGCTGGGGCTGGGTTGCTGGGCAGGTGGGGCCCCCCAGGCAAGTGGGGCCCCCGGGCAACTGCCCAGCGCGCCCATTCGGTAAGATGGCCCTGCTTAACGCCCGCCCACATTGTACTGCAAACGGGCAGCCGCTGTAGGCAAAGCAACATACTGATATTTTGCGGCTGACTTCTGAGTTTAGAGTGTAAGCATGCCCACCCGTAGCAGCCTGTTAGTTTCTCATCATATGAACCTGAAAGATCATTATAAAAAAGCAGCAGGCTTTACACACAAGTCACAATGTTAGGGACATATTTAACCCCTTGATTGCCTAGATGTTAACCCCTTTCCAGCCAGTGTCATTAGTACAGTGACAGTAAAGTATTATCACTAATCACTGTATTAGTGTCACTGGTGATGTCAGTGGATGTTAGTCAGTTCTCGCCAGCATCAGTTAGTGTCAGATTTCCCAATGCAATCTCACTAAAAGATGTTGATAACCAACATAAGTAGTTTAAAAAAATTAAAATTCTAGAATATATCATAGTTTGTAGGTGCTATAACTTTCACGCACACCAATCAATATACATTTAATGGGATTTTATCAAAAACATATAGCAGAATTTATTTACGTACAACTTTTTTTTAATTATTGTATATGTATTATGGCATGAATTATAAAACACTGTTTTTCCCCAAAAATTGTTTTTATCGCAATAAAAAAAAAAACAGTGGTGATCAAATACCACCAAAAGAAAGCTATATTTGTGGGAAAAAAATAGTATAAATTTAGTTTGGGTATAGAATTGCATGACTGCGCAACCACCAGTTAAAATAGTGCAGTGCTTAATAGCAAAAAAAAATGGCCTAGTCATGAAGGGGGTAAAATCTTCCAGAGCTGCAGTGTTTAATTTAAATTACCAAATGTAGACTCAAATGTGCATATAAATAAAAAAAGCTCATAAATTACACAATCATCAAAAATCATGTGCAGAGAAGGATAAAAAAACGTGAACACAAACCCATATATCATCCAGTTAGGTTGTAAAAAAAAAAAGCAAAAAACCTGAGAACAGTCCCATATATCATCCAATTAGATTATGAATGTCCACAATACACCACCACAGTTCATGTGCCACAAATAATAAGAAATGTTTCACAGTAACAGAAATCTTCCACCTTGGACTGCCACTAAAGATTATTGCTTGCAACCTAATTGGATGATATACGGGGTTGTTTTAACATTTTTTCTGTACACTTACAATCTAATTGGAAGATATATGAGACTGTTCAAACATTTTTTTTTTTTTTTACAATCTATTTGGCTGACATATCAGATTGTTTTTCATGGTTTTTTCCTTTTTTTGTGCGTGATTTTTGGATGATTGTGAAAGTTATGAGCTTTGTTGTTTATATGCACATTTGAGTCGATATTTGGTTATTTTATATTAGCCACTTCCGGACTGCCCATCCTACATATACTGCGGTAGGGCGGCCACTCTGTGCCAGATTACGTACCTAGTACGTGATCTGACACTTCCGAATCTGGGGCACGTGCCCCTGCCACCTGAAAAATGCCGGTGACGAAAGTGGTGACAAAAACATTTTCGTTGATGAAATTAACACTGCTGTAAACTCCATTGGCTGTAATGTCATTGCACATATTACCTGAATATTTTACCAACATTAAATATTAGGGAAAAATATAAGAAAAGCCTTTTTCCTAATTGTTTAGTTTTCAGCAGCTTAGTAGATGCTCCTTACTTATGCGTATGCGGTGGTGCAATACATGTTTAAACTTTAATGTGCTATTATTACATGCTCTGGATGGAATTGTGTTGCCAATATAGAAATGGCCAGCAGAGTTGTGTTAATTTTGATGATGTCAATTTTTTATTTAGTTTTAGTTCTAGTCTTATGACTAAAATGCCATTTTAGTTTTAGTCGTATTTTAGTCTTAAGACTAAAATGCCATTTTAGTTTTAGTCGTATTTTAGTCATCTGAATTGTTTTAGTCGTATTTTGGTCGACTAAAATTGTGTTAATTTAGTCGACGAAAACGTTTTAGTCGAGGAAATTAACACTGCTCCTAACAACCAATGATGATGGCTTTGGCTTTGGCTAGGAGGACATCAGGCACCTGCACAGCATCCTTGTATGACCCTCCCCCTCTGTCAGCACCGGGGGTCACATTAGCAGAGAGAGGGAGAAAAACTGAGGGAGAAGAGAAACATTGGAATACAAGTCAGCACCAGTATGCAAAGGTGTATTTGCTTTGGAAGAATAAGTCAACTCTAACATTGGGTGCCCTACATCCGTGCATGTTTCTGCGTTATGTAAGTTTCATTTTTTACATCTTAGAATGGGGTGCCTCGAGATTGTGCATCATTTTAATCTCCCCCCATCCGCGCTATAGCCTATATACGGCTGCAGCGCGGACTTGAATTTTCGGGAGGCCGTTTTTAAACGGCCTCCCAGTGACACGCCCCCCGCACGCTCCCTCGAGCGCGCAGCGGGGAAAATCTGTGTCGGCCATGTCCCTTGGACACGGCCGATCACAGATCGTGGTGACTGGACAATCACAGCGGCCATTCACCACGTGATCGGGCTGTCCAATGAGCGATGATCTCATATGTAAACATATGAGATCATCTCTCATCGCCGGCGCTCCTTCCTCACACAGAGCCTGCAGTGTGAGGAAGGAGGGGGAGCCTCACAGCGCCGGGGACACAGAGACATGTAATCAGGGCACTGATCCAGTGTTAATTTCGTCAACGAAAATGTTTTCGTCCCCGCTTGCGTCACCGGCATTTTTCAAATGACGAAAACGAGACGCAAAGTATAGCACATTTTCGTCAAATGACGACAAGGATGACGAAAATCAAATCCGTTTTCGTCAACGAACGAAAACTAAACGAGAATGTGAGGCAGGGACGTTTACCCAACTTCCGGTTTTCACTGAGTTCCGCCTGTGTGGCGTCTGGCGTGGCGTGCCCCGTGACGTCCGACGTCTATAAGAGAGTCGACTCGAGACCAGTCACCTGACCTGAGACCTCATCACCAGACAGCACTACAGCCAGAGCCAGGCCCGACTCATCACACAGTCACACGGCAGACGACCAGGCAGTGGCGGCGCGGCACTCCACCACATCCTCCAGAGTGAGTTGCAACAGCCAGCTATTATTGCCCCTGAGTCCCCTCAGAGCTCAGACCACCGCTATGATCCAGGACTGTGTGTGCCGTCGCGTGAGGCATAGGCCGCTGAGGCCCGCCCGGCCCATAACTTCTAGTTAGTTACTAGTTAGAGACCACCACCCTTAAACCTGAGACCCGAACCCCCATCCAGATCCAGCACTGATTAGACCACCATCCAGCAGACCAGCACTCACTGCAACCACCAGTTAAAATAGTGTAGTGCTTAATAGCAAAAAAAAATGGCCTAGTCATGAAGGGGGTAAAATCTTCCAGAGCTGCAGTGTTTAATTTAAATTACCAAATGTAGACTCAAATGTGCATATAAATAAAAAAAGCTCATAAATTACACAATCATCAAAAATCATGTGCAGAGAAGGATAAAAAACGTGAACACAAACCCATATATCATCCAGTTAGGTTGTAAAAAAAAAAAGCAAAAAACCTGAGAACAGTCCCATATATCATCCAATTAGATTATGAATGTCCACAATACACCACCACAGTTCATGTGCCACAAATAATAAGAAATGTTTCACAGTAACAGAAATCTTCCACCTTGGACTGCCACTAAAGATTATTGCTTGCAACCTAATTGGATGATATACGGGGTTGTTTTAACATTTTTTCTGTACACTTACAATCTAATTGGAAGATATATGAGACTGTTCAAACATTTTTTTTTTTTTTTACAATCTATTTGGCTGACATATCAGATTGTTTTTCATGGTTTTTTCCTTTTTTTGTGCGTGATTTTTGGATGATTGTGAAAGTTATGAGCTTTGTTGTTTATATGCACATTTGAGTCGATATTTGGTTATTTTATATTAGCCACTTCCGGACTGCCCATCCTACATATACTGCGGTAGGGCGGCCACTCTGTGCCAGATTACGTACCTAGTACGTGATCTGACACTTCCGAATCTGGGGCACGTGCCCCTGCCACCTGAAAAATGCCGGTGACGAAAGTGGTGACAAAAACATTTTCGTTGATGAAATTAACACTGCTGTAAACTCCATTGGCTGTAATGTCATTGCACATATTACCTGAATATTTTACCAACATTAAATATTAGGGAAAAATATAAGAAAAGCCTTTTTCCTAATTGTTTAGTTTTCAGCAGCTTAGTAGATGCTCCTTACTTATGCGTATGCGGTGGTGCAATACATGTTTAAACTTTAATGTGCTATTATTACATGCTCTGGATGGAATTGTGTTGCCAATATAGAAATGGCCAGCAGAGTTGTGTTAATTTTGATGATGTCAATTTTTTATTTAGTTTTAGTTCTAGTCTTATGACTAAAATGCCATTTTAGTTTTAGTCGTATTTTAGTCTTAAGACTAAAATGCCATTTTAGTTTTAGTCGTATTTTAGTCATCTGAATTGTTTTAGTCGTATTTTGGTCGACTAAAATTGTGTTAATTTAGTCGACGAAAACGTTTTAGTCGAGGAAATTAACACTGCTCCTAACAACCAATGATGATGGCTTTGGCTTTGGCTAGGAGGACATCAGGCACCTGCACAGCATCCTTGTATGACCCTCCCCCTCTGTCAGCACCGGGGGTCACATTAGCAGAGAGAGGGAGAAAAACTGAGGGAGAAGAGAAACATTGGAATACAAGTCAGCACCAGTATGCAAAGGTGTATTTGCTTTGGAAGAATAAGTCAACTCTAACATTGGGTGCCCTACATCCGTGCATGTTTCTGCGTTATGTAAGTTTCATTTTTTACATCTTAGAATGGGGTGCCTCGAGATTGTGCATCATTTTAATCTCCCCCCATCCGCGCTATAGCCTATATACGGCTGCAGCGCGGACTTGAATTTTCGGGAGGCCGTTTTTAAACGGCCTCCCAGTGACACGCCCCCCGCGCGCTCCCTCGAGCGCGCAGCGGGGAAAATCTGTGTCGGCCATGTCCCTTGGACACGGCCGATCACAGATCGTGGTGAATGGACAATCACAGCGGCCATTCACCACGTGATCGGGCTGTCCAATGAGCGATGATCTCATATGTAAACATATGAGATCATCTCTCATCGCCGGCACTCCTTCCTCACACAGAGCCTGCAGTGTGAGGAAGGAGGGGGAGCCTCACAGCGCCGGGGACACAGAGACATGTAATCAGGGCACTGATCCAGTGTTAATTTCGTCAACGAAAATGTTTTCGTCACCGCTTTCGTCACCGGCATTTTTCAAATGACGAAAACGAGACGCAAAGTATAGCACATTTTCGTCAAATGACGACAACGATGACGAAAATCAAATCCGTTTTCGTCAACGAACGAAAACTAAACGAGAATGTGAGGCAGGGACGTTTACCCAACTTCCGGTTTTCACTGAGTTCCGCCTGTGTGGCGTCTGGCGTGGCGTGCCCCGTGACGTCCGACGTCTATAAGAGAGTCGACTCGAGACCAGTCACCTGACCTGAGACCTCATCACCAGACAGCACTACAGCCAGAGCCAGGCCCGACTCATCACACAGTCACACGGCAGACGACCAGGCAGTGGCGGCGCGGCACTCCACCACATCCTCCAGAGTGAGTTGCAACAGCCAGCTATTATTGCCCCTGAGTCCCCTCAGAGCTCAGACCACCGCTATGATCCAGGACTGTGTGTGCCGTCGCGTGAGGCATAGGCCGCTGAGGCCCGCCCGGCCCATAACTTCTAGTTAGTTACTAGTTAGAGACCACCACCCTTAAACCTGAGACCCGAACCCCCATCCAGATCCAGCACTGATTAGACCACCATCCAGCAGACCAGCACTCACTGCAGCAGCATTTCAGGCCTCCTCTGACCAGACTGAGACCACCTTCAGCCCTGTGTGCAATACTGCAATGCATTACAGGCCATCCCTGGCTTAGACCTGAGACCACCAGGCTCCAGCAGCATTACTGGCCTCCTCTGACTGTCCTGACCAGTGACCACCACAGGCATCCAGGGCATTACAGGCCACCCCTTAGCCTGAGACCACCAGGCTCCAGCACTGTCCAGTATACAGGCCTCCTCTGTCTGACTGTCCTGACCAGTGACCACCACAGGCATCCAGGGCATTACAGGCCATCCCTTAGACCTGAGACCACCAGGCTCCAGCACTGTCCAGAATACAGGCCTCCTCTATCTGACTGTCCTGACCAGTGACCACCACAGGCATCCAGGGCATTACAGGCCATCCCTTAGACCTGAGACCACCAGGATCCAGCACTGTGTCCAGCAGCATTACAGGCCTCCTCTGTCTGACTGACCTGACCACCACAGGCATCCTGGGCATTACAGTTACAGGCCATCCCTTAGACTTGAGACCACCAGGCTCCAGCACTGTCCAGCAGCATTACAGGCCCCCTCTGTCTGACTGTCCTGAGTCTCCTGACCATTGACCCCCACAGGCATCCAGGGCATTACAGGACATCCCTTACAGACCTGAGACCACCAGGCTCCAGAGTCCAGCACTGTCCAGCAGCATTCCTCCTCGCTCTGACGACCACTGTCATCCACAGTTCCACACAGCACTCACTGTCATCCAGAGAAATGTCAGCGACCGCCGCGTCTGTCTCGTCTGTGACTGGTAGAAAGAGAAGAGAAGATCTATGGGTGTATTTTACATTTGATGCTAAGGACAACAAGACCCTTTGCAAACCATGTGGAGTGACACTAACTGGCAAAAATACAACAAACTTGAAGCGTCATTTGCGGACAACTCATCCCGAAATTCATACAAAGGTAAGCAGTGCATGATAGCACTTAACTCCACTTTTGTATAAAGAGATAACTTAGCGCTGAGTGCGAGAGAATGTAAAATCAGAATAACTATAATTTTTCCCCCTAATTTAACCCCACAGATACAGAAAACCTCAAATGATGGACCAAGTCAAGCCAGTGCACCACCACAGCAAACAATTTATGCTGCTCTTTTCAGTGCTTCAAAATACAAAATTGACTCTAAGGAACAACAGGCCAGGGGGGAAGCCATAGCAAGATGGATTGGGCGCTCCGGATTACCAGTCAGAACGATTGAAGATGAGGACTTTGTTAGCATGATGGAGACAGTAGATAGAAAGCTGACTGTTCCAAAGAAAACTAAAATAAGCAATCTAATTGACAAACAATATGAAGATGAAAAACAAAAATTCAAAAAGAGACTGACTGCTGCTCGGAGAGTATCTATTTGCACTGATTTGTGGACCAAGAAAGGACTCTCAGCTTCATTCCTTGCTATAAGTGCATGCTACTTTTGTGTTGAACAACATAAACCTGAACACATATTGTTGGCCCTTGAACAAGTAGCCCACCCACACACTGCACAGTCAATTAAAACATGTGTGGACAAATGCTTGCAAGATTGGGACATACCAAAGAGGAAGATCCTTACAGTGATAACAGACAATGGGAGCAATATGGTGGCAGCATTTAAACAAACCGCAGCAGCAGCAGAAGAACCACCCACCTCTAGTGAGGAAGACTCCCCCATGACAGAAAGTGACTCTGAGGCAGAGTCTGAAATTGATGACCTACGGTGGGTGAGCCAATTTTGATTTTATTTTACATGACACGGTACGGTTGACAGTTAATTATCACATGCATATGAGATGATTGATGTGGGGGGCTGGGGGCACTAGTATCCATGCTCTAGTCTACTCTATGGGTGCATCTTTGTTATTTTTCCAGTAGTCTTTTCTAAAAGTATTCCCATAAGATGTTAAATGTTAAAATAATAGAATGGAACAGAAAGCTTTTCTATACTTTATGCTTATTTGGCTGTGTTCCACTGTTAGGTACCAACAGATCGACATGGACCGGACACCATGTGTAGTGCATACCTTACAACTAGTGGTCCACATGTTGCAGAAGGAGGCAAGTGTGAAGAGAATACTGGATAAAGCAAGATCAATAGTGCACCTCTTCCGCAAGTCTTCCATCGCAACACAGAAGATATTGGAGCATTGTGGCCTGACCATTTTCAATGACTGCCCCACTCGCTGGTCAAGCACATTCAACATGATCGCAAGACTCCTCAAACTGAAAGAGTCAGTCTGCCAAATCGCGAACAACATGGGATGGGACAGCTTGCTCCCTAGTGAATGGCAAAAGCTCACATCATTGCATGACCTATTGCTGCCTTTTGCAGAACATACTAAAACCCTCCAGAGTGACACCATGTCAATGTCCCTAGCTGTCCCTGCTCTTTTTGATCTACTCAGCCACCTTGAGGACTTTAAACAGAACACTAGCTACCAAGACCTTGCCACAATTGCACAGAAAATGAAAGGGAATGTGAACCAGCGTTTTGCTTCATTGTTAGATCCAACAGATGAAATGTTCTCGCCACTTGCAGCAGCTGCTTGTTTTGTCAACCCTACTGTCTGTGAAACCCTTGTTGATGTGGCAGATCATGAGAATATTCAGGAATTGCTTAAAAAGGCAGAGGAGTATGTGATAAGAAAATCCACTTCGCCCCACATGCAACATCATGAATTGTCTGAAGATGATGTGGAGGAACTAGTAGAACAGGAGAATATTGAAAAATCTGAGGAAGTTGAAGAAGCACCGGTATCCACATCTAAGCAGCCAATCTTTCGGTTTCTTGCTAAATGCCGCAGAAGACCCAGGCAGAGGATCTCCCCAAACAGCATAAAACAGCAGATCAGAAAATATAAGGAAGAGCTTTTGCATCAAGTTGAGGACAACACTGCAACAGATTTTTGGCTGTCAAAGAGTGACACTATTTATCACCAGCTAAAACCTTTTGCTTTAGACCTGCTGGCTATGCCAGCTTCTCAAGCCTTTGCAGAGAGGGTATTCAGTGTCACAGGTGACCTCTCTAGAGGCCGGCGGAATAGAGCAAGGGTCATTTTGGCACGAAGTGCTTTCCTTAAAATGAATCGAAACAAATAGAAGTGTTTTATTATTGTTATTTCTATAAAAAGCATAACTAATACTTGTGCTTCAAAAACAGTTGTAATTGTCAATTCAATTCATTAGAAAATTGCTGCACAGTGCACACAGGCTACAAAATGCATTTGTATGTGGAACAATAACACAACCACCACCGCTTATTAACCTCTCTCTCTCTTAGCATTGACATTGACAAATGAATAGAGACAAATATCACACTAATGAAAAAGAAAAATAGATCAGTAACGGTCAAAAAGGGCAGCCTTACATCGGGGTCCTGCTGCAGATCTTTTTAGTGTAATATTTACCTCTATTGTCATTGCGAATGCTGAGACTCAGAAAGAGGAGAGAGGAGGAGTTGATAAAAAGTGGTAAGTCTGTTATAATTCTTACGCTAATGGCATTATTAGACTGTGTGCACTGTGCACATTTTTATTGAATACATCTGAGAATTAGAACTGTTAAAATAATAAGCTGACACTGTAAATGTATTGGGTTCTTCTTATTTAGAAATAAGCATTACCCTCCTCAAGTTTTACAGTATTGGTTTATTATGCAGTGCCAGTGCCAGACTGGCAGTGACAGTGCCTGTGCAAGTGTGCACTGCAGCTGTTCTTGGATGGTTGAGGCAGGACGTTGTTCTCTCTGAGGATGTTTTTGTACCATTCTTTATTCATGGCTGTGTTCTTAGGCAAAATTGTGAGTGAGCAGTGAGTGAGCACACTCCCTTGTTGGCTGAGAACATAGCAACCCCCCCACAGTGGTCTCAGGTCTCAGGATGCTGTACTGTTGCCATGAGCATGACACAGGACTGATAAAGTGAGCTGATGCATATTTTTTCTTCCCTGGAGTCTCTGTAGCTGTTCTTGGATGGTTGAGGGGGGAGCTGGGACTGGACTGGAGGAAGGAAGTTGTTCTCTTCTGAGGATGTTTTTTTACCATTCTTTATTCATGGCTGTATGTTCTTAGGCAAAATTGTGAGTGAGCAGTGAGTGAGGCGAGCACACTCCCTTGTTGGCTGAGAACTTAGCAACCCCCCCAGCCCCCACAGTGGTCTCAGGACAGGATGCTGTACTGTTGCCATGAGCGTGACAGAGCAGGACTGATGTGAAGTGAGCTTATGTCTGCAAAGTTTTTATTTTTTTGTATTTTTATTACATTTTTACATTTTTATGTTACCCCCTTTGGTTTGGTCAAAAAAGCAATATTATTGGCATTGGCAAAACAATTTTGCCTTAATAAAGACAATAATGACTAACTCTGTGTCTGTGTAGTAGTGTGTAGTGCTGTGCTAGTGCATGCTCAAAGCTTAATACCATAAATAATAACATATTCGATTTTTCATTCACTCCAGGACCAGCAGTAGTATATAATGAGTTTGGAAATTGTAGAGAAATGCTTAAATAATGCATTACAAATTACAATTGAACTACACCCAGTCGATTATAGATGACTAAAATGAGTTTTAGTCAACTAAAATGTAGGACGTTTTAGTCGACTAAAATGTAAGATGTTTTAGTCGACTAAAATGTACTGGAGTTTTAGTCGACTAAATACGACTAAAACTAAAACACTTGCAGAAGACTAAAATGGGACTAAAACTAAAATGCCATTTTAGTCCTAAGACTAAGACTAAAACTAAATTGAAATTTGCTGCCAAAATTAACACTGCACTGATCACCAGTGCCCTGATTACTAAAAGGTAAAAACATACACACAGTGCACCCCCATCAGTGCCCACAGTGCCCGCCATCAGTGCCCCCATCAATGCCCACAATCAGTGCCCATAGTGCTGCCAGTCAGTGCCCATCAGTGCCTGCTCATCTAGGCACTGATGAGCACTGACTGGCAGCACTATGGACACTGAGTGTGGGCACTGATGGTGCTGCCCATCAGTGCCGCTCATCAGTGCCACCCGTCAGTGTCCAGTGCCATCCGCCAGTGCCCATCAGTGCCGCCTATCAGTGCCCATCAGTGTCGCCTATCAGTGCCCAGCAGTGCCACCTCTCAGTGCCCAGCAGTGCCACCTCTCAGTGCCCAGCAGTGCCGCCTATCAGTGCTCATCAGTGCCGCCTATCAGTGCTCATCAGTGCCGCCTATCAGTGCTCATCAGTGCGGCATATTAGTACCTCCTCATCAGTGCCCATAAGTGCCACCTCATCAGTGCCCATAAGTGCCACCTCATCAGTGCCCATCAGTGCAGCCTATCAGTGCCCATCAGTGCCGCCTCATCAGCGCACATCAGTGAAGGAGAAAAATTTATTTTCAAAATTTACTTGCAGAAAATAAGAAAAAAATTTTTTTTTTTCAAAATTTTCTGTCTTTATTCTTTTTTTTGTAAAAAAATAAAAAACCCAGAGGTGATTACATACCACCAAAAGAAAGCTCTATTTGTGTGAAAAAAAATGATAAAAATTTCATATGGGTACAGTGTAGCATGACCGCGCAATTGTCATTCAAAGTGTGAGAGGACTGAAAGCTGAAAATTGGCCTGGATGGGAAGGGGGTTTAAGTGCACAGTAGGCAAGTGGTTAAAAAGTGCCTTGACTGAAAAAAGGTTGAGAAACACTGCTCTAAATGACTAACTGCAGCTGAAATCACAGCACATTTTGAAGGTACAGGACCCCTAGTTCCAGCAAAAGAACCAGCCCAGTGCCAGTAGTCACTTATTCAAGGTACTGCCCTCAGTATTATTATTTTATTACAGTAGAGAAATTAGAGGGTCTTGCTCGTTAGAGCTTACAATCTAAGAGTATTTTTGCAAAAAGTACTATGATAGATCTGTTTTATAGTTATTCTTCCACTAAAACGATGCATTATTGTGAGCAAAGAATTATTTCTGATGTTAAATAACAATTCCATAGCAGGGAATTTTCCTTTTATTAACATACAGTATACATTTTTCTCTGTATATAATTTTTTCTCCATATATATTTTACTCCAAACAATATAAATTTATACTTGGGG
Source organism: Pelophylax lessonae (assembly GCF_965119305.1). Classification (NCBI taxonomy): domain Eukaryota; kingdom Metazoa; phylum Chordata; class Amphibia; order Anura; family Ranidae; genus Pelophylax; species Pelophylax lessonae. The sequence continues at coordinate 144,699,057 of NC_138768.1, forward strand.
TATGCTCTCCTCCTTTCTGCTCCTTGGCGGATGTTCCTCTCCTCCCCTTTTTTATGACCTAAAAATATTGTTCATGGCTTACCCGTTTCAATATTCTAGGTAGAACCTATGAAAATGGAAAAAAAAAAGCATACACAATATACAATTTGGTAGAAAGTATTCATATCTGTATTGTAGTAATGTAAATAGTAAATACAAAAAAAAAATTAGGAGCCCTTATGGAGTGGATATAAAGTATGTAAAGAGGGTCCCATTCGTTACGCCAATTGTAAATATCAAAGAAACAATCCAAAAACAGTAATTACATTGTAAAACAATTCTGTAATGACCATCTTCTAAATTTCTAAAAAGTAACAGCCCATTTAGTATCAAACATGCACTGTTTAGCCATTGGTGTGGAGTTTCAGCTTTTTTTTTTCTCAAGCCTCTTTATTGCTTTATGAGGCCACCCATCACATTAAAAAGCCAGTAGAGGAGATTGGACTGTAAGCAGGGCAGAGCCAAGCTTGATTTTTGGCCCCCCATTCACATTTGAGTATGAGGATTTTCAGTTGCTTTTGGAGCATTTTGTGTGCATTTTTTTTTTTTGCATGTTCTTACACACGCTTACAGGTGTTTTCAGGCTTGAGCATTTTCTTTTAACCAATGGAAAGCTAGTCATAGTAGGAGAACAAATATGTGCATTTTGTAGACATCTTTCATACATTCCTACCTGAAGTCTACAGAAGGGGTCAAAAACATGCTACTCTGTCCTACAAATCTCATATACCTTCTCAAATTTTGAGTGAAAAGCTTAACCACTTGCCGACCGCGGCAAGTAGATATACTGCGGCGGTCAGCCCCTCACAGGCAAAGTGACGTAAATATACATCACTAGCCTGTGAGGCTCTGGGGAGCGAGCGCGCGCCGCCGCCGTCGCGCTCCCGCGCAGTCACGGACCCCCCCGCGCGTGTGACTGGCGGACCCAATGTCCGCCGCTCACTCTGAGATCGGCGGGGGAGAGGGAGAAAGGCAGGCAGCTTGTGTAAACAAGCTGCCTGTCATTCTCCCCTGTGTAGAGACACCGATCATACGGTTCTACTATGTAGGACCGTTGATCAGTGTAACTACAGCTCAACAGACAGCCAATCACAGTTAGAATCACGCCCCTAGGGACACACACAGCCCCTCCCTCTCAAATAAAGTTAACCCCTTCACTGCCAGTGTATTTTTACAGTAACAGTGCATATATATAGCACTGATTACTGTAGAAATGTCACTGGTAACCCCAAAAGTGTCAAAAATGTCAGTCAAGGGTCCGATCTGTCCGCCGCAATGTCGCAGTACCGCAAAAAAAATCGCAGATCGCCGCCATTACGCGTTAAAAAAAAAAACAACAAAAATGACAAAAATCTTTCCCTTTGTTAGTAAACGCAATAACTTTTGCGCAAACCAATCAAAATACGCTTTTTGCGATTTTTTTTTTACCAAACATAGGTAGCATATAACAAATTGGCCGAAAATGTTAAAAAATTTAGATTTTTACTTTTTTTTGGGGGGAATTTCATATAAAAAAATGTGAAAAATATTGTTATTTTTGCAAAATTGTCGCTCTTTTTTTGTTTATAGCGCGTGATCAAAAAATCGCACAGGTGATCAAATACCACCAAAAGAAAGCTCTGTTTGTGGGAAAAAAAGGACGTCAAATTCGTTTAGGTACAGCGTCGCACGACCGCGCAATTGTCCGTTAAAGTCACGCAGTGCCGAATCGCAAAATACCCCCTGGTCAGGAAGGGGGTAAAATCTTCCGGGGCTTAAGTGGTTAAAGTGGCGCAATGGGGTTGATTTACTTCAACTGGAGTGTGCAAAATTTAGTGCAGCTCTGTATAGAAACCAATCAGCTTGCAGGGTTTTTTTTTTTTTTGTCAAAGCTTAAAGCGGAGTTCTAGCCTCTGGGGTCAATTTGAGCTAAAAATACCCCCGGGACAGTCAGGGCTAGTACATTCTATAATGGATAGCCTCTGAACTGTCCCGGGTCGCACTTACCTGTATGAAGAAATACTTACCTAGAAAATTTCTTCTCCAGCGCTGCCATCTCAGGTGTGGGCAGCTGAAGCCGCAGCATCCCTCTTCGTGTCCTCTTTGTGACGTCGGAGTCCCACAATGCACTGCATGCCCAGAAGCTGTTTAGCAGGGAATGCCGCACCTGCACCGGAAGTGACGAGCGGGGCCGGTGCAGGCTCATTGATTCCTGGGAGCGATGACGTTCAGCTCCCAGGAATCATCACAAACCAGAAGTGACGGCGCGGGCCGCGGCCGCAGAGGGAGGAAGTGGAAGGAAGGTAAGTATATTTTCTTCTATAATAAGGTAAGTGACCAAAAAAAAAAAAAAAAATCGCCTGTATCCATTTCTTTTTCAGGTTCCCCTTAGCAAGCGGATGGCCCAAAATCGATTTTATCGATTTTGAGGCCAGAACTCCGCTTTAAGTGAAGAAAATGAAGTTAGATGCGGATTGGCACAGCTGCACAGCTGCACAGATGCACAGCTGCACCAGTTTTTGCACTTTCCTGTTTTAATAAATCAACCCCAATGTCAGGTGGGAACAGGAACCACTGAATGTAAATTGGAATCTTCATAGTAAGCGTTAAAGCACCTCTGGAAATGCACTTCAAAGTGCTTAGTTGTGTTTAGGGTCTAAGAGAAAAAAGTCATGGTTTGCACGTAGCTTCAGCTGCCTATATTTCTCAATCTATTTATCACTTTGACATGCTGTCTGACTGAAGATTATCTCTGCTTATTCAGTCTGAATTGCCAGGTTTATAGAAAAATGTAAAAAAAATGTTTATTATATACATTTTTATTCATTCATGTGCAATACCATCTTAAAGCCTTTTCGTGTATGATGTATTTATGAAGGCAGTCCAATTTCCCCAGTGTCCTTTGCCCGCTATGAGATCCTGTGCATCTCAGTTACCCAGGCTGACCCAGTGGGCTGGTTAAGCTTGGTGTCTCCTGAGTTCTATCAGCAAGGTTATCTAATGCTATAACAAGTGGCAATATGTTTTTCCAAAACTGATGTTTGTGTATTTCTGATTGCCATGGCAGTCGCTTAGATAGAAAAAAAAGCTGTGGATTTTTGTGTTTTGTGTGCAAGGACACAGACATGTGCTTACTACATGTATCAGCATGTTCTAGAAAAAGCTTTTTAGCTAATATTTGGAAGAAAAACTGATTTATTTCAACGATTCCATTCGGATTTATTAGTCATGATAAATCCTTGGATATACAGTATGTCACAAAAGTGAGTACACCCCTCACATTTTTGTAAATATTTTGTTATATCTTTTCATGTGACAACACTGAAGAAATGACACTTTGCTACAATGTAAAGTAGTGAGTGTACAGCTTGTATAACAGTGTAAATTTGCTGTCCCCTCAAAATAACTCCACACACAGCCATTAATGTCTAAACTGCTGGCAACAAAAATGAGTACACCCCTAAGTCAAAATGTCCAAATTGGGCCAAAAGCGTCAATATTTTGTGTGGCCACTATTCTTTTCCAGCACTGCCTTAACCCTCTTGGGCATGGAGTTCCCCAGAGCTTCACAAATTGCCACTGGAGTCCTCTTCCACCCCCCATGAAGACATCAAAGAACTGGTGGATGTTAGAGGCCTTGCGCTCCTCCACCTTTCATTTGAGAATGCCCCACATATGCTCAATAGGGTTTAGGTCTGGAGACATGCTTGGCCAGTCCATCACCTTTACCCTCAGCTTCTTTAACAAGGCAATGGTCGTCTTGGAGGTGTGTTTGGGGTCCTTATCATGTTGGAATACTGCCCTGGGGCCCAGTCTCCAAAGGGAGGGCATCATGCTCTGCTTTAGTATGTCACAGTACATGTTGGCATTCATGGTTCCCTCAATGAACTGTAGCTCCCAAGTGCCAGCAGCACTCATGCAGCCCCAGACCATGACACTCCCACAATCATGCTTGTCTGTAGGCAAGACACATTTGTCTTTGTACTCCTCACCTGGTTGCTGCCACACACGCTTGACACCATCTGAACCAAATATGTTTATCTTGGTCTCATCAGACCACAGAACATGGTTCCAGTAATCCATGTTCTTAGTCTAATTGTCTTTAGCAAACTGTTTGCAGGCTTTCTTGTGCATCATCTTTAGAAGAGGCTTCCTTCTTGGACGACAACCATGCAGACCAATTTGATGCAGTGTGCAGCATATGATCTGAGCACTGACAGGCTGACCCCCCACCCTTTCAACCTCTGCAGCAATGCTGGCAGCACTCATACGTCTATTTCCCAAAGACAACCTCTGGATATGATGCTAAGCACGTGCACTCAGCTTCTTTGGACGACCATGGCGAGGCCTGTTCTGAGTGGAATCTGTCCTGTTAACCACTTAAGCCCCGGAAGATTTTACCCCCTTCCTGACCAGGGTTTTTTTTGCGATTTTTATACTGCGTGACTTTAACGGACAATTGCGCAGTCGTGCGACGCTGTACCTAAACGAATTTGACGTCCTTTTTTTCCCACAAACAGAGCTTTCTTTTGGTGGTATTTGATCACCTTTGCGATTTTTTGATCATGCGCTATAAACAAAAAAAGAGCGTAATTTTTGCAAAAATAACAATATTTTTCACTTTTTTTTACATGAAATTCCCCTAAAAAAAATGTAAAAATCAAAATTTTTTAACATTTTCAGCCAAATTGTTTTATGCTACAAATGTTTGGTAAAACAAATCGCAAAAAGCGTATTTTGATTGGTTTGCGCAAAAGTTATCGCGTTTACTAATAAAGGGAAAGATTTTTGTCATTTTTGGTGTTTTTTTTTAACGAGTAATGGCGGCGATCTGCGATTTTTTTGCGGTACTGCGACATTGCGGCGGACAGATCGGACCCTTGACTGACATTTTTTACACTTTTGGGGGTACCAGTGACATTACTGCAGTAATCAGTGCTATACATATGCACTGTTACTGTAAAAATGACACTGGCAGGGAAGGGGTTAACTGTATTGGACAGGGAGGGGTTAAGTGTGTCCTAGGGGCATGATTCTAACTGTAGTGGGACATGGCTACTAGTGTAAAAACAGAGATCAACGGTTCTACATAGTAGAACCGTCTGATCTCCATTTTTACACAGGGGAGAATGACAGGCGGCTTGTTTACATAAGCCACTCTGCCTTTCTCCCGCTGTACCGACGATCGTAGTGTGACCCGATGTACGCCGGTCACACGCCCGCACTCCTCCCTGAACGAGCCGAGGCGGGCGCGCGCCCCAGCGGGCGCGCGCTCGCCCGCTATTGGCTCAAATCCCAGTGACAGGCGAGCGACGTAGATCTACGTCACTCTGCCTGGCCGGGGCTGACTGCCGCAGTAAATATACTGTGCGCAGTCGGCAACCGGTTAAAAAACCGCTGTGTGGTCTTGGCCACCATGCTCCAGCTCAGTTCCAGGGTCTTGGCAATCTTCTTATAGCCTAGGCCATCTTAATGTAGAGCAACAATTCTTTTTTTCAGATCCTCAGAGAGTTCTTTGCCATGAGGTGCTATGTTGAACTTCCAGTGACCAGCATGAGAAAGTGAGAGTGATAACACCAAATTTATCACACCTGCTCCCCATTCACACCTGAGACCTTGTAACACTAACGAGTCACATGAGACTGGGGAGGGAAAATGGCTAATTGGGCCCAATTTGGACATTTTCACTTAGGGGTGTACTCACTTTTGTTGCCAGTTTAGATATTAACCACTTGCCGACGGACGCACGACTATATTCTGCGGCAGTAAGCCCCCTACAGGCAAAGTGACGTAGGAGTTCGTTGCTCTCCCACGAGCCTGTAGGGGGCGAGCGCGCAACTCCGCCGGCGTGCTCCCGCCTCCACGCTCCTGCTCGTTCCCCTGTCTAGCCTGCGCGGCTCCGATGTCCACCAGCCACTCTCGATCTCCCTCAGGAGTGGGAGAAAGACAGACGGCTGATGTAAACACAGCCATCTGTCATTCTCCCTGAAGTAATGACAGAGACTATGTGATCCTGCTATGTAGGATCGTATGTCTCTGTGATTACTTCACTAGCCACTCCCCCTAACAGTTAGGGACACACTTAAACCCTTGATCACCAATAAAGTTAACCCCTTCCCTGCCATTGTCATTTTTACAGTAACAGTGCATATGTATAGCACGGATTACTGTAGTAATGTCACTGGTACCCCCAAAAGTGTCAAAAATGTCAGTCAGGGGTCCGATCTGTCCACCTCAATGTCGCAGTCCTGCAAAAAAAAATTGCAGATCGCCGCCATTACTAGTTAAAAAAAAACAATAAAAATGACATAAATCTTTCCCGTAGTTAGTAAACGCAATAACTTTTGCGCAAACCAATCAAAATACACTTATTGCAATTTTTTTTCCCAAAAAATGTAGCAGAAAACAAATTGGCCTAAAATGTAAAAAAATTTTGATTTTTAGATTTTCTTTTTTGAGAATTTAGTATAAAAAAATGTGAAAAATATTGTTATTTTTTCAAAATAGTCGCTCTTTTTTTGTTTATAGCGCAAAAAATAAAAACCGCACAGGTGATCAAATACCACCAAAAGAAAGCTCTGTTTGTGGGGAAAAAAAAGACATCAATTTCATTTGGGTACAGTGTCGCACGACCGCGCAATTGTCCGTTAAAGTCACGCAGTGCCGCAAAATAGGGCCTGGTCATTGAGCAGCCAAATCCTCCGGGGCTTAAGTGGTTAATGGCTGTGTGTTGAGTTATTTTGAGGGGACAGAAATTTTACACTGTTATACAAGCTGTACACTCACTACTTTACATTGTAGCAAAGTGTCATTTCTTCAGTGTTGTCACATGAAAAGCTATAATAAAATATTTACAAAAATGGGAGAGATGTACTCAATTTTGTGAGATACTATATATCATTTAAACTGACTATATTTTATTTTAGCAATTGCTGCATTATTACTACCAGAGTTATTATTACCATTGTTGTTGTTGTTCAGTCGTTTATTTATATCCGAGTCTTCGTGACCTCATGAACCATAGCGCGCCAGGCTTTTCTGTCCTCCACTGCCTCCCGGAGCTTGGTTAATTTCATGTTCATTGTTTCGATGGTGCTATCTATCCATCTTGTTTTCTGTGGTCCTCTTCTCCTTTTTCCCTCCATGTTTCCCTACATCAGAGTCGTTTCCAATGAGTCCTCTCTTCTCATTAGGTGGCCAAAGTATTCAAGTTTCAGCTTCATGATCTGTCCTTCCAGTGAATCTTCAGCGTTAATTTCCTTCAGGATTGACTGGTTTGATCTTCTTTCTGTCCAAGGGACTTTCAAGAGTCTTTTCCAACAGCATAGTTCTAAAGCATCAATTCTTCTGCGTTCAGCTTTCCTTTTGGTCCATCTTTCACAGCCATAAGTTACTACTGGATATACAGTGCCTTGTGAAAGTATTCGGCCCCCTTGAACTTTTCGACCTTTTGGCACATTTCAGGCTTCAAACATAAAGATATAAAACTGTAATTTTTTTGTGATGAATCAACAACAAGTGGGACACAATCATGAAGTGGAACGAAATTTATTGGATATTTCAAACTTTTTTAACAAATAAAAAACTGAAAAATTGGGGGTGCAAAATTATTCAGCCTCCTTAAGTTAATACTTTGTAGCGCCACCTTTTGCTGCGATTACAGCTGTAAGTCGCTTGGGGTATGTCTCTATCAGTTTTGCACATCGAGAGACTGACATTTTTGCCCATTCCTCCTTGCAAAACAGCTTGAGCTCAGTGAGGTTGGATGGAGAGCATTTGTGAACAGCAGTTTTCAGTTCTTTCCACAGATTCTTGATTGGATTCAGGTCTGGACTTTGACTTGGCCATTCTAACACCTGGATATGTTTATTTGTGAACCATTCCATTGTAGATTTTGCTTCATGTTTTAGATCATTGTCTTGTTGGAAGACAAATCTCCGTCCCAGTCTCAGGTCTTTTGCAGACTCCATCAGGTTTTCTTCCAGAATGGTCCGGTATTTGGCTCCATCCATCTTCCCATCAATTTTAACCAAGAAAAGTAGGCCCAAAGCATGATGCTGCCACCACCGTGTTTGACAGTGGGGATGGTGTGTTCAGGGTAATGAGCTGTGTTGCTTTTACGCCAAACATAACGTTTTGCATTGTTACCAAAAAGTTTGATTTTGGTTTCATCTGACCAGAGCACCTTCTTCCACATGTTTGGTGTGTCTCCCAGGTGGCTTGTGGCAAACTTTAAACAACACTTTTTATGGATATCTTTAAGAAATGGCTTTCTTCTTGCCACTCTTTCATAAAGGCCAGATTTGTGCAGTATACGACTGATTGTTGTCCTATGGACAGAGTTTCCCACCTCAGCTGTAGATCTCTGCAGTTCATCCAGAGTGATCATGGGCCTCTTGGCTGCTTCTCTGATCAGTCTTCTCCTTGTATGAGCTGAAAGTTTAGAGGGACGGCCAGGTCTTCGTAGATTTGCAGTGGTCTGATACTCCTTCCATTTCAATATTATCGCTTGCACAGTGCTCCTTGGGATGTTTACAGCTTGGGAAATCTTTTTGTATCCAAATCCGGCTTTAAACTTCTCCACGACAGTATCTCGGACCTGCCTGGTGTGTTCCTTGTTCTTCATGATGCTCTCTGCGCTTTAAACGGACCTCTGAGACTATCACAGTGCAGGTGCATTTATACGGAGACTTGATTACACACAGGTGCATTCTATTTATCATCATTAGTCATTTAGGTCAACATTGGTTCATTCAGAGATCTTCACTGAACTTCTGGAGAGAGTTTGCTGCACTGAAAGTAAAGGGGCTGAATAATTTTGCACGCCCAATTTTTCAGTTTTTTATTTGTTAACAAAGTTTGAAATATCCAATAAATTTCGTTCCACTTCATGATTGTATCCCACTTGTTGTTGATTCTTCACAAAAAATTACAGTTTTATATTAGATACGGATTGGGAGCTGCTCCTTTAGTGCCATAATCCTAATATTATATAACAGAGAAAAGATGGATGGTACAACATAGGTTGTCCAAACATATATTGTGACGGACTTTCAAGGCACACACTGAGTAAGCACACTCATTACTTAAAATAATTACTTTTATTAAGAAAAATGTTTTTTTTTTTTTTTGATTATAAACTTTTATTGAAAAATATATTCAATACAAATAGTATAGTAAATGTAAAATTTACATAAAGGTGTTTCATCAATAAAACATTTTAAGTAATAGGCATGTGAAAAAACATACAAGCGATAAAAAAGAAACAATAATTAAACAAAATATAAGATGTATATCCGTTCTTGATGGAAATATAGCGTTGTAAGAATGATAAAATATCCAAGAGTAGAGTGAGCAAGTTAACAGAATACGTGGGAAATCGTCAATATGTAGATTACCTCTTTGGCCTCAGTGAGAGGTGTCCAACTAACATAAACCATGGGTATGGTGTGGTGGAAAACAGAGATATCAAGTAATTGTACAGACAACATATGTTGATTGGTTAAGTTGATGTAATATTCATGTGGTTAGGGAACATTTGTATATGTACCAAGGAGTCCATTTTTGATCAAATTTGATCTTAGTGTTTGTGATGGTGTGATGGTATTGTTCCATTAGTCTTATATCTTCTATTCTACTGATGACCTGATCAAAGGGTATGAAAGTTTCTTTCCAGTGTTTGGAGAAAACCCATAACATTGCGATGCAAATGATATGTGTTAGGCATGTGAGATCTGTGGTGATTTCTGCAATATTTTTGAAAAGTAGACATTGCAGGTGCAAGAGTGGAAATTTACATCCTGTAACTCTCTCTATTAGATTGAATACTTCCTGCCAGACATTTTTAATTTTGGGGCTTATTAAGAAAATTTAAAAGACACAAAGAAAGAAAATTATTTTGGTGAACATTGACATGAATATTGTTTCCTATACATTCAAAAAATAGTATACAGGCATTGTTGACAGTTGGCATTGTTGACAGTTGTTATACAAATCTGATAAGGTCAACGCGTTTCGCATTTACGCTTCCTCAGGACCTCAGATAGTTGGGTAACCTCTTAATAAAACAAAAAACATATCATACATTACTTTTTCATACATATATATATAAATACATCCATTTACAATGTTTCATATAGATATAGGTTCATTACATATGCATGCATGTTACTGTATGGTCAAGTGGACAATAAAAGAGCGGATAAACCCACCTCCTCACACAACAGTGCATCATACTGTTCGACCGGGGGCTAAGCTCGATGGGAGGGGCCACCTCGGACCATAACCACCTGAGTTGGTAAATTATCAAAATGACATTATATGAAATTCTTTTTTAGAGTTAATTCTAACATCTATTGTATGTGATATTGTGTAACAATTCATGATTACCTTTTAGAGAATATTGATGGATATGGGAAAAGGCAGGACGGCTGGGTAGAGGATGGTATGTAGGTCAGTTGGGCTTGTTACACCTGAATGTGAACAGTATGTTTATATTCATATTCTAGTAAATTCTTCAATTATGATATAGTATGTTTTTCGTTTTGTCGCAGTAAAGTACATGAGTGGACATATTGAGTCCTATTCTGTAAGATAGATATATCACATCAATAGAGGGAATAAAAGAGGGGAATGAGAAAGGGAGAGGGAAATGGGGAAGAGAGAGAAGAAAAGGAAGAGAATACAGGAGAAGGGGAAGAGGGTAGAAGGGGGGAGGGGAAAAAAAAAAAAAAAAAGGGAAAAGAACCAGGGGATGAAAGAAGGGGAGGGGGAAGGGAGGAGGGGGGGGGTAGGCCAGGGAAAAGGAAGAGGGAATGAGAAGTGTGGCAGGGAAAGATACAGATATGGAAGAAACCATGGAGATGGGGTGGTAGGGAGCAGAAAGTAAGAAAAGGTGGGTATATATGTAGTTACAGATATATGATGTAATTTATATGTATCTTGTAATCTTTTTCTCTATGTATTCAGGGCAAAAGAAATATAGAAAATATTTGATATTTAGTAAGTACTTACACTTTACTTGTATTCTTATGTTTAGAGGTGTCCTAATAATGGACTATCTCAAATAGCTTGTTATTGAAAGAGATTTAAGCAGACCCGCATCCAGCTGGTAAACAGTGACATAATCCCTTCATGCTGAAGATAGGAGTTAGAGACATAGTATGTGATTGTTACCTATGTTAACAAATAGTACAGATTGTGCTCAAATATGCAGTATGTTTCAGCTCTCTGTGGGCAAAGAAAACGGTGTACTCACGTGTAGCTCTGTCCTAAACTCATATCCCAGCCGCCATATCTTTTTCCCTGGTGGTTTCGTGGTCTATATAGGTCCCTCACACCGGCTGCTAATCAGCACAGGTGTTTGAAGTCGGCCGCGGCGCACAGGATGTGCGTCATCGGTCTCCGCCGGAAATGATGTTCAAAGGAACACATCTCGTATCAGAAGTGGGAGGAGCCTAGCGGAAGCGCTGAGTGCTCACCAACAACCCAGAAGGGGTGGGTCATCGCCGCCCTGTCGCCACCAGATAGGCCCTCCCCCACCTCGATAATGTGCTGAAGTGTACCCAGAAGAGGTATCACACACTGTTGGAATGATGGGCATCCACGCAGTCAAAGCCATAGCGGCCACACAGTACTGCATATAAAACATATATAATACGGCATATGATAACCTTTCATTTGAACAATTTAGTCATTTACATTACTATTTCTACCATGTGAAATTATAAATATTGTTTTGTTATTAATTCAAAGTATTTTTCTTTATTATACAACACTTTATATTTTATGTTAATTATCAAAAGATAAAAAAATAAAAATAAAGGAACCGCTCATCTCATGAGCGTTTGGGCAGACCAATAGTAAATCCTGGTTAGGTATTTATGCTAATATTTTGTGATGGATTGGGTTATTAACCCATTCAAAAGGATTTTCGACTCCAAAGAGTATTGAGACAATTATCCAAATATTGGATCCTGGATTCAATATCAGGATTACAACCCTAGCTCGTAGTCAGGTAGGCTAGCAATTAAAAAGAGAGAGGAAGGGTTTGTATATGCCCTGTCATGGTGTCATGGTATGGTGTCATCTTATAGGGGGGGGGGGCAGACTTGAATAGATTGTTTGGGGGGATTTGAATTTAAATTGATCTTTTGAATTATCGCCGGACATCACAGCAGCAGCCGAGTTTTATGGTCACTTAGAGGAATGGTTTAAAACTAAGGGCCTCATTGAGGCCTGGGCTTGTGGTTGCCCTCAGGATATAGATCCATCTGGCCTCTCGTTGAAGTATAATTTTGTCAAATTCACCACCTCTAGGATCTTCTAGGATCCGTTCGAGGGCGGCGAATTTGACCACTCTGGTGTTGTTTTTGTGGTAGACACCAAGATGTCTTCCAATGGGTGTAGAGAGGAGGTTGTTTTTTCCGTAACCTATGTGTTCTTTTATGCGGCGCCAAAACTGTCTCTTGGTCTTTCCTATATAATAGGCACCGCATTCACAATACATGATGTACACGATGCCTATAGTTTGGCAATCTACATAGTGTTTTATCGCATGTAATTGGTTGTTAGGCAGATAGAAGGATTGGTTTTCATATATCCATTCACAGAAGTCACAGCTTCCACATTGCCAAGTGCCTGTTATGTTTTCTTCCTCTGTAAGGCTCCATGTACAGGGGACGTTGTTAAAAGTCCCTTTGAATGCTGGAATTTTTAGGACGTTTGAAACGTCTGTTCAGTCGCGTTTGTACCCGCGTTTAGCGGGCGTTTAGCAGCGTTTGCGTTTAGAAGCGTTCCTAGAGGTCATAAAAATTATTCCCCTTTAAAATGGAAAAACGCAAACGCTAAACGCGGGTCATTGCGTTCGGACGCGTTTGTGCGTTTGAAACACCGGGAAACACACGTTCGAACGCAAATAATTGCGTTCTAAAAACAGTCCCTGAACGCAACTGCCTGCAAATGACTGTAAACGACCTGGTGTACATGGACAGATAAGATAAAATGTAGATGGGTTAAGGGGCTTCTGAAAAAAACGCCCAACTGCTCCTAAACGGCCATTTCCAGCGTCCCGTGTACATGGAGCCTAACCCTTTTATCCACAAAATGACTTTTAGTTACTCGGTCCTTAATTGATTTTGCCTTCCTATATGTCATTTCTGGATAATCTTTTAGGTACTTACTTAGGATGTTGTCATTCCTAAGCAAATACCAGTATTGTTGCAAAATGTTTCGGACTATCTGATGCTGCTTGTGATATGGGGTGATAATACGGACATTATCCTCTGTGTTCTTGGTTTTTTTGTTAAAGAGGAGTTCCTCCCTAGTTTTTTGGCATGCTCTGTTGAAAGCCTTACGTAATGTAGTGGTTGTATAGCCTCTTGCTAACAATCTATTACGTAGATTGCTAGCCTCCATTCGAAATTGTTCCTCATTTGAACAAATACGTCGCAATCGTAGATATTGGGAGTATGGTATACTACTCACTAGTTGTTTTGGATGGAAGCTCTGTGCATGTAACACAGTGTTACCTGCCGTTGGCTTACGGTATAACGTTGTCTCAATTTTCCCGGTGTTTGTAATAGATATTGTTATATCTAAGAAGGGTATAGATGTATTGTTTTTTTGATGAGTAAATTTGAGGTTGTATTGATTTGTATTTAGAGCATTGAGAAATCTCCGCCGGTCCTCCTCCGGCCCCGTCCACAACATAAACACATCTCCTGTATTCTCTTCCTTTTCTTCTCTCTCTTCCCCATTTCCCTCTCCCTTTCTCATTTCCCTCTTTTATTCCCTCTATTGATGTGATATATCTATCTTACAGAATAGGACTCAATATGTCCACTCATGTACTTTACTGCGACAAAACGAAAAACATACTATATCATAATTGAAGAATTTACTAGAATATGAATATAAACATACTGTATCATTGTATCACTGTGCTTGATTGGCCAGTAAACTCGCCTGGCCTAAACCCCATAGAGAATCATTGGGGTATTGTCACGAGGAAGATGAGGGACACCAGACCCAACAATACAGATGTGCTGAAAGCCACTATCAAAGAAACCTGGGCTTCTATAACACCTCAGCAGTGCCAAAGTCTGTAAGCCATAACCATCAAAATTAAAAGAAAGAAATGCTTGACATATATCACTCTGTGTGTAACGCATCTATATAAAATATATGAGTTTAGATTTTCAAATTGAATTACTGAAATAAATTAACTTTTTTATGATATTGTAATTTAATGTGATGCACCTGTATGTGTCCCAAAAGTTCACAGCTCAAATGACACGGAAGGGGTGATCATACAGACATGAAACATTATCACTGCACCAAACCACTCTTCTAGATGCTCCGCACTCCTTGCAAACAGCTGGCACCTGCCGTAGTCGAGTTGAAAATGGAGAAAGTGGAAAAAGAGGGCTCAGAGTGTTCTGTATACTTACCTATTCTGAAGCCGCTCTGGTCTGGTCACATGATCTTTCCAGCAGGAGCTTCTGTGTAGAGAAGAGATCGCCAACAACAGCTACAAATGCTTGGAAGAGGACATCACCAATAGGCTTAAAGAGGTTGTAAACCGAAAAAAAAAATGTTTTTCTGCTTTCCATCCTGAAAAAGAAAGACATAATGAGCTAGTATGCACCATTATTAGGTAAGCATTATTATAGGCTTACCTATAGGTAAAAGTGTCATAGGAGGGTTTACTTCCTCTTTAATATGGGCAACCCTTGTGGTCTGTCCCTCCTCTACATTGTAGGCAGATCATTGGATGCGGCTGCAGGGTAGCCTCTTGCCTACTGACCACGGGTCCTGGCTTTTAGGGGGATCATATTTAGAAGCATGGATTACAATTTAAGCAAGAGCCTGTAGTCAATTTAAGTTACTAAAAGAAAATACATTTTAGATTTCCAAAAGAAATGAATATGAATATATATTAACAAGAAAAGAGGTTTAACCTCCACTTATGGAAAGACTTCTTCACTGTGGAAGGCTGTGAAAATGTGGAAAATACTCCCTCGGGAACTAGCTCTGGATGCATTCTTTTAAGGCACAGAATATAGCTCTCTATAAACATTTATAAGAAATACCAACCAGACATTGTTGATCCAAGGAATAGCTGATTGCCTAAGAGCAGTGCTTCTCAGCCTCAGTCCCCCAACAGGCCATTTTTTGGGAACTTGCTGTCATAAATGCCAAGTCATTGATACTGATTTAAAGCAGTGGTTCCCAACTCAGGACCTGATCAGAATTTGCATAATGTATGGTCAGCTTTAGTGTAAGTGTTAGCATTAGGGTTAGTGTCAGTTTTGGTAATAGTGGGGGAGATTTACTAAAACTGGTGCACACAGAATCTGGTGCAGATGTGCAAAGGAAGCTTCAGCTTGTTTAATTAAGCATTGACAATAAAACCTAGAAGCTAATTGGTTATTTTGCACAGCTGCACCAGATTCTGTGTGCACTAGTTTTAGTAAATCCTCCACAGTCTGTTTTAGGTAGAAAAAAGGCATAATTCACCTGGAGTGCCTCAATATTATGCATATTTTCCCTATGACATAGACCGTATTAACCACTTGTCGACCGTCAGCAGTACATATACTGCGGCAAATCGGCTCTATTGCACGAAATGACATACCTGTATGTCGTTTCGTGCAATAGCCAACGGGGGTGCACACGCGCTTATTTGTCAGAGGGGGAGACAATCAGTGGGTCCGGCAGACGCGATGTTCACTGGCCACTTGCCATCGCTCCCCAGAGAGACAGAACGGCGGTCTGCCTATGTAATCTATGCAGATTGCTGTTCTGTCAGAGATGAACACAGTGATCCTGTGTTCCTGCTATTTAGGAACACAGATCTCTGTGTTCATCTAGGGAGTCCACCCTCACATAGTTAGAAAGTAGGGATGCACCGAAATGAAATTCTTGGCCGAAGCCGAATAATAATGAAATGCTTGGCCGAAGGCCGAATACCGAACGCGGTGTTTCGCATTTTTTAACATAAAATATGCCCATTAGCGTGCCCCTTGACATAAAATATGCCCATCAGAGTGCCCCTTAACATAAAATATGCTCATCAGAGTGCCCCTTAACATAAAATATGCTCATCAGCATGTCCCTTAGCATAAAATAAGGGGCACGCTGATGGACACATTTTATGTTAGGGGGCACTCTGATGGGCACATTTTATGTAAGGGGGCACGCTGATGGGCACATTTTATGTTAGGGGGCACGCTGATGGGCACATTTTATGTTAGGGGGCACTCTGATGGGCAAAACATTTAAATCAGCGTTGCTCTTAACATAAAATATGCCCATTAGCGTGTCCCTTAACATAAAATATGCTCATCAGAGTGCCCCTTAACATAAAATATGCTCATCAGCATGTCCCTTAGCATAAAATAAGGGGCACGCTGATGGGCACATTTTATGTTAGGGGGCACTCTGATGGGCACATTTTATTTCAGGGGGCACGCTGATGGGCACATTTTATGTTAGGGGGCACTCTGATGGGCAAAACAAAACATTTAAATCAGCATTGCTCTTAACATAAAATATGCCCATTAGCGTGCCCCTTAAAATGAAATATGCCCATCAGAGTGCCCCTTAACATAAAATATGCTCATCAGCATGTCCCTTAGCATAAAATAAGGGGCACGCTGATGGCCACATTTTATGTCAAGGGGCACTTTATAGGGCACTGTAATATAATTAGCATGGCAAGTGGCAACAACATATGGCAGTCTGCACACTAATGCTTGTGCAGCTGCCAGCTACCGTATTCTTCTCCCCCAAATGTGCTCAGCTCCACATCACATACCTCAACTGCAGCCAGAGCCAAAAGCCGCGTACAGGGGGGCGGGGCGTGGACCTAGTGTGAAGGAGCCGCCAGTCAGGAGCAGGGGGCGGGACGCACGCGTGACGTCACACCCCCTACTCGCGGCCGGACAGGACACCGGCGGCGTGTGAGAAGGGAGCCGCGAGCCGCAATGAGGAAGGTGAGCGGTCAGGGCGGAAGCTACAGAGGATCATTGCATACATTATCAGAGGGTTACTTACTGCAGAGGACATTTTTTACATAGATCATAATAGAGGACCGCGAGCCGCAATGAGGAAGGTGAGACATTGTTCGGCTCAAAATTATTCGGCCTTTTGATTTATTTGGCCGAACACCGAAAGTGCCATTTTCTCTATTTTCGGCCGAATAATGTTCGGCCACCGAATATTCGGTGCATCCCTATTAGAAAGCATCCCCTAGAGACACACTTAACCCTTTGATCGCTTCTGGTGTTAACCCCTTCCCTGCCAGTGTCATTAGTACAGTAACAGTGCATATTTCTACCTCTGATTACTATACTAATGTCACTTGTTCCCCCAAAAGTGTCAAAAGTGTCAGGTGTCCGATCTATCCACAGCAATGTTGCAGTCCCGCTACAAATCGCTGATCGCCGCCATTACTACAAAAAAATAAATAAATAAATAAAAATGCCATAAGCCCCCGTTCACACTGGGGCGACCTGTGAGGCGACCTGGTCGCCTCACAGGCCGCCGCAGGTCGCCTCCCATAGGGAAGCTGCGGACCCGTTCTGATAGGAGCGACACAAGTCGCTCCAACTCAGAAAAAGGGTCCGGAGCTTCTTTGGGGCGACCAGGAGGCGACCGCCATAGACTTCAATGTTACTAAGTCCGTGGCGGCCGCTCCGAGGTCGCTGCGCGCTGCTCGCACCGCGACCTCGGAGGTCGCGGTGCGAAGTAGCGTCGCCCCAGTGTGAATGGGGGCTCAATCTATTCAATATATGCTTACTGGGATTTTTGTTACCAAAAGGTATAGCAGGATACATATTCGCCTAAATTGATGAAGAAATTCGATTTTTTACACTTTTTTATTGGATATGTTTTATAGTAGAACTTAAAAAATTATGTTTTTTTTTTATTTTCAAAATTGTTGGTCTTTTTTTGTTTCTAGCGCAAAAAATAAAAACCCCAGAGGTGATCAAATACTACTTAAAGAAATCTCTATTTGTGGGGGGAAAAGGACATTTTTATTTAGGTACAGCGTCTCACAACCATGCAGTTGTCAGTTAAATTAACACAGTGTCGTATCGCAAAAAATGGCCTGGTCATTAAGGGGGTAAACGCTTCCGGTCCAGAAGTGGTTAATAAAGTCTCTTCTTTACTCTATCCAATTAAAAAAAAAAAAAGCATAAAAAAAAGCATCTGAAACTGGGTTTCAAACAAACATGTTTCAGTTACATAATAACAGAAACAGCACAGATGCATTATATAACAGTGCCAAGTACGTAGCATTCCTGCCTTGCAGTGCTGGTGTATTGAGTTCAGTTCCATCAGATTACTGTCTGTATGGAGTTTATTTATTCTCCTAATGATTGTAAAGGCTCCCACCAGATGCTACGGTTTCCTTCCATAATCCCAAAATTTTCAGGTAAATGAACTGGTTTCTTATCTGTCACTACAATGTGTAGTTGTGCTTTTATGATCGTGGCAGGCATGTTAGATTGTAATCTCTTCTGGGATAGGGACTGCTGTAAATAGTTCTATAAGGTGTTGTGTACTTTGCCCTGTGTATATGGGGAAAAATGATAAATGACATACATTCATTTTTCTGCAGTTATCGAACATAATATTGACTACGAACAGCCAAACACAAAAAAGTAAAGATTATTTTTCTAACTGGAAAATATTTTTCTAACTGGAGAAAATCCAGATGCCCAAAATGAGTTGTTGTAGTTGTAAGGTCTGGCTCTAGTTAGACATATTTTGCTGCCAGTAATGTTTCTGCACTAAGTGGGCCTATTAAGTCAGCTTGTCATATAATCAAGGTTGACAATGTCAATCTTAGGCCCAATGAAATTCTATAAGATATTTATTATGTTTTTGTTGCTAAAAAACATTATTATAGGGGAAGTATAGTGTATTATCAGTGAGCACAAACACTGAGTTGTTATTGCATTTTTTACCTTGACATACAGTATTTTTTTTAAATGCTTAATTTTTTCATGAAAATAAAAAAGAAATTGTAAATGCTCAACACAAAACAAATGATCCAACAAAGAGCAGCTGGCACTAAACAGGTGACCACCCTATTAGACAATAAATCAAAAAAGAAAGTGCAGCACTAAAAAACAAATGTTATACCTCATAAAAATTACTGGTAAAATCATGTGTGTCAAGATGCTAGAAATGTGTATAATACCCAATTGCAAAGGGATATTAATAATAAATAAATGTTTCTCAAATAAGACATCAAAATTTCGGCCGCCGAATATTCGGTGCATCCCTAAAAACCGAGCTTATAATTTTTCCTCCACCGCATGCCCCTTCCCCTGATTTCTCCATCAATATCAATGGCATTACCATCAGCCCATCCCCACATGCCAAGGTCTTAGGTGTTGTCCTGGACTCTGAACTCTCCTTCAAACCCCACATCCAATCGCTGTCCAAATCTTGCCGCCTCAGCCTCCGCAACATCTCCAAAATACGCCCCTTTCTAACCAAAGACACAACAAAACTCCTAGTTCACTCCCTGGTCATCTCGCGCCTTGACTACTGCAATTCCCTTCTCGTTGGCTTACCTCTACACAGGCTATCCCCCCTTCAATCCATCATGAATGCTGCCGCCAGACTCATCCACCTCACCAATCGCTCAGTGTCCGCCGCTCCTCTCTGTCAAGCCCTCCACTGGCTTCCGCTCACCCAACGAATTAATTTCAAAATACTTACAACATCTTACAAAGCAATCCACAGCCTAGCCCCCAGCTACATCACCAGCCTCATCTCAAAATACCAACCTAATCGCTCTCTTCGTTCTTCTCAAAACCTCCTGCTCTCTAGCTCACTCATCACCTCCTCCCATGCTCGCCTCCAGGACTTTTCCAGAGCCTCTCCAATCCTATGGAACTCCTTACCCTTATCTGTCCGATTATCCCCCACTCTATTAGCTTTTAGGCGATCTCTGAAAACCCTCCTCTTCAGAGAAGCCTATCCTACCAACCCCTAACAAATGTACCTCCTTTTTCTCCATCAACCCATCCCCCACAGTTATTGCCTTTTGTTTCACTTGACCCTCCCTTCTAGATTGTAAGCTCTAATAAGCAGGGCCCTCTAGTTCCTCCTGTTTTGAACTGTATTGTAACTGTATTGTCTTCCTTCACATTGTAAAGCGCTGCGCAAACTGTTGGCGCTATATAAATCCTGTATAATAATAATAATAAAGACAGCTGCTTAAGCCAATATCTGGTGGTTATGAAGTAGATGCCACAAGAAGGTTTTTACCAGAAGCAACTATCTGCAAGTAATGGAATACACACTTTTAAACCTTAATGTAAGGAGATTTTGAAAATTAAATTCGGGGACACCATATTGACCACATCCACTTTTAACCATGTCCACAAAACAACACCGGAAAAAATTGTGACAGATTTCTGGAAGAAGTAGCTGACATTTAAGGTATAAAGATAAGCTAGGCTAAATAGTAGTAACAGTAGGTGGGGTTTAAAGAGGTATGGCTAAAGTGACACTAAATAATATCCTTGTTTTCCAAAAAAAAAAACTATACATATCCACTACTTAATGCCCTGTAATCTTTTTTCATGAAATCATTTCTTACTGTGTTTTTTTGCCTCCTTGCATTGTCCTCTGAGATCCTGAAATTCTCAATTTTCCTCTTTCTTCAATTTAGAACAAGTAGTGTACATTAGTTGCATTCACGTGCACTGCTCAATGCACACTACAATTCCCATAGTCCACAATCTAGAGTTCATCCCGGGAGCAAGGAAGCACACGTTTGTACATACAGTGAGATCACAAAGAACAAACCTAGGTCCCCTCTAACAGAAAGCCAGATCACAGCAGCAAAGAAAAAGAGTTTGGGGATTTGGTGGAGGCTGAGAGCAATAGAAGGTACTTATTGAGTTAAGAAAAAATACCTGACTAATATTGTTTTTAAATCCAAGTTTGTTTTCAATTTAAAAATATATCTGCTGCTATGGATCAAAAGAGTGTAAAGCATAGAGTGCAAGAGTCAGGAGTAGGTAACAGAATGAAGGGGTCAGGATTAGGCAACACACAGTGTGCTGGGGTAAGGAGTAAGTAATGCACAAAGTGCAGTGTTCAGGAGTAAGTACCGCACAGAGTTTAGGGGTTACTATTACGTAGCGCATAGGGTTCAGGAATCAGGATTGGGTAATGTACAGAGTTCAGGAGTCAGGTTTAGGTAATGCACAGAGTTCAGGAGTCAGGATTGGGCAATGCACAGAGTTCAGGAGTCAGAATTGGGTAATGCACAGAGTTCAGGAATCAGGATTAGGTAATGCACAGAGTTCCATAGTCAGGACTAAGTAATGCACGGAGTTTAGGAGTCAGGTTTAGGTAATGCACAGAGTTCAGGAGTCCGGATTAGGCAATGCACAGAGTTCAGGAGTCAGGATTGGGTAATGCCCAGAGTTCAGGATTAGGTAATGCACAGAGGACATGCTGCTATGGCTAACAGAGGGTGAAATCATGAAAAGGCTTGATAACATTAACACAAATAAATCACCAGGACCGGATGGCGTGCATCCGAGAGTACTCAAAGAACTCAGTAAGGTTATATCTAGACCGTTCCTGATCTTTGCAGATAGTATTTTGACAGGAACTGTACCAGGTGACTGGAGGAAAGCTAACGTGATACCAATATTCAAAAAAGGGCAGAGGCATATCCCAGGCAATTATAGGCTGGTCAGCCTGATGTCAATAGTATGTAAATTACTGGAAGGGGTGATAAGGGACTATATCCAAGAATTTGCTAAAGTCAACAGTATCATCAGTAGTAATCAGCAAAGGTTTTCAAAAGGACGTTCTTGTCAGACCAATCTGTTAACATTCTACGAGGAGGTGAGCTGTGAGCTACATAGGGGGAGACCTGTGGATGTGGTGTATCTGGATCTTGCTAAGGCATTCGATACAGTCCCCCACAGACAATTAATTTACAAAATAAGGTCTGCAGGCTTAGACCAGAAGGTTTGCTTTTGGATAGAAAACTGGTTAAAGGGGCGTATCCAAAGGGTGGTAATAAATAACGCGTACTCAGACTGGTCTGGAGTGATAAGTGGGGTGTCCCAAGGCTCAGTCCTGGGACCAATTTTGTTCAATTTATTCATAAATGGCATTGAGGACGGGATCACTAGCTCAATCTCAGTTTTTGCAGATGACATAAAATTAAGCATGGCAATAACTTCTCATCATGATGCAGAAATCTTTCAGAATGACCTGAACAAAACAACAGAGTGGGCAACTACATGGCAAATGAGGTTTAAGTGTAAGGTATTGCACCTGGGGACTAAAAACACAAACGCAAAATACGTATTGGGGGGGGAACCTCTGGGGGAATCAAAAATGGAGAAAGATCTGGGAGTCTTAGTATATAGACTAAGCAATAGCATACAATGTCAAGCTGCAGCTGCCAAAGCCAGCAGAATATTGGCATGCATAAGGAAGGGGATATATTCCAGAGATAAATCTATAATCCTACCACCTTATAAAACTCTGGTCCGGCCACACCTGGAGTATTCTGTCCAGTTCTGGTCGTCAATCCTCAGAAAGGATGTACTGGAACTGGAACTGGAAAGAGTCCAACTATGCTGATTGGGGGATTGGGGGACCTAAATTATGAGGAGGGTTTACAAGCGCTCGATTTATTCTCCCTAGAGAAGAGACGCCAGAGAGGGGACATGATAGCGATTTACAAATACCTCAATGGTGATCTCAGTATAGAAAAAATACTATTCAGTCGCAAGGAGTGCACGAGGACACAAGGCCATTCAATGCGATTAGAGGAGAAGTGATTTAACCTCAGGCTACGCAAAGGGTTTTTTACAGTAAGGGCAATAAGATTGTGGAACTGCGGGGAGTATGGCTACTTTTAAAAGACTCTTGGACATACATCTCCAAGATCAAAACATTCAGGGGTATGGGAAATGAATACGTCCACACACACCTACACTGGTTGAACTGGTTGACTATTGTCTTTATTCAACCTCAACTACTATGTAACTATGTAACAGAGTTCAGGAGTCAGAATTAGGTAAAACACAGAGTTCAGGAATCAGGATTAGGTAAAACACAGAGTTCAGGAGTCAGGATTAGGTAGTGGCCAGAGTTCAGCGGTCAGGATTATTTAGCTCCACTGCACAAAGATAATACAGTAATGCATCCTAGATAGAAGCCCTATGACTACATTAATTACAGGTGTCTAAATCCAAACAAGACAAGAGTTGGGCCAATTTCCCAACCTGGGCTCAAATAAGGCAAAACAATTAAAATACAGTACACTTGCCAAATATTGAAAGGATTTTAGAATCCATAACTAAGGTTCCCAAAGGATGTCCTCCACTGATTTAGGCTCCTTACACATGGAGCGTCTTGCCACTGGGAATAAAGTGGAATTCCTGATTAACAATAACTATGTTTAAAAAAGCCTCCTCATCCCTCCTGCTACCTATGCTAAATAATCTCTGTAAAAAAATGTGTATACCTACCCATTTTAGCCCGCTCCAGTCAAGTCACATGATCCCCTGTATGAGTGAGCAACGGCTGCAGGGGAGAGGAGAGAGTACTCTACAACGGCTGGGAAATCCGGGAGTGGTAATGTCACCTATAGGCTCCCATCCGCTCTCCTTGAGTGAAACGGGGGAACCGAATCATGTGACCGGACCAAAGCAGACTGTAAATAGTATAAGTGTACACATTACATTATACACAATATTTTACCCAGGTTAGCCAGCATAAGTAGCAGGAGCAGGAGGGACATTAGTGTTAGGCAGGAATTCTATCATAAGTGAATTTTAAACAATTTAAACTTTTTAGGGTTAGTAATTTGTAAAGTCATCATATTGCCGGTCTGGTACATCTGCTTTGTTAACCACTTCAGCTCCGGAAGGTTTTACCCCCTTAATGACCAGGCCATTTTTTGCAAATCATCACTGCATTACTTTAACGAAAAAATTGCGCGGTCATGCGATGCTACACCCAAATACAATTGATGCCCTTTTTTTCCCACAAATAGAGCTTTCTTTTGGTGGTATTTGATCACCTCTGCGTTTTTTAGATTTTGCGCTATAAACAAAAAAAGAGCGACAATTTTGAAAAAAACGCCATATTTTTTACTTTCTGCTATAAAACATTCCCAATAAAAAATTTTTTCAAAAATCTTAATTTTTTTATCAGTTTAGGCCAATTTGTATTCTGCTACATATTTTTGGTAAAAAAAATTCCCAAAAAGCCTATTTTAGTGGGGTTGCGCAAAAGTTATAGCGTTTACAAACTCCGGGATAGATTTTTGGAATTGCTATTTATTTTTTTGTTTTTATTAGTAATAGCGGCGATCAGCGTTTTTTAGCGGGACTGCGACATTGCGGCGGACAGATCGGGCCCCTGACATTTTTGACACTTTTTGGGGACCAGTTACAGTAATCAGTGCTAAATATTATGCACTGTTACTGTATAACTGGCAGGGAAGGGGTTAACACTGGGGGTGATCAAAGGGGTTAATGTGTGCCTAAAAATGATGCAGCAGGCTAGTCCATTTTGCTGAAATTTTATTGCAGCAACTCAGAATGGTACTCAGTAGTTTGTATGGCCCCCACGTGCTTGTATGCATGCCTGGCAACATCCGGGCATACTCCTAATGAGACAGTGGATGGTGTCCTGGGTTATTTCCTCCCAGATCTGGACCAGGGCATCACTGAGCTCCTGAACAGACTAAGGTGCAACCTGGTGGCGTCGGATGCACCGAAACATAATGTCCCAGAGGTGTTCTATTGTATTTAGGTCAGACGAGTGTGGGTTACTATTCATTGGTATCAATTTCTTCATCCTCCAGGAACTGGCTGCATACTCTTGCCACATGAAACTGGGCATTGTCCTGCACCAGGATGAACCTAGAGCTCACTGCACCAGCATAGGTTCTGACAATGGGTCCAAGGATTTCATCCAGACACCTAATGGCAGTCAGGGTGCCATTGTCTAGCCTGTGGCGGTCTGTGTGTCCCTCCATGGAAATGCCTCCCCAGACCATCACTGACCCCCCACCAAACTGGTCATGCTGATCGATGTTACAGGTAGCATAACCTTCACCACAGCTTCTCCAGACCCTTTCACGTCTGTCACATGTGCTCAGGATGAACCTGCTCTCATCTGTGAAAAGCACAGGATGCCAGTGGCGGACCTGCCAAATCTGCTGTTCAATGGCAAATGGCAATTAAGCTCCATGGTGCCTGGCAGTAAGCCCAGGGCCCGCTAGAAGATGTCGGGCCCTCAAGCCACCCTCATAAAGTCTGTTTCTGATTGTTTGGTCAGAGACATTCACACCAGTGGCCAGCGATAACACCAAATTTAACTCACCTGCTCTCCATCCACACCCGAGGCCTTGTAACACTAACGAATCAAATGACACCGGGGAGGAAAAATGGCTAATTGGGGCCGAATTTGGTCATTTTCACTTAGGGGTGTACTCACTTTTGTTGCCAGCAGTTTAGACATTTATAGCTGTGTGTTAAGTTATTTTGAGGGGGCAGCAAATTTACACAAGCTACAAGCTATACACTCACTACTTTACATTGTAGCAGCGTCATTGTCACATAAAAAGATATAATAAAATATTTACAAAAATGTGAGGGGTGTACTCACTTTTGTCAGATACTGTGTGTGTGTGTGTGTGTGTGTGTGTGTGTGTGTATATATATATATATATATATATATATACTGTGCATTGCGAAAGTATTCGGCCCCCTTAAACTTTTCGACCTTCTACCACATTTCAAGCTTCAAACATAAAGATGTAAAACTGTAATTTTTTGTGAAGAATCAACAACAAGTTGGGCACAATCATGAAGTGGAATGAAATTTATTAGATATTTCAAACTTTTTTAACAAATAAAAAACTGAAAAATTGGGCGTGCAAAATTATTCAGCCCCCCCTTAAGTTAATACTTTGTAGCGCCACCTTTTGCTGCGATTACAGCTTTAAGTCGCTTGGGGTATGTCTCTTTCAGTTTTGCACATCGAGAGACTGAAATTTTTGCCCATTCCTCCTTGCAAAACAGCTCGAGCTCAGTGAGGTTGAATGGAGAGCGTTTGTGAACAGCAGTTTTCAGTTCTTTCCACAGATTCTCAATTGGATTCAGGTCTGGACTTTGACTTGGCCATTCTAACACCTGGATATGTTTATTTGTGAACCATTCCATTGTAGATTTTGCTTTATGTTTTGGATCATTGTCTTGTTGGAAGACAACAGTCCCAGTCCCAGTCTCAGATCTTTTGCAGACTCCATCAGGTTTTCTTCCAGAATGGTCCTGTATTTGGCTCCATCCATCTTCCCATCAATTTTAACCATCTTCCCTGTCCCTGCTGAAGAAAATCAGGCCCAAACCATGATGCTGCCACCACCATGTTTGACAGTGGGGATGGTGTGTTCAGGGTGATGAGCTGTGTTGCTTTTACGCCAAACATAACGTTTTGCATTGTTGCCAAAAAGTTCGATTTTGGTTTCATCTGACCAGAGCACCTTCTTCCACATGTTTGGTGTGTCTCCCAGGTGGCTTGTGGCAAACTTTAAACTACACTTTTTATGGATATCTTTAAGAAATGGCTTTCTTCTTGCCACTCTTCCATAAAGGCCAGATTTGTGCAGTATACGACTGATTTTTGTCCTATGGACAGAGTCTCCCACCTCAGCTGTAGATCTCTGCAGTTCATCCAGAGTGATCATGGGCCTCTTGGCTGCATCTCTGATCAGTCTTCTCCTTGTATGAGCTGAAAGTTTAGAGGGACGGCCAGGTCTTCGTAGATTTGCAGTGGTCTGATACTCCTTCCATTTCAATATTATCGCTTGCACAGTGCTCCTTGAGATGTTTAAAGCTTGGGAAATCTTTTTGTATCCAAATCCGGCTTTAAACTTCTCCACAACAGTATCTTGGACCTGCCTGGTGTGTTCCTTGTTCTTCATGATGCTCTCTGCGCTTTAAACGGACCTCTGAGACTATCACAGTGCAGGTGCATTTATACGGAGACTTGATTACACACAGGTGGATTCTATTTATCATTATTAGTCATTTATGTCAACATTGGATCATTCAGAGATCCTCACTGAACTTCTGGAGAGAGTTTGCTGCACTGAAAGTAAAGGGGCTGTATAATTTTGCACGCCCAATTTTTCAGTTTTTTATTTGTTAACAAAGTTTGAAATATCCAATAAATTTTGTTCTCCTTCATGATTGTGTCCCACTTGTTTTTGATTCTTCACAAAAAATTATAGTTTTATATCTTTATGTTTGAAGCCTGAAATGTGGCAAAAGGTCGAAAAGTTCAAGGGGGCTGAATACTTTCGCAATGCACTGTATTTACACACACACACACACACACACACACACTACTCAAAAAAATTAAAGGAACACTTTGAAAACACATCAGATCTCAATGGGGAAAAATATTGTGCTGGATATCTATACTGATATTGGCTGGGTAATGTGTTAGGAACGAAAGGTTTGCCACATCATTTGATGGAAATGAAAATTATCAACCTACAGAGGGCAGAATTCAAAGACACCCCAAAAAGTGAAAAAAATGATGCTGTAGGCTAGTCCATTTTGCTGAAATTTTATTGCAGCAACTCAGAATGGTACTCAGTAGTTTGTATGGCCCCCACGTGCTTGTATGCATGCCTGGCAACATCCGGGCATACTCCTAATGAGACGGTGGATGGTGTCCTGGGTTATTTCCTCCCAGATCTGGACCAGGGCATCACTGAGCTCCTGAACAGACTAAGGTGCAACCTGGTGGCGTCGGATGCACCGAAACATAATGTCCCAGAGGTGTTCTATTGGATTTAGGTCAGACGAGTGTGGGTTACTATTCATTGGTATCAATTTCTTCATCCTCCAGGAACTGGCTGCATACTCTTGCCACATGAAACTGGGCATTGTCCTGCACCAGGATGAACCCAGAGCTCACTGCACCAGCATAGGTTCTGACAATGGGTCCAAGGATTTCATCCAGACAGCTAATGGCAGTCAGGGTGCCATTGTCTAGCCTGTGGCGGTCTGTGTGTCCCTCCATGGAAATGCCTCCCCAGACCATCACTGACCCCCCACCAAACTGGTCATGCTGATCGATGTTACAGGTAGCATAACCTTCACCACGGCTTCTCCAGACCCTTTCACGTCTGTCACATGTGCTCAGGATGAACCTGCTCTCATCTGTGAAAAGCACAGGATGCCAGTGGCGGACCTGCCAAATCTGCTGTTCAATGGCAAATGGCAATTAAGCTCCATGGTGCCTGGCAGTAAGCCTAGGGCCCGCTAGAAGATGTTCGGCCCTCAAGCCACCCTCATAAAGTCTGTTTCTGATTGTTTGGTCAGAGACATTCACACCAGTGGCCAGCTGGAGGTCATTTTGTAGGGCTCTGGCTAGGGCTGGGCGATAAAACGATACTGATAGGTATCGCGATAGTCCCGTGCTCGATAGCAATAAAAGGCTTTGAACGATAAAACGAAAAGTCCGCTCCGACGGGTTTAAGCTTTAAAAATGGCACCGCCCGTCGCATACATGTCACCGCGCACGCGCCGCCGCCGCTCGGGAGAGGCCGGGAATAGCCGAAATTACACGAGCGGTGGCGGCACGTGCGCAATGACGTGTCGGCGCCGGGCGGCGCCATTTTTAAAATGAAGGCGCCTCTGGAACAGATAAGTGAAACAGCTTCACTACCTGCCATTATGCAGGGCTGCGGGCACACTACAAGGGATGCAGTGCTGCGGGCATGGTCTACCTGCACCATGCCAGTACCCTGCATTCTCCTGCACCATGCCAGTACCCTGCATTCTCCTGCACCATGCCAGTGCCCTGCATTCTCCTGCACCATGCCAGTGCCCTGCATTCTCCTGCACCATGCCAGTACCCTGCATTCTCCTGCATCATGCCAGTACCCTGCATTCTCCTGCACCATGCCAGTCACCCTGCATTCTCCTGTACCATGCCCGCCGCCCTGCATTCTCACCCTAGGGTCCTTATTTTAAATGGGTAATAAAAAATATCAATAATTATCGATATCGACCGATATGAAACACTGATATCGTGATACAGTTTTCAACCATATCGCCCAGCCATAGCTCTGGCACTGCTCACTCTGTTCTACCTTGTAAAAAGGAGCAGATACTGGTCCTGCTGATGGATTAAGGACCTTCTACGGCCCTGTCCAGCTCTCCTAGAGTAATTGCCCATCTCCTTGAATCTCCCCATGCTCTTAAGACAGTGCTGGCACACAGCAAACCTTCTGGCAATAATATGTATTTCTCTGTCGCTCATTGACAGACGTAGTCCTCGTTGATTCAACACACTCGGGTTATGCTGCCCTCTACAGGAGTAGGACTAGACAGGAAAGAAAACGTTCTGGCCACACCCTAGGGGCAGTCCCAGAGGGTATATCCTCTCACTTCCTGCTCTAGCAAATCAGTTTTTTTCTGTCTAGTTAGGAGTAAGGACCTAGATACCTTGCTGGGATCTTCGGTCCTGGCAGGATTTTTTTCTTAGAAAAGATTTTTTAGACAGCTATTTTTCTCCAGTGTTCCTGTGAGATCTTCAAGCAAGAAAGCTGAACTGGGCGACGGGCTGGATGTTGAGATCCAGTGGTCACCCCAGTTCAACCTACGAGAGCGTGCAGGCCATAGCTCCGCGCTGGGTCGGCCGCGACATAGTCCCACTGGACAGGGACTGACCCTGCGAGTTAAACGTCTCGCCGAAACGCCTAAGACCATGAGTCACGGCGTCCGGACTGGTCGACAGCCCTCCCACCTCGGTGGAGAGGGGTACTGTCAGGAGTTGGCGCCCGCCTGGTTCCGGTATGGTGAGTAGTATGTTCCCCCTTTCCCCCTGACGGGTCTTGTGGTGAACGCGGGCCCCTCGCTGTAATGGTAAGGATGGGTCTTCCCTCTATCCTATAACATGTCACAGATCCCCCTGTTTGAGTGTGATTTTTGTGAACAAAAAGCCAGGAGGCTTGGTTTGGGAGCTGACAATCTAATTGCAAAGATGTTAAAATGATGAAGTCAGTGGCAGTACTAGAACTTTACTGTGATAGTATAAAGTATCCTACCTGTCAGAAGCCACAGGGCGATGTCTAGATATGTATACTGCATTCCAGATCATTCCTCCAGCTAAGCAGATGCCTCCCGACGGCCACGGACCGCATACGGCCCGCCAGGGTCCGGTACCGCCGACCACGCTGATCACCATGAGGGTGAAGGGTTGTGAGGTCGAGATCCTTCTGCAGACATGCCGCTATTCTGTGCAGGCCGCCGCCATTGTCTGGTAGTTCGCACGAGGCCGCCATTTTGGCGTAGCCTCGTGTCTCCAGCATGGGGGCGGCCATGTTTGAGGTGACTCAAACACCTCGTGGAGCTAGGGGAGGCGCCGGAAGGCGTGCAGAGGGGCGGAGCCGCTTCCTTTCTTCCCGGGAAGCCAGCCAAAAGACTTCCTGTCTGTTCTAGACAATGCTGAAACAAGTTGCATTTTGGAAACTCTGAGCAGTAAGTGGTGAGCTTTGGGGTCTATCTCTCTCTCTCTCGCTCTATAGGGGTCCCTAAGCAGGCAACACTGAAGGGCTTTGTGGCGCTGGGGGTCTGAAAAAAAAAAAAAGTTTTATTTCTTTTTGGCAAATTGATTTTTCCGGGCAGTATCTGGAATTATCATGGACCCTGCCACACAGGTACCCCCACCGGTTTCCCTCGGGGGGGGGGGGGGGGCGCGGGACCCACCAGTGCACAGAGTATGGATGCATTCACAGCAGTTTTGAAGTCTTTGGTGGCTCGGGTGGAGACGGCCTGTCAGGAACGGGGGTCAAGAAAGCGACCCCCGCCTACCCCTATATCGTCTGAGACTTCAGATTCAGATGCTGAGATGGTTATTGCAGCTGCAGGCCCCTCTGCAGGGGCTGTTATCTCAGGTAAGGTTCCCTCAGACAGTGAGGAGAACGTTCATGCTTCCGCCATAAATCAGGAAGAAGCATTGGTGGACGCACTAGTTGTGCGGTTCGGGAAACCTTAAGACTTGAGGTTTTTCCGGCAGAGGCAAATAAAAAGGAATTTCCCTTTGGTACTAGCAGACCCACCAGGACGGTGAAGGTTTTTTCTTTACCCAAGTGTTTGGGTAAAAAGATTAAAGAGGTATGGGATCATTCTAAGCGTACCTTTACTTGTTCCAAGCGCATTACTAGACGCTATCCATTTGAGGAATCCCTCATTAAGAAATGGACGGTATCACCAGTGGTGGATCCACCTATTTCCAGACTGAATAAAGCCACGGTTTTTTTCAGTGGAGGACGCTTCGTCCTTTAAGAATTCGGTGGATCGGAAGGTAGAAGCGGAGTCCCGCACTATCTTTCCCTGATAGGATCAGCCTTTAGACCAGTTATTGTCATTTGATCTAGTTCTCAGACATTTACGGAATGGGCGAGATTGGTGCGCCAGGACCTGAAGGGGAAAGGTATCCCCCAGGCAACATCTGTTTTGATGGAACAGATTATATAAGGACTACAGGTTGTCTGTGACGCAGCCTTGGATGCTACCCCCCTATTAGGGCATGCATCTATGTCAGCGGTAATCCTCAGACGTGTGCTGTGGTTAAAATGCTGGGTCAGCGTAAGTACTACAGGGAGCGGTAGTTACCGTTCCCTGAACAGATCATTTTCTTTACCTTTTCCAAAGATTAGCATCAGTTCCCCACAAGAATCGGATCCGGTTGAACGGACAGACCAAGGAGCCTCTAGTCGGGTGACTTCGGTCTCTAATGTTTAACCAGGAGAAATCACCACTCGTGATAGGAATCAGGTGTCTAAAGAATGTGTGGGAACAGAGAACGATCAGACTTTGTCGGATTGCCAGGGCCAGATAGCTCTAGGGCAGCCTGGTTCGGATCCAGTCAGGCAATATCAGGGTGATGACGTAAGTCATTCGCCAAGGATTTCACCATCTGTGCATTCTTCACAGCATCCTGAAGGCGCGGAGATTGGTAACGCGCGCCCACGATGCTCCAGTGGACGCAGCAGACGCGCTGAACGGCCTGTAAAGGCAGTGTCAGCTATTAAAGGGATTCCCTCATCTCAGATTACTGCTGAGATTTCTCCGCAGGATGGAGATGGAGGGAACTCCAGTTGTCCTGGAAATTCTAGGCTAGCCTCGTCAAGCCGGTCCGGCCGACTTGGACATGCTAGTCGCGAACGTTCCTTGGGAACTTCTTCTCAGGGAGTGTCTGCGGTCTCAAGGACCGATCCTCCATTGTGCTTTACAATCGCTGGGTTTAATGGCCTGGCCATTGAGACCCAGGTACTGAAGGACAGAGGGTTGTCAGCTTCAGTTATTCCTACGCTAATTAAAGCAGGCAAAGTGACTTCCAGCAAGGTCTATTATCGCACATGGAAGACGTATATATCGCGTGGTGCGAATCTTTAGAAATTCCTCCACGTACCTATTCGGTGACCCGAATATTGGCCTTTCTGCGAAAGGGGGTTGAGCAAAAACTAGCCTTGAGCACCATCAAGGGTCAGGTTTCAGCATTAGCAATCTTCTTTCAGAAGCCTTTGGCTATTAAGTCCTTGGTGCGGAATTTCATCCAGGGGGTGCGGCACCTGGCTCCACCAGTCCGCGCGCCCTTATAGCCCTGGGATTTTAATTTGGTTGTCGATTCTGAAGAAACCTCCTTTTGAAAGCATCAGGGAGATTCCCTTGTTTACTTTATTCCAGAAGGTGGCCTTCTTGGTGGCTATTACTTCTGCACGCAGGGTGTCAGAACTGGCTGCATTGTCAGACCAGTCCCCATATTTAGTGATTCAGAGGGATAAGGTAGTTCTTCATCCTAAGCCATCCTTTCTTCCAGAGGTGGTTTCAGGCTTCATCTGAATGAAGATATTGTACTACCTTCCTTGTGTCCTCAGCCCAATCATCATCAGGAACATGCGTTGCATTCCTTGGATGTGGTTCGGGCAATCAGGGTATACCTGAAGGCTACGGAATCATTCCGTAAGACGGATTCACTTTTTGTGATCACGGATGGCCCCAAAAAGGGGTTGCCTGCATCTGCCGCGACTATCTCCAAATGGATTAGACAGACGGTGGTACAGGCTTATTCTAGTAAGGGTCGGAATCCTCCGTTCCCTGTTAGGGCGCACTTCACTCGAGCGCTCAGTACTCCTGGGCTTTCCGCCATCAGGCATCAGTGGTCCAGGTATGTAAGGCGGCCACCTGGTCGTCGGTACATACCTTTACAAAATTTTATAAGATTTAGGTGATGGCATCGGTGGATGCCTCATTTGGCCGCAAGGTTTGCAGGCCGCAATTTGAGGAGACCGGTGGTCTACCTCGAGGGTTGTTTTCTGTTGGAATTTTCTGTTGAATCTCATCTTTAATTGATGAGCATTGGAAACTTCTAGTTGGCACCGGTTGGGCCTTCTAGATTGGATTTGTTTTCCATTTTCCCACCCATCATTTGTGGTACTGCTTTGGGACGTCCCGAGTGTGTTGAATCAACGAGGACTACGTCTGTCAATGAGCGACAGAGAAAAATGGATTTTTGTAAAATCTTACCGTAAAATCCTTTTCTCTTAAGCTCATTGACAGACGTAGTACCCGCCCCTCTGTTTTTGAGTTGGGTTGGGTTAAATTCTCTAAACACTGCTTTGTGACATAACTGATTTGCTAGAGCAGGAAGTGAGAGGATATACCCTCTGGGACTGCCCCTAGGGTGTGGCCAGAACGTTTTCTTTCCTGTCTAGTCCTACTCCTGTAGAGGGCAGCATAACCCGAGTGTGTTGAATCAACGAGGACTACGTCTGTCAATGAGCTTAAGAGAAAAGGATTTTACGGTAAGATTTTACAAAAATCCATTTTTATGTGCCATCCTGGAGGAGTTGCACTGCCTGTGCAACCTCTATAGGGTCCAGGTATCACCTCATGCTACCAGTAGTGACACTGACCCTAGTCAAATGCAAACCAATGAAAAACAGCCAGAAAAGATGAGTATGGAAAAAAAAGTCAGTGGCCTCGTGTAAAACCATTCCTGTTTTGGAGGTCGTCTCATTGTTGCCCTTCTAGTGCACCTGTTGTTAATTTCAGCTGAAACTGATTAACAACCCCCTCTGGTACTTAACTGTCCAGATCAATATCCCAGGTGTTTAATTGACTTGGTGCTATACTCTAATTAAAAAGTGTTCCTTACATTTTTGTGAGCAGTATATTTTTTAATAGACAGAGAAAATGTACATGGAATGTGAATCGTTTTCTAAAGCGCAGCTTTACTATTCTAAATATTTTAAATAAATTATTCAGTCATTTTTTTTTCTGAATACATGGACGTCAGTTATCTATTCCTCCCTTATTAAATTGCATTGTAACTGTACTGTCTGCCCTCATGTTGTAAAGCGCTGCTCAAACTATTGGCAGTATATAATTTCTGTATATTAATAATATTCATGTGTTGGTTTTGATACAAATGTCAGTATCATATAGTCTATAAGCAAGCGCACATATTTTATATTTCTTACTATTGTGCATTCCCAATACTGTGCTCACAGTTTATATCACCAATGATAAAAAAATTCTGAAAAATTATAAATAAATTGTCCTGACCAGAGGCGGCTCTAGGCTTTGTGAGGCCTAAGGCAAAACTTGGACATGAGGCCCCACTCATGCCCATAATGGGGAAAATAATTCAAGCGATAAAAATTAACTGTATAAATTGCATATATTAAGAGCCTTAACCTTTGTACTATGAATTCACAGTTTCTAGGATTTTCTCTAACCAATTCTTCTTTAACCTAAGATCATTAAACATCGGGTATGTATGTATGTATGTATGTATATATATATATATATATATATATATATATACATATACATATATATATATATATGTCTGCTCTTACATCACAGTCCCCAGCATTTCTCTATAGGTCATGATTCCCTGAGTCTCTCCTTACATCAGAGTTCAATGTCCCCCCTTACATAAGAGTTCTCCTTTAAATCAGATTCCCCCCAGCATCTCCTCCTTACATCAGAGTCCACAGAATGCCTCTTTACATTAGAGTCCTCCTCTTAAATCAAATTTCACAGAGCCCCCTTTACATCAGAGTCTCCAGAGTTTCCCCCTTACACTGTAAGAGGGAACTCTGAAGACTGATGTAAGAGGAGTTCTGGGAACCCTGATTTAGGGGGAATGTTGGGGACTCTGAAGTTAGGGGAGTTCTGGGAATCCCAATTTAAAGCGGAGTTCCGGGCACAAAATCGATATTTTTTTTTTTGTGCCCGTCCGCTAGTTCAGCATAACCTGAAAAGGAATTGGATAGTTAGTTTTTTTTTTTTCAAAAACTCACCTTGTAATTGACGATCGTAAATACTCACCTCAGGGTACTTCCTCCCTCAGCGCCGCGGCTCCGCTGTCACTTCCTGCGCTGCAATGATTCCTGGGAGCTGAACGTCATCGCTCCCAGGAATCAATGCGACGGCCCCGCTCGTCACTTCCGGGCGACGCCGCATTCCCCTGCTAAACAGCTTCTGGGCATGCCCAGAAGCTGTTTAGGAATGCGGCGCCGCACCGGTGTAATGTTCTGGTACCTTTGGGTACCCTAATTACTCTTTCATAAGTGTATGCGCCCCACCATTCTCTTTTGGTAAGGTGCGCATACACCTTTAAGACTGATGCTGTCATCACTGAGCGCCGGACTGATGGCTATTTAGATCGCCGGCTCTCACTCACATGTGTTCGTTCAAACTGCTTTGTGCCTTGATGCTAACCTGTCTTGAAGCTCTCATGCTTGCAAGCTTACCTCGCTGTCGGAACCACGCTGCGCTGATCCCTGTATCCCGCTACCGGATCATCCGCTCTTGCCGAACCTCTCCTCTGCTACATTGCTATTAGTGATAAGTACCCCGTAGGGGAAACCTCTATAACTTTCATACTAAAGCTTACACTATCTAGCTCTGCATACTAAGGACTATTACTACATCTGCATTATCTAAGATTGCTAGCTCTTGAGCCTACTACCACCTGTTCTTGCACTGGGTTGATCTCTCTTGTATGTCCACCTGCTACTCTGTCATCTGCTACCATACATGATTGCTAAACCTATCTGCATCTCATCTGCTACTATCTCACTTTCAAGAACATTTCCTTTCAAGTGTCTGTCATCTACCATCTCTACCCAACCTGTCTCTTCAGCCTATCATCACTGTGTTACTATATACATAAGTCACTCTAGGAAACATCTTATTGAGTGTGTGTATTTACTTGCTGAATTGAGATCCTCCACACATGATGAGTCATTGGGAGTTGGGAATGGTATCTCAGCGTTTCTCTACATGACTACTGAAGTGGAATATTTCTGCAGCTGAAAATCCACACTATACATAAAACGCAGGAGCGTTACAACCGGAAGTGACGAGAGGGGCCGGTGCAGGCGCATTCTGGGACAAGAAGACGCGGAAGAAGACACAGAAGAGGACCACGCCGGCTTCAGCTGCCCACAAGAGAGATGGAAACGCTGTGGAAGAAATTTTATAAGTAAGTATTTCTTCTAAAAGGTAAGTACGAACCGGGACAGATCAGAGGCTAGCCATTGTGGAATGTGCTAGCTCTGACTGTCCCGGGGGTATGTTTGTTAAAAAATGACTTCTGTGCCCGGAACTCCGCTTTAAGGGGGAATGCTGGAGACTCTGATGTAAGGAGAGTTCTGGGAACCCTGATTTGAGGGGGAAAGCTGGGGACTCTGGTGTAAAAGGGAACTCTGTGGTCACCAACGTTCCCCCTTGCATTAGAGTTTCCAGAGACCCCCTTACACTTCCCTTCCTCAGTCCACCACAGTCTAGGGCACGACAAGTCCCACTGCAGAAGGCTGTCATACCTGAGTCCCCACAGAGGGCACTGTCAATTCCAGTATAGTGCACTGCCATTCCTCCCTGAGGAATGGAAGGCTGCTATGCTTGGACTTGTACTGCTCTCTGTAGGGACTAAGGCATGGCAGCCTGCTATTCTGGAATTTGTAGTGCCCTCTGTGTGGAACTGAGGACTCCTCAGTCCTCCACATTCTAGGGCACTATAAGTCCCAGCATAGTGGGCTGTCATTCCTCAGTCCCTCACAGTTAGGGGGAAAAAACAACAGAGTTAAACATCTAAAGGACAACTCCAACCAAAACTACCAATAATGTACAGAGTCCATATGCTATATAATATCAAAGCCCCGCTACCCCTCACCTTCCACCTCGGGTGCTTTCATTGTGTAGGGCAAAGTGCTCCAGCTCCACCATGTTTGGCTTTGATGTCAGATATGCAGGACTGGCTCAGCTCCACTCTCTTCCCTGGCAACTGACTCTGGCGTCATGGGGGGCCCTCTCCTCCTCCCCCAGCCACCCAGGGGCCCTCTCCTTCTCCCCCAGCCACCCATGCAGGTGCACACCCACCGATTCCTCCACATTTTAGGATTACATGATCAGACAGCCAATCCCCAGGCAGAGAAGTCGGGGAAAGTGTCAGCGGACAACAGACACCTGGCAGCCGCAGTTAAGGGACTGCAGCACACTGCAACAACTTTCTTATCCGAAGATTTAAAACAATATTTTACTTGAGAAATTTCCCTGATTGCACCCTTCTAAATGTTATCGCTCCGCCACTGGCCACGAGGCCCCTGTAGGTGCGAGGCCTTAGGCGCCCGCCTATTTTGCCTAATTAGAGAGCCGCCTATGGTCCTGACACTAAATAATATCCCTGTAGGGCCCTTTAGGGGATCTGGAAACAACAGCAAAAGAGAGGACGCACTGACCTAGTGCATACCCAACATAACCATTTTATCCAAAGATAAAAAAAGTAATCTACTTACAAACTCTTAGCAAGCAAAAGCATGTGTAATGGTGCCAACGAGACCACCTTATGATCCACAGTCCTCTGCCAGTGGTATAGAAATCCATCGTAGCATCTTGGCTGGCCCTTCTCCCCAGCTTTTGCCACTTTCGTCCTCATAGCAAAGGGGAGAGTGGGAGGCAGCACAGTTCTGGATGAAGGGCGGAAGCAGGAGCTGCCCCAGTCATATTAACAAGTAGGTGGTTGGTTGCTAGGAGGCAGAGTGTTCCTAGCAATCAACCACCAGCTTTTTAATATGAGACGTTACTCTGGTAGCTCCTGCCCTCTGTCCTGAACTTTGCTACATCTTGCTCTCTGCCCTGCTGTACACCTGTTTAAGGTAGGCATGGGTAGGAGTGAAGCTAGGAGCTATGACGCTGTGTGTTTGTGTGGGGCAGAGCACACTACTGTAGGGGGAGGGGTGAGCAGAGGACACTGGTTTTGGGGGGCATAGGACACTACTGTGGGGGGTGATAGGGAAGAGGATACTACTGTTCGGGAGAGCACAGGACCTTACTGTAGGGGGGGGGCACAGGACACTGCTTTGGGTGGGCACAGGATGTCACTGTGGGAGGGGGCAGAGGACACTGCTATAAGGGGGAGCAGAGGGACAGGGGGCCCTACTGTCTAGGAATGATGTGAAGGGGGCAGGGGACACTGCTATAGAGGGGGAAGAGAACACAAGTATGTGGGGGAGGGGATTAGGGGCAATAGCCACTGCTGTGTGAGGGAGCAGAGCGGAAAGGGACAATACTGTGGGGAGGGGGGTGGGCGGGAAGAGAGTACAGTACTGTGAGGGGGTGTGTGAATGGGAGCAGAAGACACTGCAGTGGGGGGGGGGGGATGTGAAGGAGGGGGCAGCAGGCACTACTGTGGGGGGGGGGGGTTGATTTGACAGACTATGGGGTTGATTTAGTAAAATTTGAGAGTGCAATATCTGTTGCAGCTCTGCATAGAAACCAATCCGCTTGCAGTTTTTTTTTTTTTTATGTCAATGCTTAATTGAATAACCTGAAGTCAGAAGCTGATTGGCTACCATGCACAGCTGTACCAGATTTTGCACTCTCCAGTTTTAGTAAATCTACCCTTATGTGTTCTTCATGCCGTCTTTTTTCTGGGGGCGAGACAGTTTATTTTTTTTAAAAAGGGCCTGCAACCTAGTCATATTTGATCTGTTCCATGTTGTTTATGTGAGATAGCAGTATATGTGAGTTCCTCAGGAACAAGCCAAAGTTTGTACCCAGCTTTAATCTCAGCGTGTCAGAGGGTGACACAACTAGGAGACAGTTGTTGCCCCATACCATTGCTTGAACAATGACCTCCATGGCAGGATACCCTGGTATTTTTTTTAAACAAAGTTGCAGATTTTAGAATTCTAAAAACATGTTATAGCACATGTAGGATTTTAGTGATGGGTTTATATCCACTTTAACTACATGATGCATTCAGCTAGAAATGTACATAAGAAATGGAGCAATTGTCCAGGAGCATGCTGGGCATAATGGGCACCCTGCCAAGGACATAATGAGCACATGGCCCTTCTTCTGCGTACACACTAAATACATGGAGGCAGTCTGCCAGGGACATGCTGAGCTTGTGGAATACTTTGCCAGGGACATGCTGAGCATATACAGCACTTTGCCAAGGACATGCTCAGCGCAGTGCTCTGTAATGACATACAGATGAGTGCTGATAGTGCTGACATATCAATATGCTATGAAG
Source organism: Pelophylax lessonae (assembly GCF_965119305.1). Taxonomy (NCBI): domain Eukaryota; kingdom Metazoa; phylum Chordata; class Amphibia; order Anura; family Ranidae; genus Pelophylax; species Pelophylax lessonae. The sequence continues at coordinate 144,738,726 of NC_138768.1, forward strand.
ATATTTGGACATAAGGAGGCACTTTTTTTACATTTTCGATTTCTAATTATTGAAAAATTGGTCAGATTAAGGAAAGTCTAATTTAATATAAGGTTATGTGTAGTTGATATACATTGCTTAAACTGTGAGTCCTTACATGTGGAAGACATTTTTTTTAGATCTTGGCAGGATCTTAGTACAGTGTGATTTGTCCGCAGGCTCTGCATGATCTCCCCACAAATGGTCCAGTTGCAGGATGAGGTAAGTAGGCAGCAGGTTAAGGGCGAAAGATTAACCTCTTTACCACCGGAGGATTTTCCTGCTTTACGTCCAGGTCACTGTTTGCCATTCGGCACTGTGCGAATTTAACTGACAATTGCGCGGTCATGCAACGCCATACCCAAACGAAATTTACGTCCTTTTTTTCCCACAAACATAGCTTTCTTTTGGTGGTATTTGATCATCTCTGCAATTTTTTTTTTTGCGATATTAATAAAAAAAATGCGACAATTTTAAAAAAATAACAATATTTTTCTACTTTGACAGTTAAAAAATATCCAATATATTCAATTTTTGTCATATATTTAGGCCAAAATGTATTTAGCTACATGTCTTTGACAAAAAAATTCTCAATGAGCGTATTTTTAACCGCTTTAAGACCGGAAGATTTTACCCCATTCCTGACCAGGCCATATTTTGCGATTCGGCACTGCGTTACTTTAACGGACAATTGTGCGGTCATGCGACTCTGTACCCAAATTAAATTGATGTCCTTTTTTTCCCCACAAATAGAGCTTTCTTTTGGTGGTATTTGATAACCTGTGCGATTTTTACTTTTTGCACTATAAACAAAAAAAGAGTGACAATTTTGAAAAAATAACAATATTTTTCAAATTTTTTTATATGAAATTCCCCCCCAAAAAATTTTAAAAATCAACATTTTTTAACATTTTAAGCCAATTTGTTTTCTGCTACATATTTTTGGTAAAAAAAAAATCGCAATAAGGGTATTTTGATTGGTCTGCGCAAAAGTTATCGCAGCTACTAACTACGGGAAATTCATGTCATTTTTATTGTTTTTTTTTTTAACTAGTAATGGCGGCGATCTGTGATTTTTTTGCGGGACTGCGACATTGCGGTGGACAGATCGGACCCTTGACTGACATTTTTGACACTTTTGGGGGTACCAGTGACATTACTACAGTAATCAGTGCTATAAATATGCACTGTTACTGTAAAAATGACACTGGCAGGGAAGGGGTTAACTTTTATTGGTGATCAAGGGGTTAATGTATGCCTGGTGCTTACTGACGTGTGTGGGGGGAGGGGACTGTGTGACACAGGCACAGATTGCAGGTTCAGCTATGCTGAATCCTGCAATCTGCTCCTGCCTGTCACTTAGGAGATCCGCCCGCTTTGTTTACACAAGCGGGCGGATCTCCACACTCGATCCCAGACGATCGGGGAAGAGCGGCGGTAATCACCGCCGCTCCTCCCCTGGCCCGACTCCCGCTGTGACTGAATACAGCGGGAGCGAGCCTCCGGCGGCGAGGGAGGGGAATGTCTGGTGACGTAGGTCTATGTGGCCAGATGATAACGAGCCACTGTGCCACAGTAGAGGCACAGTGAGCAGTGTTAAAGTCGTTAGGGTCTCATTCACAGAGCCCAATACTGTGTGAAGAACCTTTGTTTAACTTTTTTTTTTTTCCAAAGTAAATTTTTATTGAGTTTTAAGTAATAACAAACAACAAGAACAAGCGAGTGTACAGTCGCATTAAGTAAAACAACGGTTACAAAGTAGTGATAACAATATCAATATCAAGATAGACATCCATAAGGCACATAGGTATGACAGAAATGGCTATAGAAACCTAAATTACGGTATGTAATATTGCTAACATCAATAGCATTAACAAGGTGGGCATCCCTAAGGCACATATATAAGGCAGAGATTTGAATGTAAGGACCAAGGTCCTTGAGTACATGTAACTGCATCAGGTGTACCAGGTCGTCCACGCTGCCCATTGTTTATCAAAGGATTTAATGGATACGTGGGTTCTAGCAGCCAGTAGTCTTTCATATTGGTGGTTTAAGTTGACCTGTGCAAGAACTTCAGAGGGGTTGAGAGGGGTGTTATCCTTCCAGTGCCTGGCTATAACTAATTTTGCTGCGAGCAGTATATGTAGTACTATGGATTTATATTGGCATGGGTAATGGTCAATGGTAATATGAAGAATGGCCAAGGTGGGGTCAGGGGGTTTTAGGATTCCCCCCAAAATATCGGCTATAATTTGGAACAATTTACACCAGTAGCTTGTGATACCTACACAGGACCAAAAAATGTGGAAAATATTGGCCGGCTGCCCGCAGTCCCTCCAACAGAGTGGGGAATAAGCAGGAATAAACTTAGCCAGGAGGACTGGGGTCTTATACCATCTGGCCATTACCTTCTGGGAGAGGTCCCAGTGATTGGTACAGTGGGAGGCTTTGTTTGTGGCTTTGAGGGCTCGGGGTCCATTGTTGGGGCGTAAATTGTTCGCCTAGATCACTTTCCCATCTCAACATAGGGGAAGTTTTCCTAAATGTTGACTTATTTTTCAAAATATTGTAGAATAGTGAGATGCCTTTCTTTTTCTCCTCTGGGGAGGTGTAAAATTCCAGCGCTAGATTGTGCAGTTGTACGGTAGGGGGTGGGAATTTAGACAAGAAGGTTTTTATTTGTGAATAGGAGTATGAGAAAGAGGGTGGGAGCCCTTGAGTCTCTGTGAGAGTGCGTAGCGGTTAAATACCTTGGTCTCCAATGATTTCTTCTATCCAAAGTAAGCCATATTCAGTCCATTTGCAGGTAGAGAGGTATGGAATAAGGATTTCCAATACCTGAAGGGGGGAGCCAGAGTGAGGAGGAGGATTGTTTAACTTTTTTTGTACTAGTGTGTAGCTGCGTGCAGGCAATAAGTGACATATCGGCTGCACGGACTCGCCTGCACTGCCGAGTTTGATAGGTATGTTTGAACGAGTTCATGGCCTGGATGCACAGGCTTTGTTTCTTGAGCCATGCACCTGTGCCAGTATATCAAATAAAACTCAGCTGTGCAGGTTCGTACAGCCGATACATATCGGTTAAAGTGGTTCTAAAGGCAGAAGGTTTTTTGCGTTAATGCATTCTATGCATTAAGGTAAAAAGCCTTCTGGGTACAGCTTCCCCCAGCCTCCCCTCTTATACTTATCTGAGCCCCATCTCGATCCAGCGATGTGCATGAGAGCAGCGGCTCTCCCAGGTTTCTCTCTCCTCATCGGCTTACACAGCAGTAGGAGCCATTTGCTCCTGTTGCTGCCAATCAATGCCAGTGAGCCAATGAGGAGAGAGCGAGGCCAAGCTACGCTCTGTGTGTGAATGGATACGGGAGCGAGCCTGCTCGAGTGCCCCCATAGCAAGAGGCTTGCTATGGGGGCACTGGACAGGGGGGAGGAACCAGGACTGCTGGCAGGACACCCAAAAATAGGAGGCTCGAGGCTGCTCTGTGCAAAACCATTGCACAGAGCAGGTAAGTATACATTTTTTTTTGTTTAATAAATACCTTTAGAATCACTTTAACTTATACAGGATTCCTGTGTGCAGATACATAGCAGTATGAAAATATAAAATAAATGTCTCTTCATGCTGTAAAAGGCTCTGCACCTGCATGAATGAGCACTAAATGTTCAGGGTTCACCTTACAAATTGACATTTGGGGCAGGGGATTATGTTACATTGCTAGGGTGTGGGGTTTAAATCCGGATAAAGCTGGACTCCACAATATACGTGTGGGAGCGGAACTTAGTCAGTGTACTGGAAAAGTGGGAGGAGTCAACACATGTTGGTACTTACAGAGGAACTTTAGTCAGAAAATTAGGTCCTGCTAGATCAATTCAGGCTGACCCCTTCTGCAGGTATAGCTACAGTATCTCACAAAAGGTGAGGTTCCACTCAGAACAGGCTTCACCTATCCTGTTAAACCTCTGTATGGTAGCCACCGTGCTGCAGCTCAGTTTCAGGGTCTTGGCAATCTTCTTATAGCCTAGGCCATCTTTATGTAGAGCAACAATTTTTTCAGGTCCTCAGAGGGTTCTTTGCCATGAGGTGCCATGTTGAACTTCCAGTGACCAGAGTGAGAGTGATAACACCAAATTTAACACACCTGCTCCCAATTCACACCTGAGACCTTGTAACACTAACAAGTCACATAATACCAGAGAGGGAAAATGGCTAATTGGGCCCAATTTTAACATTTTCACTTATGGGTGTACTCACTTTTGTTGCCAGCGGTTTAGACGTTAATGGCTCTGTGTTGAGTTTTTTTGAGGGGACAGCAAATTTACACTGTTATACAAGCTGTATGCTCACTACTTTACATTGTAGCAAAGTGTCGATTCTTCAGTGTTGTCACATGAAAAGATATAATAAAATATTTTAAAAAATGTGAGGGGTGTACTCACTTTTGTGAGATACTGTATGTAAAATAAATAAATAACATAAATGCCTTTACTGTTTAAAATCCAGTAATACACTGTTTCAACCTACTCTGCACATCCCAGTTGCTCTCTATTTTTAGGCACTGAGCCAACTTTGTAGTGGCAGATCTGCTGACAGCCTAAAGATTTACTGCTGTTCATGGGCTCTGGGCTTCAGGAAAATAGCAGCCTCCAGGAAAAAGAAATTGTAAGGAGACAATTTACAGCACACACTAATGTTGGTAGCATAATTATCAATGTGGGATGTATGTTCCTTGCTAAAGAACATTATTTTAATGTTTTGTAAAGTTGTTATGAGTATGTTGCTTTATATTGTAAGAATTTGAATTATTACAGAAAAAAGGTAGTTTACATAAACGGCATCACAAATCTTGCGTGTTATACACTTCTTCAAGCAGAAAGGTAGTGCCTGTCAAGAAGGCACTTTTGCAATCGCAATATATTATTATTTATTAAAGACCACAGAATGCCTTAGGAGCACTTTGCTTGGAGGAAGTATCCAGGTTACAGGGTCTTCCTCAGATCCCCAATGTTCTTGCAATTTATTTGGCTGAAGGTGGGAGACAGCTCCAAAAAACTAACAGAAGAGATACTCATTCCCTCTTCCCCAGGTACCTCTCTCTAACACTGCTCCTACTCACTTCCTAAGAAAAAGATTTATCCCTGACCAACTGCCACACCACGGGCACACTTAATGGTGCAAAATTAAGCATTTCTGTGTCAAGATGGCCACCCAAATCTAACAGGAATTTGGCTTTCAAAAGGAGATGTTGGCCTCCCCCAAATTGGAAGCCTGAAGCCCATAAAAGGGGACACATTAGTCTCCAATGGTTTCCTGCTTGCCTGAGAAAGTAGCACAATGGCATTTTCATGTCGACAGATAAACTGCAGCCCAACACCTGCCTACACTCAGATATTGTCTATATACAAGAGTCATGTGTATTCCTTTTTAAGTCAAATTGTGCTTTCTGTATTCCTTCCAGATGTGTGCATTGCTGTAGCTGCAAGGAACTTATTAGCTTTTTTGGCAGTTTTTAAACAATATAGCTGGTTACAAACTAATATCGAAAGGAAATCATGAATAACTTTAATCTCAAAATGGCTTGTGTTAACAGTTATTATTATTATTATTATTATTATTATACAGGATTTATATAGCGCCAACAGTTTGCGCAGCGCTTTACAATGTGAGGGAAGACAATACAGTTACAATACAGTTCAAGACAGGAGGAACTAGAGGGCCCTACTCGTTAGAGCTTACAATCTAGAAGGGAGGGTCAAGTGAAACAAAAGACAATAACCGTGGGGGATGGGTTGATGGAGAAAATGGAGGTACATTTGTTAGGTGTTGGTAGGATAGGCTTCTCTGAAAAGGAGGGTTTTCAGAGAACGCCTAAAAGCTAATAGAGTAGGAGATAATCGGACAGATAAGGGTAAGGAGTTCCATAGGATCGCAGAGGCTCTGGAAAAGTCCTGGAGGCGAGCATGGGAGGAGGTGACGAGGGGGCTAGAGAGCAGGAGGTTGTGAGAGGAACAAAGAGAGCGATTAGGTTGGTATTTTGAGATGAGGCTGGTGATGTAGCTGGGGGCTAAGCTGTGGATTGCTATGTAAGATGTTGTTAGTATTTTGAATTGAATTCGTTGCGTGAGCGGAAGCCAGTGGAGGGCTTGACAGAGAGGAGCAGCGGACACTGAGCGATTGGTAAGGTGGATGAGTCTGGCGGCAGCATTCATGATGGATTGAAGTGGGGATAGCCTGTGTAGAGGTAAGCCAACAAGAAGGGAGTTGCAGTAGTCGAGGCGCGAGATTACCAGAGAGTGAACTAGGAGTTTTGTTGTGTCTTTGGTTAGAAAGGGGCGTATTTTGGAGATGTTGCAGAGGCTGAGGCGGCAAGATGTGGACAGCGTTTGGATGTGGGGTTTAAAGGAGAGTTCAGAGTCCAGGAAAACACCTTGGCATGTGGGGATGGGCTGATAGTAATGCCATCGATATTGATGGAGAAATCAGGGGGAGGGGCACGTGTTGGAGGAAAAATTATAAGCTCGGTTTTGGATGGATTGAGTTTGAGGAAGTGGTGTGACATCCAGACCGATATATCTGATAGTAAATTAGTGATACGTGAGGAGACTGAGGGAGAGAGCTAAGGGGTGGATAGATAGATTTGGGTATCGTCAGCGTAGAGATGGTATTGGAAGCCGTGGGAGGCTATTAGCTGACCCAGAGAGGAGGTGTAGATTGAAAATGGGAGGGGTCCAAGAACAGAGCCTTGGGGGACCCCAACAGAGAAGGGAAGAGGAGAGGAGGAAGTAGAATTGTACATAATGCTAAAGGTGCGGTTGGATAAGTAGGAAGATAACCAGTGAAGAGTACAGTCACGGGAGACCAAAGGCGTGGAGTTTTTTGAGGAGGAGGGGATGGTCAACCGTATCAAAGGCAACAGAAAGGTCCAAAAGTAGGAGTACAGAATAGTGTCCATTGGTTTTGCCATTAGTAGATCGTTTGTCAGTTTTAGGAGAGCAGTTTCAGTGGAGTGTTGAGGCCGAAATCCAGACTGAAGGGGATCAAGGAGGCAATTCTCGGCAAGGTGGTCGCACAGTCGGTTGTAGGCTAGACATTCAAGGAGTTTGGATGAGAAGGGGAGCAAGGAAATCGGGCGTAGGTTGTTCAGATCGGTTGGGTCCAGTGAGGGCTTTTTGAGTATGGGGCTGACTAGTGCATGTTTTAGAGAGTTGGGGAAGATGCCAGAAGAGAGGGAGGGATTGAAGATGTGGGTTAGAGAGCGTAGAATAGGACCAGAGGGTGAACATAGCATTTGTGAGGGAACAGGTTCCAGAGGGCAGGTGGTTAAGTGGATGTGAGTAAGTAGGTTAGCATCCTCATCTGTAGTGGAGGGGTTGAATGAGGGAAGTAATGATTGCACCTGTGGGCATGAAGCATAAGGCATGGAAGGTATCTGAACAGCAACGATCTCCTTACGAATTGTATCAATCTTCTGTTTGAAATGGTTGGCAATCTCCTGGGCAGTGAGTGAGTCGGTGGGAGGGGGTAGTGGAGGACGGAGTAGAGAGTTAAAGGTAGCGAAGAGTTGCTGGGGGCATGATGACAGGCTGTTAATGAGAGTGATAAAATAGGCCTGTTTGGCAGTGTGGAGACTGGAATTGTATTTTTGGAGGGCAGATTTATATTGGTTGAAATCCTTCTGAGACCTGGTCTTACGCCATAGGCGCTCAAGAGCACGGCTATGCTTTTTCAGACTTCTAGTGTTTTCAGTTTGCCAAGGTTGAAGGGGTCAGGGCCTGATTCGGTATGTGGTGAGGGGGGCCAGTGTGTCCAGGGAGGCTAAGAGTGAAGCGTTGTAGACAGAAGTGGCTAGGTTGGCAGGACAGGGGTGCGATTTTGTCATAGAGGTGGTCGGTAGCAGAGTAGAGAAGAGAAGGTTTGAGATGGCGTAGGTTTCTGCGGGTAACTGTACGGTAGCTGGAGGGAGAGGAGGCGGAGGAGAGGGAGAGAGTGAAACTAATAAGGTAGTGATCAGAGAGAGGGAAAGAAAGGGTTGAAAGGTTGTGCGGAGTGCATAGGTGGGAGAAAACAAGGTCAAGGATATTGCCTTCAGTGTGAGTAGAGGCATGTATCCATTGCTTCAGGTCAAAGGAGGAGGTTAGAGTGAGAAGTTTGGAAGTGGTAGGAGTGTTAGTATTAATAGGAATGTTGAAGTCGCCGAGAATGATTGTGGGGATTTCGGAAGAGAGAAAGTAGGGTAGCCAGGCAGAGAAGTCGTCCAGAAAGGTCGATACTGGTCCAGGGGGGCGGTAGATCACAGCTATCCTTAGAGAAACCGGGGAGAAAAGACGAATGCAGTGTACCTCAAATGAGGATAGTGACAGAGAGGGAGGCGGGTGAAGTACCTGAAAGGTGCTATGTGGGGCTAGAAGGATCCCGACACCCCCTCCCTTGCATCCATTGGGTCTAGGGGAGTGAGTCCATAGAGTTATAATAGATCAAGTGTAGGTTTTGTTTAAAAGTCAATACTAGCTCTAGATAATACTGGATAAGGTGGGAATTCTTAGGACCGCTGTTATTTCTCTTGGTGACCCCTTTGGGTAGCTTTTCCTTCCTTCCTGTCTTGGTGACAATATTTTCACTGGTACAGCAAAAGAGGATCTCCAGTAGGGGCTCAGGCAACAATAGAAAACAGACAAAGGTTCTAGCTGTCCCCCCACTTAAAAACTCTACTTTTCATTCACTTTTGTTCATTTACAGAGCAAATATAAGTGAAGGTCACATATTCGGTAAGCCTTCTCTGAATTCTTTTATTATGCATTGAATGTTCTCTAATTCGAAAAATGTTCATTTTGTGCTCATTATAAGGCAATGTACATCTTGTTCCTGTTGTAGCAGAAAGAGAAAGTTTAATGTTTACTTATTGTAATAAATCTTATGGCCCCAGCTCTATTTAATTTCAGCCCTATGTAAAAAAAAAACCTAATGATGGTCATGAAAAGTGTAGCCCCTTCTTTTGGAGGATGCCCCCTTGGATGCCACAGTATAAAATGTATTGATGTGTTTTGGTGTTTGTGGTTTTCAGCAGTACACAGCAGTCCCCAGGCTATGAGAGTTTTCTCTTGACTTTTCAAAACCTCTGGCATTTTTTTTTTTTTAATGGAGACAGCCCATTGTTCTTTGTAGCGTGAGTCATATTGTTTGGCTGCCACTGCAATTGCAATGGATTTAACTGGAATGTAGAGATGTTGTCTCCTAAAGTTATTGAGAGAGTAGTGTAAACAGGAAACTCCTAACTTTGCAGTAACAAAATCCTGTATTTTTCTTGAACCCATAGCTCTACCATATGTCAAATGGCCTTTTTTGGTGTAAGAATTTACAATTTAGGCTTACTTGATGTAAACCCTTAAATTAATGACATTTAGTTTGCCAAATATTTGTGTATCATAAACCACTGCCATTTTTTTAAATTTAAATACTGTTCTCAACATTTCCTCATTCTTCGTTGGATCTCAGTGCTGAGGATCTACTACATTCTCTTTGCAGTCATTTCCTGTAAACTCCACCAAATGTTGCATTTTTCAGAGAGGCTTTCCCAATGGTGGCAACAATGGGTTATACCTCCGTGACGTGAGGCAAAACAGACACTTTTAGTTTATATCTAGAATATCCAGTGCATCGCCCAGTCCAGCTGCTGATTGTAGTTTTTAACAGGAACAGTTGATTGTAGTTCACACACGGAACAAAAAAATAAAGTATAAAATTCATTTAAATAGGAAATAATGCCAGGACTGCAGATCCCAGCAGAGAGCCAGGTCCTTACTCCTGATCTAGGGAGAAAAAACTGGAAGTCCTACAGCAGGAAGTGATGGTATACCCTCTGGGACTGCCCCAGGGGCGTAACCAAAAAGGTTTCCACCTAGTCCTACTCCTGAAGAGAGACAGCATAAAGCCCAATGGTCAAAAGACTTGAAACTGTGTCCGTTAGAGACAAATGGGGTATAATGGCGCAAACAGATCGCCAGTAATGCTGGGCTGGGGGATGGAGGGGTAATAAAAATTCCAATACAATTTCATGTCCACTGAGATGGCTGCTGGCAATGGAGAGAGAAGCGGCTCTGTCATAAAATACAAGGGGAGAACCACAAGCGCCAACCTGAGTGTAGCCTAAAAAACTTTACTCTTGTGAATAATATTGCTTTTATCCCTCATTAAAGTGAATGTAGGCATCAAAACAAGATAAGGTGGTCTTGTGCATCTGGTGTCCAGGGGGTCCCTTTCGTTCCGAACGGAGCTGGTGCAGGGGAGCGGGGGTCTCCTGTTGAAGGCAGACAAATGGCGACGCGTTGCGGAGCATGCGCTCCTTCTTCAGGCCGTGCGCACACATGCCTGCCCATATCTGTTTACATACAATTTAGGTTCCCGACACCAACCGTAGTCTTCACACACTCTATGCCTCGCAGACAGCTTCTTTTTGGCCCCGTCAGCAATTGTAGTTTGCAATAGAGACTGTGGGCATATAAGGCCTCTTCCAAGATGGCCCCCCGCACGGCCTGAAGAAGGAGCGCATGCTCTGCAACGCGTCGTCGTTTGTCTGAGCACTGCAATCAGGAAGTGACAACACGGCCCCTCTACGTGCGGAAGAGCGAAGCGAAAGCAGCCCACGGACCAGGACAGTCCCCTGCCTTCAACAGGAGACCCCCGCTCCCCTGCACCAGCTCAGTTCGGACCGAGAGGGACCCCCTGGACACCAGATGCACAAGACCACCTTATCTTGTTTTGATGCCTACATTCACTTTACTCTTGTGAGTAATATTGCTTTTATCCCTCATTAAAGTTTTTTATGCTACACTCAGATTGGCGCTTGTGGTTCTCCCCTTGTGTCCATCAGAGAACCTGAGAGAAAAGCTTTTTAAGGTAAGACAAAAATCCAGTTATACTTAGCTGCTCTGTGCAGTGGTTTTGCTTAGAGCAGCCCAGCTCCTCCTCTTCTCAGGTCCCCTTCCAGAATTGCTAGCTCCTCCCCTCTGCCGAATGTGCCCCATAGCAAGCCCCCTGCTATGGAGGCACTCATGTGGACTTGATCCCGAGCACACTCTGTGTATCCATTAACACACAGATTGCAGCTTGGCCCAGCTCTCTGCTCACTGTCTGTGATTGACAGTAGCAGGAGCCAACGGTTCTTGCTGCTGTCTCTCTGTCCAGTGCAGAGAAAGACAGTGCGGAGAGCGCTGCTCTTGTGCACAATGCTGGATAGAGAATGGGGTGAAATGTGTTAAGTTAAAAAGCCTTCTGTCTTTAGAGGTCCACAATGGTATATGGTAATTGGGGTCTAGGAGGGAAGTTGAGATTTTTTTCTTTGATGTCCTTTTGGAGCATCACCTGACAATGTTCTGTGACCTTTCTACCTGTAAGGTCCATTCATACGTGGGACACTTAGAACAGCAGTGAGAGCATCAATCTGATTTAGTAATACCACCCTACTTTCATTAACCATATTAACTCAACTACGTGCATATGGTTATTGTTTATATGTATATTTCAAAGTAGTAAAAGCATAGACTTGTTATAACTTAAAATAAACTTCAGGACAGAAATATAGGGGTTGATCTAAAGGAACATTTTCATCTTGCAATAATTATCCAATCACATGCAAGGAAAAAAAGCTATTTTTTGCTTGCACATGGTTGGAGGATTGAAGTCGCAGGGCAAAGTGAACAGCCTATTTGCCCCATAAGTTCTGCCTTTGCAAACATGATTTTAAAGGTGCAGGATCCAGGGTTGTCATCTTTATCCCTCATTCACTACTTAGAGAGTCACTGACCTGGGACAAGCATTTGTATATCATGTGTTAAACTCATTAAGCAGTCAAGGAAAAAAAAAGGATGAAAACTTGGATGTTTTACTTCCAGAATTGAAAGAACAATCAGACCCTCTCCCTATTTTTATCCTGAAAGAATAAACCTCGTTTTTTTGTTTTAGGCAAAAAGAAAAACAGCAGTCGGCACAAAGATTTACACAAAAATTTACCCAAGTTGACCTCTTCCAATCTTACAGTATTACCCACTTTGAATTGGCATTTTCAAGCTGGTGAATAAAATGTGTTTTGTTTTCCTTGGATACAATTCAAATCATCTTCAATCCACTGTGAACTGATTTGAAGAGAGCACTTGACTTTCTGCAAGAAGGAGTAGAATTGTCGAGCATGCGGGAGGTCATTGCAGTGCTGAGCAATCATTAAGGCTGACCTTGGGATTGTCTAGTGTGTAGCTGCTTAAGAAGTAAACAAGTGCTCTATATAGCCAATTTATTGCTCAGAACAGTGGTGAGATAAAAGCATTTACTCCATAACCTACGTTATTAACATCAATAAACTTGTAATTGATAATGGAAGCATCGGTCTAATTACCTGCCTAATTCTGAATCTGATCTTTTACACAGTAGCTGTATCTATATGTATGATGTATCTGATCTCCTTACATACTAAATGTAACAAGCTGTAATATCCTTGTAATTGAAATGATCCTAATTGTATACTGTACCTTCCAAGTAGTGGCAAATAATAGAAGTGCTAATCTGATACACTACAGGCTATGTTTTTTAGCCATGAAGATTTAAGTATCTACTGCCATAGTCATTATATCTATTATGTCTAATTTCTTTCAGAGTAGTCCATGAAGTCCCTAGGGGACTAGGGATCCAGGAAGCGTAGTGAAGGTTTCAATCCCCCTTCTCCAAAATATTTCCATACCTAGACCATACATGTAATGTACTACAGGCCTTAAAGGAGAGTTGGGCAGATTTGAAGAAGTAGAGAATTTAGTTTAATATTCTGATAATTTAAACCTTTGATGACCCTGGGATCTACTTTGGTTGCCTATCCTGAATTTTAAGGAAGCTTTAATGAGAAATACACATGCTGTGATTGTTGCTCTTTTTAAAAATACCAGTTGACTGGCTGCTATTCATATGTTGTTGATTTAATACTCTCTGAGATTTGAAACAAGCATGCAGACCATGAGCTCTGCCTTCACTTGGTGTACTGCATGCTTGTTCCAAGTAAAGAGGAATCAAAAGATCACTCAGCCATAAAAGTAGAATTTTCCGAGTGCTCTTCTCTAATAATGAATAGATAGGGGATAGGAAGCACCACCAGCAAACCCAGATCCTGAGAGACCACTTGTTTTTAAGGTTTCAGCTGACCCCTCTCCGGAGCCCAGAGTTCATATAGTGGGGGCTGTTGCTGTGAACTTGCAGAACTGTTTTTCAATGCCTGAATACCGTTTAAGTCTTTATATTCACAGCAAGTTCTAAAGTACAGCCTTTATATGTACTACTTTTCGTCCTTGGCTAGTACCCAACCTTGAATCAGTTTTTAAGAAACTAGTTAGGAATACTGTAGGAAAGTGAAAGAACCACTAGAATGTCCACTATTAACCCTTTCAAAACTCATACCTGTACAACTCCTATACAGTGCTTTGCGAAAGTATTCGGCCCCCTTAAACTTTGCGACCTTTTGCCACATTTCAGGCTTCAAACATAAAGATATAAAATTGTAATTTTTTGTGAAGAATCAACAAGTGGGACACAATCATGAAGTGGAACGAAATTTATTGGATATTTCAAACTTTTTTAACAAATAAAAAACTGAAAAATTGGGCGTGCAAAATTATTCAGCCCCTTTAAGTTAATACTTTGTAGCACCACCTTTTGCTGCGATTACAGCTGTAAGTCGCTTGGGGTATGTCTCTATCAGTTTTGCACATCGAGAGACTGAAATTTTTGCCCATTCCTCCTTGCAAAACAGCTCGAGCTCAGTGAGGTTGGATGGAGAGCGTTTGTGAACAGCAGTTTTCAGTTCTTTCCACAGATTCTTGATTGGATTCAGGTCTGGACTTTGACTTGGCCATTCTAACACCTGGATATGTTTATTTGTGAACCATTCCATTGTAGATTTTGCTTTATGTTTTGCGTCATTGTCTTGTTGGAAGACAAATCTCCATCCCAGTCTCCCGGTCTTTTGCAGACTCCATCAGGTTTTCTTCCAGAATGGTCCTGTATTTGGCTCCATTCATCTTCCCATCAATTTTAACCATCTTCCCTGTCCCTTAATAAGAAAAGCAGGCCCAAACCATGATGCTGCCACCACCATGTTTGACAGTGGGCATGGTGTGTTCAGGGTGATGAGTTGTGTTGCTTTTACGCCAAACATAACGTTTTGCATTGTTGCCAAAAATTTCGATTTTGGTTTCATCTGACCAGAGCACCTTCTTCTACATGTTTGGTGTGTCTCCCAGGTGGCTTGTGGCAAACTTTAAACGACACTTTTTATGGATATCTTTAAGAAATGGCTTTCTTCTTGCCACTCTTCCATAAAGGCCAGATTTGTGCAGTATACCACTGATTGTTGTCCTATGGACCGAGTCTCCCACCTCAGCTGTAGATCTCTGCAGTTCATCCAGAGTAATCATGGGCCTCTTGGCTGCATCTCTGATCAGTCTTCTCCTTGTATGAGCTGAAAGTTTAGAGGGACGGCCAGGTCTTCATAGATTTGCAGTGGTCTGATACTCCTTCCATTTCAATATTATCGCTTGCACAGTGCTCCTTGGGATGTTTAAAGCTTGGGAAATCTTTTTGTATCCAAATCCGGTTTTAAACTTCTCCACAACAGTATCTCGGACCTGCCTGGTGTGTTCCTTGTTCTTCATGATGCTCTCTGCGCTTTAAACGGACCTCTGAGAATATCACAGTGCAGGTGCATTTATTCGGAGACTTGATTACACACAGGTGGATTCTATTTAACGTCATTAGTCATTTAGGTCAACATTGGATCATTCAGAGATCCTCACTGAACTTCTGGAGAGAGTTTACTGCACTGAAAGTAAAGGGGCTGAATAATTTTGCACGCCCACTTTTTCAGTTTTTTATTTGTTAACAAAGTTTGAAATATTCAATAAATTTCGTTCCACTTCATGATTGTGTCCCACTTGTTGATTCTTCACAAAAAAATTACAGTTTTATATCTTTTTGAAGCCTGAAATGTGGCAAAATGTTGCAAAGTTCAAGGGGGCCGAATACTTTCGCAAGGCACTGTATTTAGTAACAAAATGTAAACATTTTGTTTAAAAGTAAACTTTTTTTTTTTTTAGTGTATAGTTGGTTGTTACTGTAGATAAAAAGTATATATTTTTTATTGTTTAACTTGTCCAGTTTAAATTGGCACGGAAAGTATGATTCTGGTACAAAATATTGTAAAGTTTTTTCAATTTTGCCCTTTTTTAATATAACACAAAAAAAAGGAAATAAATTTAAAAAAAAAAATTAAAAACAAATATGTTTCAATAATAATCATTAGAAAAAATAGAAATATAAAAAAACTCAGCGGGAAAATAATAGTTATGGTTTAAAAGTTAAAAGTTAAAACTGCACATTTATACCCAGCTTTAAGGTGGTATAAAAGCCTTACCTCTCATGGATAGCTGTGTGTGCTTTTATTTAGTTGTATTTTCTTCCTATCAGCCCAGTGTTAGCTATCCTCCCTGATCTAGGACTGAGAACTGAAACCCTGCACAGGCTGCTGGAGAAGATTAAAAATGTCAACGCATTTTTTTTTTTTATTCATGTAATCCCAGCAGCACCTTTGTTGTACAGTGTATTTGTTTTTTGAGTGTCTGTTATCAGTAATAAGTTCAGGTAGGTAATAGAATGCTTCTACAATTTGACATTCGGTCTCAGAAAATAAAAGCAAATAATAAAATCAAGTAATGTCCTAAAAGTAAGGTTGCCCTATCACAGCAGTAAAGCTGAAAAAGAGCATTGCACAACCAGTTCCCTAAGTGTCGGTTCACACTATAGCGATGTCCGACATCTCATGTGATTCGCACCGCACTACTCTGGAAATCACATTCGATGTCTGTGCAATGCAAATTCAGCCATACAGATTGTATGGCTGAATTCGCATCACATTCAGACCAAAGTCGTGCAGGACCCTTTTTTGGTCCACACCAGAATCGAATCACATGGGTGTTCACACCTATGCAATCCGATTCCTGTCCGAATTGACAGTTCACACTGCAAAATGCGAACTAATCTGGGGGGTGTCATTAACTTTGTATTGACACTCCCATCAGTTCGCATATGGCAGTGTGAACTGCCTGCCAGTCGGGTACAATGGGGAAACATGCAGTGGATTCGCAGGGTTTCCGCATCGCACCAGTGTGAACCGCCACTAAATCCGCTTCACTTTATTGTCTGATGGGCCACAGCTGTAAGACCTCATCATGTATACTGCGGGACCAGAAGTCACTAAAGGCCTGTCTGCATCCTGGGAGTGTTGGATAGCAAAGGAGAACACTAGATGCTAGGAGAGCAATTAAGCAGGTTAGTAATTCACCCTATTCTTCATCTCTAGACAAAATAAACATTTAAAGCAGAGCTCCACCTAAAAGGGGAAGCTCTGCTTGTCTGCCTCCTATCCCCCTCCAGTGCCACATTTGGAACCTTGTTTTTTTTTTTTTAAAGCCCGTAGCGTGTGAAACACACTCAAAAGACTTCACCCGGTGCATAAAAAAGTGCACACACACAAACGTGAGGAACACAAAAAGTGCACAGGGTGTGCGAACACAAATGGTCTTCCCTCCGAAGAGGTAGGACCCGAACCTCGATCCCCCAGGGCGCAAGACTCCTGACAGGGATTTAAGGTACTCATGGTCTGTCTGGCCGAAACCAGACTGACCCCGTTCTCCAGGGGGACTGCCGAAACTAAGCCCCGAGTACTAAGTGGGGCTCCCCCGAAGAGAGACCCCATGAGAGAGGGCGAACTAAGCCAAAAAGGCCATATCCACCCCCTCCCAAGACTCAAGGCAGGGCCCGAGGACCCACACCCTACAAGTCGTGCAGTGAAAAAAAGGTGATAGAAAGTGACAAACTACAAAGAAAAAGCACACACAAACAAAAAGGTGGGGAAGGGGAAGTGGAGAGGTGAATTAGTGCCCTTGTGAAAATACAAGGGCAGGCCTTCCGGCCGGAATAAAAATTCCTCTGGTCGAAGCCAAAAGGCCTTGCCCAAGAGGCAGGTGCTTAAAAAAGTGTGTAGGTGCAGTGACCATGGTGCCGAAAAACTCAAGGCGAGCCGCCCCTCACCAGTGAGAATTAAGGCACCCCTGGGCTGCCACCCCAGGGGCACATACACTACGGGCTTTTTCTACCCCAGCCCAAAGGCCAGACCGAGTGTAGCCCTATCCTACCAGGAGGCATCAGAACTTTAGACAGCTTAGGGTGAGCCTGCCTTCAACTGGGGACAAGCCTTTTGCAAGGCCAGATTCAACCCAGGAGGAAAAGGCCCTCCCACCGCCATCCGCCGTTCCTTACCAATCACATCCAGGAACAGTACTAACCGATGTGAGTGCCAACACCAGCTTTCCCGCTCCCTTCACACTGGTAGGGGCGGGCCCATTCAAATCAGGAAGGCAATGGAACCATCCGGCTTTCTCTGGTTTGGCCTACTCCGGTCCTCCAGTTACGCCCAGAGCGCCCCGGTTAACTTCGGCCACCACCGATACTAACCTTCCGGTTCCATACCAACACTGATAAGAACAGATACTACACTTGATCTTAGCCAAAAGGCCGTGGGGGGGAGTGGGTACCTGGTTTTGACATGTACCCGCTCCCACCTCCTGTTGAGTTCGCCTGTTGAGTTCAGCCCTCACCGCAGCCGGCCCATTGAGAAAACGCTATTTGCGCGTGTGCAGTAGGAAACCGGCTGTGAAGCCGCAAGGCTTCACTGCTGGTTTCCCTTACCCAAGATGGCGGCACCAGCACCCGAGAGCCGATTTAAGAATCGGCTTGGGTAAGGACACTGCAGAATCCCTGGACAGGTAAGTGCCCTGATAGTAAAAGTTAGTTGCTACAGTATTTGTAGCTGCTGTTTTTACATTTTTTGGTGGGGGGGGGGGGGGCTGGAGCTCCGCTTTAACCTACCTATGCAATGCAGAGGGGCCCACCACAATAATAACTTTATCTTTAGCCATTTTACTGCCACCGCTGTAAGACTTGCAGCGTCTTTTAAACACACTCCACGAACTGACTGTCAGCTTTTTAATTTTAACAATCCCGCAGCTGATCTCCTGGAGTGTGCCCTCCCTCGGTATAATCCCCTCTCCCTGCCAAGCTTCCTGGGTTCTACTGTCCCATCAGTGGTCCTGGGACTTACATGGCAGGCGTCGCTGGGTGGAGGGGAGGGTGACCAGCGATTCAGCGAACATTTGTTCACTAATCTCCCCTAGCTAGAATGAGCCCTGGAGCAACATGTAAAACGTTGATTCCAGTTTCTGGTGTCACTTTCCCTGGCTCTTACATCTTCAATGGGGGGCAAATAAGAATAAATAAATAATTTTGCGCATGCAAAATTAAAGCGTGACATTTTGGGTATCTATTTCCCTAAGGGCTCTTTCACACAGGCGGACCGCTCAGATATGCCTGTCTGTTTTTTTGGCTGGTCTGAACGGTCCCCCCATGCATCCCTATGGGGCATCGGATGTCAGCGGAGACATGTCCGCTGACTTCCGATCCGTCAAATCTGGACGGATGGAAACCCTATTTTCCATCTGTCCAGTGGATCGGATCGAATGGGATCGGATGAGAACTGACCGACGGTCCGTTCCCATCTGATTTCCCCATAAAGATGCATGGGAAACTGACAGCTGTGTCTCCGCATACAGCGCCGAGACACAGCTGTCATCCTCCTGCTCGGCGGATCGATCCCCCGCTGAGATAAACTGAGTCCGTCCGACGAATGGAGTGTGTGTAAGGGGCCTTAATCTCTTCTTTTATTTACCTTAGCCTCATCTTTTATATTTCACTAAAAATATGATATTGATGCTGTATTGTATTGGTGTGCCCTAAAATTAACTTTACTGAAATTTTGGCCTTGACAAACCATTGTGCAAATACCATGCGACATAAAAAATTTAAACTACCACCATTTTATTCTCCGTGATGTCTGATTTCAGAAAATATATGTTTGGGGGTTTTACCTAATCTTCAGGCCTAAAATGATTTTTTAAGTCTGTTTGGAGAAAAAAAAACTCAAAAATGACTGATGCAGGGTTAAATACATCATTTTGTGCATTTTAGTATTTAAATCCTATTTTACTATAGACTTATTTAAAAATGAGAACAGCAGATTGCTGAAATTCCTAGCAGCTCATCACTTCCATGTTCAGCAGCTTAGCATGCTCTGATTAATGAAACGTGACTTTTGTTGGTTGCTAAAGGCTACAGCGTCTGTCTGCCTGTAAGGTATTAGCCTCTAGATTTAGTATTTGCAAACCCTTATCAATTTCAGATTAAATAGTAAGTGCATTGATTTTACTTAAAGTGCTGTTTTTACCAGTGGTTCTCTCCCCAGGTCCTTTTTATGGGCAGCGAGTTAAATATATTGAGTGTGCCTCATGTCAGCTGCCAATTATATCTATTTCTCACCTGCAGAGTGAAATTACTGTCCTAATGATGGACTCTGAACACAGTGTCAGCAGTAGGTTCTACTTGACTATTATAGTTTACACTTGATTGCTGGCTGTGCATGGTGAAAGAGCAGCCAGTCCACGTACGGTAATGATATAAGGCTGTTTATATAGCGACTTGAAGTCATCTATACTCAATGTAAGTATATAAGTCGCTCTGTAGGAAATGATTGTTAAAACGAACTATGTATGTAAAAAGTGATTAGACTTAATTAACTCTGGGGTGTTATGGAACACTGTAAATTGAAATTATTGTATTAAATGTAATTCTCTGTCCTGAACTACCACAAGCACCTTGTTAGCTGGTTTTGGAGTTATAGTAGAAAACATGATTTTTTTTTTCATTAGAATAAAGAAGTAATCTCAATTATTAGAAAATGGCTAAATTGAGTACAGTTGAAAATTATTCAATGGCTTTGGCCCTATGGCAAGGGTGCCAAATACCAATCATGGGCTGCATCATCAGTATGGTTGCCCTCAAAGGGCCAGTTGTATCTGGGATATGCTACATGCAGAGTGCAGGGATCAAGAGTGCATTACATACAGTGCAGAGTTCAGGTGTATGCTATGTTCACTATGTTCAGGAATTCATTATGTACAATGCAGGGTTCAAGGGTGCGCTATGTACAGAATGCAAGGGTTATGGGTGTGCTACATTCAGGGGTGTGTTACATTCAGAGTTCAGGGGTGCGCTGTGTACAGAGTACAGGGTTAAGGAGTGCACTATGTAAAGAGTGCAGGGTTCAGGAGTGAAAGAGTTAAGGGGTACGCTTTGTGCAGAGTTCAGGGGTGCACTGTGTACAGAGTGCAGAGTTCAGCGGTGCGCTGTGTACAGAGTGCAGAGTTCAGCGGTGCGCTGTGTACAGAGTGCAGTGTTCAAGGGTGCACTGTGTACAGAGTGCAGTGTTTCGGGGTGCGCTGTGTACAGAGTGCATTGTTCAGGGGTGCGCTGTGAACAGAGTGCATTGTTCAGGGGTGCGCTGTGTACAGAGTGCAGAGTTCAGGGGTGCGCTGTGTACAGAGTGCAGAGTTCAGGGGTGCCCTGTTTACAGCGTGCAGGATTCAGGAGTGCGCTGTGTACAGAGTGCAGAGTTCAGGGGTGCGCTGTATACAGAGTGCAGAGTTTTGTGCATTTTGTGCACAGAGTGCAGAGTTCAGGGGTGCGCTGTGTACAGAGTGCAGAGTTCAGGGGTGCCCTGTTTACAGCGTGCAGGATTCAGGAGTGCTCTGTGTACAGAGTGCAAAGTTCAGGGGTGCGCTGTATACAGAGTGCAGAGTTCAGGGGTGCGCTGTATACAGAGTGCAGAGTTCACTATGTTCAGGAATTCATTATGTGCAATGCAGGGTTCAAGGGTGCGCTATGTACAGAATGCAAGGGTTATGCGTGTGCTACATTCAGGGGTGTGCTACATTCAGAGTTCAGGGGTGCGCTGTGTACAGAGTACAGGGTTAAGGAGTGCACTATGTAAAGAGTGCAGGGTTCAGGAGTGAAAGAGTTAAGGGGTGCGCTTTGTGCAGAGTTCAGGGGTGCACTGTGTACAGAGTGCAGTGTTCCGGGGTGCGCTGTGTACAGAGTGCATTGTTCAGGGGTGCGCTGTGTACAGGGTGCATTGTTCAGGGGTGCGCTGTATATAGAGTGCAGAGTTCAGGGGTGCGCTGTGTACAGAGTGCAGAGTTCAGGGGTGCGCTGTGTACAGAGTGCAGAGTTCAGGGGTGCCCTGTTTACAGAGTGCAGGATTCAGGAGTACGCTGTGTACAGAGTGCAAAGTTCAGGGGTGCGCTGTATACAGAGTGCAGAGTTCAGGGGTGCGCTGTATACAGAGTGCAGAGTTCACTATGTTCAGGAATTCATTATGTACAATGCAGGGTTCAAGGGTGCGCTATGTACAGAATGCAAGGGTTTTGCGTGTGCTACATTTAGGGGTGTGCTACATTCAGAGTTCAGGGGTGCGCTGTGTACAGAGTACAGGGTTAAGGAGTGCACTATGTAAAGAGTGCAGGGTTCAGGAGTGAAAGAGTTAAGGGGTGCGCTTTGTGCAGAGTTCAGGGGTGCACTGTGTACAGAGTGCAGAGTTCAGCGGTGCGCTGTGTACAGAGTGCAGTGTTCAAGGGTGCACTGTGTACAGAGTGCAGTGTTCAGGGGTGCGCTGTTTACAGAGTGCAAAGTTCAGGGGTGCGCTGTGTACAGAGTGCATTGTTCAGGGGTGCGCTGTGTATAGAGTGCAGAGTTCAGGGGTGCGCTGTATACAGAGTGCAAAGTTTAGGGGTGCGCTGTATACAGAGTGCAAAGTTTAGGGGTGCGCTGTATACAGAGTGCAGAGTTCAGGGGTGCGCTGTATACAGAGTGCAGAGTTCAGGGGTGCGCTGTGTACAGAGTGCAGGAGTGCGCTGTTTACAGAGTGCAGGGTTTATGGGTGCGCTACTTACAGAATGCATAGTTCAGGAGTGCTTTATGTAAAGATTATAGACCCTTTATTTCTTTGTGGGCAAAGTGGGCAAACTTACAAAATCTGCAGGGGATCAAATACTTATTTTCCCACAGCAGGTAAACAGATAAAGTGTATGTAAACTCTAACCATGAACTTTTCCCTTTTTGCTCCCATTCAATTATTTAATGTGTAATAAGTGCAAAAACTACCTGTTAACCATGTCAGAAACTAATATAGTTTCTGTGTATAAGGATTTGGAAGGGATATAGGAGAGTTTTGTGTTCTCTGTAATTCATCACAAATGATGTGGGCAGGGCTGACAACACGTGCTTAGGAATGTGAATTCCAGGAAGACTAGAAATCCCTTATTCATCTGTAACCCTCTTCAAATGTCATCAGAGTATTCCTAACATCACTCCTGGTTTTGGCTGAATTGGGTGCTATGATTTCAGATTTCATTAGCATACACCACCCGCTTTCAAGATGATCAGTTCTAGTGCTGCATTTAGAAACATTGCGCCTTCAGCATCCCTTTAAGTATACGACACAATGCAAGTATCCAAGTACTAGGGGTAGACTGCCCAGTTAACTATTCGACATTTAAATAGGTAAAATCTATGTTCCAAATGTCCGTGAATACTACTATATGTGATCGCACCTTCATCCAAACATTTCAAAACTTCAAACCAAATATATGGAAAACACGTCACTAGTTTTAGATACGAATTCATAAAATATGTATCTGCTGTTTTTTTAAATAAAAACATTAAAATCACATTAACCACTAGAGCTCTGAAAGGTTTTACCCCCTTCATAACCGGGTTACTTTCACTGGTAATTTCATGGTCATGCAACTCTGTACCCAAACAAAATTTACACACAAATAGAGCTTTCTTTTAGTGGTATTTGACCACCACCGGGTTTTTTATTGTTTATTATATAAACAGAAAATGACCGAAAATGTTGGAAAAATTCATTTCTCTTTCATTCACTGACAGACACAGCTTCAATTATTCAGACCATTGGATATTATACTGTCACTCTTCAGGAGTAGGACTAGGCAGAAACCTTTTTGGTTATGCCCCTGGGGCAGACTTCCAGTTTTTTTTAGCGTAGTTCAGGAGTAAGGACCTGGCTCTCTGCTGGGATCTGCGGTCCTGGCATTTTTTCCTATTTAAAATAATATTTTTTACTTTATTTTTTTTTATTTTTTTGTTCCTGTGTGAACTACAATCAACTGTTCCTGTGAGAACTACAATCAACAGCTGGACTGAGCGACGCACTGCAAGTTCTAGATCCTTACGGTCTTCCAAGTCTGCGAGCGAGACCCAACTTCTAGCTCCACACTAAGTTGGCTGCGACATAGCGCCACTGGACGGGGGCTGACTGGTGAGTGAAACACCTCGCGAGGTCGCATAGCCCTGGTCATGACAGCAGTCACTATAGTCGCAGTGTACCTCAGGCCGCAGCACCCCTATTGAAGATGGTGTGACGGGAGTGGCGCCTGCCTGGTGACCTTGGTATGGTGAGTAGTGTCCCCCCTCCTTTCCGGCTGAATTGTTGGGGTGGTCGCGGGCCCCCCTGGGGATGGTAGGCTCCCCCTGTGCCTGTCCTCCCCCTTGTCCTCCCCCTCCTCCTTGCGGGGTTCTCCCTTAAATTTGGATGCACTCATCTGTCCCCTGCCCCCTCGGCCCCTGTTTGGGGGGATGGGTGAAATTGGGTAGGGGGGCTACATGGTGCTAGGCTGGAAGAGCGGTGGGTGATGCCGATGTTGGTCCCTGTTAGGGGTGTCTGTACCTGGGTGCTGCAGGGGGGTCCCCTCATGGGGTCTGTATATTTTTTCTGTGGGGTCCAGGGTCCCGTACAGCACCGCGTGGTACCGCCATTTTTCCATGGTCTCTGTGATTCCCGGTTCGACGGCCATGTTTTTGGTTTCCCCCATAGACTTGCATTGGCAGCCATTTTCCTGTAGTCTGAGATAGTGCTGAGTCTGTGGGGGCCTCTAGTGTCAGGTCAGTGTTTCCTCTTCCTCTTTCCAACAGTTTGGCAGATCGTTTTGGCACATTACAGCTCAGGCGGTGAGTCTCTGGGGGTACACTATCCTTCCTTGCTGTATACAGCGCTGCGGGTGCACTGCTTCTTGTAGTGCCACAGCGGTGCACAGGGGGAGGGGCCTCCCATTTAAAAAAAAATTGTGTGGTTCCACTTAACCCTTGATGGTCATGGAGCCTGGGGTACTTGTTACATCACCCGATCCACTCCTGGAAGCTGTGGGACCCTCTGGATCTCAGTCTGCCCTGGCAGCCATGACGGTAGCCCTGTAGTCACTAGTAGCCAAAGTAGATATGGCCCTGCAAAGGAGGGCCTGGGCAAGAAGCATCCCCCACCTTCACCTGTATCCTCTGCTTCCTCAGATTCTGAGGAGGATTTGGCCGCCGCGGACGAGAGTCAACTCACTGGGTCTGCATCCACGCATTTTGAGTGCTCTAATAGTGAGGATGAGTCCTCCTCCTCTGCAGCCATGCATGAAAAAGAGCTGGTGGAGGCCCTATTTGTATCAGTGCGGGAAACTTTAAAGTTGGAGGACTCAGCTTCTGCTGAGTCGACAATGCTAGTGCAATTTGCACCTGCAAATCTTCCAAAGTGAATAAGGTTTTTCCCTTTCTTGGCTATTTTGACGAGATTGTCACTAGTCAGTGGGGTTCTCCTAAACGCATGGTTGGAAAACCGAGGAATTTTGCTAGAAGATATCCCTTGACGAGTCTCTTCTGAAGAAACTGACGGTTCCACCGTCGCTGGACTCTCAGGTTTCCAGGCTGAATAAGACCACACTTTTGCCGGTGGAAGATTTCCCATCTTTTAAGGACCCCGTAGACAAAAGTGCTGAGGCTCTGGTCCAGTACTTTTTCACTGTGGCTGGTTCAAATTTGAGACTGGTGTTTGCTATCACCTTGGTATACCAGACCTTAAAGGAATGGGCTAAGGTTTTGCGCCAGGATCTGGAGGGGAGTCAACATCCTTCTGAGCTGGTGGACCTGGCGGATCAGTTGATCCAAGGGTTACAGTATATTTGTGATGCATCCTTGGATGCAGCCCCCCTGGCCGGCTCGGTTTCTGTGACGGCGGTGATCCTTCGCCGCATGATCTGGTTGAAGTACTGGTCAGCTGTCCAGGCTTATAAAAAGGTACTGACTGATCTTCTCTTTGTAGGTGAACGTTTGTTCAGTGCCTCTATGGAAGAGATCATTAAAGGCTTTACGGGGAGGCAAGAGTTTGCTTCCACAGGCTGCTAAGGTTAAGGAACCTCGCCGTAAGTGGGTCCCTTCTTTTCAGCTCACAAGCGGCCCTTTCATCCAAGCGGTTTGCAGGAAAAGGGCTCAAGATCCCCCCGTAACTTTGCAGGAGGCTCCAAGAGACGCTAGAATGGTAAGTTCAAAGCGGGTGCTTCTGGTTCCGCAAACAAGCCTTCCCCAGCCTGAAGGGGCGCCCTCACCAGCGTCTGGGGTAGGGGGACGTCTTTACTTCTTTCCGGATCTGTGGACCTTGTTCATTCAGGACAAATGGATCCACAACCTGATTTGGTTACGTTACAAGATCGAGTTTCGGTCCTTGCCTCTGTCAAGGCTCTTTCCTTCCAACTTATGCCTGTCTCCAGAGCGACTACAGGGCCTTTACGGAGCAGTGCAGGACCTGTTAGCAAAAGGAGTTATTGTGCCATTCCAGAGTCGGAACGTTTCCAGGGTTTTTATTCAAATCTGTTCACAGTTCCCAGGAAGGAAGGCAAGGTTCGTCTGATCTTGGATCTCAAGGCTCTGAACCACTTTGTGCGGGATCAGAAATTTCAGATGGAATCCATCTGCACAGTAGTAGCTTTCCTTTATCAAGGAGATCTGCTGGCTTCTATCAATCTCAAGGACGCTTACTTTCATATTCCAATATATTTTGGGCATCAGCGTTTTCTTCGTTTTGCCATGGGCGAGGAGCACTTTCAATTCGTGGCATTACCTTTCTCACCTCAGCTCCTCGAGTGTTCACAAAGGTTTTGGCCCCAGTTCTAACCCTTGTTATGGCAGAAGTGGATCGTGGTACTGGGTTACCTGGACAATCTACTTCTGTGTGCAGAGACTTTCTCTGCTTTAGAAGCCGACTTGGAGGTTACGGTGCAAACTCTGCAGGACTTGGGGTGGACACTGAATTTTCAGAAATCGGCTTTGTCCCTGTCCACAAAGCTGAACTACTTGGGTCTGACGCTGGACTCGGCATCAGCCCGGGTGTTTCTTCCTCAAAAAAAAAAAAACTGCTGAAGCTACAGGAGGCTGTTCAGCTCCTGTTGTCCAACCAGCGATCATCACTCAGGACTTGCATGCAAGTGTTGGGATGATGGTCTCCACATTCGAGGCGGTTCTGTTTGCGCAATTTCACACCAGACCTTTGCAAAGGGAGATTCTGGTCAAATGGAACAAGGATCCGCTGTCATTGGACAATCTGATTCTGTTTAGTCAGGGTTCGAGGGAGTCTCTCCTATGGTGGCTTCACTCCTAGGCCCTTTGTCTGGGAAAATCTTTTCTTCCCCTGTATTGGACTGTAATCACCATGGATGCCAGTCTGTCCGGATGGGGAGGTGCCTTGGGTGTGTGTTCGGCCAAGGTGTCTGGACTCGGGAGGAGTCCAGGTTGCCCATCATCATCCTGGAAATTTGCACGATCAGACTTTGCCTGTCTCAGTAGATTGATCTTCTGCAGGGGTGTGGATACAATCGGACAATGCTACAGCTGTGGCATATGTCAATCATCAAGGGGGCACAAAGAGTGCACTGGTGGCCCGGGAAGTGGCCGGCATCTTGAGATGGGCAGAACCATATGTTCTGGCTGTGCACATTCCAGAGTAGAGAATTGGCAAGCAGACTATCTCAGTCGGCAGATGTTGGATCCTGGAGATAGGTCTCTTCACCCGGAGGTATTTCATCAACTGTGTCTTTGGTGGGGGACCTCCGATGTGGACCTGCGGGCTTCCCATCTCAACAGGAAGGTACTGAGGTTCATGTCAAGGTCTCGGGATCCTCTGGTCGACGTCGCAGATGCTCTGGTGGCCCCTTGGGGTCAGTATTGTCTGATTTACGCCTTTCCTCCAATACATCTGTCAAGACTGCTACGCAGAATCGCCGGTCTTGGTATGCAGGCCTGGTAAGGCTGGTAGCAGACATCCCTTGGAAACTTCCTCTCAGGAAAGATCTTCTGTCTCAGGGACCAATCTTCCATCCTGCTTTACGGTTACTGGCTTTAACGGCATTGCTATTGAAAGCCAGGTCCTGAAAGACAGAGGGTTGTTGGAGGTGGGGATTCCTACGCTATTGAAGTCGAGTTTGAAAGGCGTATATTACTTAGTGCGAGTCTCGGGGGGTTTATCCCGACTCCTTTTCTGTGTCTCACCTGTTGGAGTTTCTACAATTGGGTGTACATCAACGTTTAGCTCTAGGCACCATCAAGGGCCAAATTTCCGCCTTGGCTATCTTTTTCCAAAGGCCGTTGGTGGCAGTCTTTGGTTCACACTTTTGTGCAGAGAGTTCGCCATCTGGCTCCACCGGTGCGATCTCTGATACCTCCGTGGGATCTCAATTTGGTTCTGTTGGTGCTTCAAAGGCCTCCCTTTGAAAATATTCTGGAAATTCCTCTGCTCACTCTGTCACAGAAGGTGGCTTTCTTAGTGGCTATTACTTCTGCACATCGCGTGTCGGAGTTGGCTGTGTTGTCCTGTCGGTCACCTTAGTTGGTGATTCATAGGGATAAAGTGGTGTTACGACCCTGTCAGGCGTTCCTTCCTAAGGTTTTCTCAGGGTTTCATTTGAATGAAGACATTGCGCTACCGTCCCTATGTCCTAAGCCTAAACATCCCAAGGAAATTGCCTTACATTCCTTAGATGTGGTACGGGCGATTCAGGTTTACCTGGCGGTGACTGAACCGATTAGGAAATCTGATTCTTTGTTTGTTCTTACGGATGGACCTTGTAATAGGCAGGCTGCATCTGCTGTGACCATTTCTAAGTGGATCAGGGAGACGGTGGTGCAGGCTTACTCCATTAAGCGTCAGATTCCTCCTTTCCCTGTAAAGCGCATTCTATGAGGGCGCTTACTGCCTCCTGGGCCTTCTGTCATCAGGCATCAAGGTGGATGTACTTGCATCTTCAGATGCGACGTTTGGCCGCAAAGTTTTGCAGGCTGCGGTTGTGGGGGCTTCCGCTTCTTGAGGGTGAAAATGTTTTCTGGTTTTGAGCTCTAGTTGTTCCTTGTTGAGCTCCTGTTGTTACCTGGTTGGCTATGTTTAACCTTGTTGGGAATTCTGCGTTTTCTGTGTTTTTCCCACCCCCTCATGTTGACACTGCTCTGGGACATCCCACTGGTCTGAAGAATTGAAGCTGTGTCTGTCAGTGAATGAAAGAGAAAACTGGATTTTTGTCTTACCGTAAAATCCCTTTTCTCTGAGGTTCACTGACAGACACAGCACCCGCCCCTCTTTTGGGGTTGAGTTATTTGTTCTTCTGACAATGCTTTTTACAAACTGGAAATCCTACAGCAGGAAGTGATGGTATACCCTCTGGGACTGCCCCAGGGGCATAACTAAAAAGGTTTCTGCCTAGTCCTTGTCCTGAAGAGTGACAGTATAATACCCAATGGTCTGAAGAACTGAAGCTGTGTCTGTCAGTGAACCTCAAAGAAAAGGGTTTTATGGTAAGACAAAAATCCAGTTTTTCTACTTTCTGCTATAAAATATATCCAATAAAATTTTAAAAATCCAATTTCTTCATAAATTTTGGCCAAAATGTATTCTGCTGCATGTATTTGGTAAAAATAATTCTCAATAAGTGTATATAATTGGTTTGTGTGAAAGTTATAGTGTCTACAAACTATGATATATATATATATATATATATATATATATATATACTGGAATTTCTATTTATTTCTTTTTTAATACCAGTAATGGCGGTGATCAGCGATAGTGCAGCGGTAAATCTGACACTAACTGACACTGGGTGGGAACTGACTAACTGACATCACCAGTGACACTAATAGTGATAATACTACACTGTTACTGTACTAATGACATTGGCTTGAAAGGGGATTAACATCTCGGGGTAATCAAGGGATTAAGTGTGCGCCTAACAAGTGTTAATGTGTGTATTATGTGCTGCTTTTTACTAAAAAATGATTTGTATTGCTTATTCCTGCTTGTCAACACAGAGCTCTGGGCTGTGATTGGACATAGCCGATCAGCAGGTCCTGGTCATAAATCAATGGCAAAATCCCGCTGTGTCCAATCACAGCAGGAGTCGTGGGGGATGGGGGGGGGGGGGCACGTGCACGTGACCTAAACACAGGTGCAACATACAGGTATGTCACTGTGCCGCCCGTCTGCTGTACAATGTGGGAGCCCAGTCCTGAAATGGTTAATCAGGCTGGTATTAAAACACAATTACATTATATTGATTACATTTCAACACCTTCCATGTAGCTCTCACTATACACCATACCTTAGATATTATATATAGCTGGTAATCATATACATTGTATTGTATGATTGTAACATTGGTGAGACAAAGAAAATATCACTACGGATTTCTTGAATAACAATCGCTTCCTCAGGAGAACATAGACAGTGAGTATCAGATGCCCCTGTTAAAAACAATATCAAAGGAAAAGATCCATAAGCCGCACATCATAGCGCGAACCCATGTGCATAAAGTGAGATGAATGGCATCTTCAGGCCAGACTCCAGGCAAGCCATGCCCCAACATGTTTCGGTCTGCCCCTTGGAGCTTAATCATAGGGAACAAGCTCCCTGTCCGTGCATGCACTCACAGTGGTCTAGTTGGACTTTACCTGTTTTCCATGAGCGGCACCTAAATTTTGTCTTTTCGGGTCCATCTGTTAAAAACACCCATCTTACTCAAGCGCATGCGACTCCACATGTCCAAAAGGGGAAGACCAACAGAGAATTTTCATGGGAAACACTTGCCACCACAATCTAGAGTTGGTCCAGTCTGTCATACTTATTAAATTTCATTATATTGGTATGTGGTGGTATGTTGTGATGCTATTTTCTTTTTAGGGATTTGTTTTGTAGCAAATATGAAGTATCAATTTTAGTTACTGCTTTAAAGGTAAAGGGTTACACGTATCCCAGTCAGTAGCTGTGCTTCTTGGCAGGAAATGGAGGGAGGCAGGAAGTAAGATCACATAGCCATGTGTATGGGAAGATCACAAACCTGCAGACTGGTAGAAATAGCGATCAGCTATGCCTGTGCTCCCAGACCAAGCAACACCTCCATCTTGATCATTGCATCAACCACTAGAACTGGTTAAGGTCCCTAATTTAAATTTAATTAACAGTAACTTGTGTTTATTTTGTTATATGCTTAAACAAGGGTAGATAGTTTAGAGTTCATTGCTTGCTTTTGGATATGTTTGGCTAATTTCACTGGCTTCCTTTGTACCTTTCAACCTATTTACCTTTCTGTACACCTTTTTTACATATTTAATCCAGTAATGATGCCCTTTTAAAACGTATTAAATGCCAATACCTTAACATCCTTAAAGATTGCTGTACAACCCAAGACTAATATTTACCCAAAACAAAATACATGTATTGCAGTTATTTATGTAAATATTCCCCAATCAGCCATAACTTTATGACAGGTTAAGTGAATAACATTTATTATCTCAATACAATGGTATCTGAAAGTTGGTGGGATATAGTAGGCATCACATAAACATATTGTCCCTGAATTTGATGTGTTGGAAGCAGATAAAATGTGTTAGTTTGTTGTGTATGGGGCTGCATAGCCACAGACTGGTAAGGGGGTCAATGATGACCTGTGTCCACAGTCAAAAATGCCTACAATGGGCACATGAGCATCAGAAATGGACCATGGAGCTATGGAAGAAGGGGCCTGGTCTGATGAATCATGTTTTCTTTCACATCATGTGGATGGCCGGGTGTGTGTGCATTGCTTACTGGGAGAAGAGATGGCACCAGGATGCAGTATGGGAAGCAGGCAAGCCAGTGGAGGCAATGTGATGCTTCAGGCAATGTTCTGCTGGGAAACCTTTGGTCCTGCCATTCATGTGGGTGTTACTTGACATGTAACACTTACCTAAACATTGTTGCTGACCAAATACACCCCTTCATGGAAATGGGTATTCCCTGATGGCAGTGGCCTCTTTCGGCAGGATAATGCACCCTGCCACGCAGCAAAAATGGTTCAAGAATGGTTTGAGGAACAACAACAAGTTTGAGACTTTGACTTGACCTCCAGATTCGCCAAAGCTCAGTCCAATTAAGCTTATGTGGGATGTGCTGGAGATACCACAACATACCTTCAGAAGTCTAGTGGCGTCTATACCTTGAAGGGTCAGGATTGTTTTGGCAGCAAACAGGACCTACTAAATATTAGGCGGGTGGTCAAAAAGTTATGGCTGATCATTGTGAATGACAATTAACTTTTTCTTTATGATGCCAGTCAAAAGGTGTTTTAATTTTTCTTCATTATTGCCTTGAAACACTTGAAAATAAGGTATATGATTTGGTATTTGTTATAATATGGCGATAGGAGTGGGCTTTGAAAACCTTAAATTCTACAGTAGACACAAAAATAGGACTGCCCCATTCCCAGTCCCGAGTGTGTTCTTTTTGTTCCCATCTGCACTGAGTGTTGGCTTCAAGAGCTGATCTTGCTCAAGCATATATGGCAAAAACAAAGAATAGAGCTGCACTTCCATGAAGTCCCAACAAGCAGTTTGGCTTTCAACATAGTCCCTGTCCTAGGCCATGCCCCACTGACACGTTTCACTCAATTGGGCTTATTCATAGAGTTGGCCTAGGGTGGAGACTATGTTGGAAGCCAAATGCTTTGAATAAACGTTATGGTGAAACTTTATAGAAGTGCAGCTTTGTTCTTTTGCCTTACAGTCTACAGGTTATACACACAATAAGAAAATCTCCTATAAAAAGGTAATTCCCCCTAAAAGAGATATATGTGTTACAGATATAGATAGAAGTGCTGATGGTTGTCCAGCTCCTCCTGCGCATAACTATTGGCCAGTGGAGCTGCCAATAATAGTAATGAGCTTCATCAGGTGATATACACTCATCTCATATAGGTGTTTCTACATATTGCCACCTTTCTAAGCCAGGTTAAAGTGTATTTGTGAGCAAAAAAAACTGCAAGTGCAGGAAAATACCTGTTGATTTGCCAAAATTCAAATGAGCTCCTAACCTTCTGCTGTTTGCAGACAACGCTACCTCTGCTAATCTGAAACCCTAAACCATGTTGTCAGCCATGCCTGAATATTCCCTTGCTGGACTACAGGACTCCACCTTTCCCTGCTCCTCTCTGTCACTTTCCACGTGCATTTAATTATTTGCAGTCAAACAATGTTGCTGCTTGACTTCCAAGAGCCTGTCTACACCTGCATAGGGAAAGGACTGTTAGGAGATGTAGTTTTGGTGGCGTTTATCCAGATCAGTAGGAACACCCTGCTGATCTCCCCTCCCAGCAACTGCCTATGTTTTACAAGCCTTGGGATAATATCACAGGTAGTAAAGCTGTTTCTCACTACATAAGTTGAAAAAAATGCTGACATACTCTAGAGCAGGGGTCTCCAAACTTTCTAAACAAAGGGCCAGTTTACAGTGCTTTAGACTTTAGGGGGATGGGGGGAGCAGACCATGGCCAACAGGAGTAGAAAATGTTCCACATCAGTGGGAGACAATCATTGTTGATGCCCCGTCATTGGTGTCATTGGGAAGACTAGTGCCCCATCGCTGGTGTCATTGGGAGGACTAGTGCCCCATCGCTGGTGTCAGTGGGAGGATTAGTGCCCCATTGTTGGTGTCAGTGAGAGGAATAGTGCCCCATTGTTAATGTCAGTGAGAGAATTAGTGCCCCATCATTGGTGTCAGTGGGAGGAATAGCGCCCCAAGGGCCGAATAAGGGTATGCAAAGGGCCACATTCGCCCCCGGGCCACAGTTTGGAGGGGTAGAGGGAGGCTTGGGAGTGAATTTGGTTTATGGCATAACCTTTAGACAACTGAACAGACTACATTATTTACCCTGAAAACCCCCCTGGCACTGTCCACTTAAAGGAGTTGTAAAGTCAGGAAGGTTTTTTATCTTAATGCATTCTATGCATTAAGATAAAAAGCCTTCTGTGTGTAGCAGCCCCCCTCGGCCCCTTTAATACTTACCTGAGACACATCTTTGTCCAGCAATGTCCACAAGTCTCTCGGCTGTCCGGGACTCTCCCTCCCGATTGGGTGAGATACAACCGCTCAGCTCCCGCAGCTGTCAATCAAAGTCAGTGAGCCAATCAGGAGATGGAGGGGGCGGGCCAGATGGCAGTTCCGTGTCTGAATGGACAGAGCTGCAGCTTGGCTCAGGTGCCCCCAGAGCAAGCTGCTTGCTCTGGGGGGCACTCGACAGAAGGGAGGGGCCAGGAGCAGGCAAGAGGGACCCTAGAAGAGGAGGATCTGGGCTGCTCTGTTCAAAACCAACTGCACAGAAGAGGTAAGTATAACATGTTTGTTATTTTTTTGTAAAAAAAACTGGGACTTTACAATCACTTTAATCTTCTGGCACCCTGAGCTATGGGCAGTCTCTTAGAGCCATCTGTGCAATGTCTCCCACAAAGCCTCCCCCCTAAGGCACATGCGACCACGGTAACGTGTCTGACTCCTGCAATACAATGCAATGTTAATAGCCCCTCATTGTACGTGAAGGATGCAGAGGAGTGACCACGGTCAGGAGTGTCTTTAAGAGGAGGCTTTGCTAAGGCAGTGGCACAGATGGAGGGAGCCTATAGGAGGACTCCAAGCATTTAACCCTTGCAGTGTGGGGGAAGATGTTGCCTAATTGCCTGGGTGGGCATTAAAACCAGACTGCATAAGTCATCCTAGCAGAGGGTGTTGCTTTGAGTGCCAAAGATTGCATTGCTTGTAGGCTCCAGTAATAGAAATCCACCTCTGCATAGTCATCATGTTGCACTAATAAATATCTTAGCAAAACTTACAGCTCACCAAGTAAACACTGTCAGTTGTGCAAATTCCTTTTTTTGCTATGCTGAAAAATCAATTGTGTTCCTGGAATTCATGGGGAGGCTGAAATCACGCTGTGCTTATGATATGTCAGGAAAATGCTTCTGAATGAACGTAATTGAATATGTTCTTCATTCTGTTTTGCAGGGTTTCCACGAGGAAGAGGATGAGAGCTTGGTTATACCACAGGAAGCTCAGGAAACAGAAGTGATTCACTATGAATATCACGTCCTGTACTCCATCAGCTACCAAGTCCCTGTACTCTACTTCAGAGCCAGCTTCTTGGGTATTAGTTATCTTCTATTACTACTGCTAATATTAATCACAATCCCCCTCGCTTTATTATTACTTACAACCTTTTTACTTCCTTTTTGACCTACTTATGGAAGAATGGTACGTCTAATATGATTGCTACAGGCAACAGAAAAACATTTCCTTACAATATGCATTGACATGCGGTGACTAGTATAGGCATTAAAGTACATGTATTCTCTAAATGAATGACATTTAGGGGTCTTTTTACTAAAGGGAAAAGACTATGAACTCTGCAAGTCCAGTTGCTCCAGAGCTTAGTAAATTAGGAGAAACTCTGCTGACTTCCATCATCCAATCATGTGCAAGCAAAAATGCTGTGTTTTTATTTTCCTTGCACATGATTGGGCACTCTTTGCAAAGTGAAGCCTTACCTGATTTACTAACCTCTGAAACAACTGCACTTGCAGAGGGCAACTGCACTTTGCAAGGTGCATAGTCTATATGTCTTTAGTAAATCAACCTCTTTGTCCCGGTTCACATTTGTGCGATGCGGGAACGATGCGAATATACAGCGTGTTCCTGCATCGCATCCGCACCCCTGGCAGTTCACACTGCCATATGCGATACGCTGGGGGTGTCAATTACAAGTTAACAACACCCCCAGATCAGATCGCATATCGCAAAGCGATCTGAAAGTTCGCACAGAATCGATTAGCACTAGTTTGAACCACCATGCGATCCGATTCTGCTGCGGACCAAAAAAGGGTCCTGTGCGTGTTTTAGTGCAATTGCGTTGCAAATTCAGCCATACACACTGTATGGCTGAATTTGCACCGCACAGAGATCACATGTAATTTTAGGAGCAGTGCTATCCGAATTACATGCGATCTCTGTGATAGCACAAATGTGAACCGGCACTTAGTGTTTTAGGTCACATTGTATAAACAATTGCTATCATTTTTTAAAATAAAATACAGTTTTTACTTTTTTTACTTTGCTCTTCAGCAACTGCTGTATGTCATTTATCAGGGAAAGGTTCCCTTGGAGGAATAAGTCCATGCAATGTGCATCAGCATGGCCACTTGTAGTCACCATTGGGAGAGCATGTGAAGGAGATGACTACACAGGACCAGAATTTGAAGACAAGGGCAAGTGTTGTTACCCTATGGCAAGAAGTGCCTGAACAAGGACCTTAAAGTGATTGTAAAGTCTTGGTTTTTTTTTTCGGGTTAGAATAACAAACATGTTATCCTTACCTGCTGGAGCTCCTGGCCCCTCCCACCTGTTAAGTGCCCCCACAGCAAGCAGCTTGCTATAGGGGCACCCGAGCTGAGCTGCAACTCCATGTATTCATTCAGATACGGAGCTGCCGTTCCGCCCCGCTCCCTCTCTCTCCTGATTGGCTAAATGAGTATGACTGACAGCAGCGGGAGCCAATGGCACCGTTGCTGCCTCTCAGCTAATCAAGAGAGAGTCCCGGACAGCTGAGGCATTTCTGGACATCGCTTGATAGAGAGGGGGCTCAGGTAAGTATTAGAGGGGGCTGAGGTGGGCTGCTGCACACAGAAGGCTTTTATCTTAATGCATATAATGCAGGGCTCGACAAACCCCCGGGCGCCAGGTCGCATTGGCGACTAGAATTTGCGACCTGGCGCCTGGGGTGCCCTGCAGGAGGTGTCCTGTCCCTTTTGTGCCCCCCCCCCACCTCCTCCCCTAGTGCACGGACTACCGCGCCGTCTGAAAATTGAGGCCCCGGCTTTGCGGCCTTCTTCTGTGAGATGAGAGAGGCTTCCAACGGGGAACTGGCGCCCTCTTGTGGTGGCCGGGAGTTTCACAAGCAGTCACTAATGGCTGTTTCCACTGCCTGTTCTCAATGCCTGCCCATCCCCTTCCCAAGAGGAGATGAGTTGGAAGTTTTTGCAGGCTTCATCTCCCTGTTCACTTACCTTTGCTTAAAGGTAAGTGGACAGGGAGTGTGGTTATT
This sequence comes from Pelophylax lessonae, assembly GCF_965119305.1. NCBI lineage: Eukaryota > Metazoa > Chordata > Amphibia > Anura > Ranidae > Pelophylax > Pelophylax lessonae. The sequence goes on from NC_138768.1 coordinate 144,774,999, forward strand.
ATTATTTATTTATTTTTTAAATTATTTAAAAAATAATAATATTTTTTTTTTTTTTCAATTATTGAAATATATATATATATATATTTTTTTTATCATCTCCCTGCCATGCCACAGTCGAAGGCCCTTTTCACACGGGCTTTCTGATCAGGTCCGCCTGTCAGTTTCTCAGGCAGACCTGATCGGACCCTTCAGTCTCCTCTATGGAGCAGTAATCTGCCGCCATCTGATCCTGTCCGCCAAAAACAGACGGATGGTGGTTCCATTTTCTGTCCATCCCGTGAATAGGATCAGATGGCATCGGATGGAAACAGACAGACGGTCTATTTCCATCCGATTGCCCTATAGAGGAGAGTGGGGTTCTAGTCGTATTTATGTGTAAATTTAGTATCAGTTTTTTTTAAAATAAAGCTTGGTTGTTAGTTAAAAAAAAAACTGGCTCCTAACTTTTTTAGCTGGCTCCTAGATTTCAGGCAAATTTGTCAAGCCCTGATATAATGCATTAAGATAAAAAATCTTATGACTTTACAACTCTTTTAATGGCAGAATCACAAGATATTACTTATTATAGTTATTGAAAGTGGCAGATTTAAAATGACTTTTGAAATATCATTAACAAGAAAAAGCTTATATGAGATTTTAATGGTTGGGTTTACATATGCTTTAAAGCTGAACTCCAGAGTCCAGGAATATGTAAAAGGCACACATAAATGTATCTCTGATTCATAAGTACCTGAATTTGACTTGGTATTAGCCTCTTGCATACCCTGCACAGTCTGCGCAGCAAAGATCAGAGAGGGGGAGGGAAAAACTGCACATGCATGCTGCATTGTAAGAACCATGCTGATAGGAGGATAGAGCAGAATGACAGAGAGATGAGCGCATCAGTATGCTTCTTCTCTTTTCACTGTCCAGTCATAGGGTGGGGGTTGGGAGGAGGCCTGTATGTGACAATGAAATTGCAACAGAGAAAAATCAGGTCCCCTCCCCTGCTAGACAGGGCTGTGCTGTGGAGCAAAGATGTGTAAATCTCAGGACTGGATGGACATAAATGCTAATTTTTTAGCAGGTAAAACTACTCTCAGTTCAGCTTAAGGCCCCTTTCACACATACGGTCCGTTCAGTTCATCAGTTCAGTCACGTCAAAATGTATCAGTTTTCCATCCATTTTTCATCCATTTTTTATCTGTTTTTCATCCGTTTTTCGTCAGTTGTTATCAGTTTTCATCCATTTTTTGGCAGTTGTTATCTGTTTTTCATCCGTTGTCATCCGTTTTTCGTCCGATCTGTTTTTTTTGACGGATGAAAAATAGGGCATTCATCCGTTCAAAAAAACGGACATTGACGGCAGTGGATGAAAACGGATGTTAACTGATGATCATCCGTTGTCATCCGTTTTTACATAGAGATACATTGATGTCCGTTTCTCATCCGTCAACGGATGGATGAAAAACGGACAAACGGACAGCATGTGTGAAAGGGGCCTAAATCAACTAAAAAACGTACAAGAAATCTCGCTGGCAGGTGCAAAATTAGCTGCTGGCAAAAAAAAAAGAAAAAAAAAGCAGTCTGACAAGCTGTGTAACAAAATAAAAAGTATATACAGTATCTCACAAAAGTGAGTACACCCCTCACATTTTTATAAGTATTTTATTATATCTTTTCATGTGACAACACTGAAGAAATCACACTTTGCTACAATGTAAAGCAGTGAGTGTACAGCTTGTATACCAGTGTAAATTTGCTGTCCCCTCAAAATAACTCAACACACAGCGATTAATGTCTAAACCACTGGCAACAAAAGTGAGTACACCCCTAAGTTAAAATTTCGAAATTGGACCCAACTAGCCATTTCCCTCCCCGCTGTCATATGACTCGTTAGTGGTACAATGTCTCAGGTGTGAATGGGGAGCAGGTGTCTTAAATTTGGTGTTATCGCTCTCACTCTCTCATGCTGGTCACTGGAAGTTCAACATGGCACCTCATGGCAAAGAACTCTCTGAGGATCTGAAAAAAAGAATTGTTGCTCTACATAAAGACAGCCTAGGCTATAAGAAGAATGCCAATACCCTGAAACTGAACTGCAGCACGGTGGCCAAGCCTATACAGCGGTTTAACAGGACAGGTTCCACTCAGAAAAGGCCTCGCCATGGTTGACGAAAGCAGTTGAGTGCACGTTTTAACATCATATCCAAAATAGACGTATGAGTGCTGCCAGCATTGATTCAGAGGTTGATTGGGATCGGGAATCAGCCTGTCAGTGCTCAGAAGGAAGCCTTTTCTAAAGATGATGCACAAGAAAGCCCTCAAACAGTTTGCTGAAGACAAGCAGACTAAGGACATGGATTAAAGAAACTATGTCCTGTGGTCTGATGAGACCAAGATAAACGTATTTGGTTCAGATGGTGTCAAGCTTGTGTGGCGAAAACCAGGTGAGGAGTACAAAGAAAAGTGTGTCTTGTCTACAGTCAAGCATGGTGGTGGGAGTGTCATGGTCTGGGGCTGCATGAGGGCTACCGGCACTGGAGGGAACCATGAATGCCAACATGTACTGTGACCTACTGAAGCAGAGCATGATCTCCTCCCTTTGGAGAATGGGCCGCAGGACAGAATTCCAACATGATAATGACCCCAAACACACCTCGAAGACGACCACTGCTTTGCTAAAGAAGCTAAGGGTAAAGGTGATGGACTGGCCAAGAATGTCTCCAGACCTAAACCCTATTGAGCATCTGTGGGGCATCCTGAAACAGAAGGAGGAGGAGCGCAAGGTCTCTAACATCCACCGGCTCCGTGATGTTATCATGGAGGAGTGGAAGAGGACTCCAGTGGCAACCTGTGAATCTCTGGTGAACTCCATGCCCAAGAGGGTTAACCCAGTGCTGGAAAATATTGGTGGCCACACAAAATATTGACACTTTGAGCCCAAGTTGGACATTTTAACTTAGGGGTGTACTCACTTTTGTTGCCAGCGGTTTAGACACAAATGGCTGTGTGTTTCGTTATTTTGAGGGGACAGCCAATTTACACAGTTATACAAGCTGTACACTCACTACTTTACATTGTAGGGAAGTGTCATTTCTTCAGTGTTGTCACATAAAAAGATATATTAAAACATTTACACAAATGTGAGGGGTGTACTCACTTTTGTGAGATACTGTAAATTGCCACACTGTAAGTGATGCTGTAAAGTATGCTATTAGAAAATAGGAATGATCAAACTAATAACAGTGCAATCCAAAAAATATAAAAACATAGAGTCCAGTGACAGATGTAAAACAAAGTATATATATGTAAATGGTGGAGCAGTCCAAATTGTATGCAGAGACACCACTGTGTTGTTGAAAATGTTATGTTGAGCCAGTACTTGTGATCACCAAGTGCACCGTCACCTCTATTGAAAGTGGACTGTTACTGGAACAAATAGACCCTATTACAGTGACAAATTAGTCTGTAAGCTGGAATCTCATCATAATGGTGGTTCACCAGACACCATGTGATAAGAATCCTTTGGTATCACACCATCTTCGATGCATGCTGTATCAATACAATCCATGCATTTTCATCAGATTCACCATAAAATTTGAATAGGGAGTCCTGCACAGTGTAAAACCATATAAAACATTTTAATAGAATCCAAGGATACATAGATCTACTCACAATTTTAAAAGAGACAAGCACTTATATGCAAAGTACATTCCCGAGCAATGTTGTTAGTAATCCAAATGTTTACCAGTACAGACAAGCATGGTGAAGTCAAGTGTGTTAGCTCCGCCCTACACGTTTCATCATAACTGACGTCATCGGGGCACGAACGTCACGCGAGTCACTGGGCTATCCAAGTGTCTTTTGTATTTTAAACATGGCCGACTGGCCTGCTCAGCCTCCAGCTTAAAACAACTGGAGTTGAATGTAAAGCCTTTCTTTGTGACACACTGCAAGACACTGGAGAATTGTAAAACGATATTTTAAAGATGTGTGCTTAGATGTACATCTCAAGGATCAGAACATTTAGGGGTATGTGAGATGATTATGGCCACACACACCTTCACAGGTTGAACTGGATGGACTATTGTCTTTATTCAACCTAACCTACTATGTAACTATGTATGTAACTATGTAACTAGCTAAAACACTGTTTTTATTAGTATTTTTGTTATACATCATTTATATAGTGCCAACAGTTTGTGCAGCACTTTATAAAATGCTATAGTGTAAAGGCTGTCTATGGCAAAGAAATCAAATCTTGCCCCTGGATGTCCAAAGAAATATATAAAGACCACACTAAACCTATAACTGAAATATCACTTTTTGAGTGGACTGACCCTTTAAAGGGCCAATCTACAAGACATCAAACTCATAAGTGAATCAAATGGTGTATGCTCTCAGGTACTTCTGAGTTGCTTTGAATTGAGTTGCTCATGGAGTAGCCTAGAGCTGCTTCTAAAGTGCTATGAGTTGCTTTGCATTCACATTACCTTATTTGAATAAAAAAGGCATCATCTAGATGAAAATATAAGGCCTGTGCACACAATTGCATGCGGCATGACTATTGCTGCTTATGTTGATGAGTGTTCTTTTCAAACGCAGTGTTTGACAAGAAAAGGCTGCATTGACCTGCTTTGCCTGCAGTTCAAACTCACCTCTGTGGGATTTGTTGCCTCCAAAGAAAAGCATGACACACAAATCAGGTCAAACACAGAACTGCCATGTCAATGCAATTCCCCAACACCCATCAACAAATTGAGCTTTTCTGTTGCCTTGTGTGTGCAGGTTAAAGAGCAACTTCTCTCCCCCTCCCCCATAGAGACACATATTTTTTTTAACCCCCTCCTATATTTTTAGGTGAGTTATGCTTCATTAACATACACACCCAGCAAATCCAGCTTTGTCCTGCTGTGATCTTCTGCTGCTGCAACCTGGATTGCGCATTTTCTTACATCAATGGGGACTAGCTGTCTGTTCTGTGTTTTTGTAGCCCCCCCCCCCCCCCATCTGATGACGTGCTGCCGAGTCTACCCACCTCCAGCAGCTGTATGAAAGTCAATGCCTCCTGGGATATCTGGCATGCTTATCCCAGGAGGATGCTGGAGTGGGTCTGGACGAAGTCTTTCTCACCTAAGTAGGGAATAATTAGAAAAAATGAAAAATAAAAAGGAAACCAAGATGAGAGAAGTGTTGGCTTTAGATGTTTGCAGTGGGAAGTGGATGTGGGGTTGCATGACAACAAAGTAGCTAATTGGATGAAGATCATATGATTGAAAGCTTCATTTGTTTTTTAAATACTATAATAAATATGTTATACTAACCTGCTCTGTGCAATTGTATTGCACAGGGTAGCCCTGAACCTCCTCTTCTTGGGTCCCCCACTAGCACTCTCTGCTCCTCCTCTTCTGTGAGTGCCCCTATAGCAAGCCACTTGCTATGGGGGCACTCGTGTGGGCCCGCTCCTGAGCTGGGCTGTGTGCGTCCTTAGTCACACACAGCTCAGCTCTGCCCCCTGCTCCCTCTTCACAGGATTTGACTGACAGCAACAGGAGCCAATAGCTCCCACTACTCTCAGTAAAGCCCAAGAATTCAGGAGGAGAGGAAAGAGAATCTGCCTGTGGGGACAACGCTGAATCTAAAGTGGTGTCAAGTAAGTGTTTAGGGGGAGGGGGCACACACATTGGAAGTTTTTTTTTTACCTTTACTTGCTTACTGGGCACTTAACCGGTTCTGGACTGCCCACCGCATATATACTGCGGCAGGCTGGCCCTCCTGCGCCAACCGATGTAGGGCTACGTCAGTCGCGTGCCTGCAGCTAGGGGGAGCGCTCCCACCCCCACTCCGATGCACGGGGCCAGCGGCTCCGATTGCTGTCTGACACCCGCGATCTCTCCCCGCTGAGAGAGAAGAACGGTCAGCTGTTGTAAACACAGCTTACAGTTCTGCTCTCTGGAATGATCACAGAGCTCCTGTGATCCTTCTATATAGGGTCACAGGTCTCTGTGATCATTTCACAAGCCCATCCCCCCACAGTTAGTAAACACTCCCTTAGGCTCACATTTAACCCTTTGATCACCCACAGTGTTAACCCCTTCCCTGCCAGTGTCATTATTACAGTAACAGTGCATATTTTTAGCACTGATTACTGTAGTAATGTCACTGGTCCCCCCCAAAAGGGTTAAAAATATCAGTTAGGGGTCTGATCTGCCCGCCACAATGTCGCAGACCCGCTAAAAATCGCAGATCGCCGCCAGTACTAGTAAAAAAAACAAAAATGACATAAATCTTTCCCGTAGTTAGTAGACACAATAACTTTTGCGCAAACCAATCAAAATACGCTTATTGCGATTTTTTTTTTTTTTACCAAAAATATGTAGCAGAAAACAAATTGGCGTAAAATGTTAAAAATGTTGATTTTTTTTTTTTTTTTTTTTGGGAATGTTATATAGCAGAAAGTAAAAAATATTGTTTGTTTTTTTTTTTTTCAGAATTGTCGCTCCTTTTTTTGTTTATAGTGCAAAAAATAAAAATCGCACAGGTGATCAAATACCACCAAAAGAAAGCTCTATTTGTTGGAAAAAAAGGACATTCATTTTATTTGCATACAGCATCGCACGACCGCGCATCTGTCCGTTAAAATAACGCAGTCCCCGAATCGCAAAATATGGTCTGGTCATCAAGGAGGAAAATCTTCTGGTCCAGAAGTGGCTAAACACCCTTCCTGGACCAGGCCAATTTTTGGGTTTCAGCGCTGTCACTTTTTGAGTGACAAATGCGCAGTCATGCTACACTGTACCCAAATGAAATTTTTATCATTTTTTTCACACAAATAGAGCTTTCTTTTGGTAGTATTTAATCACCACTGGGGTTTTTTTTTGCTAAACAAACAAAAAAAGACCAAAAAAAATGGAAAAAAAAAACAGTTTTCAGAGCTTGTTAGAAAATGTTGCAAACAGGTGATTTTTATTCTTTATTGATGTGTGCTGATGAGGCTGCACTGATGGGCACTGATAGGCTGCACTGATAGGTGGGACTAATAGGCTGCACTGATAAGGCGGCACTGATAGGTGGTACTGATGAGGTGGTACTGATAGGCGGCACTGATAGGTGACACTGATGGGCACTCATAGGCACTGGTAGGTGACACTGATAAGTGGTACTGATGAGGCACTGGTTGATGGCAGTGGTGGGCATTGATAGGTGGCACTGGTTAACACTGTTAGGTGGCACTGCTTAGCAATACTAATATGCACTGGTAGGTGACACTGATAGGTGGCACTGATGATGAGGCACTGATTGGTGGCAAAGGTGGGCATTGATAGGTGGCACTGGTTGGCACTGCTTAGCAGTACTGATATGCACTGGTAGGTGGCACTGGTGGGCACTGCTTAGCAGTACTGATATGCACTGGTAGGTGGCACTGGTGGGCACTGCTTAGCAGTACTGATATGCACTGGTAGGTGGCACTGGTGGGCACTGCTTAGCAGTACTGATATTCACTGGTAGGTGGCACTGGTGGGCACTGCTTAGCATGGACTGTGCGGGACCAATGTCCCATTTACACAAGCTGGTAATTGCCTTTTTTTTTCTCCTCATGCTGTCAGGCCAATTACTGACTTCTGTTTACGTCACATGATCGGCTCTCATTGGCTGACAGCTGATCACGTGGTAAGGGGCCGGGATCGTGTGTAATCGCGTGCACTATACAGACTATACTGTTTATTATTTATCAAATACATATGTTATTATACAAACTTTCTTTCTGATTCCACACTCTGTAAAAGGTAAGAGTTAATTAAAACAAAAAAAAAACCCAATAAGGGATATTAACCCAACAGCCAGATAAAGACCTAAATGTATAGTAAATAAGAATACAATTAATATTAATTAAAAGCATGATAAAATAGATGAAAAAAATTGTAGAAAGCTGAAATTTGATGTAAGTGGGAGTCTTTTATATAATTAGTATACACTAGAAGCAGTTAATCATGACTGAAAAGCTCCCAGAGACAAAACAAGTTGTTTAGCTTGTCAGCATTGGGGAGTCAGAGGTGTTGAGACATGACTGCTTGTATCTAGATCCCGGAAACCTGCGCCTGTCTGTCTATTGTGTGCCAACAGCTCCACTTACCGTACAGTCCAGCAATTGTTCCTCCCGTCTGTTTACTGCTTGTACAGCTCAGCAAGCTCTGCTTCTTCCCGGCTTACACCTTTCCAGTGTGGCAAGTGAGACTCCCCGTGGAAGATGCACAACATTAATGTTTACACATAGATTTAATTATAGACATCTGGAGGCCAAAAGGGTGCAGCAAGCTCGCTTTAGAGAAATGGTTGGAGCTCCTTGTTATGACAGGTGCTGACTGACTGGCTTTGAATTTTATTCTGTAAAACATGTACCTGCTGAGGTAAAGGCAAGTGCCAATTTCACATCAAAAGCTAAATAAACCTTGTTTCCCGGTGTGCACGAGCAAATAAATGGTGTAGGTCAAATTTTTAGAAATAAGTTCAGATTTCTACCACCTGTTTCATCCTGTGAAAGGGAAACTTCAGGCAAGAAGGGAAGTCAGCTAGTGAAACTATACAGAAACCACTGTAAGGGGAATGTCTCCATTTACTCGATACATAATCCATGGCAGGCAGACTGAAAGCTCATTCACACTATGTGCAGTGACCTATGTTTTTCCAAACTGGACAAACACGGGTCACTGCTAGGGCACACAGAAAAAAGTTGTTTTTCATATGTCTCATTCACACCACAACGCTGGTGTGATGTGCAGTGCAATGCAGAAACATGCAGCATGTGTGCATTTTTCTGCAGCACACTGGATGGCACCCGCATGTATCTGCACAGCAGCGCAACACACTTCAAATGAAGTTAAGAAAAAGAAAATGTGCATTGCATCACTTGCTACCACAGCAACAACACTGACACTAGCTTGCAGCATGCAAAATGCTGCATTTTACAGTGTAGGCGTGAAGGTAGACTGAAAGCTGAGCTCCAGGTATGGATTTTCTTTGCAATGTTACATCCGTCCACCTTGAGCCAATATAGGTATCCTGTACATGTTCCATACCTGTGGACTGCTGTGGTAGCAGAGGATCATTGTAGTAGTCAGCTGTACTACAGTAAGCGCATTGAAAAATGAGTTTTGGCCATTTGAGAGTGTAGGGAGAGTAGGCAGAAAGGGAGATGATCCTGGACTGGACAATGTAGAGAAAGAGTTGGCAGAGGGAGATGATCATAGATTGGAGAGTGTATAGAGAGTATGCAGAGAGAAAGTGGATCCTGGACTGGAGGGTGTAAAGAATGTGCAAAGAGGGAGTTGAGCCTGGACTGGAGAGTGCAGAGAGGGAGTGTAGGCAGGGAGGGAATTGATCCTCGGCAGGTGGTGTAGAGAGAGTAGACAGAGGTTGATGGAAAGTACAGAGAGAGTGGGCAGAGAGGGAGCTAATACTGGACTAGGGAGTGTGGAGAGAGAGTAGGCAATGAGGGAGCTGATCCTGGACAAAAGAGTGTAGATAGAGTCGGCAAAGAGGGAGATGATCCTGGACAAAAGAGTGTAGATAGAGTAGGCAAAGAGGGAGATGATCCTGGACTGGAGAGTGTAGAGAGAGTAGGCAAAAAGGCAGATGATCCTGGACTGGAAAGCATAGAGAGAGTGAACAGATAAGAAGATTATTCTGGACTGGAGAGTGTAGAGAGGGTAGGCAGAGAGGGAGATGATCCTGGACTGAAGAGTATAGCAAGAGTATGCAGAAAGATGGTCCGGACTGGAAAGCGTAGAGAGAGTGAACAGATAAGAAGATTATTCTGGACTGGAGAGAGTGAGAAGAGAAGGAGATGATCCTGGACTGGACTCGGGTATGTACAGAGAGTGGGCAGAAAAGGAGATAATCCTGCATTGGGGAGTGTAGCGAGAGTGGGCATAGAGGGAGCTGATCCAGGACTGTAGAGTGTAGAGGAGTAGGCAGAGAGGGAAATGATCCTGGACTGGAGAGTGTAGAGAAAGTAGTCACAGAGGGAGGTGATCCTGGACTGGAGAGTATAGAAAGAGTTGGCAGAGGAGATGATCCTGAAATTGGGAGGGCAGTGACAGGAGGCAGAGAGGCTGAACCTGGATTGGAGAGTGTAGAGAGAGTAGGCAGAGATTGAGGCGATCCTGGACTGGATATGGTTGAGAGAATATAAAGAGAGGGAAGTGATACTGGACTAGATAGTAGACTGAGGGCAGAGAGGGAGATGATTCTGGAGCCTTCCCCACTGGCAGAGTACAATGATTTGTGTTGCTGGCTGTAGCCAGGGATGCCTATTGTTTGGGAAACCCAACAGGCTGGTTGTAGACAAGTGATCTCCAACATCCTGGAGTTGAGAGCAGCATTTCAGTCTCTCCTAGCCTTTGAGCATGTAATCCAGGGTGAATCTGTGCTGAGAACACTAGACAATATGACAGCTGTGGCCTACATACAGAAACAGAGACCTACAGTCTCCCTCTCACACCAATTCTTGCATGGACTTAGATCAATTTACAGCAGCTATTAGCAGTCTATGTGCCAAGATGGAAGTGGAATACCTGTCCAGGAAAGCCCTGAACAACACCTGCTATTAGCGCAGGTTTTTTCGGGACCTAACAACCTGGTCTTTTCTTCCAGAGGGGGTCCTAATTGCCTCCCCATTTAACACCAAGTTGCCATAGTTCCACTCCAGGTATCATCACCTGCATGTGGTGGGGACAGACACAATAACTGTGAAATTGACCTTAAAGACAGCCTATGCTTTTCAACTAGTCCCACTGATTTTCATCTTCCTGCGGAGATTGTGGCAGGAGAGAGTGACAATTTTGGTGGTTATTCTGTATTGGCCCTTGTATCATCTGCTCCTCTTGTTGAGTGTCAAGAAGCCATTCTCACTGCCAGTGAGATTAGACCTGTTGACCCAAGGGCCCATTCATCATCCAGCTCCGTAAAGGCTCAGGCTGATGGTCTGGGTCTTGACAAGCAAAGTTTGTTGGATCTCGGGGGCTCTTCTAAGGCTCTGAATACTGTCATGAAAGTAAGGAAGACAGCACCAATAGTGCCTATATTAGGTTATGCAAATTTGCAGAGTTTGCAGCTGTATAAAAGTTTCTACAGTTCTGGAGTTTCTACAGACGGGCTTGAGTTAGGCTTTTGCGTAAGTTTGCTGAAGGCCCACAATTCAGCTATCTTCTTCCGTGGCACCTAATGGGAAACCAATGCCTTGATTACACAGTTTTTCAAAGTCACAACTTGTCTGAATACCGCCCAAAAGCCTGATGTTCCCAGAATGGACCTCCTGCTGGTGCTGCACTCTCTGACGTCAGACACCTTCAATCAGCATAACTCCCTGTGGTACCTCTCGCTGAAGACAGATTTTCTAGTGGCAATCACATCAGCTATGAGAGTGTCAGAGTTGGGAGCTCTTGGGTTTAAACAACCCTTTCTCATATTTTCTCAAGACAGAATTGTACTAAAACCAGTACTTGGGTTTGTGCCTGAAGTAGACTTTAGATTTCACATCACACAAGATTGTCCTCTCTATGTTCCATTTGGGAAATGCCCAAGAAGTAAGCACGCAGATAGGGGCTGAGCCTTGAGAATCAGCAGCTGATATCAGGAAGGCAGAGCACCTGTTCATCATTCAAAGTAAAATACGTAAGGCCTAAAGGCTTCTAGCAGGATTATCGCCTCTTGGTTGGTAGAGCTCGTCTCCTTGACCTACAATTGGAAGAGGTTGCCTGTGCCAGAAGGGCTCACAGTGTACTACACTAGAAGTGTCCCAACCTCGTGGTTGGCAGCAGTTCGTGTGTCCCCAGAGACAATCTGCAAGGCAGCTACATCGGCCTCAATACATATGTTCTTGGCTCATTACTGCATAGAGCCAGCAACAGCTGAATTTGGCAGAGGCATCCTGGCTTCGTCTTTTTAGCCAAAATGAAAGTGCCTGTAGCATTATCCCTCTCTTGTGTGGCTAGTTATTTCCCAGATGTGCTGATATGGAGCTGTCAGGGAAAATAGAAGATTGAACGCCAAATACTTACTGCAATTTTCCATTTCTACTGAGCTCCATGGCAATACAGCTCCAAACTAGCTTGGTAGGACTCGTTATGGAACATCGAGCCGCAGGTGAGACACAAATTTATCAAATAGAGTACTGATAGTGGGAAGAACCAGGGCCCCTACACAGGTGTGCTGCCATAGAGCTCGTTGCGAAAAGGAAAATTTCAGTAAGTATTTGACATTCAATTTTCTGTTATTTTGTCTGAGAGATAAGCCCTACCGACAAAAGCCCAAACCATGTGAAGCATTGCTACACAGCCTGTGTATGTTATGAGTAACTATTTCTGTGTACACTTCTGCACATTATATGTAAAAGTTATATATGTAAAGAAAACCATGGTTCTTCTTATGTTAGCATTCGCTGATCATATTCACACCTGACCATTTTGTAGCTCAAAGCTTGAAGCCCCAAAACGATAAACATCCAAGATCCCATGGATTTCAAATGTGCCTGTTCACACCTGAGTGTGGTGTCGCTTGAGACTTGTAGCTCGAAAAAGTATATGAGCTTCTTTTGAGTTACAAGCTTCAAGCATTTTTTGCCTCAATAGACTTTAACCGGTTGCCGACCGCCGCAAGTACATATACTGCGGCGGTCAGCCCCGGCCAGGCAAAGTGACGTACCGGTACGTCACTAGCCTGTCACTTCCTTGTGAGCCAATAGCGGGCGGGCGCCCGCCCCAGCTCGTTCACTGGGAAGTCCGTGCGTGTGACTGGCGGACCCGATGTCTGCCGGTCACTCGCGATCGTCCGCCGTGAAGGGAGAAAGGCAGGCGGCTGATGTAAATAAGCCGCCTGTCATTCTCCCACTGTTCCTACACCAGTAGCCATGTCCAATCACAGTAAGAAGCATGCCCCTAGGGACACACTTAACCCCTCCTTCCCCAATAAAGTTAACCCCTTCCCTGCCAGTGTCATTTTGCAGTAACAGTGCATATGTATAGCACTGATTACTGCAGTAATGTCACTGGTAACCCCAAAAGTGTCAAAAATGTCAGTCAAGGGTCCGATCTGTCCGCGGCAATGTCGCAGTACCGCAAAAAAAATCATAGATCGCCGCCATTACGCGTTAAAAAAAAACCACCAAAAATGACAGAAATCTTTCCCTTAGTTAGTAAACGCAATAACTTTTGCGCAAGCAAATCAAAATACGCTTTTTGCAAATTTTTTACCAAACATATGTAGCAGAAAACAAATTGGCCAAAAATGTTAAAAAATTTCGATTTTTACATTTTTTTGGGGGAATTTCATATAAAAAAATGTGAAAAATATTGTTATTTTTGCAAAATTTACGCTCTTTTTTTGTTTATAGCGCAAAAAGTAAAAATCGCACAGGTGATCAAATACCACCAAAAGAAAGCTCTGTTTGTGGGAAAAAAAGGGCGTCAAATTTGTTTAGGTACAGCGTCGCACGACCGCGCAATTGTCTGTTAAAGTCACGCAGTGCCAAATCGCAAAAAAAGCCCTGGTCAGGAAGGGGGTAAAATCTTCCGGGGCTTAAGTGGTTAATGGGAATGCCTGAAAAAATGTGAAAACATCTGCGCCAACAGTTTGCGCAGCGCTTTACAATCTGAGGGAAGACAATACAGTTACAATACAATTCAATACAGGAGGAACTAGAGGGCCCTGCTCGTTAGAGCTTACGCATGGTGATGCATTCATTTCTAACTGATATTCATTATTCTCACTGTGGAACAAAAAAAAAACTGTTGCTGTACTCTTTGGAATGTTCATCTATATTTTGAGTAAATAAACTTTGGAATAAGAATGAACCTGTAAACACCTGAATAGCTTATTTGTATGGCAAACAAAGTAGTGCCTTTTTATTTCCACGATAAATTATTTGTCCTATTTAGCGAACTGTTCTCTTTCCTCCATGTCCTTAGTTTAAATAGAAAAACTAGTCTGATTATAAATAGTCTACATTTTATTCTAAAATTTGTTTTGTTTAAGTGACCCAAAAATTATGTTTCTGTTAGAAAGCATGGCAAACGTATTTGTAAATTTAAAAAAAAAAAAAATGTTTTTTTTTTCCCATATTGTGCATTTTCTTTTTATGCGATACTGAAGAAAGTAACAAACAACATAAATAAAAACAAACTAAAAAGATAATGATTAAAAAAAAGCATATAATTATAAATAAAGGATAATGGGGGCTAATTAGGAATTAAAAAAAAAAAAACTTTTTAAATAAGATTTTTAAGTGATGTTTTTGTATTTACTAGTATTGTGTCTATATATAAATGAAATATAAATACAAAGAAACAATAATCATTGCATTTAGCCCCCGTTCACACTGGGGCGACCTGTCAGGCGACCTGGTCGCCTGACAGGTCGCCGTAGGTCGCCTTCCATAGAGAAGCTGCGGACCCGTTCTAATAGGAGCGACACAAGTCGCTCCGACTTAGAAAAAGGGTCCGGAGCTTCTTTGGGGCGACCCGGAGCGACCTGCATAGACTTCAATGTTATGAAGTCCGTGCCGGCCGCTCCGAGGTCGCGGTGCGAGCAGCCCAGCAAAGTAGCGTCGCCCCAGTGTGAACGGGGCCTTACTCAATGACACTTTCAGACAACCTGCACGTTATTTTATACAGGAGAGGCTGCATTTTGACAGCTGCTCCTGCTGTGTAATACCAAACAATTACCTTCTGTCAATTTTAATGGCTGCATTGGGGCAAGGGCAGAAGGAAAGGAGGTAGACATTGGAGGTGTGTGCTACATTTTTTTTTTCCTTTTTTTTTTAGGTTGCCCAAATACATTTTTATTTTAAATCAACTAAGGTGCAAAACAAGTAAAGCAGCCACACTCTATTTACAAAAGGCTATCTGCTACCAGCATGCTGCAGAGAAGGACCCTTACTCTCTGTAGGAAAGCAGTGGTCTCTCTACAGAGGGCCAACTTGTCTCCTACAATGTCAGACCTATAGTTCTGAACTCAACAAAGCCCATGTTCCCCTTAGTTGGAAAGTTCTAGTTCTGAAGGTACCCCTTCCACCACACATAGGACGAGGGTCCTTCTCTGCAGCATGCTGGGAGGGGACAGGCTTTTCTACTCCGCTATGGCTGCTTTCTAAGGAAAACAAACTGTAATACTTTGAACATGTTTTGATCTGATGAACCTGTAATATATTTTGCTGGTTTTTGTTAGGACTACTCTCCAATGCTAGCCTTGATAGCTATAATGGCTGTCAGTAAGACTCCATTGATTTCTATAATGAATGGAGACTACCACAAAGACTACTGCATGTCAGTGTAGGCCCACAAATAAGCACACCAGGAATTTGTGATTTTGGGCCACTAACTTGCTGTTTATCATAGAAATAAATTAAGACCCACAGACATCTGCTGATAGCCCAGTGGAGCAGATAAAACGTCCTCAGAGATTTGCACCAATGTAAGGGGATCCTTTGTGCTTGTACGCTGCTGTGGCGATGTGTCAAGGTCTCTGAGACCAGGGAAGCTTGGATCTTGTTAATGATGGCTTTACCTAACAGTATCCCTGTTGTACAAAACACATCCTCTAATACCTGATCTGAGCTGCAGTATTCATGGCAGTTTAATAAAAAAGATCTCCTATCCCTCGTATATGTCTAGAATATTGTAAAAAGTTCAGCTAAAATAGGTACTCTAAGGTCAGGTAAAGACAGGCTGGTGTTGTTGTCACGTCCACAGCTTGCCCAATGCCAGACAATGTATGCACCCTGTAGGACGCTGACAGTAACATGAAAGGAAATGTGCACTAACCAGGCTCAGCAGCATTCAATCCACTTCCCGTGCCATATCAAACCACCCTGGGCTCCCCCGGAAAACTCTATGCAGGACAGCATTCTTGCCACTAAATAAGTCTACTTTGGAAGATGAAATTGTTTTTTAAAGAGACATTGTCACCTTGTCCATGCAGGGCAAAATTACAGTGTTTGTGCAAGGCCCTCCATAGACTCCCTCCTTCATCTGTCACGGGCAGCACTGAAATTTCGAATGTCAGGAACCAGGGGGTAAAGTGATATCACTTTCTTGTCGTGTCACTATTTAGGATAGTGCAGTAGTACGGATCCTCCTGGTGAGATGCCAGTCCTTTCTACCCGATCTGATGGCCGGGGGCACCGTGGTCTGTAGGAGAAGATGATGTCGGCAGTCTCCTATTTACTTCTGGGTCCCTGGCGGAGGCCGTGAAGAGACACACAGCGTGGGGAAAAGCGTGTGACGTCAACAGGTAGGTAGGCAACATGACACGTTTCTGATGCGCACTCTTTCTTCAGGTGTGTCTCTTTACGGCCTCCGCCTGGGACCCGGAAGTAAACAGGAGACTGCCGGCATCATCTTCTCCTACAGACCACGGTGCCCCCGGCCGTCGGATCGGGAAGAGCGGACTGACATCTCACCAGGAGGATCCGTATTAATGCACTATCCTAAATAGCCTGATGGTTTTTGGCTTCTGTAAGTTGCCACTTGTCTTTTTATTATGTGCTACATTAAAAAGTTTTACACTCAGAGGCGCTTTTCTGTTTTTCTTGTTATGACAGCAGATAGCTACCATAACCCTGGTATTTTCTTACAGGGCGGGCGGTCCTCTTTCACATAAAAGTGGTCCCAGGGGCGATTCGCCCCCCCCCCCAGTCCCCCCCGCCGCTTCCCGGTCATTTTCCCTGCTTACCGGAGCTGTTGGTAGCGGGGAAAATAATCCGGTCCTCTCAGGTGCTGTGCAGGAAGTTGAGTGAGGGCAAGATGGTCCCCACTTGACTCTATGGCCTTAGAGAACCAGAGCGACATCATATGTTACTTCCTCCCAATGGCCTTAAAGGGTACATTTTCTTTCTTGCTGATGTGATCTCACATTAAAGAGGACCTGTCCTGCCTATTTTTATTACAAGGGATGTTTTGTTTACATTCCTGGTAAAAGGAATAAAAGTGATCAAAATAAATAGAAAGTAAAATTAAACCCCCCCCCCCCGTTCCTCTGAACTCGTGCGCAGAAGCAAACGCCCACATATGTAAACGGTGTTCAAACCACACGTGAGGTATCGCGGCGATCATTAGAGCGGGAGCAAAAAATCTAGCCCTAGACCTCCTCTGTAAATCTAAACTAGTAACCTCTAAAAAAATGTAACGCGTCGCCTATGGATATTTTTAGGTACCAATGTTTGTCTCCAATCTATTTAGTCAGTGTAATATTATCTTTGACATTATAGAAAAAAATTGGGCTAACTTTACTGTTTTCTCATTTTTTACTTAAAAGAAATGTAGTTTTTCCCAAGAAATTGGGTTTGTAAGACTGCTGTGCAAATATGGTGTGACATAAAGTATTGCAACGATCTCCATTTTATTCTATAGGGTCTCTGCTAAAAAATAGATATAATGTTTGGGGGTTCTAAGTCATTTTCTAGCAAAAAATACTGCCTTTAACTTGTAAACAACAAGTGTCAGACATAGGCCTGGTCCTTAAGTGGTTAAAACAAATCCAAACCTTTACAATCACTTTAAAACTGCATGAATTTTTGCCTTAAAAAAAAAAAATCAAACCATGCAATGTTCAGCGAGTTAAATATTTATGTTTTGAGATATTTAGCACTTACATTTAGTGTTATTTTTTACATTTTATTTTCTCAGGCTAACACTACTAGAGAGAGATTCTACTGCGAATGAAGACACTAAAAAATATTGTGAAAATATGAAAACTATCTTAGTGTGCCTTCATGCGCAGAACGATCTCTCTCTAGTGCAATGCTTGCAAAGTATTTAGATTTCCAAGCTAAGGGGATACATTGTTTTCTTAATGACCAGCGCAGAGTTCCCCTTGTTGTTATTTTGCACATTCCTAAAATATCAGCTGCCAATATCAGGGGTGTCAAACTCAATTTCATAGCAGGCCCCATCAGCATTATGGTTGCCTTTAATGGGCTGGTTGTATCTGAAAGCAGAGATGTCCAGAGCACACCACCCCCCCCCCCCCTTACATCAAATGTCAAGAGCCCCCCCCCCCCCCACTATCAGAAGTCAACAGTCACCAAACCTGCCTTACATCACAGTGCAACCCACTTACTTGCTGCCTTGAAGAAGCTGGGGTAGGAGCTGGGAAGCAAAAATTGCGGGTCTGGGGGAGGACCAGAGGAGGGAGGGTGTCAGCTGGCTGAGCCTGCTGAATGCTGAGACCAGGGGAGGCAGATACGGGGGGTTCTGTGACTGCACGGATAGGTTCAGTATCTGTCGGAGGAGTTCTGTCCTTTCTGCTGGGATGGGAGCAGAGGACCCTCTCCATGGCTGCACAGAAAAAAAGCAGGATCTGGCGGAGGAGTTCTGTCCTCTTCACAAGGTTGGGCGAAGATAAAGGGGATGCCGTAGCTGTAGGAGAGGTGCAAGGGCCACATAAAATGGCCTGGAGGGCCGGATTCGGCCTGCAGGCCTTGTGTTTGACACATGTGGCCTATACCATGAGATAAATAATGAGTGTTTTGTGTGATC